>NC_089220.1:25693507-26324849 GCF_963924675.1 Phocoena phocoena | reverse complement strand
TCTGCTATAATAAGCAAGTTTCCACAATTAAGTGATGTGCTGTCTCTCTGTTTCTCCACGTGCATGACTTTGTTAGATTGACAAAGGGAATGGCCTCATGTCTCTTCCTATGTTTGTATGTCTGTCTCATGTGGAGAGTTCAGAGGAGGAGAATCTCCAAGAGACAGCAAGGGAAGTGTCATCTTTAGAGTCAGTGTTGTTTATTATATTAGACCCGGTAAATGGAGACTCTGATCCTGGACACGCTGCTGGGAAGCCAGGTCACATCATTAGGCGTAAAGTGACCTTCAGATACAGGCTCAGGCCTTGCAAAGACTAGGACGAGCTGATGCAGGTGTGAACCTCGGTCATGAGGAGGTGCACTCATGGTGACATCCCCCTCGTGACACTACGCTTTCCCACTTCCTCTGTCTCTGACCACGCCAGGTTCATTCAGCTCCTCTTTTCTTTTCTCTCCTCTAATAAAAACACTTCCCCAAGTGCTGTCTGGGACTTTCTTCTCATTTCTTTACATTTCTCCTTAGAGAGCCACGCCAGTGGCTTCTAACCTGGAGCAAACATCAGGATCACCCAAGAAATCTTAGGGAAAAATACAGACACCTGAGCCCCACCCCACTAGGAGATTCTAGTCCAGCAGGTTCTGGGGTAAAGCCTGAGATTTGGGAATTGTTGAAGTTCTACCTTTGATTCCCATGCACACCTCTACTTCAGTTCCACAGCCCTCGACTGGGGTCCTAGAGGCCAGAGACCATTGTGTCCATTCTACCCAAAGCCTGTAGCCCTAACTGTGGCCGGCACGTTGAAGGTGATAAGTAGCCAGTGGAGAAGCAGGCAAGATCCCCCATTCGTGCTGCTGACATTTTTGGCTTCTCCTCTCATTGCAGATATTCCTGTTATTCCGGACCTGGAAGAAGTACAGGAGGAAGACTTTGTTTTGCAGGTGGCGGCCCCTCCCAGGTATGTTAAATTAATATGAAGTTGGCAGGAGGCAGGGACCATGCCACACACCCTCTCCAGTGGTGCTGCCCCCCAGGGGAGATCCAGATGTCTCTGGATGGACTCCATCCCAGGGTTCCCATTTTATTAGACGTTTTCTCCCCATTTTGGTCCTTCCCAGCTGCCTACGAGGCTCTGGGTTGGTGGCCCGGCAGCACTCCTGGCACTGGTTCTGCCTGTGGTTCCTCCTCACATTCCGTCTTTCCTGCAGCATCCAGGTCAACCGGGTGATGACCTACCGTGACCTGGATAATGACCTCATGAAGTACGCAGCCTTTCAGACCTTGGTGAGTGAGGCAGCTTCTGTGTAGAGGAGCAGGCTCCAGGCAGCATCCATAGGGAGTTCTCAGTTTCTCCAAAGCCTTACAGCCTCTCCTCCGTGGGTCTCTGAGGCTGCCGGGCAACAGTCCCTTTGCAGAGACATCATCCTCGGGTATTACAGCATCCCTGGACCCAACATATTCCAGCGTTCCCAGGGCCAGTCTCCTTCCTGCTTCCCTGGCTGCCCCCGTGGCATCAGTAGATATGCTGCTGTCATGCCTGCCATCCTGGTATTGACCTTCCCCCAAGGAGTGCCCAACCTGTAGGACATCATGGTGTTCCCTCAGTTCTCAGTGGCATTGGGGTCCACCCACAGTTTTGCTCTTTCACAAGGCATTTGCAATTTCGCAAGGCATTCTGGATTTGGGAAGTTCCACCACACTCAACCTGGCCCCCCTCTCTTTGCCAGAGGTCATTGTCCGAAGGCCTCCGAGGTGCACAGCCTGCCTTGTTTTTCTTTTTTTTTCCCTGCCCATTCACAGGATGGAGAGATCGACCTGAAGCTCCTCACCAAAGTCCTGGCGCCGGAGCATGAGGTTCGAGAGGTACGTAGCGGCGGCAGTGCGTGCCCCTCGTTCCCGGGAACAGCTGGCTCCGAGGCTGGCCTCGGCAGGAGGCTGGCTGTGACCGAGGGGACGACGTCCCCCAGCTCACCCCGCGATGCCTGTCTCGGCAGGATGACGTCAGCTGGGACTGGGACCGTCTGTACACTGAGGTGTCCTCAGAGCTCCTCAGCGAGTGGGACGTGCTGCAGACGGACAAGGAGGACCCTGTGGGACAGCAGCCCTCGCACACCTGAGCCCGGGGTTCGCTCTCCCTGCACGCGGTCACCTCTGCTTTGGACTCGAGACACAGGCCATAAACCTAAAACTAAAGAAGCTTGCAAGCAGCTCAGAATTTTTATGTGGACTATTTTGTAATAAAAATATCTATTTTCAGTAGACCGCATTGGATCGTTCGACTGTAAGAAATTGCTTTTTTCTGTAGCCCTCTCTTCCGTTTCTTTCCAGCACTCCCTTGGAAAGATTCGTCAA
This sequence comes from Phocoena phocoena, assembly GCF_963924675.1. NCBI lineage: Eukaryota > Metazoa > Chordata > Mammalia > Artiodactyla > Phocoenidae > Phocoena > Phocoena phocoena. Next base: position 26,322,498 of record NC_089220.1, on the reverse strand, counting down.
GAGTGAAGGAGGGTATCTCTCCCCATCGCTGAAGCTTGGGAGGGAAAGCTAGATTCAGGGGGAGAAGCGGTGGTGCTCCTGGAAGCCGTTCGGCTCACAGAAGCCACAGCAGCTCCCCGGAGCATCTACCTGTGGGCACCTGGACGCAGGGATACGGGAGGTGGCATGCGGCTGCCTGCAGGGGTCCTGGGGGGGGCCTGGCCACATGCCTTTCTCACTTTGGACGGTCAGTTATGTTGGTGGAGTTGCACTGTCTCCTTCGAGCTCTCAGTGGGCGTGATCAGATGACCCATTGCCCGCGCTGGGGTTTGGTGGCTCTTCTAACGGCACGCCCCTTCCCCCCCCCCCCCCCCCCCCCCCCGCTCTTCCTGCAACCCATGCCTGGGGCTTCCAAAGCACAGGTTTCCTTTCTGCCACAGGTTCCCAGGGCCTTGTTTCTGGTTCTTATTAGCAGGGGCCAGCTCAGCAGCCCTGAGACGTCCACAGAAACACTCTCTCGGGGAGCCTGGGCCTCCGCTGACCTTTCAGAGGTGTAGCTGTTTGTCTCCATTGCTCCCCGCAAGCATCATCACTGCCAGTTTCCAAAGTGTGCCAAGATCTGGAGCAGAGCCCAGTCCTTTTTCTAAACAGAGACATCTTTTGTTTTTGTTTTTCTCTTAACTCCCCAAGACATCTCATCTGAGGACAGGACGTCTCCCCGCCCACCTCTCCTAGATGCCACTCTGGGTCAGGCCCGCGCAGTCTGGCGGCAACTAACCAAGCCCGGCTCCCGCTCCCGGCCGTGGGGAGTGCTGAGTGCTGAATGCTGCTCTCACCCTGCCTGGAAAGCCCTTCATTAAAATTCAGAAAAACAAAGAGGCTCAACACTTCAGAAACACACTGGGGGTTATTTTTTTCTGACTACAGTGCCCTTCCCTGGTGAGCCACCGGCTCCGGGGCAGGCAAAGAGAATACTTGTCTGTTAATTATAAACTCAGGGATTTAGTGGCTTTGGGGTCTCGTTTCCTCCTTTTCCAGAGTCACACTTTTAGCCCAGACAGCCCCTCTTTGGAATAATTCCCATGGTCACTGAGAAGTTTCCATCCAGGCTGGTTTTTCTTGAGCCTGCAAGACTCTGAAACCCAAAGGAGGAATTGCTGTATTTCGAGTACCTTAATCACCGGCAAGTTCAACTGCCTCAGGACCCTGATAACCTTGAGGGTCTTCAGCCAGCTCGAGCAGGGCCTGGGGGTTGACTTCCTTCCTCCCTTTACTTCTCAGACACCTTTATGTTCCAACCAGCGTTGTCGCCCACCCGAGACTTCAGAGGGCCTCCCAAGATGACCCAAGAGGGATGATAGAATGGTTGAGCTTCGACAGGTACCTCAACGTGGTTTTCTACAGACACCGGCGGGGGGGGCGGCGGGGAGGAGGTGTGGAGTGGGCCTCCTGCATGTGGCGGATTGACTGGGTGTTTACCAGTTTCTCCCAGACTGGCTCGTGTCTGAGAAGCCCCAGCTGGTCTCTGGCAAAATCTCCCGTGGTGTCTTTGGCATGGGGTGGTAGCTGCAGAGCTGCTGTTCATAGGCCGGGCCCTGGTGGGAAAGTCGGTTCCTTCATGAAATTCTGACTACCACGTAAGGCGCAGCAGGTGCTGTTCCAGACACTCCAAGCAAAACTCCCTTCTCTCAAAGCGCTTCCGTTCTGGTGGGGGAGATGGAGCAACAAGTAAGATAGAGAGGGCGTCAGATGGTAATCGGTGCTATGGAGAAAAATCCAGCAGGACGGGGAAAGGAGTGCTGGGCTCAGGGTGCAGTGTTAGGTGGGCGGTTAGGGAAGGTCTCACTGAGAAGGTGACATTTGAGCAAAGACCTGAAGAAGGTGACGGAAGGAACGGGACTGGTCCCTGGGGAAGAGCATTCCAAGGAGAGAGAAGAGTATTTGCAAAAGCCAAGAGCGGGGCATAGGCCCGGCTTCTTTGAGTAGCGGCAGAAGGCGGTTGACTGGCGGGAGGGGACCAGGGGAGAGGAGACGCTGTGTCTTGCTGGGCCCAGCCCTGGGCCCACCACAGAAGAGGTCTCTGTGCATGTAGGGTCCGCTCTCCCCAGTGACACGTGCACCCTCAGGCTCCGTGGGCTCGTCAGGCCGCCTTTGGAAAACTTTCCTCAGAGGCCTGCACGGCCCCTCCATGCCTCGGCCTGGGAAGAAGGGTTGATGCCTCATCGAGGGAGAGGGGAACCGTGAGCTCTTCTGCCACAGAACTGAGGCCAGGCGGCTGCTGCCAGCTCCCGCAGGCAGGGGCGTGCCGTGTGTGGGGCCCCTGAGTGCCACGCTCCCTGGAAACTTGTAGTTCTGATGAGAAGCTCAAGCAAGAAATTCATGTGGGCAGACCGGCCTGTGGCTGAGCCTGAGGCCATCTCTATCCCTGGTGGTTGGCTCGTCTTTGCTAAACCCCAGGACACCCCCAGACAGGCTTCCGGAGCTACATACTCCAGACGGAAATGGACTCCAGTGCTGGCCCAGTGTTGCTGGACCACAGAGTACCGCTCACAGAGATCAAGGCCTTTCTTGCTTAGTGGTGAGGGCGGCTCCTGGGAGCATTGGTGCTGGAATGAAAGGTAGGATTTGCCACAGCAAGATAAGAAAGCTTAGCATCCTTGCTCTGCTTGCCCAAGCAGTGCTATGCTTTTCTCCCAGAAGCCAAAGAGTCAGTGGGGAAGGGCATGAGTGGATGGAGTAAGGAGCAGTGTCAAACAACACAGATTCTGGAATCAGGCGGGCCTGGGGTCCAGTTGCATCTCTTCACTTAGTCGCTGTGGGTCCTTGAGCAAGCTGCTTTCCCCTTCTTTTCTTTTTTTTTTAATATATGAATTTATTTTTTTGTTTATTTATGGCTGAATTGGGTCTTTGTTGCTGCGCGGGGGCTTTCTCTAGTTGTGGCGAGTGGGGGCTACTCTTCGTTGCGGTGCGCGAGCTTCTCATTGCAGTGGCTTCTCCTGTTGTGGAGCACGGGCTCTAGGTGTGCGGACTTAAGTAGTTGAGGTACGCGAGCTCTAGAGCGCAGGCTCAGTAGTTGTGGCGCATGGGCTTAGTTGCTCCGTGGCATGTGGGATCTTCCCGGACCAGGGCTCGAACCCATGTCCCCTGCATTGGCAGGCGGATTCTTAACCACTGCGCCACCAGGGAAGCCCCTGCTTTCCCCTTCTGATCCTGTTTTTTCTCATCTATAAAATGGGGATAATCGTAGGATTGTAATGCCTGGTAAAATCTGACTGCCATTCGATTTTGGAACTGATGGGGTGGAAAAGTGAACCTAGGGAAAGTCACATTGGATATTTTATTGCAACAACAAACATCTGCATCTCTCAAGGAGCTCCCACCTCCGTTTCCCCTCCTGCATCATCTTTCAGCCATGGATAGAGAATGGTTTGGTACCAGGGTTTTTTGTTTTGTTTTTATAACAACTTTATTGAGGTTTAATTTGCATGCCTTAAAATTTACCCCCTGAAAGTATACAATTCAGTGATTTTAGTAAATTTATGGAGCTGTGCAACCATAACCATAATTCTGTTTCCGGAACATTTTCATCATCCTATAGGGCTCCCTTGTGTCTGTTTACAGCTAATCCCCACTCCCACTCCCAGCCCCAGGCAACCACTGACCTGCCTGCTGACTCTTGATTGGTTGTTTCCGGAAATTTCATATAAATGGACTCATATAACATGTGGTCTTTTGAGTCTGGCTGCGTGCACTTAGTGTATTTTCAAGGTCCATCCATGTCGTAGCATGTGCCAGTGGTTCATCCTTTGGAATGCTGAATGTTACTCTGTTGTATGGACACGTACCACATTTTGTTTATTCCTCAGTTGATGGACATTTGAGTTGTTTCTAGTTTGGGCTTAAGAATAAAGCCCCTGTGGACCTTCATGGCCATGTCTTTGTGTGGACAGATGTCTTCATTTCTCTAAGGTAGATTCCTAAGAGGGAAATTGCTGGGTCGGATGGTGTATTTACGTTTAACTTTTAAGAAACTGCCGAAACTGTTTTCCAGGGCATTGGTTTTGTTTGTTTGTTTGTTTGTTTGTTTTTCAGTGCTTTAGAGTATCAGGATTAATTCAGTAAAAATTAAGGTTCTTTTTCTTGTCTCCTTTCCGTACGTGTTTCAAAGGTCACTGCTAAGTTTATAGGAGGCACAACCTCCTGATTCCTCCTTCCCTGACTTCTTTCTGTCATTGAGCTTATCTCTGTTGAGAGCACAGAGCTCATCGGTCTGCTCTCCCCACCAGCCTGTAAGCTTCTTCAGGGTAAGGCCAGGTGTTCTTTGAGTTTCTGTCAAGGCCTTTGCATATTCCAGGAGTTCAAAGTCAAGACATGGTCCTGACCCCAAGGAGCTTACAAGCTAGTAGAGAAATAGACAAGATTCCTCTGTGTTCTCAAAGCATTGGTTTTGAAAAACAGAGGCTTTCCAGATGAGTGGAGGAACCCAAATGATCCACTGCAAAGTGCAGGTGAAGAGAGAGAAAGGGAGCTTGGTTTTTCCACTAAGAAATACAGAGGTGGGTTGGTTTGCTTAAAGCAGGGGTCAGCGTACTACAGCCTGTGGACCAAATCCAGCCCGCCACCTGTTCTTGTTAACTTTTACTGGAACACGGCCATGCTCCTTAATTTACATACTGTCTATGGCTGCTTTGGGGCTGCAGTAGCAGAACTGAGTTGTGACAGAGACCATGTGGCCTGCAAAGCCTGAATTATTTACTCTCTGGCCCTTTACAGAAAAAGTTTGCCAATTCCTCCTTAGACGAAAGAATGAAGGTGAGAAATAACAGCCGCAGACTCCCAAAGTTCAGTTGCTTGTTGCTGTTCAGAAGTGCAATCGCAGTAGGAGTGATTGGAGTTAGACGTAAGGAAAGACTGGAAGGGTGGGAAGATTCTGGCTCCTAAAAGAGAGACACAAATTTCCCTTAAGAAAAGGAAAAAACAAACAAAAACCACTTATCAGTTGCAGCAAAGTTGGGACAGAATCCATCTGGAGACAAAAAGCTGGAAAGGGTGACTGGGTTCCTTGGCCTTTGATCCTGTTTGAGATGTGGGGTGAGGGGGGTCTCTCGGAATCAAATACCTTGGGCGGCAGGCTCAGAATAATGATGAGAAAGCCCAGTGGAAGGGGGTTAGGAGCAAGGGAGGGAGAAAAGCCCGATTTTTCCTTTGGTGAAGTAGAAATCAGAAAGTAAGGGTGTCGGGAGCAGCGAGAGAAAGAGGCTGCCCCTCTTGTGGCCAAGGCGGAGTGAATTAATTCCCGGCATATGTTCCCAGCATCTGTCGTGGTGACCTGGACCGGAGGGGTCAGCGAGAGAGGGGACCGTGCCAGCGCCGAGCATTAGCCCAGAATTCCCGGGCCACAGAGGCTTTTGGCTCCCACAGAATGATGGCTGTCCAGCTCTCCTAGCAGCACCTGCCACAGCTGCAGTAAACAGTGCTGTGTGGGGGGGAGTGCTCCCCACGAGAGAACACCTGCTGTGAAGGGGCTGGACGAAGACCAGAAAGAGTCCTGCAAAAGGCTGTCTCTTCCAGGTCTCGGGCTGCAGTGGATTCGACCCGCCAGACGCGCGTCCTGCCAGCAGACTGGAGGTGATGCACTGAGAGGGGCAGGGGCAGGGGAGCCACAGCCCTGGATGGAAAGAACGCACAGGGTTGGGACGCCCTCCTAAGTGCCAGTCTCAGAAACCGCCCGTATACTATTTGGGCTGCTCGGTGCTAAAGTGTCCCTCAGGAATCAGAGGTCAACCCGGAGCGGGCAAGGTAAGAGGGCACGGAGGCTAAGAATGCAGACGATGCCAAGTTCAAGTCCCTGTGCTTCCAGGTCACAGCTGCATACCTCCTCGTGCGTCCGTTTTCTTATGTATAGAGTGAGGTAGAAAACAATTCCTGTCTTTGTTGTAGAATTAGGATGATTAAACCACATACTATACGTCAAGTGTCCGGCACGAAGCAAGCACTCGATGGTGATTAGTTCTGATCACACTGGGTGGACAGGCAACATCCCCCCTGATGGCAAGTCACGGGCATTAGGCGCTGACAGCACCTATGTGGGCATCTAACCCAAGGTCGTGGGCTGGAGGCCCACGGACTGACTTCGCCCCACAGGACATGATTGATTTGGCCAACACATAAGTTTGTTTTTTTTAATTGAAGTATAGTTGATTTACAGTGTTGTGCCAATCTCTACTGTACAGCAAAGTGACTCAGTTTTATACATATATACATTCTTTTTTTTTTGCGGTACGCGGGCCTCTCACTGTTGTGGCCTCTCCCGTTGCGGAGCACAGGCTCCGGATGCGCAGGCTCAGCGGCCATGGCTCATGGGCCCAGCCGCTCTGCGGCATGTGGGATCTTCCCGGACCGGGGCATGAACCCGCGTCCCCCTCATCGGCAGATGGACCCCCAACCACTGCGCCACCAGGGAAGCCCCATATACATTCTTTTTTAATATTCTTTTCCATTATGGTTTATCACAGGGTATTGAATATAGTTCCCTGTGCAATAAGGTAGGACCTTGCTGTTGATCCATTCTAAATGTAATAGTCTACATGTACCAACCCCAAAGGCCCAGTCCATCCCTCTCCTTCCCGCCCCCCTCCCCATCCTTGGCAACCACAAGTCTGTTCTGTGTCTATGAGTCTGTTTCTGTTTTGCAGATAGGTTCATTTGTGCCATAGTTTAGATTCCACATATAAGTGACATCGTATGGTATTTGTCTTTTCTCTTTCTGACTTACTTCACTTAGTATGATAATCTCTAGTTGCATCCCAACACACGACTGTTTAATTATTTGGTTAATTACCAACATTTAAAATGGGAAGGTTTCACATTAAACCCAGATTTCCAGCCTCTCTTAGGAAATTGGGAGATCTGTCCACCTTGGGGCCACAGTCACTAGGGCAGTGACTGACATGCGTGGAGAGGCCAGAGCTCCCCTGGGTAAGGGCAGGTCGGCACGCGCCACCCGACTCTCACCCTCACCCTCACTTACATTTCTGCCTGGACACTGCAGGCACTGACTTTGAGACACCTGCCCCACCTCCTCATTTTGCCTGTAAGGGTCCTGTTCGCCAGGGGCACTCACCCAAGGTCATGGATACTGGAACTCGAGTCCTGACTTGCAGGCTGGCCAATGTCTTTTGTCAGTAACCAGGACCCCCTGCCTGATGGATAAGCTAAAACCACACGAGCTGTGGAGAAGATCCAGTTTCCCTACCCTGGAGTCATCCCCCTCTGATCAGGAAGCTTAACCCTGTTTCCATCATGGGTCTGACAAGAGTTTGAGCAGAGTCCTGGGATATTTCCAGGGCCAATAACTGGACCCTCAGCCATTTGCCCTCCACTGAATTGTTTAAACTCTGCCCTGGAGCTGACGGCGTTTGCTCGGGACGAGGGTCCAGCTCAGCAGTCAAAGTTAGCAGGTTTGCCTTCTTTCTGTGGCTGCCCCCAGTGCGTCAGTCGTGCGACTGAGGTGTGACGGAGAAGGGAGCAGCTGAGGCTGCAGGGAATGTGTCTGGCTTTCAGGCTTCAGGGACAGGAGAGCACGCCCCATCCGCCGGCCAGCAGGGTCCCCATGCCGAGCTCAGGAGGAGGGACAGCCCTGGCTGCGCCACTCAGCTCGCCCTTCAGGAGAACTTGCACAAGGAGTGATGTGCCTTCAGGGTCAGCCTGCAGGCCGAGGCCATGAGCTTCCCAGGCAGCAGCCAGCCAGTTGCTGAACGTGGCGGCGGTGCAGGGCTCACTGATCCTGGCCAGCACAGGACTCCTCTGCGACAGTCTTTGCACCAGAGCTCCCCTGGGTCTGACCAGGGCTTTCTCAGAGCTGCACAGCGGTCTGAGACCCTTGCTATCCAATCCTCCTTCCTCCCCTCTCTCTTCACAGCTGTCAGACCTTCATCACCACCTGAAGCCTCTCCCTGTTACCTCCTGCTTCCTCTCCCCTTTATCTTTCTGTCCTGGTGTCTGCTTCTCACAGGACCCAAACAGTGGGCCTGGGGTGGTCTAGCTAGACTTGGTGAGGAAAGATTCCCAGGCAGGGCTGAGAGGAGACAGCTGGTTAGGGGTGTGGGTAGCGGCTTCTCCCCCAAATCCATATGCCTCCCAAACCCCAGTGGCATGGCTGGGGTGTGGGCTGGGTTTGGAGAGGGATAGACGGGGGTTGACCAGAGCTCGATCCCTCTCTCACTCACGGAAGTGCCGACTTAGAACCCAGTCCAGCTGAGGAGGCCTGAGAAGGAGAAACTGAAATCCCACAGTGGACATTTGGCAAAAGAATCTGGTGTCCTCTCAGCAGGAGAAGAAGATAGCTCCCTTTCTTTGCTGGGGTCGGGCACGAAGAGCCTCTGTTGGTGGCTTTATGGGCAGAGAACAGGGCAGGTCACGGTTACCAGGCCTACCAGGAGACAGGGTGTGAGGGCCACATGTTACCCATCATGGTCTGGAGGCGTCACTGCTGAAGGTGGGAGAAGAGATGGTGTTTAGGCGACTGTGCCGAGATCTCTCCAGGAGCAGGGACCTGGTAGCCGAGCCCCCCATGCCACACAGCGGTCGGGGCGGCATGCTGTCCGCCGGCAGAGGGGAGGCTGCCTCGGGCTTTGTGAAGGGCCAGGCTCGTTCTGACTGAAGCCCAGTGGGCAGCACTACACTGTAGCTAAGGCACAACGCCCTCCAAGGTGCTCGTGCAGTTTTAAGGACAAAGACACTGCAACCAAGACTGAACAAGGAAGCCACCTCCCAGGGTGTAGCTGGAGGAGATAGCACTTGAGGGGAAGCTAAGCAAAGAGAAGAAGTCAGTTTAGCTCTTTAACTAGAGAACAGAAAAAACAAGAATAAAACCGAAACCTGGATAAGGCAGGGCAGAGCGGGGCGGGGATGCTACATAGGGGCAGGAGGGAACCTTTTAGGGTAATGGAAATGTTCCATAATTTGATTGTGGAGATGTTTACATGTCTGTTTATAAAACTCATCAAACTATCCACTTAAAAAAGGGTGTTTTTTTATTGTATGTAAATTGTACCTCAATAAGCATGACTTTAAAAAGATTCTCCCCATCACTCCCTCATCACCTCAGGTAGCCGAGCTGGCCGAGTTTCTGTTTGTCCCACAGCATCGTACCAATTTTTGTAACATCCCCTGTGCCATGGTGCCCGGCAGCTTGGCCGTCCCTGAGAACTGGGTCGGGAAGCAGAGAGGCCCTGCAGTGCCACCTCCGCCCCTGCCCCTCAGACTAGGGGTCTGCTCAGACTCCGGAGCTAGCTTTAAAATTTTATCTGCAGTTTAATTTTCCATGATTTTCTATGAAAGGGAAATACAGCAAGTTTGACTAGGTAGGCAATTTGAAGTAAAATACAGGCATTTGGGAATCATTTTTGACTTTCTAATGGGAACGCAGGTCCGTTGAACAGAGAGCAAGGAAGGACACAAGGCACCTTGAAGACCCAAGACCTTTTAAAATAGATGTGACCCTAGAGAGAGCAGGCTGTGCCATGTTTTGCATTGCAAGAAATCTTCTGACCTGGGGGATGAGAAGAGACGTAGGTACATCTGATGCCAGATCTTTAAAAAAAAAAGTTTCTCTCTTTAAAAGCTTACAAATCCCATTTAGAAAATATGATCTTTACTAACATATTCACCAAATTATGCATATACATATATATCACTAAACTAAAAACTATATATCTAAATATAGTGAATATCCCTATTACCCTGGCCCTGCCCTGTCTCATTTCACCACCCTCCCCAGAGGTGACCATGATGTCCTTCCAGAGGTTTCTGTGCACCTGCATACACATGGACGTACAAATAGAGACCCAGAGCTTGGTTTTATTTATGTAGTAGTGACCATTCTGCAGGCATGGTCCACGTTTTGCTTCATCCACTTCACAACACATCCCGTGGAACCTTCCTCTTGGTACCGCTCTTCCGCATTCTTTTCAATGGTGGACATTATTCCGTAGGTTTCGCTACCCCACGGTTCCATCCCCTCATCAGCCCTTCCGTGTGATGGTCATGCAGACTGAGCCCACTTCCTTCCACCCTGACTGCTCTGAAGGACCCTGCTGCCCCCCAGCGCTGGCTCACCTCTCAATTCCTTCTGCCAGCCTCCCATCAAGCCCCTGGAAAGACAGACAGCTCTTCTACTCGTTCCAACCACCCACTGGGTAAAAAATGGCAGAGGGAACACCAGTCCCCTGGGGTGGCTAGTCCAGGGCAAAGGGGACTGAGGAGAGTGGGTGTGAGGCAACAGGGAGAAGACCCGGGTGCCCGTGGTGGAGACAGGGGAGGCCCGGCTTGAAAAGCTAGGCCAGTCTGTGTGGAGGGGGAAGGTGGGGCTGGGCGTGTTCTGTTCGGTCCCAGAGGGAAAATCAGAGTGGGAATCCGCTGCTGGCCTCTTGATCACGTGTCTGACACACTGGTGAGTTCTCTGTGGCCAGGTACGGTGTCAGGCGCTATTCCCTGAGATAGCTTTGTCCCTGGTTAAGACTAAGAGCTAAGTCCCTGCTGTGTCCCTGTTAGCATGTGTCCTAGTTCTTGTTTATCTCCAGCAATAGTAATAGTAGTCGCTGTCGTTTATGAAGCCCTTACCAGGTTTCAGGCAACGTATGCAATGCTTTCCGTACATTATCTTACTCAGTCTTCTCAACTCCACGAGGTGAGTACTGCAATCGTGCGCGTTTTAGAGGGAAGAGAAAGTAAGGCTTAAACCCAGGCCTTTCTCACTTCATCCTCATGAAGCACTAGATGAGGTGGGCAGTGTTCATTCCTGTTTTGCGTATATTCAGTGTTCTATTGGTTCCTCCTCTGGACTGGGGCCACAGCGAGGTTCTGAACCCACACCGGGGTCCCCTCAGTGAGGGGCAGTAAGATGTGCCACAGCGATGCCAGACCCTTGAAGCTCTGCCATCCACCCAGCATGACAGGATCACTGGGCATAGGGTGACAAGGACATCAGGTTTGCCCTGTGCCCTCCCTTCAGTGGGCTGTTTAAGGTATTATCCTAGAGTCTAGAGGCACGACAACACTTGCAAGCCAGGGTTTCTCAGAGGTGGCCACCTGACACGGACCACCTGCATCTGAGGGCCCTACAGAGCTTACCAAACACGCAGGTTCCTGAGCCCCGACCCATTGAATTAGAATCCAGGCAGGAGACACCTGAGATATGCATTTTAAACAAGCACCTTCCCAAACCCCCAACCCTATTCGAGAACCTTGCAAACTGCCGGCTCACAGGCTGAAGTCTGCACTCACAGTATACTGGCTAAAACAGTTTTCTTGACATTTTTACATTAACGGTCAATATTTAAAAATCAGGAGTATCACAGGAAAAACGAACAGACCTCTGCTTCTTGGAAAGATCCAGCAGTGCCAAGCCCACTTTCCCTCACCACACTACCTGGAGGGGACAGGACAGGGCTTGGGGCCCCCAGTGCCCCCAGGCCCTGCTTCTTTCCTCTGGCTTCCATGGACATTTTGAGTTTGTGACCCCTGGGCAAAGGAGATGGCAATACTTGTGTCTGTCAGTGCCAACACCAGGTACCAGAGCTTAACAAGCAAGGCCAGTTCTGGTGCAGCTTCCTCCCTGTATGTAGGCCCACCTTCGCCCTGCTTTGCAGAACTTTTGTAGACGGCGTCGGTTCACCCCTCAGCCCTCTGCTCTCTGTCCTTTGGCAGCTGCTGCCAGATGTGTTTTCGGAAATGATCCAAACATGAAATGTGCCCCCTGCTCCAGGTTGAGTACTGTACCTGGTGTAGAAATCAGTGTTTCTAAAAGCATAGTTCACAGACCACCTGTGTGGACCCTCCAGGGAAGGCTTACAAAATGCGGAGGCCTGGCCACCACCCTAGACCTGGGGAATCAGAATCTCTGGGGTGGGACCTGAGAATCTGCATTTTAAATGTGGTGCCCCAGGTGATTTTGGTGCACCTTAAGGCTTTAAGACCTGTAGTCATCTAGAGGGTGGAGAGTGATTGTAGGTTTAACTGGGCCCTGGGTCAGATCGGCCTCTTGGGTCTTTGGCCTCCTTGAAGGAAGACAGTCCTTTCCTCAGCCCTGGGCTTCCAGCACAAACACAGCCTGCACCCCACCCCCAGGGCAGCAGGCCCCCAGGGCTCGGCCCTCTATCAGATTCCATCTCCTGTCACTTTCAGAACCAGTTCATTATTCCTTTATTATTCTTGTTCTCCTGCTTATCATTATTAATAATCATCCTAGACAGGCCGGGGTGCTGACAGCTCCCCCCTTGTCCATTCTTTCTGTCTGTTTTAATCCTGCCTGCTTATCTGGCATTAACCTGATCTTTTCCCCCATTTAATTAAGCCACATTGGTCAGCCCACTACTGCCCACGTGGAGACGGGCGTGAGCGGTTCTCCTGATAGGCAGAGGAGTGATGGGCTCTGTGGCCTGAACATTCCACCTCCCCAGAGGGGCCTGAGGGCAGGGACATGAGTCCCAGGCAGGGCCACATCAGGTCTGGAGGGCTGGGGAGGCAGGGCTGGTTGATGACCAGTACCCATCGAAAAGCAATGCTTCTCAAACCTGAGCCTCAGAATCACGGGGAGGGCCTGTTGAAACGCAGATCCCTGGGCCCCGTCAGGAATTCTGATTCGGAGGCAGCCATGAATGTGGAATCCTAGTAAGCTCCCAGCTGGTGCTGATGCTGCTGGTGTGAGGACCACGCCTGGAGTAGCCCCACATCCACAGGCTGACCTCAGCTTAGTGACGCACACTGGCCAGGCCCAAGTGTGCCTCGATGGGAATGGATTGAAGAGGAAGAGACTTGAGCAGGGGGGATGTATTTCAATTCCCCAATGTTGGTGAGGGCCTGAGCCAAGGGAAGCTCGGACTGAAAGGGAAGGGATGGATATGGATTCAGTACCTGCTCTAGAGAGGCAAGCGGGTCTCAGTGACAGTAGGAGCAGTGAAGGAGAGAAAGTGAAGACACCTCCGTGGTTTTGAGTAACTGACAGCACAGTGGTGCTTGATAGAAATAAGTACAAAGGAAACGCATGGGGGCGGAGTAGGGATACGCTGAGGTCAAGACAAGCTACCGAGCTTGCAGGGCGTAGTGAAAAATGAAAATGCAAGGCCCACTGTTCAAAAATGATTAAGAATCTCAAGATGGGGAGAACCGCGCATTAGCCCAAGCGTGGGGCCTTTCTAAAGTGCAGGGCTCTGAGCAACTACACGACCACATGCCACAAAGCGGGCCCTGGCCAGATTCCCATAGTAGCTCCATAGCCACTCTACAGGTCTCTTAGGTGACTGGAACGTCCACTTCTGACGCCACTGAGACTAAATGAGAGGTCATAGGGCCTGAGTCACAATTAGAGTCTTATGAGGGAAAAGGCCCAACTAGGAAAACACAATGGGTTAATACCTCAGAGAAGTTGCGGTAAGACACAGGGGAGGGTACCATGGCCAGTATTTATACGAAGTCACCACGTTCAGGACAACCGGACAATGTCTGTGGATGGACCTTTAGTTTTTTAAGGCACCACTGATGGTGCATCTACCCTTTCCAGGCATTGCACAAAGTCCTTTAATGTATTACTTTAGTATCCTTGCAACTACCCCATAAAATGTGTATTATTGTCCCTCTTTTGCAGATGAGGAAACGGGTGGAGAGAGGCACAGTCACTTGCTAGTGAGGGAGAGAGCCAGCTCCTGAAGCCTGAGTGTGCGTCTGGGGCTGGGGGTTGCACAGTGCAAACAACCAGGGAACTGGGGGACTGATGTGGCAGGGGGGGCGGGGCGCCAGGGGACAGAGCCGTGCACGTGCCTGGGTGTCACAGGGAAACGCATAGACACCCAAGTGCCCGCCAAAGATGGAAGAATATAGAGCAATTAAAATGTTTTGCCTGGGAGCTGTTTGGAGCCTTTTTGGGTTTTTTTTGAAGCGAGAGTTTTCTGACTTCAAGGTGTTAACAGACTCTCTAAATGGTTTTGTTTTTTAATTGCAGAAAATGACTGTGGAGCCATTAGATTTTTGCCTCTCTGCAGTTGTTTCTGAGCCTTTTCAGTCCTCCTCCTTCTATTTATTCTGTTTAATTCAGTCAGGTAGCTCCGGGGCAATGGAGATCAATACTCCTCTTTGATAGGAAAGAGTCAGGTTTGAAACCTAGAGATAAAACTGACACATTTTGTATAAATTTAATTAAAAATGCACCTTTAGTGGCTTGTTGCAGGCACAAAGCCGAGAGTCTATCTCTCCATCTCCCTCTCTCTCCTCCCCCCACCTCTCTCTTCCTCTGCCTCTCTCTCCGTCTCTCTTTCCTTTCTTGTTCCTGACAGGGAGATCTCTAACTCTGCCTCGCCACAGCCTCGTTTCATGAGTTTGGACTTGAAACTTCTGCGCTGAGGGACACTGAGGGAAGGGGATGAAATTCTAAGCAGATCAGCCCGCCTCCTTTCCCCAGGGTAGGCTGGGGAGAGGGATGCTGCAAGGAGAGGACTTCGGAGCAGAAGCCCAGGCTGGGATGGGTTTGCTTTTCTTTTTAAAACCCTTTTTCTTTTGGTCCCGTGGCCTGCAGGCTCAGAGGATCCTCTGGTCCAGAACCTGCAGCCCCTACTCCTGTCTCTGTGTCTCTGTCTCTTGATGGTTTTGACCTGCCTGCCATTGCAGCTGCTGGTGCCTCCTGGGGTCCTGGTGGGGTCGCGAGACGGCGGGGAAGGTACAGAAGGCCCCAGCCCCTCTCCAGTAACCCCAGGGCCGCGGCACACATTTGTCTTGTGTTTTACAATCCACCCCTTCACCTCCTTCCCGCCGGCTCTCCCCCTATCGCTCTCTCAATCCCATTTGGCTTTCCTCATTTTTCACTTGAGTGGGTTTCCTATCCCTGACTCAACTCTGGCCTCACTCTGCTCAACACCAATAAAACACACTCAACACAGGTGGAACAAGGTGCCCGGGCCCCTGTGACAAACAGCTCGCCAGCCCTCTAAGTGCAGCTGTAAATCACCCCTTCCGTGGCCGGGCGGGCCTGGTCCTGGCAGCCTGGCAGTGGGGATGGGGCAGCCAGGGGACCAGCATTTGGCCAGCACCCCCAGGCCTTCCTGGGGTCATGGGCGTCCAGGAGGGAGCAGGGGTGGCGAGTGGGAGGGAAGGGACCCCTGAAATGTTTACCCCTGTGGCTTTGGCTGGGGCAGCTTGGCCTTCCGCCTGTATTGAGCCAGAACTCCAGCAGCTGGCACTCGCTGCACGCTTACGTGTGCCAGGCACCATGCTAAGGCTTGCCATCAAATTGTCTAAAATCCTCACAAAAACCCTACAAGGTGTAGTTACCAAGACCGTCCCTGTTTCACAGATGAAAACCCTGATGGAGGCCTAGCAAGGTCACGGAACTCGCCCAAGGTCATCTGGCTAGTAAATGGCAAGCCAGGATGAGGGCAGACTTCCCGGACTCTAGAATCAGGGCTTCTCACCACCACATCCATCCCGTGTGCATGGCATCGGGCTGGGCACGTTGGGGAGCAAGATGAAATCTCCATCCTCCAGGGACTTTATGGTTTCTTGCTGAGGGGACTGGGGGTCCTGGAGGAAGATCATGGATTCACAACGGGTTTCCTTCTCTGCTTCGTGAGGATCCTCCTGCCGGCTCCACAACCTGTGGACAGGGGAGGTGTGTTGCTGCTTCTCCCCAGAACGAGTGATCAGAGGTGGGGAAGCCCGTGCTTCTGCTCTTGTCCATCCTGGAGCAGTGAGGGTGCCGCCAGCATGGAGAAGCAGAAGGGGGCCTTAGCACTGGGGGAAGCTGAGGAGGGCTGCGCTAGCACGTCCTGCTGCCAGGGGAGCCTCTGGCGCTTGTGGATCTCTAACCTCGTCCCCTGGGCATAAGGTAGTGCGGTGATGCGACGTGTTCCAGCCGGTCTTGTCTTTTGCTTTGGGTGCCCTTAATCGCTGCAATTGCAAGTTCGGACAGGAGAGGCAGGCATCCCGCGTTTGAGCCACTGGGCCTTCCTCTCTGCATCCTTCCTTGCTGGCGATCACAAACACCGGCGCTTTGTGTCTAAAATGGCCGAGATAATTGAAACGGAATCTGGAATCAGGGCCCTGCAGGCAGCACTTGTTGAGAGAAGAAATAAAGATCGTTTGGGTCACATCTTTTGTAATTTGCGTTTAATAATTGTACCAGGAGCTGCTCAGGGAGGAGAGGCGGCACGTGAGGCAGCTCCCAGCCCACCAGCCACCCTCCCTCTCCCTGGCCCTGCTCGTGGGGAGGGGCAGGCAGGGAAGGGAGAGCTCAGGAAGGAAGCACACACACAAGTTGGAGAAAGTTCTCTCCGTGCGGCGGTGGCAGGAGAGAGGACACGGCTTGGGGCGGGCCTGAGAGGCTGAGATGAAGGCCGAGTCAACATGCTGGGTGCCCTCACCTCCTGCACACCCTCCACTCACCCCCCCCATCCCCCTTTGAGGGGAGGCTGACTATCAGTGAGGTCACCGGGGCCCAGGAGACTGCTGGAGTGATTTTGAACAGGCTGCAGTGGGACTCTGTTCGGCTCAAAAGCTTGGGACTCTGCCACTACTCAGTTTTGCTAGCCACACGTGGAGCTGGGGCAGAAGGTGCTGCCCGTTGGAGGGCAGATGCAGCCTCTAGGCTGTGGGGCTGTGGGCAATCTAGAGTGTCCTCCAGGAGCCCTCCAACCCATTATTCCCTAGACTCAGACAGTCATGTTTGGTCCTCAAGGAATGCTGCTGTTACACTGAAACAACCCCCCCTCTCCTACCAACCTCATGTGCTATCCGTACATAGAGTCACCCCTCCACCTCCAAAAACATGTCCCCCCTTCCCTGTGAGGCTGCCCTTTCCTGTCTGCAAGAACCTGTGGGCTCAGGATCTCAAGGGCTCCCCCAGTGCCCACATCATCATGGGGTAGGGGAGGCTGTGAGGAGCTCAGGCTTGGAGGTGGAGAGACGGTGCTGTGAGCTGAACTGTGTCCTCCGAAAATTCACATGTTGGAGTCCTAACCCCCAGTACCTCAGACTGTGACTGTTGTTGGAGATAGGGCCTTTGAAGAGGTGTTAAGGTAAAAGGAGGTCATATGGGTAGACCCTAATCCAGTATGACTGGTGTCCTTATAAGAAATGGGAGAGACACCAGGGATGCTTGCACACAGAGGAAAGGCCATGTGAGGACACAAGAGTAGCCATCTGCAAGCCAGGAAGGGAGGCCTTAGGAGAAACCAGCCCTGCCCACACCTTGATCTTGGACTTCCAGCCTCCAAAACTGTGAGAAAGTAAACTTCTGTTACTTAAGCCAGCCAGTCAGTGGTACTTTGGTATGCCAGCCCTAGCAAACTAACACAGATGGTGAGTGGCAGGGGGACCTTGCCTGTGATGCTCCTTGCCCTGGGTCCCCTCCCTCCCTGGCCCAGACATGTGTAATGTGTGCTTGAAAGTACCAAAGACAGGAACTCTAGCTGCTTCCCTTTCCCGAAGGGGCCAGAATCTAGATGACACGTGGCTCAAGGAAGAGAATGTGCATGCCAGCCTTTGCCCAGGGTTCTTCCTCCGAGACTCAGTGCTGCCCACCACCAGGCCCTGGGGATGGGATGCTCATAGCTCTATGAGGCCCAACTTCCTTCCATGCCTTCCTTCTGCTCTTAAGCCTCTTCCCTTTTTGCCATTTGCCACAAAAAGTATCCCACGTTGGTGACACAAGGGCCTTTGCAGAAGCCAGAGTCCTTGTACATCTGGAACTACCCAGTCAGTAAGATTCCTGAACAAAGAGGTGTAAAAAAGGAGGCGTAAATGAAGAGCTTTCCAAGGTCTGAATGTCTGGTGCAAGCAGTGGTGAATTCCTCCCAAGGGCTCCGACACGCTAGACACACCCCTCTCAGGGAAGGCCTGTGGCCCTAGGGGCCCAGGGTGGCCGGAGGAGCACACTCTGATCCTGGATTCTCCACAGTGCATGGCTTGGACCTTCAGACGAGCAGGCGCTGGGGAGCAGAGGTGACCCAGGGCTGGGAGATGGAGGAGAGATGGCAGCAAAGGATGGAAAGGGACAAACAGTGTCCAGGACTTTTCAGCTTGCAAGGGCTTTGTGGGGAAGAATCATGGCCCTGCTGACGTTCCAGAGGCCTGCGCCTGCTGCCAAGACCTGACTATGTGCTCCTGAATCTTCCCATTTTAGTGCATGCTGGTGGGGGCGGTGGGTAGATGGTGGTATCTCCATTGCTCCTGGGAGATAACAGGTTCAGAGAGGTTAGGGACTTGCTTGTGACCGTGCAGCTAAAGATGGCAGGCCTGTAATTCAAATCCAGGACTTCTGGTCTCCCGATCCAGGCTTTTCCTTCTAGAGCAGGAGCTGGCAAACTGCCACCTGCCACCCATTTTCACGTGGCCTGTGAGTTAAGAAAGGTTTTTACATTTATAAATGGTTGGGGAAAAAGATGAAAAGAAAAAACAATAATGACAAGTGAAAATGATATGAAATTCAACTTTCAGTATCTAATATTCACAGATATCTATAGATATTCTAATATTTATAGTTTTATTGGAAGACAGCCACACCCATCCATGTACATACCATCCGCTGCTTTCACGCTGCGCTGGCAAAGTTTGTTGGTTGTGACACAGACTGTATGGTCTTCAAAGCCTCAGATATTTACTTTCTGGGCCCTTACAGAAGTGCTTGCCAGCTTCTGCTTTAGAGTCATATAACTTGGGAGATGGAAGAGGTTTTAGAAACTATAGTAAACAAAACCTTGCCTCTCTCTTACTCTGTTCACCCATTTTCTAAATAAGCAGCATGACGCCCGTCTCATCTGAACAGCTGCTTTCCAAGGCTGCCCTCGGGTCCAGGTCCCCCTGCTCTCAGGAAGCTGGGCTCACGGCTGTCTACACTGGGGCTGGAAAGTAGGACTCTTTGCTCCGTGGTTGTGCCTGATGCTTTCCTGGGGCTCCTTTGGCACCAAGTTAGCTGCATCCCCAGGCTCTGGAGCTTGCAGCCTGGGGGAGGCAACAACTTCAGGGCCCAGAGGTGACCGTCACCTGGCCAACAGGGAGGGGCACACGTGGTGAAACTTGGGGTACACTTGGGGGCAGTAATGCTGTGGTTCATGCAGGTTCAAGTCCTGGCTCTACAACTGTGACCTTGGGCGAATTACTTCAACATTCTGTGCCTCAGTTTCCTCACTTGGAAAATGGGGGAAATAATAGCATTTACCCCATGGGGCTGTGTGAGGATTAACTGAGTCAGTGCATATCAAGTGCTTGGGATGGCGCCTGGCCCGTAGTGTGTGTTGTGTTGAGTGATGATGATGGTGGTGATGATGGTGATGATGGTGATGGTGATGATGGTGATGGTGATGGTGATGATGATGGTGATGGTGGTGATCATCAGCCCTGTTCTAGCCAGCTCATTATTCCAGCCCTACTAGGTTTAAGCAGAGATTTTTACTGGGTCTCCTCCTGCAGGGACCTCCTTCCCCATGGCCTTCACAAGACCATCGGCTGCAAAGAGAAACAGACCGCAGGTCTTAGCTTGAGATTTTCTGCCGAATTTCCCATGGAGTCTGTGTCTGGGCTCAGGGAGACGGGGAACCCAGAGGCTCAAGGCCATAGACTGAGCTCTCTGTTTGAGGACTGAGGTGCTGTGAAACATATGGGCAAGATGGCAGGGAAGGCGAGTGAATTGTCAACATGCTTGAACCCCATAAATGTAACATGGAACCCAAAGAGGAAGTTGCAAAAGTAGATGAACCATGCAGTAGCCATTTATATAGAGATTTAAAACATGCAGAAACAAGTGTGCCTTTTTGGTTAGGGATACATTCATATATGATACAAGTCTAAGGAAAGGTACAGGGATGATACACACTGCATTCAGGATAGCAGTTCCCCTGCGGGGAGGAGTGGCCACATGGAGAGTGGTGCTCGAGGGCCTTCACTTAAATTTGAAAAAAAAAAAAGTGATATTTTAAGCTGGAGGGTGAGTATGTATGAGAGTCCCTCATATTATTCTTGATACATTTTGGTAGGTCTTAAGTATTTTATGATACATATATTTTTAATGTAGGCAAGGCTAATTTTGCAAAACCCAGTAGAATTTCGGAGGCCATAAAATTTACCAAGAAGCCCCATGGTTGGATCAGTAGGGACGAACGCATCGGGTGGACAGTGTGCCCTCGTGGTGTGCGGGCATGCCCCTGACACTCTGTTCCCCTCGTCCATGTCCACCGCTCCCCTCGCCCACACACATCGCCGGCCCCTCTCCCAGCCTCTTCGCCTGTGCCTAGCAGCCCTTCCCCATCTGCTGGCTGTGTCGTTCCTTGCCCAGCCATGTGTCCTCTCCGGGCTGGAGAGCCGGCAGAGGCTCTGGCCCCCTCCCCGCTGAGGCAGAGGGGCTTTGGAACATGTGTTTCGGGGTGGCAGACACCAGCTGGCTGGGGAGACATTTGCATATTCAACTGAGCCCCCCAGAGCCAAGCCAGGATTGTGAGGAGGAGGCTATGGCAGGACAGAGGGAGAGGGAAGGCTCTGGTCAGCTAGGGGTCAGGCGGAACAGATTTTGGATCGGAGAGACAGATGGTTAAAGTAGCAAAGGAGGGAGCAAATCCCGACTCATACATGAAGAAAGGCATTCGAGAGCCCTGAAATATATCTTCACAGGGCTTTGTGGGTTTTGAAGCATTTTCATCTCTTTCATTTGATTCCTCATTGCAGTCCTGCAAAGTAGGTATTAATATCATCCCCATTTTACAGATGAGGAAACTGAGGCTCAGAAAAATTAGACCCCTGATTCAAGATCACAGGGCTAGTGCGTGGGAGAGTCTCTGGACTCCTGGTATAGTGCTCTTTTCACTACGTCTCAGAGCTAACTGAATCTGCCATCTCCACTTGCTCACCTTACATTCTTCTCTCAACCCTCTCCAGAGGGGTTTCTGACCCCTCCACCCCATTAAGACTGTTCTTCTCTAGGTCAGCATTGACCCCTCTTGATGCCAACTCATGGTCACTTCTCTGTCCTTTCTGCAGCACTCGACAGAGGTACCACTGACTTCATCCTTCTTTCTGGGACAGCCTCCTCCTTGGTTGCCATGACAGTATAAGCTCCCATTTCCCTCCCACCTCCTTGGCTGCTCTTTCTCTGTTCTTTTGCAAGCTCTGTTCCACCTTCAAATGTTGGCATGCTCCTAGCTTGGACCTCGGCCCTCTTCTCTTTCTTTTCTCTCTCTATGCATGAACCTGAGCCACCTAGTCCGGCCCTGGTACTTCATATATCATCTTTGTTTAAGATTCTCACGTCTATTTCTGCAGCGTTGCCCTTGCCTCAGGCTGCCTTACATGGTGGTCAAGAGCACAGACTCTGAAGTCAGACCACCTGGATTTGGATCTCAACTTTGCCACTTATTAGCTATGAGACCTTGGGCAACCTTTCTGTGTCTCAGTCTTGCCATCTGTGAAAGGGGAATGATAAAGCCCTTACCCCATAGGGCAGTTGTGAGAATTAAATGAAACGTAAATGGCTTAGAACATTGCCTGGCACATAGTAGGTGCTCAGTAAAGGCAAGATATTGTTACTTGCCATCTGTTCCTCCAATATGCCAAGCATCTTCCTACTCCAGGGCCTTTACACTAGCCCATCCCTCTATCAGAATGTTCTTCCTTGATTTTCCTAAGGCTGACTCCTTTTAATTCAGATTCCCCAACCGTCCAGGCTGAAGTAGTCCCCTAGTCAGTGACTGTCACCTAAACCATTTAAAATTTTTGTATGTGTTATACAAAATTTTTTGTATGTGTTAGTTTCAGGTGTATAGCTTCAGATTCTTTTCCATTATAGGTTATTATAAGATATTTAATATAGTTCCCTGTGCTATACAGTAGGTCCTTGTTTATCTGTTTTATATATAGTAGTGTGTATCTGTTAATCCCAAACTCCTAATTTATCTCCCCTCTTTCCCCTTTGGTAACCATTAGTTTGTCTTCTATGTCTATGAGTCTATTTCTGTTTTGTAAATAAGTTCATTTGTATCATATTTTTTTTAGATTCTACATATAAGTGATGTCATGTGATATTTGTCTTTCTCTCTTACTTCACTTAGTATGATAATCTCTAGGTCCATCCATGTTGCTGCAAATGGTATTATTTCTTTCCTTTTCTGGCTGAGTAATATTTCATCATATATATATATAATATATATATATACACATCACATCTTCTTTATCCATTCATCTCTTGGTGGGCATTTAGTTTGTCTCCATGTCTTGGCTATCGTAAATACCACTGCTATGAACATTGGGGTCCATGTATCTTTTCGAATTGGTATTCAAGTCTTTTCTGGATATATACTCAGGAGTGGGATTGCTGGATCATATGGTATCTCTATTTTTAGTTTTTTAAGGAACCTCCATACTGTTCTCCATAGTGGCTGCACCAATTTACATTCCCACCAACAGTGTAGGAGCGTTCCCTTTTCTCCACACCCTCTCCAGCATTTATCATTTGTAGACTTTTTTATTCTGTATTTTTTTAATTGAAGTATAGTTGATTTACAACGTTGTGCTAATTTCTGCTGTACAGCAAAGTGACTCAGTTATATACATTCTTTTCTTATATTCTTTTCCATTATGGTTTATCCCAGGAAAGTGAATATAGTTCTTTGTGCTATACAGTAGGACCTTGTTGTTTATCCATTCTCTAGTAATAGTTTACATCTACTAACCCCAAACTCCCAGTCCATCCTTCTCCCTCCCCCGCTCCTCCTTGGCAACCACAAGTATGGTCTCTATGTCTGTGAGTCTGTTTCTGTTTTATAGATAAGTTCATTTGTGCCATATTTTAGATTCCACATATAAGTGATTCATATGGTATTTGTCCTTCTCTTTCTGACTTACTTAGTATAATAATCTCTAGTTGCATCCATGTTGCTGCAAGTAGCATTATTTCATTCTTTTTTATGACTGAGTATTCCATTGTATATATGTACCACATCTTCTTTATCCATTCATCTGTCAGTGGACACTTAGGTTGTTTCCACGTCTTGGCTATTATAAATAGTGCTGCTAGGAACATAGGGGTGCATGTAACTTTTTGAATTATAGTTTTGTCTGGGTACATGCCCAGGAGTGGGATTGCTGGATCATATAGCAACTCTAGTTTTAGTTTTTTGAGGAACCTCCATACTGTTTTCCACAGTGGCTGCACCAACTTATATTCCCACCAAGAGTGTAGGAGGGTTCCCTTTTCTCCACACCCTCTCCAGCATTTGTTATTTGTAGACTTTTTGATGATGGCCATTCTGACCTGTGTGAGGTGATACCTCATTATAGTTTTGATTTGCATTTCTCTAATAATTAGCGATGTGGAGCATCTTTTTTTTTTTTTTTACATCTTTATTGGAGTTGGAGCATCTTTTCATGTGTCTGTTGGCCATCTGTATGTCTTCTTTGAAGAAATGTCTATTTAGGTCTTCCCTGCAGAAGACCCTTTAATAGGTGTTTTCAAAGGTATCATAATCATGCTCCATGGACTTTAGGAAGAAAGCTAGACTTGATAGTTCAAAGTTCAGTGGAGGCAGATGACAGCTTAGCATAAAGAGGAACTTTCTGTGACTAATGGATGGATACTCCAAATTGGAATGGGATATGGTGATGGAGGCATGGAGTCCCCACCATTGGAGTCATCCCTCCTGAAGCTGTTGTAGAGAAGACTCAGACATCGGGACGTTTGAGGGTCTATCTTTAAAGTTCTCAGGTTGAGCAGATGGAAATGAACATGAGGCCCCACCAGAGGGGAGCATCAAAGCCCATCCCACACCCCTCCCCCAACCCTGAGGTGAGGGTTTCTGCAAGTTCCTATGTAAGAATAAAAGGAGGAGGCTTGGTGGGCCTCGGAAGGCCCATGGCTTGTGCTGGACAAGCCAACTCCTGCACACGCGTGGACCCTGCACACACGTAGACCCTGCACACGTATGGACCCTGCACATACGTGGGCCCCGCACACGTGTACTGAGCTGACCCTCCTCCCCATACCATGCAGCCCCAAATGGGTCCCCTGAGGGCTGACCCGACCATGCCCCAGAGCTCACCAGTTTCCTGAGAAGTGTGGGTCCCCTGGTGAGGTCCAGGCAGAGGAGGCATGAGACACACTCTCTAGCCCCGTATGTGCCTCTGTGTCTTCATTTCTAAAATGGAGAGACAAATACCTACGTTAGAGTCTTGATGTGAGACTCATGGAGATCTCGGAAAGCCTAGAACGGGAAACTGAGGCCGGGGGACTTTCAGCCCTCCAGGTCTCCCAGCCCTGGACACTGCTCAGGGCTCCTGAACCCAGCTGAGCACCCCGGCCAGAGCGCCAGGCTGTTTCCCACCCCTCAGAGAACAGCCCATGCTCCGGGTCCACAGGTTGCCGTGTGGCTCCTCGGTTCCCACGTGGCCTTGCCCCACCTTTGCCCACTTGGGGTTCTGAAGCAGGGCCTGATGGCAGCCGGCTGGGCGGTCGAGCTCTCTTCCAGGCATCCATCACTAGAGGTCACTCTTCATCTGTGTGTATAGACCGGAGGGCAGAAATGAGGCTGCTGAGTGAGTGCTGGGACCCCAGGCATCTCCTGGGAGGGTTCATCCAGGCCTACCTGGCCAGGAGTGAGAGTACCAGCCCTTCCCAACGTCCGGGCCTGAGAGGGCGTGAGCTGTTCCCCTCCTGCGAGCCAGGCCAGCCGAGTGCCTGAGCTTAGGTGCGCTGGGAGGGCCTGTGTGATCCCAGGGCAGCCTAGCCGGCCTGAGGTTCTGCTTACCACTTCTGGTTCCCCCTGTGTCAGCTGCATGCGGGGGAACGAGTCTGAGGGGAGAAATCACACAGCAGGAAGCCCGGATTTCCACCTACTAGTCCCTAAGCCTTACTCATTGTGACCTGTATTGGAGCTCACTTTTCTCCCAGGGGTGGCCTCGCTGAGCACTTTCTCTTCTCCAGAAACATTGGCGGCCCCTGTGCCTGCTAAGCCCTTTCCTGCCGCAGGGCCTTTGCACTTCCCTCATTCTGAATGCACTGCCCCAGATCTTCATATGCACTTTAGTCTGAGATCAAATGCCACCTCCTCAGAGAGAGATCCTCTGACCTCCTAGTCTAAATTAGCTGCCTCCCAGCTTCACCCGGTTACTCTTTATCTCACCATCCTGATTATCTGCTCCGTGGCACGTACTACAACTGTAATTACCTCCCTAGTGAGCTGGTTATTGTCTATCTCCCCCACATACCCCCGACCATTGCGCCTGCTCCATAAATATTTGTTGGAGGAATGAACTGAAAGGTCCTAGAAAGCAGACTGTTATTATTGTCCTATTTTATAGATAAGGAAGTTAGTGAGAATAAGAGATTTATCACAACCACATAGATTGGAAATCATTGAGCCAGGAACTCCATCCCGGGACTTTGAACTTGAAAACTCTCTCTTCCCGCCCCCAACCCCCATCAGCCTCTGAAGTTTCAAGACCTGAGGCCAGATGCCTCATGAGTGTACCCTGGTGGAGGGTCAGCAGGCCCAAGCTCACGCCTCTCCACCCCACCCTTGACTATCTGGGCTAGGAGCAGGGTGAAAAGTAGAGACAGAAAAGGGAAAATGAGGTCTTGGGTTGAAGGTCATGGTGTGGCTCAGTGACAGCACACGCCTCTCTCAGGAGACCTGGGGACCCCTGAGCCCCCATGTTGTATTTTTTTTTCAGGAGAAGAAAAAACATGTACGAGGGGCACAAACCGCTTTTAAGATGAAAAGTGCAGAAGTGACCACATTTCAGTGCTTGTGTTTACGCGAGTCGCTTCGTTGCACTGGCTGTGGTAAAGTGCCCCAGCTAGTTCATCCTAAAGCAGCCCCACTCGCCCCACACCTGGAGCGGCTGTCCAGCTCAGCACAGCCTGAGGATGGGCTTCAGGGCCTTTGAGGGCCCCTGCAGTTGTGTAAGCACATTGTCCTGTTTTCACTGGCCCCTTCTAGCCACGGTTTCACAGCTAGGCAGTAAAAGTAAAAGTTCAACTTAGACTAATTTTTTCATCTCCTTAATTTCCCAAAGATTGGACATGTCTTCCCCACCCCCAGCCTTCTGCCCTAACATCCCACAGCAACCCTACTTAGTCTCATCAGATTCACCACTCATTTGCTTCACCTGTGTTCCCCACTACCCTTGAAATTGAATCCTGGCACGTGTTCTGCCTGCCAGGCTTGGAGAAGTGGGCCGAAATGCTAATGGAGGGACTGCTGGAGGTTGGGGGCTGATGGAGTGTCCCTTTTCCTGGTAGATGGAAGAGAGAGAAAGTTGGTTAGCTCTGGGGCTGCCAGTAGCATCATAGGGGTGGGAGAGCGGAGTTGGAACCACGTAGACCTAACGTGAGACTTCCAAGGGCACGGGACCCAGCCCACTGCGGGGAGGCCCAACCCAAACCAATAAACATGAAGTTCATGGAACCAACCTGTCCTGCCTCTGCCTTGGCCTGAGCCTGATTGGAGGGGCCCTGGACTAGGAACCCGAACACCTGGGCACTAACTTCAGTCCTTCCCTTTAACTAACTGTAGCCTTGGGCTGTGCACTTAGCTGCTCTGAAAGCTAAGCGAAATAATATAATAAAACATAACATAACAAACGGTATGCATTTATAAATAATTCTGCTGCAGCAAGAATCATTAATGCAATAACGCATGGGATTAAGCACAGGAGATGATAAAGTGCTGTAGAAATGGATGGTGGGCCCAGGCCTTCACCTCGCAGTATCCATCTTCTGCTGTGCCTACTGCAGCCAGCGGGTCAGGTGTCACCAGGCAGGGGCTCGGCTTTTGGCCTTAGTGCTTTCCAGGCGTTCCAGCTGTTCACCCATATCCCACTCCTCTCTCTCTCTCCTGGCACATGGGACGATTCTCTTTCTCCACCCCCATGGGCAGGGTCCTATGATTAGTTCTGGCCAATGGGTTGTGGGCAGAAGTGCTATGACGTGTTGCTTTGAGACTGGAGCATTTGTCTGCTAATGTGAGACCCTCCAGCTCTGCTCGTCACTGGCATGGCAATCATAGAAATCTGGTCTAGATGGAGTTCTGTCAGCTGGGTCTCTGAGTAACGTCAATGAACAGAGCCTCCGGCCAATCCGCTTCGGGCACGTAGATGCAAGAAATGAATTATTGCTGTGAGGCTTTGGGGGTTGTTCGTATGACCGTGCAGTGCAGCCTAACCTAACTGATATGAGGTTCCATCAGCAAAGTTTCTCAGCTTTGGGGTTCAGGTACCTACTGCCTCAGAATCAGATGGAACAGCTCTGTTAAAAATGCAGTTTCTCGGGCTCCACCTTAGACACACTGAGTCAGAATGCCCAGGAGTGAGGCCCCAGGATCTGCAGTTCTAACCACGGTGACTTCACCTTCAGAGGCAGCAAGTGTATAACCCAGGCCTTGGGAGCGGTAGAGGAGGCCTCTGCTCCCTCCACCCCTCACCTGCTTCCTCTGGATCTGAAGCAGGCCTCCCTGGTGGGTGCCTGAGAGGTCCCTGCCCTCAGCTTCCTGCCTCCTCTCTCCTCCCACGTGGCAATGCAGCAAATCCCCTGGGCCAGGCGCTGGGGGAAGGGCTCACAGAGTTGCCGCAAAGTGAGAGCGGTAGCAAGCCTTCGTGATGGATTGAAGGAGACGAGACCATTCCCGGCTGATGGCTGACGTGAGGAGGCAGTGACAGGCGGCAGTGTTTGTGCTCTGAACCTGCGATCTCAGCTAATGGGAGAGATTGAGGAGTTTGGAATGAGACGCGTCATGGGACACAGCCCCCTGGGCCAAGATGCTTCTTGACGAGGTAGCACGTCTTCGTGGCTTCCTGAGGAGGGAGTGGGGGCCACATTCCTGCCCCAGCCCCTGGGCAGGTGGGAGAACGGCTCTAGGTCGCTGGGAGCTGGGCTAACCCGGCAGGTCCTAGGCTGCCCCTTTGGCTGCCTGTGGGAGTCAGGAGGGCCAAGCTGGAGCTACAGGAGGGGCAGGTTAAGAGGGCTTCCTTCTTGCACCCTGAGCAGTGCCCCACCTCCCAGCGCCTCCCACAAGGGGCTGAGGGAGGAGGGGGCCAAGGCAGAGGCCAGAGCAGCCCTCCAGTAACTCCCCCAGCCCCAAGAGAGCTTATGTCGTTCTGGGCGGGCAGCCTGCTTAAAAAGTAAGAGTCAGGGCTTCCCTGGTGGCGCAGTGGTTGAGAGTCCGCCTTCCCATGCAGGGGACACAGGTTCGTGTCCCGGTCCGGGAAGATCCCACATGCCGCGGAGCGGCTGGGCCCATGAACCATGGCTGCTGATCCTGTGCGTCCAGAGCCTGTGCTCCGCAACGGGAGAGGCCACAACAGTGAGAGGCCCGCGTACCGCCAAAAAAAGGTAAGAGTCAAAAGCTCAGAATCAGAATCAGCTCATAAACCTCCCAGCACTTCTTCTTGGGTTTAAAGCCACATTGCCCTAGGCTCAAATTCCAACCATTTTCTACCCGTGACCCTGAACAATGAAATTCACCTCCCTGGGCCTCAGTTTCCTCGTCTGTAAAATCTGAACGGGGAGAAAACAAAAACCCCTTTGTGGGAATGTTGTACTAAGGACTGAATACAACAAGGTGTAAAGTAGTGGCTGTGAATCACCCGAGGATCTTATTAAAATGTAGATTCTGACTCAGCAAGGATAGGATAGGGCCTGAGAGCCTTCATTTGCAATAAGCTCCCAGGTGATGCAGATGTATCGCAGTTTTACTCACAAGGATGTAGGTGATCAGAGTAGGTGCCTGGTTCATAGTGAGCACTCCAACAATGGTAACTTTGGTTATTATTGTCATCACTGCCAAAGCAAAACAGTTGAGACTGTCCCTTTCCCTGCCACAGCCCTCATCCTCCTTCACAACTTCCTGTTCCATTTAAGCTTTCCCTTGAGGACACCTGGACACAACTTTTGGAGGGGTCCAAAGTGGGGTTTATTGCAAGCCTCACCTCCAGGGCCAACCATGGGTGGCCCAGTGGCCAGCCTGTCCATTAGGCATCTTTAGAGGCAGCCACTGCCCCCTCGCCCAGAGTTTGATGAGCCTAGTCATTGGCGCCCTCAACTGTGCAAGCTGGGACAGCAGTGGATGTTGCCCAGCCTTCCTCACTGCAGCCATCAGAGCTGGCTGAAGATAGGACAGAAGTCACTAGCATCCCTATCCTGCATCCCCCAAAAAAGACACTTGCTCTCCTCTTTCCTCATGGGAGGGAAACCTAGGGCTTCTGGGTTCCTCTAGGAGTAGTAGAAGCAGCATGACTCAGTGGTGAAAAGCTGGGGACCTTGGGCAACTTGTTTAATTACTCAGCCTCAGTTTCACCACCTGTAAAATGGGCTCACACTACCACCATAGCTTTGTTGTGAGCATGAAATGAAACGATGGATGTAAAACCCTTTTCACATGGTGTGCACCAAAGGCATGTCATTTTATGATCATTAGTGTCTCCATAATTCTGGTCCGTGCCTTCTCATCACCTACCACCAAAAGCTGGCCCTGGAACCGCCCCAGCTGTGACAGGAACCGCAGTTTTGAACTGGCTCTCTCTAAATTGGTGGTCCCCATGCTTTGGAGCCAAGTTACATGCAGTGGAAACATGAAACCAGAGGAACCAGAGGAGGACGCCAGCTGTTATAGCTGTGACTAAGGTGAGGAGGGCAAGCCATGGGCAGGGGAGGAAGAGAGAAAAGGGGAAGAGAAGGGGGAAGAGACAGATGCAGGGCCACCCTCAGCTGAAGGCTGATCTGTTCATCATCTGGGGGAGTCTGGGGAGGCTCAGGATGTGTGGTGGAT
This sequence comes from Phocoena phocoena, assembly GCF_963924675.1. Classification (NCBI taxonomy): domain Eukaryota; kingdom Metazoa; phylum Chordata; class Mammalia; order Artiodactyla; family Phocoenidae; genus Phocoena; species Phocoena phocoena. The sequence goes on along the minus strand of NC_089220.1, from coordinate 26,292,727 downwards.
GAGGCTGCAGGGTGTGTGTTGGTGGCAGGAGGGCCAGAGACAGATGCTGAAGGCTTGACACCCAGATACACTACAACCCTCTCTGGGGACACTCGCTGCCGGCCTAACTGTTCCAAACCCTTCATTCCATTTGTATCGATACTTGTAGGAAAATACACATCTTAACTATTTTAACCATTTTCTTTCCTTTTTGTTTATTGAGGTATAATTGACATACAACATTATATTAGTTTAAGGTGTACGACATAATGATTTAATATTTGTATGTATGTATTGTGAAATGATCACCACCGATCAAGTCTAGTTAACATCCATACTATACATAGTATCAGAATTTTTTTCTTGTGGTGAGAACTTTTAAGATTTACTCTCTTTGCAACTTGCAAATATGTAATACAGTATTACTAACTCTAGTCACTATGCTGTACATTACGTCCCCATGACTTAGTTATTTTATAACTGGAAGTTTGTGCATTTTGACTCCCTTCACCCATTTCATGCTTCCCTCACCTCTGACAACCATCAGTCTGTTCTCTGTATCTATGAGTTTGGTTCTTTTTTGTCTTTTAGATTCCACATATAAGTGAGAGTATATGGTCTTTCTCTGTTTGACTTATTTTACTTAGCATAATGTCCTCAAGGTCCATCCTTGTTGTTGCAGATATTAAGATTTCATTTTTTTATGGCTGAATAATATTCCACTGTGTGTGTATGTATGTGTGTGTGTATATATCTATCTATCTCACATTTTCTTTATCCATTCATCTGTTGACGGACACTTAGGTTGTTTTCATATCTTGGATACTGTAAATAATGATTTTTTCCTTGATGATTAGCGATGTTGAACATTCTTCCATGTACATGTTGGCCATCAGTATGTCTTCTTTGGAAAAATGTCTATATGGATGCTCTGCCCATTTTTTAAATCAGATTTTTTTTGTTTGTTTTTTGGTTTTTTTTTTTGCCCTGTTGTATAAGTTGTTTATACATTTTGGATATGAATCCCTTATCAGATATATGATTTGCAAATATTTTCTCTAAATCAGTAAGTTGCCTTTTCGTTTTGTTGATGGTTTCCTTTGCTGTGCAGAAGCTCTTTAGTTTGATGTAGTCCCATTTGTTTACTTTTGCTTTTGTTATCTTTGCTCTTGGTGTCAAATCCAAAAAAATCATTGCCAAGACAAATGACAAGTAGATTACTGCCTGTTTTTTCTTTTAGGAGTTTTATGGTCTCTATACTTTCATTCAAGTTTTTAATCTATTTTGAGTTAATTTTTGTGTATGGTGTAAGATAGTGGTCACATTCATTCTTTTGCATGTGGCTGTCCAGTTTTCTCAACACCATTTATTGAATAGCTTGTTCTTTCCCCATTGTATATTCTTGACTCCGTTGTCATAACTTAATTGAAATATATGTCTGTGTTTATTTCTGGGATCTCTATCTGTTCCATTGATCTATATGTCTGTTTTTATGCCAATACCATACTGTTTTGATTACTAAAGCTTTGTAATATAGTTTCAAATCAGAGAGGCTGATGCCTCTAGCTTTCTCAAGATAGCTTTGGCTATTCAGGATCTTTAGTGATTCCATACAAATTTTAGGATTATTTGTTCTATTTATGTGAAAATGCCATTGGAAATTTTATAGGGATTGCATTGAATCTGTAGATTGCTTTAGGTAGCATAGGCATTTTAACAGTATTAATTATTTTAATCCATGAGCACAAAAATATTTTTCCATTTATTTGTATCTTCTTCAATTTCTTTCATCAATGTCTAATAGTTTTCAGTGTACAGGTCTTTCACTTCCTAGGTTATATTTATCCCTAGGTATTTATTCTTTTTGATGCAATAGTAAATGTGGTGGTTTCTTAATCTATTTTTCTGATAGTTCATTATTAATGTATACAAGCACAACAGATTTCTGTATATTAATTTTGTGTCCTGCAACTTTTCTGAATTCATTTTTTTAGCTTTAATAGTTTTTTGGAGGGTTTTCTACATATAACATCATGTCATCTGCAAATATTGATGGTTTTACTTCCTCCTTTCCAATTTGGATGCTTTTTATTTATTTTTCTTACATAATTGCTCTGGCTAGGAATTCCAATACTATGTTGAGTAAAAGTGGCAAGAGTGGGCATCCTTGTCTTGTTCCTGATCTTAGAGGAAAAGCTTTCAGCTTTTCACCATTGAGTATGCTGTTATCTGTGGGCTTGTCATATATAACCTTTATAATGTTGAGGTATGTTCCCTCTGTACCCACTTTGTTGAGAGTTTTTATCACAATTTGATGTTGAATATTGTCAAATGGTTTTCTGTATCTATTGAGATAATCATGATTTTGTTAATGTGATATATAACATCAACTGATTTGAGGATGCTGGACCATCCTTGTATTCCTGGAATAAAACCCATTTGGTCATGGTGTATGATCCTTTTACTATATTGTTGAATTTGGTTTGCTAATATTTTATTGAGAAATTTTCCATCTTTATTCATCAGGGATATTGGCCTGTAATTTTCTTTTCTTGTGGTGTCCTTTTCTGGTTTCAGTGTCAGGGTAATTCTGGCCTCATAAAATGAGTTGGGAAGTATCCCCTCCTGTTCTATCTTTTGGAAGAGTTTGACAAGGATTGGTGTTAGTTCTTCTCTAAATGTTTTATGGATTTCACCATGAAGCTGCCTGGCCCTGAAATTTGTTTGTTGGGAGGATTTTGATTACTGAGTCAATCTCCTTACTAGTAGTTGGTTTATTCAGATTTCCTATTTCTTGATTCAGTCTTGGAAGGTTTTATGTTTCTAAGAATTTATCCATTTCTTCTAGGTTGTCCAATTTTTTGGCATATAATTGTTTGTAGTAGTCTCTTATGATATATTTCTGTGGTGGCAGTTGTAATGTCTCCTCTTTCATTTCTGAGTTTATTTACTTGTGTCCTCTCTCTTTGTTTCTGGGTAAGTCTAGCTAAGGGTTTGTCAATTTTATTTAACTTTTCAAAGAAACAGTGCTTGGTTTCATTGATCTTTTATTTTGTCTCTTTAATCTTTATTTATTTCTGCTCTGATCTTTATTACTTCCTTCCCTCTACTAACTTTGGACTTCATTTGTTCTTCTTTTTCTCGTTCCTTGAGGTATAAAGTTAGGTGGTTTATTTGAGATTTTTTTGGTTTCTTGAGGTAAGCATTCATTTCTATGGACCTCCCTCTTAGAACTGCTTTTGCTGCATCCCATAAGTTTTGGTATGTTGTATTTCCGTTTTTTCATTTGCCTCAAAACGTATTTTTTAATTTCTTTTTTGATTTCTTCATTGACCCATTAGATGTTCAGAACACGTTTAATCTCCACATATTGGTGAATTTTCTAGTTTTCTTCTTGTAATTGATTTCTAGTTTCATAACATTGTGGTCCGAAAAGATGCTTGATGTGATGTCAATCTTCTTAAATTTGTTAAGACTTTTTGGTGGCCTAATATGAACTATCCTGGAGAATGTTCCATGTATACTTGAGAAGAATAGGTATTCTGTTGCTTTTGGGTAGAATATTCTGTATATATCTATTAAGGCCATCTGATTTAATGTCATTGGGGCTGATGCTTCCTTATTGATTTTCCGTCTGGATAATCTATCCATTGATGTAAGTGGGTATTAAAATCCCCTACTATTATTGTATTGCTGTCTATTTCTCCCTTTAGGTCTGCTAATATTTGCTTTATATATTTAGGTACTCCTAAATATAAATATATAAACATAATATAAAAATATATAACCATTTTAAGTGTATGATTTAGTAGTGTTAAGTACATTCACATTGTTCTACAACCAATCTCCAGAACCCTTTTTATCTCCCTGAACTGAAACTCTGAAAATCTGACTACTCTAGGTACATCATATGAGTAAAATCATGTAGCATTTGTCTTTTTGTGACTGGTTTCTTTCACTTAGCCTAATGTTCCCAAGGTTCATCCATGTTGTATATTTTGTGTTTTTAAGTCCAGCTTTACTAGTTTTTCTCGGAAGCTGGGTTGGCCAGATACAAGCTAGTTGTCCAAAGCTAGAAGCAGTGCAGCCCCATGGCCGTGAGGCATGGGGCCAGCTCCCCCACTGCAGCCACCATCACCTGTAGGAGGCTAGTGTGAGAGACTCCCTCCCACTCAGTACCTCATTTGTGAGGAGTAGCTCCAAGAACACCGGGCTGGTGAACTCAGATGGTTGCAGTGTGGGCTCATGAGGTCAAGTCCATGCATTTGCTGTTTCCAAGGACAGTGTTGTACACTGATGATGGGGAACATGAGCTCTGGGGTCAGGCAACCTGGGTGTGAATCCTGGTACTGTTACTTACTATCTACTTGTTCATTTATAAAGGGGGGATTCGATGAGATGGCCTCTCTAAAGTGCATAGCCAGGCCTGGCACAGAGGAAAGGCTTGGCGGAAGTTTGAAATGACTGATTTGATCAGCAGTCCATGGGTTAAAACCTCATCTCCATGGCTTCTGATACTGTCCAGCTTGGACTGAGTTAACGAAAATGTAGTTAATCCCAGGCTAGTTTCGTGATTTTCAATTTTTGTGTATTTGTAAAGAATAGAACACTTTGGGCAAATCCTTTTGTGTAGCCCCAATACTAGGATGGAAAAGGAGGGTTGCTCCAACTGGGGAGTAGAAATTCTGGCCCTCCCTGTGCCGGCACAGGCACAGCCACCTACACACATGTGTGCGCACACACACACACACACACACACACACACACACACACACACACTCTCTGTCTCTCTCTTTCTCTCTCAGCTTCCCCACTGCCTCCTCCAATGGAACTCCTGTAAAGCCCTGGGAGGGATGGAGCTGGAAGTCACAACTTTGTGGGAAGGCCCCTCCTTGTGGAGAGTCCTGGAGGGGTCTCTAGGTCCCTGTGAAAAAGGAAATACTGGGCTCAGTGGGGGGCAGGACAGGACCTCTGCCTGATGGGGCCTCAACCTAGTCATGGGCAGGCTGGGCTGCCACGGGCTCAACTGGGGCCACAAGGAAGCAATGCTGTGGGTCCCAGGGTCCCTTTGTCTCACCTTCTCTTGGGTCCTCACAAAACACCTTTCCCTCACTTCTCAAGAGGAAATGTAGCTTAAAGAGAAAGGTCTCTGATAGTAGGTCTCATCTGCATGAGCTGACAGTGTGTTTGTTTCTGGCACTGAATGTCTCTAACACTGGCTGAGCCAGAGAAAGGGCTGTGTCAGATGTGAGTAGTGAATGTGTGTGTCTGTGCATGTGTGTGCATGCGTGACTGTGTGTGCCCGTGTATGTGTCCATCTACATGTTGATGTGTCTGTGTGTGCGTATGCGTGTATATATCTGTGCCTGAGTGTGTGTTCACGTGTGTGTCTGTGCATATGTGCATGAATTCTCAGAAAGGTCCTCAGGCTCATCGTGTTCCCCTGGAGAACTTCTGATTACTTCACTAATTCACTCACTCATCCAGTCATACATTCCTTTAACAAACTAAGTAATGAGTCTTAAAATGGTGAATTATAATTCTGTTAAATACCATGGTGCCTTGAGAGCATATGCCCATGATTTTGCGCTGTCATAGGCCCTGAGGTCTCTATAGGTCTCTCTGATCCAAACACTGCCAAGTAGGTTACCACCTGGTTCCTGGCACCCCTTGCAGCTCTGTGGGTTCTCTCTGAGCTTTATTTATGTGTAAAACCCTATTTATCCTGCATACCTGTGGTTTTGGGCCATCCCTGAGAGCACGGCGGTTCCTCTTGCTGCTTTTTGCTACATTAGGTACATGGATCCCATCAGAGGGTTCCGGTTTCAACTCCAGCTGTATGCTTGTGACCCTGGATAGGTGTGTATACCCCCTTGGATGTGGGAAGGGGTACTCTTGGGTGTGAGGTCTGGGGGAGACTGAGCTCCTTCTGTGTGGTGTATCCCTGAGTGTGTGAATGTAACTCTGAGCTGAGCCTGGGCCCGGACCCATTCCAAGCCTGCCCCTAGAAGCCCCCACTGCGTTGTCCTGCCAGTAATTACAGCAGATAAACTGCTCCAGTTGAGGGCTGCTGTCCCCGGCTAGCTGCCAGCCGTGCGGCCCCAGGCTGCGCTGTGGGAGTCCATTCATTTTAATAAGAGGTACACCCTGTGTTATTAAGAAGAGTGTTTATTACTGTCGCCATGCACTGACAGCAGCTTCCATCATCGTTAAAGAGCAGATGGGGGGAGGGTAGGGGGGCTGTGCACTGCAGCTCTTCCGAGGCACTGGCCCAGCTGGTGAGGCTAGGGAGGGAGGATCCCTCTCTCTTCTCTCTTGCCCCAGGACAGCATGGCAGCCCCTTTTCTAGAAAGAATGAAGCCATTCAGCTGAGTCTGACCCTGCTTGGGGTATGGGTCGGGGCTGGCGGAGGGAGGATGGAGGGAATGCTGCTCACTCCAGGTGCTGCCCTAGAGAGGAACGGGGAACCTGGGTTTGGGTTTCTCTCTAGGGCCAGGCAGGGCGACCCGTTGGCCCACCTGCCAGACTCCTGGCTTTGCCGGGAACGCCCCACCCAGAGCTTTTTTCAGTCATTGAGTAAATGAAGCCTCGCCAACCCCCTTACCCTTCCTGTCATCTTTCAGGATGTTTGGATGTGGACAAGTGTCGGGCACAATAATGAGAAGTGTGATGAAATAGAAGGAACAGAGGTTCCTGAACTTTCTCGGTGCATGGCACTCTTAGTGTCTCAATATTTTTTCACAATACCCCTTGGTCAAAGGAAATACCTAAAACTTCTGTTTCTTAAGTAGTTAGGTCTAAACAACTTAAGTATTTGTGTTTTCACAACTGATTAGCCATTTGAGAAAAAAAACAGTAAATTTAAAGTTTTATTTCATTGTTAACTGCAATTACATCCAATGGGACGTGTGTGCCTCTTGGACACTGCACGTCTTCTCAGACTTTGTAATAAGATGGACCACCACCACCCCCCTCATTCGGTTCTGCTTTGATTTTTATCACAGCAACCACTGAAAATCCAGCTTCTCAAAGATATGCTACCATTGCAAAGAATGTAGAGTGATCTAATGTTGAAACGGTGAACTACTTCCGCGTGGTAATTCACACGGTGTCTGACAGATGTCAAGCATTTCCTCAACACTGGCAGATGTTGAGTGTTTGTTTGGAAAGTTTAAAACATCCTACTGTGCCCCAGTGTATGTGCTTCAGTGCCCAGGAGCACCTTGGTCCACAGTTTGGAAACCAGGGTGGTAGAAGACCTGGGTTCAAGTCCCAGTTTGTTTGTTTGCTTGTTTACGTATCTACTTATTTAGCAAACAGTTTCATAGTACTGACTCTGTACCAGGCCTTGTTCTAAGAACTTTGTAAGTATTAAGTCATTTAATCATCCTGACACCCTTATGGGATAGACAGTATTCTGTGATGGTTCATTTTATGTGTCAGCTTGGTGAGGCTCTAGTGCCCAGTTGTTTGGTTAAGCACCAGTGTAGATGTTGCTGTGAAGGTATTTTTTTAGATACGATCAACATTTAAATCAGGAGGCCTTGAGTGACGCAGATTACCCTCTATAATGTGGGTGGGCCCCCATCTAATCAGTTGAAGGCCTTAAGACTCAGGGTTCTTGAAGAAGAAATTTTCAGGACTGCAACGTAGAAATCCTTCCTGAGTCTCCAGCCTGCTGCCCTTAAGAGCTGGAATTCAAGACTGCAATATCAACTCTTACCTGAATTTCTATGCTGCTGGCCTGCCCTACAGATTTCAGACTTGCCAGCTGTCACAATTACATGACCCTTAAAATCTCTCTCTCTCTCTGAGAGAGAGCCTAGCCTTCACTAAAATATATCATTATCCTCATGTATGGATAAAGACACTGTTCAGCTACTAACTAGTTACTAACTGGCAGTGTGGCCTTGGGCAAATCTTTTTCTCTTTGGGCCTCTGTTCTATCATAGCCAAGTGAAGGAGTTGGACAAGATGAATTGAAGGTTACTTCTAGTGCTAACATCTGGGCTGGGGGCGTGAGTGGATAAATAGGACTACCATCTTGCCAAGGATGTCGTGGTAGACCTTGTTTGTTGGCTACCCAGCAGCCTTTCCTAACCCACTTATCCCTTGCCACCACTCACTGTACAATATAGATACTCTTGTTCCTAGCCTCACTTGTAGCTAGGGGTAGCCATTGTGACTAATGATGTACAAGGGAGAAGTGCACTGGGGACTTCTAGAAAATATATTTTGTTACCCCATAGGAAAAGGAAGAGAATTCACTGGTGCTGACCTTTCCACTTTCTTTGTGCCTCTTAGAAGGCCGTGATGTCTAGAGCTGCGGCAGCAATCTTGTAACTATGAGGCACAAACCAACAGATAAGGATGGCAGAACAGAAACAAAAAGAAGCTGGGTTCTTAATACATGGTTAAGCTGCTAAACCAATGCCAAGACCTGCCACCTCTGGACGTCTCGGTATGCAGGCTATACCAATCCTCATGGTTAAGCCATGGTGCCTGTGAGTTCTGTTACTTGCAGGTCATAGCATCTTTAACTGACACAAGTGCCTTCTTTATTGCTTGGCTTGGTTCAGAGAGTGATCAAGGGAAGGGTCCTGACTTTGGGGACTGTTGTTTTGGGCCTCAAGGAAACTGAATTTACTCTTTTTCATTGAGTATAACTTTGACTCCAGGAACAGAGACACTAATACCATGTTGTCCCAAATTTCCAATAGGTGGCGCCACATATTCTTGATCAGAAAGATTGATAGTCGCCAGTTTTAGAAGAGGGTGCTTATCGAGTAGATGGATCTGGAGCTCATTGAAAGGAATGTGGATCACAAGGGACCAGCATTGTTCGCACCAGCCAAAGCTCACTTTCTGTGTTTTATAAGATTGATGAGGGGAAAGCCAGAGATATCCATTCTTGTATGTCAAGGCATTTGATAAAACCTATCACAAGAGACTTGGGCCTGGTACAGAAAATGGGGGTTGAATGATAGCACAGTCCTAGTTCATCTCTCTTGATTAATAAAGTCCCAGCTGTCTGTTTAGCGTACACTTTCGTGTTACTTACCATGTGCTAGGCCCTGTTCTAAGAGCTTTACAAATATTAGCTCATTTAATCATCATGACAATCTTATGAGATCGGTGCTATTATTATTCTCACTAAAGAGATCTGATCACTGAATTGATGTCAGACTGGATGGAGTCTCTAGTGGCAGGCCACAGGGCTCTTCTCTTAATCCTGTCCTGTTAAGCCTTTTTTGAAATCAAGGACTTGGTTAGAAAACACATGGACACAGTTTAGGACTGCCAGAGCTAACGTATGTTAGATGATTCCAGTGGGCTGCAATGATGGGACTGGAATTATTAAGCTTGGTTGAACAGGACTACACCTTTGTATTTTAAAAAAAAAACCCATTGTACTAACACAGAGGTGGATATCGGTGGCTAAGTGGCAGTACATGTGACAGGAGACTGGGGCTTGTTGGTTGCCTGCAGGCTCAGGGGACTAGAACTTCAGTGTGGTCACATAATAGCAAATGGGACACGTCGTGTGTGATGAAAGTAGGGTGTCCAGGAGTTGGGTGGGGCCTACTTTTCACAGTTGACACCACATATGGGAGATTAGGTTCTACTCTCTGAACTATACCCTTCAAAGAAAAGAAACACACACAATGTGGACAGAGAGAGCGACCAGGATGGGATAGACCTTGAAACCATGACTACTACGGTGAGCAGAGGTGGTTTGGCCCAATCTCCATCCTGCCTGTTCTGGAATGTGCTCCATGATTTTCCCTAGGGGACTCACCCCACCTCACTGGCCATGTCATATAGGTGAGGCCAACCCCTGGAGGTGGGTTCATGACCCAGGCTTGACCATTCAGAGATGTGCATCTTTCTGGACACAGAGACTGGTTCAGGGGTGGACATGTGACCCAAGCTCAGCCAAAGACAGTCCTACCCATGACATTTTCTGGAATTATTGGGAAAGAGGAAGTTTTATTCTGTCGCATTTGATGAGCTGGTGGCATTTAGGCTGGGTCTGCCCAGGGCTGCTGCATCAGGAGCTCCTGCCTGAGACCGATGTCAGTGCAGAGGAAGGCAGAGACAAGAAATGGGGACATGCTCCTCAAAACATTGTTTGAACCGTTGGGTCCCATAGTGGCTAACCCTGGATCTTACCAGTTTCACATGTCAATAAATTCCCTTCGGGGTCAGATTTTGTCCCCTGTCATTCTGACTGACACAGCAACTGAGCCTGTTGAGCCTGACAGAGGTCTCCAAATTCTTCAAGGGGACGAGCTTCTTCTACGTGGATCCTGACAGGAGCAGAAGAGCCAATAGTGGTGGTAAGAAGACCTCACAGGTTTGGGCTCCAGGAAGATGAGAAAGCATTTTCTAAGGGCAAGTCCTGCCTGAGGATGGAATAACCCATCCCTCTGAGGTGGTGAGTTCCTTGGCCCCAGAAGGTGCCAGCAGGGGACCATCTATGTTGGGGTTATCATGAAGGCTCTTTTTGTGCACGGCAGAGGACTGGACCAAATAGCTCTTGAACTCTGAGATATGATGATTCAACTATAAATGTATATGGTTGGGTGTGGTGGAGGCAACAATTCAGTAGAATAATTATGGTCTGGTGGAAAGAGACATCTGCAATCAGATGGGTCCTCCCTCCTCCCAGAGGAGGACGCTGGGTCCTCCTCTCTCTTTCACTGATCAGTTGAGTGGCCCAAAGCAAGACAGTTACCCCTCTTACTCATGTTCTCTATCTGTCCAAATGGGTATGGTGCTGTCCGCTGTCTGAGGCTCAGATGAAGTAAAAGCTATAAAGGCTTTGAGGAAGTTAATGCACTGTCCGGATAGATGTGGGAGGTGAGATGGAAAGGAGCCACAAGCAGGATGGAGGGTCTGAGTGGGACCACCTGGATCCAGGCCTGGGCTGCAGGGGCTTCCTTGGGGGTCATGCTCCCTATGGGGAAGAGGCAGGTGACATAAATGACCGGAACTGGGATGGAGTGAGATGGCAGGTGCCTGTGGAGTGTGGACTGAAGTGAGCCTACCCTGTCTGAAGAATTGCAAATTCTAATTTGATAAAATAACTACAGACCAAATAAAAGACATTCGTGGGCCGTGTTTGGCTTATGGGCCCCAGTTTGCAGCCCTGCAGCTAAATGAACAGGTAAAGAAGGACTTGGGAGGCAGCTAGTGTCTTATGAATGAGCGTGTTTCAGAATTACCAACTCATCCGCACTACAGGGTCCACCCATGGAAGGGGGACATTCCTGCCCAGCTCAGGGTTCCAGGCCATCAGATGCCCATTCCTTCTCAGATGCTTTAGTGGGGACAGATCCCCTCATGCTAATTAGGGAAGCTTGGAAAGGCCCTGATGATTCCTGCATACAACCTGTGAAGTCATCCCCTCGATGTTCTTTGTTCAGGGGACCTCTCACCAGGTAGGGGGCACCACTCCAGGCTCTCTCTAGAAACTGGGGAGAGCTCTAGGCCTAGTGATGCTCCTGCCCTGTCCCCTGCCTGGAAGAAGCTCCTGACCAAGTTGCTCAAGGAGCCCCACCCAAGGAGGGGCTGGGCCAGGGGTTGCTCGGCTTGAGGCTGGTTCTCCTTCCTCCCCTCTGCTCAGGGATGCAATAAACCAGCCTAGGAGCCAGCTGCCCTTGCCTGTCCTGCCTTCTCTGGGGACTTCGGGGTAGACGTGACACTGGGGCTCGTGTAGCGGCTGCTGGCTTTGGCAAGGTTGACCGGGACCCACACGTCAGCCTGGGTCACGTTCTTATCACCGTAACTCTGTGCCGAATAACAAGACCACGGGAATCTGCTAGCGCACTCCATTACTCTCTTTTATTCACCCGGGAGATTTATGTGGCCTATCTCCCTTCCCTTTGTCCACCTGCGAGGCCCTATAAGTCATGTCCTCGGGCTGACAGGTCACAGGGTCTGTGCTGCTGCTCTGTCAGAGTGAGTGATGCTGGGGGGTGATTAAAAAAGAGGAAGGGTGAAAGGTCAGCAGCAGATGGCATGATGGGAGTTGGGGATGTAATTATCACTCCCGTGACATACTGCTGGGTTGTTCTCCCCTTTCTTGTAATAGACATACACACTTGGGCACAGCTCAGAGAGGGAGAGGGTGTGATGCCGGGAGGGCCTGCTGGAAGGGGCCGTGTGTAGCAGGCCTCACAGGTGCGCTTAGAGCACTGGGGATGGAGGGGCATCAGTGGGTCCCCCAGACAGCAGCCCCCTCCCTGCAGTGAGGTAGTTCCCCAAGTCCGCAGCGCAAAGCCTGGGGCAGAAGAAGCAGTACTTGCCATTGTGATTGTGATTGCTGTTAGCTCTGAAGGACATGATTAAGGAAAGGCACCCGCAGAGCAAGCGAAGAAGGTAACTGAAAAGAAAACTCCCCCAGATGGCCTGGACTGAGGGGTCTCTAATTTTCTGGACAGCTTGGCAGTTCCCCCTGGCATACAGTCAGTCAGGGGCACAAAGGAACACGGGTGACCAGGAGATGTCAAGCCCCCACCTGCTCAGGAACCTCTCCCCGACACCCTTGCTGCAGTATCTGGAAGTTTCACCAAGGGAGCTGCTCCGGAAGACCACTGCGGCCTGGGAGGTGGGAGGGCCAGGCCCAGGACTGGCCGGGGCTTATTCGCACGCTGCCTGCAGGGTGAGCACAGGTCAGTAGGGCCAGTCAGTCCTGATGGTGAGTTTTAATGGGAGTTGGAAAGGGTTATTCTGGAGGGTGGGTTTGGGAGGGTCCTGGGGAGACCAGGCCTTACCCATAGACTGGGTACTGGGCAGAGGCTGTGGAAGGCTTCAGAGAGAACCCTCGGCCTCACAGCGGCGTCACCCAGGCTCGGCCACTCCCTAAATGCAGGACAGTCACAGCTTCCAGATGGTGCCTTGCTGGGTGGGGTGCTGTGCCTCTCTGATTCACACTCTGCTGTGCTTCCCTCTCCCACTGAACCTGAGCCGGCCCACGACTTGTGGCCAAAAGGAGGTTGTGCAAGTTCTAGGCCCAGGACGGAAGAGGCCTTATGGCTTCCACTTTCATCTGTTGGAGTTCTGAGCCACAGTGTAAAAAAGTCTGGGTCATCCTGTTAGAAAAATCACGTGCAGGGAAAGGCCTAGAGGATGAAAGGCCAGGAGGAAAAAGAAGTTGCAGTGTTCCAGCCATACCCACTGAGGGGCCAGGCATGACAGGGAGGCCGTTTCGTACATTTCAGCCCAAACTGCAGCCATGGACCAAGCCCAGGCTGGGATGCCCTGGGCAAGGCTGGGGTGTTCTCTGACATGGTGGCCTCTTCCTCAATGCCTCTGGGGGTTTTCCTCCACTTTTCACAGCTACCCCAAGAAGTGGAATCTGCCTCTTTTCCTTTTGCAACATTGACATATAGTGCAGTGGTTAAGTGGTGCTGGAAACCTGGGCTCAGATCCTAGCTCTGCCTGTAATAGCAGAACTATGTGACCTTGGACGAATTTCTCAACCTCTCTTTGCCCTTGAAACAGGATTAACAATCGCGTTGCCTCATTAAAACTGATGCGAGACCCAAATGAGTCAATATATATAAAGAACGTAGACTCTGGCATGTATTTTTAATTATCTAATGAACTCTAATAGAGCATTATGGGCAGGCACATTAAGAACTTGATAAATATTAACTCATTTAATTCTTCCTACAACCTTGTAAGGTGGGTACCATTATTCTTCCTATTTAACAGATGGGAGACCCAAGACCCAGAAAGGCTAAGTGATTCACTCAGGATCACATAGCTAGCATGTGGCAGGGCCAGGATTCAAACCCAGGTATGTCTGCCTCCCAGATATGAATTTAACATCTACATAGGGGTGTGCTTAGTAAATGTCAGCTATTATAATTTTACTCAGTTTCCCTGAATATACTCTGGGGGTTCCTCTATCTCTGTCTCTACTTTTCTTCCACAGAAATTATACTAGGGACCCCTTTGGTATAAGTAATCACATGAAGAGAGAAAGAAAAATTAAAGTAGGTACCATTTCCCACCCTTCAAATAGGTAAATATTTAAAAGTGTAGTAATATCAAGTATTATCAAGAATGTGGGGAAATGGGTATTTTCGTATACTGCTGGTGGGAGGGTAAATTGTAAAGCCTCTTTGAAAGGATTGTTTGGAAGAGACAATTAAAACCATGCATTCTGGGCTTCCCTGGTGGCGCAGTGGTTGGGGGTCCGCCTGCCGATGCAGGGGACGCGGGTTCGTGCCCCGGTCCGGGAGGATCCCACATGCCGCGGAGCGGCTGGGCCCGTGAGCCATGGCCGCTGGGTCTGCGTGTCCGGAGCCTGTGCTCTGCAACAGGAGAGGCCACAGCGGTGAGGGGCCCGCGTACCGAAAAAAAAAAAAGAAAACATGCATTCCTTACGATCCACAATGCCACTTCTTGGTGTCTATTTTAGAGAAACGTGCACAAGGTGACATGGGCATGATGTCCAGTGCTGCACTATGGTAGTGACAAACCAGGAACAACCTAAGTGTTCATCAACGGGAGATCTCTACACAAAGAACAGAACCACATCCTGCCCTGCCCACTATGGCGCACCAGGCGGTGGTGAGAATACTGTGGTAGTTCTGTAGGCCCTCACATGAAAGGCTTTCTAATACTTCATGTTTGTTCACGCATTCATCCAACTAACAAACATTTACTGAGCGCCTACTATGTGCCAGGCACTCTTCTAGGTCCTGGGGGCACAACTGTGAACAGGACAGACAAAAATCCCTGAGCTTCAGCCATAAAAAGAAACGAAACTGAGTTATTTGTAGTGAGGTGGATGGACCTAGAGTCTGTCATACAGGGTGGAGTAAGTCAGAAAGAGAAAAACAAATACCGTATGCTAACACATATATATGGAATCTAAAAAAAGAAAAGGTTCTGAAGAACCTAGAGGCAGGACAGGAATAAAGACGCAGATGTGGAGAATGGACATGAGGACACAGGGAGGGGGAAGGGTAAGCTGGGATGAAGTGAGAGAGTGGCATGGACATATATACACTACCAAATGTAAAATAGCTAGCTAGTGGGAAGCAGCTGCATAGCACAGGGAGATCAGCTCGGTGCTTTGTGACCACCTAGAGGGGTGGGATAGGGAGGGTGGGAGGGAGACGCAAGAGGGAGGAGATATGGGGATATATGTATACGTATAGCTGATTCACTTTGTTATAAAGCAGAAACTAACACACCATTGTAAAGCAATTATACTGCAATAAAGATGTTAAAAAAGTTTTTTTAAAAGCAAGTTGTAGAACAGCACATAGAAAGCTATTTCTGTAAAAAAAAGCCACACCACAGAACAATGATACATCTTTTCCATGGGTATTCATATATGTATGTAAGTACATAAAAAAAGTACTGAAAGTTTACATACCAAATTGCTAATGGCAATGAACTCTGGAAGATCAAGAAGAGACCAAGACTTAAATTTGGTCAAACATTATCAATAATATATTTTTTTAGAATGATAATTTATTTTTGTGTTACTTTTATAATTAAATTTTAATACGGAAGTGGGAAAAAATCTATCAAGGAGTGTGGCTTTCTATGGTGTAGACCTCGAACTTAGACAAACCTGACATCTTAGTTTGTTCAGGCTGCAATAACAAAATACCATAGACTGGGTGGCTTAAACAACAGACATTTATTCTCATTGTTCTGGAAGCTGGGAAGTGCAAGATCAAGGTGCCAACTAATTCAGTTCCTGATGAGGACCTGATTCCTGGCTTGTACAGAGCTACCTTCTTGCTGTGTCCTCACAAGGCAGAGAGAGGGAGAGAGCTCTGTTTTATCTTCCTCTTCTTATAAGGACACTAATCCCATCATGGGGGTCCCACGTTCATGACCTCATCTAAACTAATTCTCCCCCAAGGGCCCCACCTCCAAATACATGGGGGGTTACAACTTCAACATATGAATTTTGGAGGGACACAAACAATTCATTCTATAACACCTGAGTTAGAATCCCAGTCATTTACTGTGTGGCTTTGGCAAATTATTATTCTCTCAAACTCTGTCTACTCAGCTGTAAAAATGGAGCTCACACCCTTCACTTCACTGGAGTGTGGTGAGCTTTGAAACACCCGTATGAGAAATGTAAGACCTATACATGTGAATCCCATTTTCCTGGTGACTTGAACCCTGTTCCCTGCTTCCCTTCTAGACCCAGCACACACATACTCCTGACAGCTTCCCTCACTCATGCACACCACTTCCTGCCGTTGAGCTTCTGCATCAAGGTTTGTGAATGGGGGAAAACACAATGCGTGTGTCAACGTCCCCAAGCCAAAGCCATCAGGAATGTAACTGTAGTTGAGCAAAGTTGGATCACTGACTTGCTGCAACGAGGCTGAATGCACACCATGGGGCACCATGGGCTGTCTGGATAAGGGGGTGTTAGAAATGAATTATTATAGGATTGGGACTCATGGCAGGTGATATGAGGGAGGGTTCAAGGAAGTGAGGCTTTGCTCTGGGTTGGATGCTGACAGGAAGTTGGGCTAATTCTATGACTGGGCATCTTCATGATCTTATCTAGAAGAAGACAAGACTAGATCTAGGCTAAAGCTGTAATTGATTGAGAAGCAGCAGTCATCCTATTGGCCAGCTGAGGGGGTAGTTTGTCATTTTGTGCTTTGGATAATGTCCTTGCTTTTGTCTGTGTTCAGACGTGATCTTGAAGTGGTCTTGTCTTCACCCTGATTCCTGATGGTCATGGAGTGGCTTTGTCTGATGTTGGTATTCTGTGAAATTGTTTACAATCACCAGGAAAGCACCACGGTCTAGCTGTGAGTGCCAGGCCAGCTCTTTGATGTCAGAAGCTGCTTTTCTCCTTTCCTATGTGAACAACTTTGTGGTCAATCAAAGTATTTACAGGGTCCTGGATCAATGAAAAGAAAGGAACTTTCTTTTAATTCTGGCTTGGGTCGGAGGAAGAGGATAACATAGCCAAGCTTCCCTCTCTTTCTTGTTCCTCCACCTTCGCCCAGGAGAACTCTGAAGTACCGCCCACCCCACCCCCAGGCAGTCCCCAAGGTGATACCCAGAGATCAGGAATTTGTACTCGCAACAGCTGCCAAGGCAAATAGGCCTGAAGTTAGAATGGGAGTGGAGGGTGGTGGGGAGGTAAGGAAAGTTCTCTGTTGAGAAGGTGGGACCCCTTCTCCCAGCCCAGTGTGGTGCTCAGTGAAGGTGGGAGCGAATGAAGAAGGTTCTGCGGGGACAGACAGTGGTCAGGGAATCAATGCATGCTAGTGCTACAGAGACTGGAGCCAAAAGGAAAGCACAGGCTATTTTTAGCTTCAGAACTCTTTCTTCAAATGAAATCCTACACAGAAACCCAGTATATTACCCAGATAAGACTGAAGTTGAATCAGAGGAGTTGGGGCCTGGAAGCCCACCAACTCGTGTTCCTGGAGCCCCTTCATCAGTGTCCCTAAAGCATCTCTGGGGATCCCTTAGAACTCTGAGGATTGCAGGGTTAAAAACCCTCATCTTACTCAACATTGCACTTTCTAGAAGCCTAGAAAGGGGCAGTGACTCATCCAAGGGATGCCTTCTCTTATCAACAGTCTTGATGCTTCTGGGTCCTTCATGGCCTGAGGGACTTTGCTCAAATTTCATCCAGCTCTTCTTCCAACAAGATTTTTACTGTCCAGAATTTCCCTTTGGGGGATGTTGGTCAAAGGGTAAAAAGTTGCAGTTATGTAGGTTTATTCAGTCTAGAGATCTAAGGTATAGGCATGGTAACTATACTTAATAATACTTTGTTGAAAACTGGAAATATGGTAAAAGGATAGATTTCAGGTGCACTCATCAGTTAGCTTGACTGTAGTAATCATTTATATATATATGTGCGTGTGTGTGTGTATAAAATCATTTGTACACCTTAAATATATGCAATTTTTAAATTTGAAATTGTAAACTTATATATTACCCCTTGATGGTGAGGGCACATGATGGACACTTCTGGGGTGCTGGAACTCTTCTATATCTTCATCTGAGTACATGAGTATATTGTACAATATACAGAGTGGTGCTGGATCCAACTCAAACCGGCTCACACAGCATCCCTTCCCAACCTTGCATTCAGTGATGTCATGTTAGTGACTTGAAATTGGCCATGGTCTGAGTATTTACACTACAGTGATGGGCAAAGTTACAATCAGGGTTTTTTTTTCCCTTGAAGAGCCAGTTAAACGTTTGCTAGCACAGCGCTGGTTGTATACATATATAAATATACAATGAGATGTACACCAAAATTTGTGCACTTCACTGCATGTGTGTTATACCTCAGAAAAATATCTGGGGTCTCCAGACTCCTAGTTCCATAGCTGCAACCTAGAATGGTCTTACTGATTGTCTTCTACCGCTGCGTTCCATGAGGAATTTCAGGGTGCTAATGCAGGTTGGGCTATTCCAAGGGTGTGCCTATCCACGACCTGCCTTGGTTGATACTGCCGAGCGCTGAGGCACCCATGGGAGTGCCCACCGCTGGTGCCTCAGCAGCCTAGAACTGCAAGGTTGGCATAACTGTTTATCCCCACTACTTTGCCGTATTGGAATATTTGCCTTTTTCAGTCCTCTTCTACACCCTGTAGATAGAATTAACTGCTGTTTCCTCTCTGGCTCTTCGCCTGTCTCTCTACAGAGCACTTCACTTAGCCCTGTTATACAGAGATCGGGGGTCATGCCTGTTTCCCCTGCAAGGTTAGAGGTTAATAAAGACCATGTCTCCCTCATCTCTGCATGGATAAGACTGTGGGGTTTACAACCACCAGGCCTTAACAGGGGCCTGTTGAATGAGTGAAATGGGCTTCAAGAGAAGAAGAGGGGGAAGGTTTGGAGGAAGAATAAACTTCCCCACTGACAAAGTCACACATTGCGGAAACAGCGGTGACCCTTCGGAAACTGGAAAGGCCAGAGTGGTTTGGGACGTGACCCTGCTCAGGGGTGCGGGGGCTGACCAAGTAGCCTTTTGAGATCTTTTTCACTCTTGGAGCTCCCACTATTCAAGGCAGAGGAGATGGCTGTGAGAATGGGCAGAAGGTCAGAAGTCCTCCGCCATGCTGGCTGCCCTGGGCTGTGTGCTTCCTGCAACCTGACACAGAGACACCCCCCTCCCTCCCCACAAAAACCTTCTAGACCCCTCTGGGTCCTCCAGACCTGAGGAATTTCACTCACATCTAATCTTTTCAGCAAGAGTTTACATATTCAAACCTCTCCCTAACTGGGGGTGGGGGTGGGGTGTAGAGGGTGGGTAGGGGGCAGCAGGAGCATATGAGGGAGGGGGCTCAGGTGCTGGAAATGTTCTATAGCCTGGTCTGGCCAATGGCCACAGGGCTGGTTTTATATATATGTAAGTCACTGTGCCCTACACCTAAGAATTGTGCGTTGTGTGTGTGTTATGCCTCAAAGAAAAGTGAAAGAAACACAACCAAAACCCTCCCCCTGTTGAGGAAGTCACTAGCCCAGTGAGTACCCTTCCGTCCCTGCAGGGGACCCTGAGCCAGGTGCCAGCAGGGACTGAGGACACCCAGAGGCTGGCGTAGCCAGGAAAGAGAGAAGGCGAGGAGGTGGCAGAGCCTCTCAAGCTTCCCAGGGGAGACAAGGGCACTTGGGCTGTTCGCGGTCAGGCCTGGGGAAGGCGTTGGGCTTGGAGGAAACCCTTGGGAAGGCGGAGGGCGGAAAGGGGTCGGGCGGGAGCCGCGGACCGCGCCAGCCCGCGGGGAGATGAGGGGGCGCGGCAGGAGCCAGTGTGCCGACCCCCGCGTCTCCCGGAGGAGGGCCGGGCGGGCTGGAGAGGAGGGGAGGGGGAAGACGGCATGACTGCGTCTGATCTACAGTGACGAGTACCAATGTTAACTGTCACCTCTCATCTCCAAACTAAATCACACCTAGAATTGGAGGCGCCGAGGAGCTGATAGAGTCAGCCTCACGGAGGCGACAAGTCAATCAGCGCGGAGATGCGCGGGGAGACACCGGCTCCTCGAGGCCGGGCGCCTTCATTCATTCTGGGATTTACACTTGTCAGGCTGCCGCCTGGGGTGGGGGGTGGGGCAGGAGGAGGGGTGGGCAGCAGGCTGGGCTCACTTCAGCTCCACTTACTTAAAACGGGAGGACTGGCGACTTCTCCCCCAAAGAGAAGGGGGTGGGTGGTGCTCTGCAGGCTGGATCCACTTGCACTTGCTGCCCCTCCACTTCATCCTGTGGGTCATTCCCGGGGGTCAGTGGACTTCAGGCTAAAGGAGTGGGAAGAAGCCCAACAGTGGGAAGATGAGGCAGATGGGCCATCTCAGAGCCAGGGGTATTGCTGCCCAAGCGACTCTGTCATGCTGGGAGCACGTGAGGGCGAAAAGAATTCTGTCCTGGGCACCAGGCTGTGTGTTTGGGAGGGAGCCATGGGGCCTTGTGGGGGATGAAGGATAGATTTAAGCTGCCTGCTTCAGGACAATTCTGTTGTCGTCCAATGAAATGGAAAAGGTCTTTATTTCTCCTTTCACTCATTCCTTTACTCATTTAATAAATGGTACTCAGCCAGGCTCTGTGTGAAGTGCTGGGAATTCAACAACACAGAGCCCCCCATCCTGCGAGAAAGGGGAAAATTAAACTGCTAAGGACTTCTCGGGTTGCCATTTCCATCTTAGTGAATGAACCTATCGTCCCCCTCCATCACTGACGGCACCGTCATAAACCTCAGCGCAGTCATTTATAAAGTGCTTTTCACATATAAACAGAACTATGCCAAGTGCACCAAGGAGAATGCCTGGAGATATAAATTCCAGATGGAGGGAAAAACACTGGGTCTCCACTGCTGTTTAAACATCTATTTTATTTCTGTCACTATGAAAATAATATAACTTCATTACAGAGCATGTGGAGAAATAGAGAGGGGGAAAAATCACCTAAAGACAAAGCTAGCATTTTGATATGCTTCCTTCTAGCCTTTTAAAAAAATTTATTTTATATTGGAGTCTAGTTGATCTACAGTGTTGTGTTAGTTTCAGGTGTACAGCAAAGCGATTCACTTGTATATATACACGTATCTGTTCTTTTTCAGATTCTTTTCCACCAAAGGTTATTACAGAGTATTGCGTAGAGTTCCTTGTGCTCTACAGTAGGTCCTTGTTGATGATCTATTTTATATATCGTAGTGTGTGCTTCCTTCTAGTCTTTTTTCTTGTATCTCTTTAACTTTTTTTTTTCCTCAAAAGCACCTACTCCAGGGCATGTCCTATGTCATGCGGAGTTAGGTGGAAGTTAGGTTGGAAGCTTTATTTTCTCCCCTGACTCCCATTCAGAGAGGTGCCTGAGGACAAGGCTTTATTCTGCCTGGTGCCCAGGCACAGAAATGGTGATACAGGCATTTGGCAGGCTGATCTCTTAATCC
Source organism: Phocoena phocoena (assembly GCF_963924675.1). Classification (NCBI taxonomy): domain Eukaryota; kingdom Metazoa; phylum Chordata; class Mammalia; order Artiodactyla; family Phocoenidae; genus Phocoena; species Phocoena phocoena. Next base: position 26,271,333 of record NC_089220.1, on the reverse strand, counting down.
AGATTGGTGTAGTCATTTGAAACTGAAAGCAGCTCCTTTTTATGTCTCCTGCTTCTCAGCATTAACTTCTCTTTGATGTAATTTTTGCTTCCGCTGCTCTCTCCCTTCATGGGTTAGATTAGTGTGAAATTGGCCTGGCTCCTCCAGAGACTGCAGTGTTAAGCTTCAAATACTTGGTCCTTATTGGAAATCCTTAACCCACATCAGGGGGAGAAAAGTGGCAGCATTACTTGGGAGTGTGTGAGTGGGAGGATTGGGTGTTAGGGCAAGAGGGAGAGGCGTGCATGTTGGCAAGGGGAGGATGGGGAAGTTGAGACTCTTCTCCATTTATTGACTGCTGAAGATCTGCTCACCTTAATCTTGGGGCAAGGGAGGAGGAATAGATCTTAGGTAACTTGAAAATGCAGTGCTGGGGGCAGAAAGCCTGTTTAAGTAAGTCGAACCTCTGGCTGGAACTGTCCAAAGGCCTTGGTGCTGAAAAGAAGAGGGAAAGTTGATAGTGTCTGGGAAGATAACAGGGTAATAATGTTACATAACCCTTTCTAGATCCCTGGGGTTATGCCTGCTCCTATAGGTGTTTCTTCTGGCTCAGATGTGACCTTGAAGCACATACAAGATGCAGTTACCAACATTCTGTGAGGACTGGCAGCACTGGGTCCTTTTACCAGTTCTGCCCTGCTTGCTTGCCTACTTCCCATGTGGCAGAGAAGAATGGCAACTTGTAATTGGGCCAGACTGCTAGAGGGAGGTACTCAACTGCAAGGGAGATTCACCGGAACACCTGACCCAAGGGAGGGTTTCCCCCCACTTTTAAGACAGAACTAGGGGGGGAAGGAGGGTCCTGCTGTGACTTAGACCCATCCAGACTGAAGAGATACTCTAGGCTTTAGATCACACCCCCAACTTATCTCCCTTAACAACAACCTCAGACCCTCTGTCCCCAGATTCAGATTGCCGCCTGAGGCTATCACTGGAGGACAGAAGCTGCCAAAGGTGATTCTGACGGCCAAGCTGGCCCGCGCTGCCCGTAGAGGAAGCAATCACCAAACATCAGGGTGTTCTGGGGAAACTTCAGACTCGCCATTCAAAGACAGTTTAGCTCCAGATAGTTCAAGTTTGTTATCGGCCAACATATACTTTCCCCCTGCAATCCCCATCCGGCTTTCTCTGCCAGATGACCTTGACCTTTACTTGTCCTCCAGCTTCTGTCTGTTTTCTTCCTACAATGCCTCATCCCCAAGCCTCAGCCCCCTATGTCTGTGACCTTTCCTTTCCTTAGCCTGTTCTCTGTTCCTTCCCCTCACTCCTAGTGGGTCCTTCCAGCCACGTTTCCACCGGCCTGGGCCCCAGACTTTACCCCCGCCTTCCCTCAGTCTGGCGCACTTTCCCCACTCAGTGCCTCTACCCGGTCCCTGCGCAGCTGGAAGGGCCTTGGCCCTCGTTGGTTTAGCCTTGTGGCTCCTTGTGCATGGGCCCTCCTCTCCCCTTCTTGAGTCCGCAAATCACTCCTTCCAGTGTCAGCCGGCAAATTGGTTTATCCTCCCCCCAACCCGGCTTTCATTACCTTGCCGAAATGAAGCGATATCTCCTCTGCGGAGGCTTCCCGTCCGTGCCGCCGCTGGCATAATAAATGAAGACAAAGTGCCGGCGGCATAGACCATCTCTCCCACCGCACCACCAGCCGCTGCCAGCTTCATTATTCGCTTAAGTTGCCGGAGAGAATTACTTAACCCTGACCCGTGTATTAGGGACCTGTATTAATGCTGCGACAGGCGCCTCTTACGGCAGAGAACAATTTATTAGTGCCGAAACAGGCTGCTTTTCTCTGTCATTTTTCCAATCTGAGCTTTGAACACACATCATTAAACTTGTCTGACTCTCTCCCCTTCTCCATCATTCCTTTTTCATTTTTTTTTTTTTAAACAGAAAGCACCGTAGAGAATGGAGATTGTTCTGAAAATCTCCAAGTGCCTCTCCCTCTCTCTGTTCTCCCTTTTCTTTTCTTCTTTTCTTCTTTCCAGTTCTTTCTTTGGCCTCTTTTTGGTCTTGGGCTCTTTGCTGGTGGCTCTCCTACTTTTGGTCAGAATCTGATGGAAGGGAGCGTTTGGTTCCTGGAAGAGAATCCAAATGTCCTTTGGACATGTGGGGTTGGGGACAGAACCACCACAGCTGCTTATCCCTTGAGCCCGCATCGGCTTTCTCTCCCTGGAATTCCTTTGCCAGAGGCAGCCTCTGCCTCTCTTTGTGCCTCAGCTGGGAGCATCTTACTTTGAAAACAGGCATTGGGATTGATTCTGGGAGCTAAAGGACCTGAATGTGAGGACGGACTGGGCAGGGTTCCTATTTGTCATGGGGACTTTATCATGTCCACATTTGGAAGAGATGGTTGGGAGGGGGTTGGAAGCACCTAGAGATGGCCATACAGTGTCTGAAGCACGCTGAGCCCCAGTGCAGAGGCTGGCCACCCCCTGGGAAGTTGGCCATTGGGCTGTGCTGCCATAGGGCTGCATACAAAGTTCTCCCTGACCAAGGCAGACAGAGTGTCAGTTTCTGGGTGTTCTCATCTCTGGCTCTCCATGTGGCTTTGTCTCAGTAACTGAGTACAACGTACAGCTTCCATGTCTTCCCTGGCTCCTGGTCTTGGCTCTTCTAGCCTCACACATGCCCTTATCTTTAACACCACTGCTGCCCGGAGCCACATGGAGCCATCGCTGTTTGTGGTGCTTGCCACTTCTCCCTGGTGACCATCTCTTGCCGTGTATTGGGGACACACCTGGCCACTGTCTTAATTTGTGTTCCCGTGAAAGCAGAGCTTGAACAGACTTGGGCATAGATAGTTTGAGAGATGACCTCAGGACGCAGGAGTGAGGGGTGGAGAAAGTGAGGGTGATAAAGAGGAAAAGACAATAAAAGCATGAGTCAATGAGGGAGCTGTTTGCTGGCAGTGGGGCTTGACTCCACCAGGCCCTCTGAGCCAGGTACACAATGCCTTCCAGAACTGTGCTTCTGGAAAGCCTGGGGTATTTGTTCACAGGGCCCTGTGCCCCATTGGCTAAGGGTTGCCCCCAACGGTATAAACTCTCCTGTACTTCTTTTTTTTTTAATTTTTTGAAGTTGATTTACAATATTGTGCTAATTTCTGCTGTACAGCAAAGTGACTCAGTTATACACATATATACATTTAAACTCTCCCGTACTTCTCCACCATGCTTGTGCGTGGGTGATAGGTACTGCTGAGCACCTTTTTCTTGGAGAAATCCCTAGGGCAGAAAACTGGAGAGAAATGTGAGCCTCCTTCTTGAGATGGGTTTGGTTGGGATGGGTTCACAGGGACCTGACCAGCACAGCTATCGCTGAAACCAGAGGTGGGCCGGGAGGAGGGAGGTGGCATGAATAACATCTACTCCTGCCACCATCCCACATGCCCACCTCCTCTCAACAGCCCCTCCCTCTCAATCCCCAACCGCCAGGACCTCCTGTAGTACACAAGTGCTATCACAGGCCAGGCAGGGGTGCAAACAAGTGAGGCAGGATGGGGACAATAAACAGGAACTGGTGGGGACTGGCAAATCAGAGAGTAGAGACCATCTTGTAAAGACAATAACATAATTTTAAAATAGCATAAGTTTGTGCTATTAGACAAACTTGTAAGGGGGCTAGAAAATTTCACCTGTAGACCATCAGTTTAGCATCAGGATGGATGAAGTCTTTGGAGAAGGTATGATGTTTGCAAAGTTTTCACTCACTCTTTAGCATTTTTCCCAACTCTAGCTGTTGGCTTTGGGAACTATTTGGAAGTGAGTAGTGGGGAGAGGGGTGGAGGGGGCAGAAGAAGGAAGGCCCATCTAAAGGCCAGTGGCTTTCCCCCCAGCCCAGTCCTTCCCAAATTCCCTCGGCCTCCAGATCCCTGCAACCCTCCCTCACACTTAGCTCAATAGCTCTTGAAAGTTCTCTAACCACCTCTCTGCTTCCTGCATTAATGAGCCTCTCATCTCACTGATGGCAATCAGAATATTTGCTTATGAAAGAGACACGGTTAATAACACGATTGCTCCCCTCCACCTTCTTCCTTCCTCTCCTTCCCCCTCCCCTTCCCTCGCCCTCCACACAATTCTCTCAATTAACGATAGGCAGAAATTAATTTTTCCCCTCGATTGAAACAATTGCAGGGAAACGGATTGCCAGTGTGGCTTCAGATAGGGACCGCTCCCAGCAGAGTGGAGAGAAAGGAGAGGAGATGGAGGAGATATGCACGGCCCTATCTGCAGGCACAGGACAGAGTAATACAAATGTTATCCTTAGAAATGTACTTAAAGAGGATATGTTTATAATTCGGAGGGGATTTTCAGGGGCTCTCCTGCCCTCCCTCCCTCTCTGGGGCACTCCACTCCACGCACTTCGGAATAGCAGAACCCAGAGTTTGTTGGGAATTTTACTCCTGCTGCCTCCGTGAGTGGAGTGGGCCTGGGGTGAGAAGGGAGATCAGGTTAGCTGGGGGCATGGTCACGGTCCAGGTGCCCAGGGCTTAGGCCATTACCGATAGTGCTGGCTTAGTGGCCAAACGCCAAACACCAGGTGTTAAATCTGGCTGTTGTGTGGGCTTTCCAGGTGAAGGCCTTGCTCATTTGCCACCTTTACCATCCCTTCTGTGCCTGCCTGGACTTTTGGTTTGGGCCTCCCTCCCAGTCCATCCCTCCATCCAGGCAGAGAGGCAGGGGCCTCTGTGGAAGCCAAGATCATATCCTAGCAAGGTGGTTTTAGGAACACGGACTCTGGAGCCAGACAGCCTAGGTTTGAATCCCAGCTCTGCTGATTAACAGCTCTGTGATCATAGGCAAGTTACTTAACCTCTCTGTGCCTTGGTTTCCTCATCTGTAAAATGCGGATCACATCTACCTCATGGGGTTGTATAGGGATTAAATGACTGAATGTCATTTAATAACATTTTAATTTAATGTAATTTACTTAGAATAGTACCTGGGAGGTAGCAGGTGCTATTTATATGTTTGGGAAAGAAGTAAAAAAACACACAAAAAGAAAAACAAACCTATATTCTAGTGGCAGTCAGGAATTTGTTGATCTATTCATTCAACAAACATTACTGCATACTGATCCTATGGAGGATATAGACATTTTAAAGATGGGTGGTTTCTATACTCCGGTTGTGAACAACCATAACAGCGTGGGCAGAATTCAGCACATAAAGGTGGTGTGCAGACTGCTATGGGATTTCAGAAGGAGAAGGGAGGGAAATTCGGTCAGGACAGGGCAATCAGGGTTGGCTTCACAGAGGAGGTGGCATCCAAGCCGACCTTTGAAGAGTAAAAGTTGAATTTCCTATAGGTTGGGAAAGGTTGCTGCTGGGCAGAGGGGGCCAGAAGAATGAGAGTATCAAGTTGTACGGCCAACTGGTCAGGTGGGAAAGTTGGGACATTGGGTGGGGGAGAGGGGATTAGAGCAGAGTATAGTCCCTTCTGTCATCTCCGCCCTTCCGTGTTCACTCAACCCAGCCCCACCTGTCCCAACTCTCCCGCTTCTCTCAACATCCAAGAAAGATTAACTTCTCTCAGTGCGAGAAAGTTATCATTAGCAGAGAATTAAAAGAGCGATTAATCATGCACCCCTCCCCCCACCCCACAGCCCTTATCTGGTGGCGGTGAGCAGGACAATGCGGCGGGTGGGGAGGGGAAGAGAAGGAGAGGGAGAAATGGAAAACAATAAATACCAAGTGCAAGAAAAAAGGGAGCGCAGCGCTGTTCCCACTTGTTAGATTGAAGGCGCCTCTCCAGAGGGGGGAAGGATCCAAATTGCTAATTAGCGCCTCTGAAAAGGCCTCGCTCCGATATGTGCGCCGCTGAAAGGCCGCCGTTAATGAAGCTGCGGCGAGCCCGCTTCCCTTTGACTGGCCTTCATCCCTCCTCCGAGCCCCGGGCCCCCTGAACAATGAGGCGGGGAGCAGCGGCTCCCCCAGGCCTCGCCGGGACGGCCCGGGCAGCGCGCGCGGGGAGCGGCGGGGCGCCAGCGAAATGTGGAGGGGGAGATAAGGCCGAGCGGAGGGAAGAGGCTCACTCCCAGGGGCCCAGGGAAAATTTGCAGTTATTATGAAGGAGATGAGACAGATTAAAAGCCCTTGTGTTCGCCGCTCTGCGCCTTTATTTAGTGGCTTCATCTAGGAGATGAAAGAAGTTGGAAATGACTTTCTCTGCTTTGCGCTACAAGAAGCTTCATGGCACATTTCTTGACTTTATTCCTTCTTTTGTTTCTCTCTTCCTTGCCTTTAATCCCTGAAAGACTTCACTGTGTGGCCATAGGCACTGGAGGCCAGGAAACAGGGACCGGTAGGGTCCAAACCCTATTGACCACTGGAGAGCCATGGCTTCTGGCCGATCTCTGGGGGCAGTGGCTGAGCTAGGGAGGGATGAGCTTGCCATCTGTCCCTGGAAGGCCCCAAGAGGAGGCTGGATGACCCATTATCCAAATGGGGAGAGGGGTAGAGGCTCCATAATGCCCTGGGCGTGTTCCCAGAGGGCAGTACAACACTGTGCACAGGGACTCCACAGCCAAATTACCTGGGTAGAGACACAAATTCCACCGCACATGAGCTGAGAACTTGGGCAAATTATTGAACTTCTCTGTACCTGTTTGCTATCTGTTAAATGGGGACAATGATAATAATACTAATATCGACTTCATAGGGTAGGATAGACTGATTGCATCACTGGCCTGGTTTTTCATGCCTCCCTGTACGTATACCCTTCGTTAGTGCCTTTTCACGCTGACTCTGGGCTTCGCCACATTGCTAGCTTTAGCCAGTGGCTCAGTTAATTACAAGCTTGATTCGAGCGGAGTCATCGCTGCATTTTTCCATCTTAGAATGTGTACTTCTGTGTGTACCTCTCAGAACACTACCACAGTCATGAGACTATACCAGGGCTAGACTCTGGTCATGATAACATGACTGTGCCAGCCTGCTGGAGGCATGTGGAAGATAGCCAACTTGTCCCAGAAAAAGATATACTAGAGCAGCTAGCTCCTTGCTGACTACGGGTACATGAGCAAGCCCAGAGATCTGCCAATCCTAGCCCAGATGGGCAATGCTATCCAGTCAGCCTATGGACTTGCGAGAAATAAATAAGTGGATGGTGTTTTAACAAATAAATGTTGGGGTGGCTTGTTATGCAGCATTATTCTGAAGTAGATAACTGATACACAAATTGGTGCTTAGAAGTTTGATGCTGCCAAAAACAAAAAATAAATCAAAACCCAAGCCTAAGATACAAACGTTGGCTTTGGGATTGGAAAGCAAGTAGGAAGTAGAGGCTGGAAAAGATGATAAAGATACTGCTATAGCAGGTTTGAAAAAAGGTAGCCCATATTATGTATGCTTAAACAATCAGTAAAACTGTTGTCTGAGGTAATCTGGACAGTAGAAAAAGTACTTAATCAACTTATAGATTTGAGTAATTTTCAGGTAGAGTCCTGAAAGGATCAGCTGGCTCTTACTAGCTGAATACTATAAGGTACTATGAGAAAGAGGTGGACTAAAAAATGAAACTAGTTTGTCAACAGAATTTAGAGGGAATGTAAAGGGGTCAGAACTTCCTGGACTGAAAAATAATCAATCTCTTGTCTCCCAAGCCAGTAAAATATTCTCAATGTAATACAGGGCCTGGGACTTCTGCTTCTGGCATTAATGGAGTAATAGGGACTGTATTTACTCTCCCACCTTAAATAATTAAAGGAATACAAAATTTTCCAGTATCCAACAAGGTAAAATTAGAAATATCTGAAAACAATAAAAAATTTACCAGGCACAAATAAGCAACCATAATGTAAAGAAAAACCAATCAATAAAAACAGACTCAGAATTACACTGATGACAGAACTATTAGATGAGGATATTAAACAGCTTCTATAACTACATTTCATGTTTAACAAGGTAGAGAAAAACATGAGCGTATTAAAGAAAGTCATGGAAATTTTTTAAAGCCCCGAATCTAACTTCTATAAATATACAATGTCTGAGATAAAAAATATATTGGGTGGGATTCACAGTAGATTAGACAATACAGAAGAAAAGATTATGACTTTTAAGACATGGTAATATAAACTATCCAAAATAAAACAGAAAAAAAAAAAAACCAACCAGAAGACAACAGCAACAAAAAAAGAAAGAACAAAAGAACAACTTAAGGGAATCTAAAATATGTGTAATTGGAGTCCCAGAAGTAGAGAGGAAGTGAGAGGAGAAAAATAATATTTGAAAAAATAATAGCCAAAAACTTTCCAAATTGAATGAAAATTATAAACCCACAGAACCAAAAAGCTCAATGAATCCCAAGGACAAGAAACATGATAAAAATGACACTAAGACACATCATAGTCAAATTGCTTAAAACTAGTGATAAAGAGAAAGTCTTAACAGCAACAACAGTATAAAGGCATGGCCTATATAAAGAAAAAATAAAAAGATAAGAGTGACAGGAGACTTTATCTCAGAAATAATGTGAGCCAGAAGACAATGGAGCAAAATCTTTAAAAAGTACTAAAAGAAAGGCACCGTCAACCTAAGATTCTATACCCAGCAAAATATCTTTCAAAAATGAAGATAATATAAAGATTTTTTTTCAGACAAACCTGAAGGAATCATCAACAACATACCAGAACTACAAGAAATGTTAAAGAAAATAATTTAGGCAGAAGCAAAATTATACCGCATAAAAATCTGGATCTACACAAAGGAATGAAAAGCACCAAAAGTGGTATTTGTGAAATCATAATTTTTTTTCTGATTAAAAAAAAAATCTCTTTAAATGATAATTGTCTGCTTAAGGCAAACAAATAAGAATGTATTATGGGATTTCTGCCATATTTAGAAGTAAAATGTGGGACAACAATAGCACAAAGTCTAGGAGAGAGGAAATGGAGGGATATTGTTGTAAGCTTTTTTTTTTTTTTTTTGCGGTACACGGACCTCCCACTGCTGTGGCCTCTCCCGTTGCAGAGCACAGGCTCCGGACGCGCAGGCTCAGCGGCCATGGCTCACGGGCCCAGCCGCTACGCGGCATGTGGGATCTTCCCGAACTGGGGCACAAACCCGTGTCCCCTGCATCGGCAGGCAGACTCTCAACCACTGCTCCACCAGGGAAGCCCTGTTGTAAGCTTTTTATGCTAGGTATAAGTGTTACAGCATTACTTGAAGTCAGACTAAGATAAGTTAAAGATGTATGTATACTATAAACTCTAAAGCAAACACTAAAAATATAAAACAGAAGTATAACTAATAAGCTAACTAAGGACATAAAATGAAATAAAAAACACTCAATCAAAAGAAGGAAGAAAAAGTGGGAAAAAGAACAAAGAATAGATGGGACAAATAGAAAATATATAGCATGATGATAGATTTAAACCTAACTGTTATGGGCTGATTATGTCCCCCCAGATTCATATGTTGATGTATTAACTCCCAGTACCTCAGAATGTGACCATGTTTGGTAATAGGATCTTAAAAGAAGTGATTGAGTTAAAATGAGATTGTTAGTGTGAGCCCTAATCCAATATGACTGGTGTCCTTATAAGAAGTGGAATTTGGGACACAGACACACACATAGGGAAGGTAGTGTGAAGATACAGAGGGAAGACAGCCAACTACCAGCCAAGGAGAGAGGGCACAGAAGAAACCAAACCTGCTGACACCTTGATCTTAGACTTCAAGTCTCCAGAATTGTGAGAAAATACATTTCTGCTGTTTAAGCCACCCAGTCTGTTATGACAGCCCTGGCAAACTAATACACTAACCATATTAATAATCATATTAAATATAAATATTCTAAATAACCCTTGTCTCCACCATACCACCCCAGCCCAGCCAGACCAGATTGTCCTTTTAATCAGTACATCTCTGGATCAAGAGGAGCCACATTTAAGGAGCTGTATTTGGTCCTAATGTAGATCACAACATCTTAGACTCCTAGCCCAGTGCCATGGTTGGATGAGACTTTTGGGTGTCCTGGGATGGGGTGTGAATATTTTGCATGTGGGAGGGACATGAATAATTGTGACCCTCAGGAGGACTGTGAGAAGATGATGCCATTAAGAACTCCAATTTTTCATGTGTCCTCCAAAAAGATATGTTCAAGTCCTAACCTCCAGCTAACTTATTTAAAAATAGAATCTTTGCAGATGTGATCAAGTTAAGATGAAGCCATACTGGATTTGGGTGGGCCCTAGTCCAATAGCTAGTGTCCTCACAAGAAGAGAAGAGACATAGTGACAGCCACACACTGAGGGAAGACTGCCTTGTGAGGATGAGATTGGAGTGATGCATCTACAAGCCAAGGAATGCCAAGAACCACACAAGAAGGTAGGAGACAAGGAAGGATACTTCCCTAGAGTCTTTTGGAGGGACCCTACTAACACTTTGATTTTGGACATCTAGCCTTCAGAACTGTAAGAGAATAAATTTCTGCTTCAAGCCACCCAGTTTTGGGTACTTTGTTATAGTAGCACTAGGAAACTAACATACCACCTCATGACCCCTGCCCTAACTGTTCCCTCTGCCTGGAATGTTCATCCCTGAGATGGTTGGATGGCATACTCCCTGCTTTCTTTGAGGTATCTGCACAGATGAGCCCTTGTCAGAGGCACCTATCACAAATAGCATCAAGCCCCCAAGTCCAGCAATCCCTTTCCCCTCATCCTGCTTTGTTATTCTCATAGCATCTCCCCACCTGACAGTTCATATATGGATCTGTCTATTGTCTGTCTTCCTCCCCCGAGAAGGGAAGAATACTGAAGGCAGGGACTTTTGTCTCTTTTGTTCACAGATGTACCTTCAGTATCTAGGATTTGGTACGCACTCACTAAATATATCCTGACTGGCCGAATGAATGTCAGTGCAGGCAACACCTGCCAAATGCCTCCCAGAAGGGGAGGAGAGAGTGTAGTGAAAAGAGTACCCTTTGAAATCGGATGCCTCGTTCTGACCACAGTCATTTCACACACCAGCTGTGTGACTCCAGATAACTTCTCTAAGGTTCAGTTTCCTCTTCTGTGTAAGTTAGGACAAAGCGCTTTCATTAAATGGTTATTATGAGGATTAATTGAGTGATTTTATTAATATATAATAGAGGTACAAACCTCTGTATAATCAACATAGGTCTAACAGTTAATGTACATCATGTATGTGTGTACATATCGCTATGTGTCATGCAGTGTGCTAAGCACGGCTATTCATTTTAGGGGCATATAATTCAGTGGTTAAGGACATGGCTCTGCCTGGTTACATGCTTACCAGTGTGTGGCCCTGGGCAAGCTACTTAACCTCTCTGTGACTTAGTTTTCTCATCTGTAAAATGGAAATAAGAATAGTACTGTAAGGATTATTAGGTTTATCCATGTTAATATTTAGAATGGTGTCTGGCACCTACTGAGGACTCAATAGATATTAACTACTATTATATTATCATCTAACTTGATCTTCTATGCATTTCTGAGGCAGCTTCTGGCACACTGGTGCCCCATAAACACTAATTTCCCTTTCTGGCCCCTTCATAATTCAGTTCGAGCTGCCTTTACAGCACATTTCCCCCTATGCTCTCCAACGAGCTGCGGCTTAAACAGTCTTGGCCCAGCCCTCTGAACACTCCGGTTTCTTGCTTATTGTTACTTCCGATGCCTTCCATGTCAAAGTAAGCTCATCTATGCTTGGTTACTTCAGCCCCTCATTACCTGTCCAGACAGGCCCTACATCTTGTGCGAGCCCCTTTCAAACAGAACTCCAAGGATTTGTATTGTCTAAGCTCTCAATGGCTGAACAACTTTCATGCATGTCAGGGCAGAAGGTTGGGTGCACATTGCACTGTCACTTCTGTGAAGGGAATGCAAGAGGGACGTGAGTAGAGGAGCTGCACGTTTTGCCAGCCTTAAGTGGTAGTGCAGCTTTTGGTCCCAATGGTGGGCAGCAAGATGGTAGTGGGTACGGAGCGTGGCCTGAATGGTGGGCAGGTAAAAAGCTAGGATGCTCTTGGCTGCAAGCAATCCAAAGTCGCTTAAAAAACATGGACATTTGGTATGTCACATAACAGAACACATAAGTTCTGGAATAGATCCTTCAGGGTTGGTTGTTACCTGAGGTCCAGGTTCTTTTCCTCTCTCTGCCCTTTTATCCTCAGTTTTGGCTTCATCCTTGGGATGTTAGCAAGAAGGTTGTAACAATTCTAGATGTCATATCTAGACATAACAATTTCCAGAAAAGGAAGAGACATGATGTCTTCCTACGATTCTCTCTAGAGTAGAAACTTGTCTCAGAAGGCATCCCCAACAATTCTCCCTTCACGTCTCCTTGCTCGTAGTTGGGTGATACACCTGCTCCTGAAACAATCTGCATGGGGAATGGGATTCAACAACCCTTGAGATGGGGGTGTGGTCTGCATTTTCCAAGCACATGGATTAGTGGGGGGCTGTGGGCTAAATTATGTCTCCACGCAAATTCATAAGTTGAAGCCCTGAACCCAGGACCTCAGAATGTGACTGTATTTGGAGGTAGGACCTTTAGAAGTGATTAAGTTAAAATAAGGCTGTTAGCGTAGGGTCCTAATCCAATCTGACTGGTGTCCTTATAAGAAGAAGAAATTGGGACATGCAGAGAGCCATTAGGGGTATGAAGAAGCAGCAAGAGGGTTGCCGCCTGCAAGCCAAGGAGAGAAGCCTCAGAAGAAACCAATACTGCTGGCACCTTGATCTTGGACTTCCAGCCTCCAGAACTGTGAGAAAATAAATGTCTGTTGTTTAAGCCACTCAGTCTGTGGTATTTTGTTATGGCAGCCCTAGTAGACTAATATAAGGGGGAAGGCTCCATTAGAAAAAGGAAGGGGGTTATCTGGTAGGCAGCCAGTAGCATTCACTGCAGTAGTCGTGAGAGGAAAGGAAGGGGTAGGAATAGGTGAACACAGCTCAGAGATAGTGTGTACAAGCTTTGGAGTCAGGCAGAGCTGGATTTGGGGCCTGACTCTATATTTACTGGTTGTGTGAATTTAGGCAAGTTTATTAGCCTCTCAAAGCTTCAGTTTTGTCATCTATAAAATGAGGATCATATAACACTGTGATAGGCAGAATAATGGCCCCCTGGAATCTGTGAATATGTTATCTTACATAGCAAAAGGGACTCTGCAGGTATGATTGAAGTTAAGGACCTTGAGATGGGATGATTATCCTGGATTATCCATGTGGGTGCACATGGGTTCCTAAAAACAGAGAACCTTTCCCAGCTGTGGTCAGAGAATGATGTGATGGCAGAAGGAGGATAAGAGAGATTCGCCATTGCTGGCTTTGAAGATGGAGGAAGGGGCCACGAGCTGAGGAATGTGGGGGGCCTCTTGAAGCTAGAAAAAGGAAAGAAATGGACTTTCCCCTAGAGGCTTCAGAAAGGAACAAGCCATACTGGCACCTTGATTTTAGCCTAGTGAGATCCATGTGGAACGTCTGACCTACAGAACTGTAAGATAATAAATTTGTGTTGTTTTAAGTCACTAAATATGTGATAATTTGGTATCGAATCAACAGGAAACTAATACGTACACCAATGTCAAAAAGGTTCTGGAGAAGATGAGATGAAGTAATGAATTTAAAGTCTTTAACATGACGCCTGGCCCATAGTAAGCCTTCAATAAATGTTACCTCAAAGACCGCCCCCCCCAGTTCTATAGAGTCGAGGAGGGTACGTGAGAGAGTACGAGAGCTGTGGCAGAGGTGGAGTTTGGCAAACTTCTGCCATCTGCCACCTGCAAAAGAAAAGGCATCAGGTGTCTGGGGCCAGGGAGGAGGGCAAGTTTCAGGGAGTCATTCATTTTTTCAGGTAAATGCAGACACTTCCCGCCCTCCTTGGTGGACACTGCTTCTATTAGGAACATCTCTTCAGTGACTATTGGAAAAATTTCTGGAAAGATTCCAGAATGTCTTGGATCAGTTTAAAGAGAAGCTCTGAGCAAGGAAAAGAATTGTGGAGGGACACGAAGGCAAAAAGAAAGACAACGTTCCTGTTCTTATGATATTTATATTCTAGTGGGAGGTGACAGAATATAAATAAGTACACACCAAATAAACAAGGTAATGTTGGATTATGATATAGGCCATAAAGGAAATAAAGAAGATGATAAGATAGAAAATGGCTAGGGGAGTAGGATTTCTTCAGATGGTGTTAGAAAAGCCCTCTTTATGGAAGTGACATTTTAGCCAAGACTTCAAAGATGAGGAGATTCCTTGACCCTCACCTGCAAATTCCTATAGACAGGTATTCTTGGTTGCAGGACAGCATATGCCAAGGCCCTGGGGTGGGAGTGGGGAGGCAGGGAGGGACAGCTTAGTGGGTTTGTACTAGGAGCATGGGGCAGGGACCAGATCCCAGGCTGTGCAGACCATGATGAGGACTTTCAGCTCATTATAACCACAGGGAATCTAATGAATCAGCAGAGGTACTTTTTTTTGGTGGGAAGGACAAAGGAGGGAGAAGCTTACTGTGTGCAGATCCTTTTCAGCTGGTGATTTGCTCATTCAACTTACAGTTCCACCCTGATGGTCAATTGAGGGAAACCTGTTGACTAGACTGTCTTCCTCTTCTTGGTAATTATTAATGTTTTTGGAATGCTTAATTTGTGTCGGGCTCTATATGAAATGCTTTGCATTCATTATTTCATTTAACCTCCACCCAGGAGATGAGTACGTTCTGTTATTGTCTCATTTTACAGATGAGGAAGTTAAGCCGTCAGCGCTGGACACAGCTAGGCACATATGGAACTTCACCCTTGGTTTCTCTCCCGCCTCCATTTTACCTGCTCCAAGTCTGCTCACAACTCCTGTCATCCACTATCATCAGTGCCTGCTTCAATCAGCAAGTGTGATGGCCTTTCCTGAGAACTATTCCTCCCCAATTTTCCTTTCGGTCCTCTTTTTCTTAAATGTCACCCTTCTCTGGCTTCTGTACACTGGTTCTCTTCCAATGCTCTCTGTCCTTTGAGCTGGCCACCTTGTTCTCCACAGACTTCTTCTCTTGTACCCTTTTTCCTAGAATGGCCCTGCCCACAGATCCCACCATCACTAGCTTTCATTTACATTTTCTCTTAAGATTGAGACAAGCACTTCTAATTTCCTGTTCCAACATAGTAAACAAATATTTGTTTTTTCAACTGACAATAGTTTCTGAGCACCTAGCACGTGCAAAGAACTGTGCTAGGAATTGGTGAGAATACAATGGCTAGGACGGGGTCTCTGGGGCAATGGAGTGTAGGCTTCATTTTTGTTCACATAGCTATGTCTCCAGAGCTTAGTTAGTGTAGGGCCACACATGCCGTAAGTAGTCAGTAAATATTTGTTATATGAGTAGTTTAGCTGGGAAGGCAAACTTGCACATAAATGGCTCAGATTCAAGGCTGAATGAAGAAGAAGATGTAATAAAGATACCAGCAAGTGCTGAGAGAGCCCAACAGAGTAGACAAGCAAGGGGAAGTCTTCATGGAAGTGACATTGGCATTGAGCCTTTATTTTTTAAATTAATTTTTTTAACATCTTTATTGGAGTATAATTGCTTTACAACGGTGTGTTAGTTTCTGCTGTATAACACAGTGAATCAGCTATACATATACATATATCCCCATATCTCCTCCCGGCATTGAGCCTTTAAATCCCTTCAAGTCCCAGGGGTGTTCAAGAAAGAGCAAGTGGTCTGGTGTGCCGAGCATGATATAGGAAGTAGTGGAAGACGGATGACGTGAAATGGTGTTTCAGGAATCTCACTCTGGTGCCAGTGTAGAGAATGACTTTTGGGGGAGAGACTGGAAGTGGCAAGACCAGTAAGGAGGCTGCTGTTCCATCCAGAAGAGTGGTTGCCTACCCAGGTGTGGCCAGTGGCAGACAGAAAGCAAAGGAGGGAGGGTGGATGCAAGAATACTATCGAAATAGAATCCTCAAAGCTTGGCATTTAATTAGATGAAGAGGTATGAAGGAAAAAGCAGGGACTAATGGCTAATTCACCTGGGTAACTGCATAATGGTGCTGACATTTCCCAAACTGGGAATAGTGGAGGAGGGGCAAATATGATAGAGACTATGGAAGAAACTAAGATTTCTTTTGACATCTTAAATTAGAGATGCTGGTCAAGAAAATAAGTGGAAATATATAGCATAAATCTGAAAACAAAAGCTGGATTTCAAGAAATTTGGGAGCTTTCAGTGCTGATGGAGGCAACTGACACCATGGGAGTGGATATGATTTGTGGGAGAGAACTTCACTTAAGCAGAAAAGAGGGCTGATGGCTGTGGACACCTCTTGAACATTTCCATCTTTCTGTCCTGTGGGAGTCGCAAATTCAGCATGTCCAAAGTGAACCTTTTTCTCTCGTCTTCTCTCGCTGTGCAAATGGCACCAACCACTCTGTTAGTCACTCTGGCTCAAAACCTCAGTCTTTGCCTCCTCCCTTAATTCTTTACACAATGTTTCACCTACAGAAAATTCTGAAAATCCACAAAAGCAACAGGTAGCAGAGACAGTCCCTTATAATGGAACTATTTTGGATGATAGGCAGTGTATCATTCGGGTCATATTCCTGTGCAAGTATAGATTTAGTTTCCTTTATGTATGAATAGAGTCATAAGCTACATTTTTAGACTAACCTTTTAATTAAGGTACAACCATCATACAGAAATGTACACAAGAAATTGATGACTTTTCATGTCATTAAATATTCTTCCACAGTCAATTTCAAAAGGCTGCAAGGTATTCCATCCCATAGATGTTATTTGATAACTAACCCCTGTTGTAGGATGTCTGGCGTTTTTCTAGTCTTCTCACTCCTTCCTCCACGATGCTACAAAGATGAATTTACCTGTATTTAACATTTCTGTGCCCATTTCCAATTTTTTCTTTAGATAAAATTCGTAGAGGCAGAATTTCTGGGTCAAAAGGTATGTGCATATTTAAAAATCAACTTTTTATTTCAGAATAGTTTTAGGTTTCCAGAAAAATCCAAAAGTACTACAGATAGTCCCCACATACCCCGTATTCAGTTTCTTCCGTTATTAACATCTCACATTAGTAGAGCACATTTGTCACAATTAATGAACCAGTGTACAGACATTATTATCAACATTAACTGAAGTACATAATTTATCCAGATTTCTTTAGTTTTTACCTAATGTCCTTTCTCTATTCCAGTATCTCATCAGGATACCATATTACATTTAGTTGTCATGTCTCCATAGGCTCCTCTTGGCTGTGACAGTTTCTCAGACTTTCCTTGTCTTTGAAAATCTTGACAATTTTGAGGAATACTGGTCAGACATTTTGTAGAATGCCCCTCACTTGGGGGTTGTCCACTTTTTCCCTTTTGATTAGACTGGAGTTATGAGTTTTAGAAGGTAAGTACCATAGAGGTAAAATGCCATTCTCATCATATCATATCTAGTCCACATACTGTCAACATGATTTATCACTGTGATGTTAACCTTGATCACCCGGCTAAGGTAGTGCTAGTTTCTCCACTGGAAATGTTACTCCACTGTAGTTGTTTCTCCACTCTAAAAGTTACTCACTTCCCCCCACTTTCCATATTGTACTCTTTGGAAGGAAGTCACTGCACAGTCCACATTTAGAATCAGGAGTTATGCCTCAGGGTGGAGTATCTATAAAAATTGTTTGGAATTCTACGCCAGAGACTTAGCTCTTCTTTCCCATTTATAAATTTATTTGTATCAGTAATTGATTTATACCAGTTTGACTATGGATATTACTTTTACACTTCAAGTTATAATCCAATACTACTTTGTTTTGTTACTCAAGCATGTGTATCTTTAATAGTCTGAGCAACTCACTCGTGCTACCCCCCCGCAAAGGTTGTACAATTCGCGTGGTTAAGAATGAGGACCCATTTCCCTAATTTCACACACCCTGTATAAAGTAGGTCAGCGATCAAGGGCAAGGCCGACGCCCCTCCCTAGCGCCCAATTTCCTGACGCCTCCAAGGCAGATGAGGCCTGCATGGGTAGGCCCTTCACCAAGATGGGCACCTCAGCCCCACGGGAACCCCCGCTCCAGTGAGCCCCTAAACACCGCCCCTCCCTGCCCCCTTGCTTTTCTTCCGGGTTCTCGCGGCCCCGCCCCCAGGGGGCGGAAGTGGGAGCGGCCGCGAGCAGGAAGCGCTGGGCAGGGGCGGGCCCTCTCGCGCAGCCTGTCCCTGCCATTCCACCACCACCCCACCCCACCGCCTCAGACCGGAAATGAGGTCACAGAGGGAAGCCCCGGCGGGGAGACTCGGCCCCAAAAGCCGCGGCCGTCGGAGGTGACTGCGGCAGCGGGTGAGGGGGACGGGGAGTGAGGGGGTTGGGGCCCAGGGGGCCCGCGCCAGCGGGGATCGGCGCTCCGGGCCGCGGCGGAGCGGCCACGGGCGCCATGGGGCCCCGGAGGCTGGCGGGAGGGGAGAGGGTGGCGGGGCCTTGTTTTTCAGGGCCCATCTCCCCGATCCGGGGGTTGAGGGTCGGGCCATTTCCCGGGCGACAGTCACCTTCTCTCTTCTCTAGTGTCTGGCTCTTTTGAGCTGGCGACAGCGTGAGGGCTTTGTGTCCCGAGTCGTGGTCGTCCTAGTCCTCGGGGGCGGGCCCGGGCGTGGGGGAGTCCTTCGAAACACGCTTTTTCTCACGGATGTGGCCACGTTGCGACCCTTGAGCACTGAGGGAGTTTAGTCGCCAGGACTTGCGTTTTGGCAGTTTCTGCCCTGGAAGGGCTGACCCCCTGCCCCTGGTCACCCAAATTGAGAAGTTGCCTCCTGCCTCCCCCAGCCCCTCCCCCAACCCGGTCCCCCCACCCCACCCGACCGTGCGCCTGCCTGCCTCTCTTTTTACTTCTGCTAGTTTCTCGTTCCTTCCGTTGCGTGCCTCGGACAGCCTTTGTCTCCCCGAGTGCTTGCCTGGCCCCGGGACCCTCTCGGACTGTGCCTCCAGGGAGGGTGGGAGTTCCAGGGTTCTTCTGTCACCTCCTGTTCGAATTGCAGCCTTTGAGCCTGGCATTCGACTGCACAGCCAACTGCAGGTTGTTTGGTAACTTCGTTTCACGTTAAAGTTTGTACAGTTCTGCTTGAGCTTTTAAAGCAGTAGTTCTTTATTAGGGAAATAGATTGAGATACGTGCGTCCCCACTTATCTATTTTGGTTTTAGAGACAGTTGTCTCCCAAACCCCAGCCATGGTGTTTTAAACTACTTATTGCTTAAATGAGTGTGGCTTTTGACACTTTGAGTTTTGTTTGGTTGGTAGTTTGGGACTAGGTGTCCCCGTTGCTCCTCCTGCCTTTAAATTGCTTGGCATAAGGATAGCATGAAAATAGATTTTAGAAAGTCCTTTGCAAAATGTAAATTGTGTGAAGGGAACTATGGTCTGAGAGTGGTGCCACAGAGTTTTAAGCTCTAATTATGGTCTTGAAATACGTTGGACTTAACAAGGGCTAGGGAAAAGGTGCAAATTTAAATTTTTTTTTTTTTTTTTTTTGCCGTATGCGGGCCTCTCACTGTTGTGGCCTCTCCCGTTGCGGAGCGCAGGCTCAGCGGCCATGGCTCACGGGCCCAGCCGCTCCGCGGCATGTGGGATCCTCCCGGACCGGGGCATGAACCCGTGTTCCCTGCATCGGCAGGTGGACTCTCAACCACTGCGCCACCAGGGAAGCCCTAAAACGTATTTAATTAGATGAACGAAGTATATTAAACGTTTCCCTTTAAAAAGGCATTTTGAAAATCGCTCCTCCTGCGCTCAGCCTCTGGAAGGTTTGCCTATGAAGTGATCCCTGAAGTATGATGGTTTGACAAGAATGAGTTGAAAAACAGGAAACTTTGGAAAGCTGTTAGCTAGAAATCTTAGAGACTCCTCTTATCCTTGTCATTTTAACCTCAGTTATAATGTGTTTTTGTGTGACTGGCACTAAAGTACAAAACTTGGATAACACTTAATTTATTTTCTGAAGGATGGCAAGAAGACTTAAAAGTTGCTAATTATTCACAAATATATGGCATACTCCTTAAGAGTCTTTACCCGGTAGCTTCTGGGTGGTAGTTGGGACCAGAATGGGTGCAAACTTGGTCCTTTTTTTCCATGCAGAGTACAAACCTGGGTCACTACAGATTCTTGGAACACTAAAACTGCAAGCAGCCTTCTGTAAAGTGTGTCACTAAGTTGTCTTTCTCTTCCTGCCACAAACATTCTTATTAGTGACCCCAGACCATAGAACGGTCTTTTCATCCATGGTTTTTCTGCTCCTGTTTGGACAGATGAGACATTCTCTAATCTTTTTAGATCTGATCATCAGGTAATTTAGTTTAGCAAGTTTAACTGGGGGAAAAGGGGAATGACTGATTTATTCCCCTGAGTTTGCTTGTTTTTACTAATAACCCAGTTGTCATCTGGTGAGTATTTTGAGTTTTTGTGCTTTAAGAACATGCTGACTTCGGGCATTTAACAAGGGCCACATACCTATTCTTAATGGCTTAAGGGAGTATGGATGGTAGGAATAGAGTCTAAGGGTAGCCAGGTGAAAGGTGACTTTATTTTCTGTAGACAGGGTGGACTCTGCAGTGCCATGATCTGTCTGAAAAATTATTCAGAAACAACAGATCCTATTCAGTCTTTCTTCTTCTTTTTTCTCTTTTTTGAACCTCCTTTTGGCAGATGTGGCCTCATGGATGAGCTGGTACATGACTTAGCCTCAGCCTTGGAGCAGACATCTGAGCAGAATAAGCTTGGTGAGCTGTGGGAGGAGATGGCGCTGAGCCCTCGGCAGCAGAGGCGGCAGCTTCGCAAACGGAGAGGCCGGAAGCGCCGTTCAGACTTCACTCACCTGGCAGAGCATACCTGCTGCTACAGTGAGGCCTCTGAGTCAAGTCTGGATGAGGCCATCAAGGACTGTCGAGAAATGGCCCCAGTCACCAATTTTAGTGACTCTGATGACACTATGGTAGCCAAACGGCACCCAGCTCTTAACGCCATTGTTAAGAGTAAGCAACATTCTTGGCATGAATCTGACTCCTTTACTGAAAATGCACCTTGTCGACCGCTGAGGCGCCGACGGAAGGTGAAGCGCGTAACATCAGAGGTGGCCGCCAGCCTTCAGCAGAAGCTCAAGGTGTCAGATTGGAGCTATGAGAGAGGCTGCAGGTTCAAGTCTGCTAAGAAGCAGCGTCTGTCCCGCTGGAAGGAGAATACTCCCTGGACCTCATCAGGTCACGGGTTGTGCGAAGCAGCAGAAAATAGGACTTTCCTAAGCAAAACGGGAAGGAAGGAAAGGATGGAGTGTGAAGCAGATGAACAGAAACAGGGCTCTGATGAGAATATGTCAGAATGGTGAGACCTCCCTTACTAAGTCATAGACTTTCCTGGTTAACTTTACCTAAAGCACAAATCCACAGTCTTGATGAGTTCAACTTTCTTTCAAACCAGCCTTTGTAATACTGACTTTGTAGCTCTGCTTTAACCAGTCAGGTTGTGTGTGGCTTCTTAAAGTACACTCATGATCCTGTTTCCCTACATCAAGAAGGCTATATTTTATAGAAACACATTTGTTTCTAAAAACCATTTAAAACGTGTACCTCTTATTTTAAAAAACATTTTGCTGCTCTTTGTGTCACGTAGCTCATACACAGATACTGTTCTTTAGAACCAGGGCCTCAGTAGAGACTGGTGTGTATATATATGTATGAGAAAGAGAAAACGCGGGTGCCAGGCATATGGAGTTTGTAAATGTTCTTGGTAAGCTGACTTTACCCATTAAGAATCATGGCTTTAGATGTTTCTGGACTATAATTCTGTTCTCTGCTACTTACAGTTTGACTGTATTGAGTTTAACATGCAAGTTGTCTGAACACATGGTAGGCTTTGAAAATAACAGGGCTAAATCCCATCAGTCTTACACCAAATGTCATCGAGCCAGAAAAATCTGTCTTGAATGGGTGCATGTTTAAAACGTCAGTATAGTTTTTGGTGACTTTTAATTTTTTACATCTCAAATAGATAGTCCTAGGGACACTGATACTCCCTAGCTTGATACTTTAATATCATTATTAATATTAATGTGTGATATCTGTTTCTCAGTGTGGATGCTGTTGATGTTTTGGATGGGGCAGTTCTTTGTGGTGAGGGATGTCCCATGCCTTGTAGGATAGTTGCCATCCCTACGTTGTTCCCATCACCCTTCACAGTATCAAAACAAATGCCTCCATGGGTGCTCCCTAAGTGGGTTGAGTAGTCCCAATTGAGAGCCAGTGTATTCTATTATTGTTAATATTAGTTAGCATTTATTAAGCACTAACTGTGTGCCAGGCACTGTACTATTGTGTAGAACATACATTCTTTAATGTCCATAACTCCCCTGTCTGGTAGGTACCACTATTTGTATTTTATAGAAGAGGAAATAGAGGTTATGAGTGTGCAGGTAATTTGCCCAAGGTCACCTAGTAGCAAAACTGGGAATCAAACCTGATTCCAAAGCTCATAGTTAACCACTATGTTTTGCTATGCTTTGAGCTTGCCTTTGCCATGGCACGTTTTCTGTCTCATCTGAACTTTTACAACTGTAGAACAGATGACCTTTCTTAGGACTTGGCTTCTTCTGACGTTTGTCTGAAAAACAAAGGCATAAATCTTACAGACTTGAAGGTGAGGTTTTGTCAGTAACAGGAAAAGCTGTTCAGGTTTGTATGCCTGTACTTTTCATGGGTGGTTTTAATCAAGTTTTTAAAATTTTTCTTAACTAACTTTATATTTGCCAGGCTGTGCAACTAGGTAGGCTTATAATTTGGCTTTCCTGATTTTCCTCTAATGTATATTCTAAGGCCTATTTACCCAATTTATATGTATAATTTTGGATTATAAAGCTTTTTTCCTTATCATTGCTACTTTTAATCAAACAAGAAATGCCTAGTTAACTTGTATCCTTCACACTGTTGAAACCCTCAGTTGAGGTGTTCAAGTTTGTTTCAACGTCAAGCTTACATACCAAATAGTAATCATCGTACTGTTAAGAATGTTTGGGGATGATAATTTTGGATGTATGTATTCCCCAGAATTTCTTGCTAAACTATGACTTAATTGTGTGTGTGAGTGACTGTTAACTCTGTCTTCTCTAAGATCACAGCCCAAGTGTGGTTCCAAATGCAGAGCCTGTAACCTTGCAGTGAGGCACTTCAGTCTTTCTAGGTCCTTCTTACCCCAGATACATCTGTTGCACATTATAGTCAGGTTGTGATAATATACATCTAGAGCTTGGAGAAATTGAGGTAGGCAGCAATTTACTCTTTCAAAAATCTGCTTGGATGTGCCAGTTTGTTTGCATACAGATCAAAGTGTAGAACTTTATATCAGAGGTACTGAGGGTTGTCAGAGTATATGATCCAACTTGTGAAATTATGAAGATGAAGTTGATCATTAAGCTTTACTTAGCCTAGTCAATAGATAGAGTTCTTTTAAAAAGCATATGTTGGACTTCCCTGGTGGCGCAGTGGTTGAGAGTCCGCCTGCCGATGCAGGGGACACGGGTTCGTGCCCCGGTCCGGGAAGATCCCACATGCCGCGGAGCGGCTGGGCCCGTGAGCCATGGCCGCTGAGCCTGCACGTCCGGAGCCTGTGCTCCGCAACGGGAGAGGCCACAACAGTGAGAGGCCCGCGTACCGGGGAAAAAGAAAAAAAAAAAAGGCATATGTTAGGTGTTCTAGGTTTGAAAATCTGTGTCTCAGTCAGAGAGCTTTATTTCTACTTTCCTTAAATTTATTCTGCTAACTAAACAGAGTAATTTTAAGCTTAACCGATAATTCTTTTCGCTTTTCTGTTTCTGTTCTTCCTTCCATTCTATACCAATCAATCCCTCAGGTGTTCTGAGGAACTGAAAGTGGTTATGATGTAATAGTTTTTTAAAGCCTTCAGAAAGCTCAGTTATTATTTTAATATTTTTCTTTGCATGTGTGTTCCATTCTAAAATGGATCAACTCTTTTGTAAGATTACTTTCTACTGATCTTTATTCAAATTGTCTATATAGCAGCTATTAATTAGGTGAGTTATAGCCTAATTTTGCTTTATTCTTCACTAATACATCATTCATTTGTTCCCCTTGAATTTAATTTAGCTTCTTTTCTTTCATAAGTGAATTGGTTTGGTGATGGCCTGAAGTCACAGTCAGGAGCCTTCCTAAGGTGATGTATTAGAAGCCGATCTCACAGGAAAGAAAATATTCCCTTCTGTTGGAAGCCGAGTGACAGAGATAGAGTGCTAAACCTTCCCCCTCCTTCTCTAGCCCAAGCTGACCTTCTGCGCCCCTTGGTGCCTCTTGTTTTCTTATTTTTATAGAAAATCAATATCCTTTCTGACACAAACAATAGCTCAGAAGCAAGAATAAATGGTAGAAAGCTGAGATCTCTGTCCATCACCTCTCACTTTAACTCCCCCAAACTCTTTAATTATGAGGGTGCTTTGCTCCAGGTGTTTGCAACAGTAAAATTGCTAAATGAGGACCATTTTAACCAAAGATTGGGTGATCAATAACACTTTATAGCAGTAGCTTGTTGGATCAATAGCGTTCATTATTTCATGGTTAAGGTAAGTAGCCTCCTTTGCAAGTGGAGGTCATTAATCAGGGGTTACTGGAGCTGTGGAAAAGACTCTGTGTGGTAGGTTGAGGATGTTCTGTTTTCTCTTCTGTAAATAGGGATGCTGACCAAGAGGATATTTACCATTGTTGAAGATTGTACTGTTGCATTTGAGAGTATTGAGTAGCTAGCATAGAGTGCTTCTGTAGATTTATTCAAAGCTCTGCTACTATATCCTTAGGAACAACTGAAAAAAAAAAAACAACTTGGGAGATAGATTTGATACTATTGTATTTGAAGATCTGTCTCTTGAAAGAAATGTTAGGATTATTCTGTGACTCCAGAGGAAGGAATTAGGACTCATAGGTAAAAAGTACAGCGTGTGAAGTGTTGCCTCAGTATAAAATATAACATTCTAAAAATTAGGACTCTATAAAAATGAACTGAGTTGTTTTACCAGGTGATGAGTTCTACGTCACTGGAGGGATTCAAGCCTGGGCTTGGTGACCACTTACTGAGTTGCTGGAGAGTTGGAGAGTTTGAACTGAATGACTTCTAAGGTCCCTTGCAACACTGAGATTCTGTAATTCTTTTCAGTCACAACCTCCTTCCCATCATTGTAATTTCATATTTTAAAAAGCATCTGATAAGCAGCCTCAACTGCCCCTAAAATATTTATGAAGACATAAAACATTGCAAACTCACATCACCAGAGATCAGGACTTACAGCTGGCTTACTGCCAAGATTTTCTCAAAGTCCGAGGCTGATAGAACTGCGCTAGAGAGTGCAGTTGGAAGCCCACAGCAGTGGTGAAGCTGCCCTGAAGGTCGGTAGTGAGGCCCTGCATTCTTCCTCTATAGTGTACCCTTGGTTCAGGAAGGCAGGGTCCGGTTCAGTCAGAAAATTGGGCAGCTACAGTTTGAGCCAGAGTGTTGTTCCACCCTTTACTTGCCATCAGTTATCTTTCAGTTTCTCTTGGGAGGCTGTAACTCCCAGAATGTACTTGGATAGGGAATCGTAGTGTTTTCTGTGTGTGTATTTGTTTTGAGGGATAGGAGGCAGTCATAGCATATTGAGTTCTGGGAAATACAGTTTCCAAGAGTAGTTTACTGTTGGCATGGACAGGGAAGGAAAAAACACTCTTAGTAGTAGTGCATTCTGGAAACTGGAGTGTTTTATATAACTTCATTTATTGTAGACTCCTGGAATGGGCCCAGAATCAGGCAGTGAGGGTCAGAAGAAGATCCTTTCTCAGTCCCACATAGCTACATGTGACAAAAGCCTACCAGTGACACTGGGGATTAGGCTAGGGGCTCTGCACATCCTCTTGGCCAGTTGTAGATGTGACAAGAGCTTGTTACCTGTATCCAAGGAAGTAGATAGAGGATGGAACCAGGGGTAATTTACATACCCTTTCTGTTGGCAAATACCAAATTTTAGGTAAACCGGTTCTCAACAAGAGGCTTTTGGACAAGTTATGCAGAATGAGGGAAAGGGAACATCATCCTGAATGTTCAGTGGAAGAACACATCTTTGAAAATGACTGCCAGTGGAAACCAGAAGAACATTTTAGAAAATCTTCATTAGGATGCAAGGAGATATAATCACTTTGAAACAGGAGCAGTAAGTCATAAGGACAGAAAGATAGCTATTTGAAGCCCAGTAGTATGGGAGGAAAAAGTGCAGGGAAGTTTGAAATGTAATTGCAATGTTAAAATGAAGGACAATTCTTTCTGCAGAAAATTGAGTTGATGATGTGGAAAACTTTGGAAGCCCTCCCAAAATGCACAGAGAGGAGATAAAAATGAGAGAGGAGGTGATAGATCTGGAGGACAGGGATAGAGGCCCAGTCTGCAAGTATGTAAATACTCCCAAGGAAGAAACCAAAGCATAGGGATAGAAGAGTGATTTTAAAAATATGACTGAAGGGAAAACATGTTCCTGTGTTGAAAAAATTAAGTATACAGATTGAAAGGGAAAACTAATGAAAAGAGACCTCTACCTAGACATATCCTGGCAATATTTTTGCATTGTGCATTGATGGTGGGAGGGGAGCAGTTATAAAGAAAAATCTTTAAAGGGATGAAAATAAGGTTGATGTTGATCCCTACAGTACTAAATGTGAGGGGCTATCGACTTGCCTGTATAATTTTGATGGCAGAAGTCTCCCACCTTCCCACCGTGAATTTATATATAGCTAAGATAGATTTCATATGGAAAGGCACTAGAAAGACATTTTCAGATATCAAGTCTCAAAATATATGCTCTTTAAAAATTTACTCTGAAAAGGTATTTCATCTAACTGAGGATGAAACTGTTAGTTCTAAGAAAAGGTGAGTCTTAAAAGGATGGGTGGACTTCTCTAAGGCACAGCCCGCGGCTCAGTAGCAGAGTCCTGACAAAAATCATTATCTCTGCAAAGTATACCTGATTGCGGTGGCCACGCTAATGAACCTGTGAAACTAGAGAGGTTGCTGCCTTCTTTTGTGGTGCCATCGGAATGAAACTGAAAAACAAACTCCTTTGTTATGCATTCTCATAACTTACTGTGAGAGTAATTTTGCAGTTGGTGTGAGATATTTCTCTGAAAAACCTGTCCCTCAGTCCTGTTTACTTTCAGAATCAGAAGTCTGATTACATATAGTTACAAGTGTACCACCTCAGTCCAGAAAAAAGAAGGAAAAAGAATTGAGTAGAAATGTTTTGGGTGATAGGTCTAGGAGTGACCTTTCCATTTTTTGTAAATTCTAAGACAATTAAAAATTTTTGTTAAGTGTATTATTATTTAATAAAAAAATTAAAATGAAAACCCCTTAGTTTTTAGCATGATAAAGTAAGACATTAACTCTATCCTGCTTGTTTCTTTTAAAATTAGATGTAAAAGACACCTCTTATTTAATAATCTTAAATGGGTGAGAAACCCAAGTGGTAAAGTTACTGATACCAACTTTTGAATATAGATGGTAAACTAATTCTATACCTCCTTACTGAAATTGTGACAAGTATAAACTACTTTGATTCAGTTCTAAGTTAACAGTCTTATGTGGTTAGGAATATGAAAGAATTAGCAAGCTCTCGGGTCAGAGGACAAGCTGTGTTTTCCCCTTCTCAGCTGTGGGAATTCAGAGATTTAACTTAGAGAAGTTAGAAACTTCTTGTTAGGGCTAGAAAGGAGGGAATTATTTTCAAAAAAGCATTCATAAAGATGCTGTATTATCTGTTGCTGAAGAAAAAGTTGCCCTAAAACTTAGTAGCTTTATAAAACATTTATAGCCTTACAGTTCCTGAAGTCAGGAATCTGGGAACAGTTTAGCTATGTGATTCTGGTCCAGAGTCTCATACTTTTGCAATCAAACTGTTGGTCGGGGCTGCAGTTGTCTCAAGGCTTGGGTGGGGCTGAGGAGTCCACTTCCAAGCTCACTCACAGGGCTGTTGGCAGATCTCATTTTCTTATTGGCTGCAGGATCGAGAGAGTCTCAGTTCCTTTCCACGTGGGCCCCTCTACAGGGCTGTTAGCATTCTTAAGATATGGTAGTTAGCTTCCCCTAGAGCAAACTGTCTGAGAGAGACAGGGAGAGAGCGAGCTCTCACTCAAGTACCCAAGGTAGAACCCTAGTGTTTTATAACTTAGTCTCAGAAGTGACATACCGTTAGTTACATCTGCCTGTGCTACTGGTTACACAGCCCAACCAGGGTGTGAAATACCAGGAGGCTGGGATCACTGGGAGTCATCTGGGAGTCTGGTTACCACAGGTGGCCACTGGTCTTCCGAAGATTTTTCCTAACTTAGTGTGGAGCCAAATTCAGGAATAGTATTCTCAAACTAATTATTTCCTCAGAACATACTGAGAGAGTGTTTTTACTGTGATTTCAAAGGAAGGGCATTCAGGAACTCTAAAGGCAAGCAACGTATAGATCCCTGAGAATGTATTTTGTTGTATTTTAAGTAAGTATACTGAAGATGAATGTTTACTTTTTAAATTTAAGATATGGCATTAAGGGAGAGAGCTTCTTTCTGAAGTGAGTTTGTAATCTATTTTCTTGATGTTCAGCACATATGATGCATTTTTAGCTGATGAGCTCCTGAAGGCTGGCCCTATCCAGCAGAAGTACACAGGCTCCTCTCCTCCTCTGAAGTGGTTTCCCTTAACCATGATGTCCCACCCCCTTCATCCCTCCACTTTGTTCATCACTCTAGATGAGGGTTCTTACCTTTTGGGCCAGATAATTCTCTGCTGTGAGGCCTATCCTGCGCATTGTAAGATGTTTAGCAGCAACCCTGTCCTCGACTCGCAAGATGTCAATAGAATACCAGTTTCCTCTTCCCCCCTCCAAGTCCTGACAAACAAAAATTTTTACAGATATTGCCAAATGACCCCGAGGGCTGGGGTGGGGCAGGAAGGTAGGAGGAGGGGGACAAAATTGCCTCCAGTTGAGAACCACTGCTCTAGATGTTTCCGGTATTGAGATTGGGTTTTTACCTCATTGACTCTGCTTTTACCAAAAAGTATGAGTTTCAGGGCTTCCCTGGTGGCGCAGTGGTTGAGAGTCCGCCTGCCAATGCAGGGGACACTGGTTCGTGCCCCAGTCCGGGAAGATCCCACATGCCGCGGAGCGGCTGGGCCCGTGAGCCATGGCCGCTGAGCCTGCGCGTCCGGAGCCTGTGCTCCGCAACGGGAGAGGCCACAACAGGGAGAGGCCCGTGTACTGCAAAAAAAAAAAAAAAAAAAAGTATGAGTTTCAAATTAGAGAACTCAGTAAGACCAAAACATTGATCTCTTCTATAGAATAAAAATACAGTGATTTTTAAATGGAGAGTTTTGGGCTTCCCTGGTGGCGCAGTGGTTGAGAGTCCGCCTGCCGATGCAGGGGACAGGGGTTCGTGCCTCGGTCCGGGAGGATCCCACATGCCGCGGAGCGGCTGGGCCCGTGAGCCATGGCCGCTGAGCCTGCGCGACCGGAGCCTGTGCTCCGCAACGGGAGAGGCCACAACAGTGAGAGGCCCACGTACAGCAAAAAAAAAAAAAAAAAAAGTTGGGAGAGGAAAGCCGCTGGAACTGCTGGTTAGGTTGACTTTCTTCTTTACATTTATGTTATTTCAGTTGGATGTGGTTCAGTTGCTTCTAACAATGTTATAATAATTAGATAATACAATTAATTGGTAGTCCAAAATCTAGGCTTTAATTTTGTTTGTCTTATTTTAAATGATGACTATGCTGCTGAATTGTGGAAACATTTTTTAATTGAAACCCATATAGAGAAGTGCGATGTGTTATTACTATTTTTACTCACATATGAATATTTTTGAGACGTTTTCTGGCTTCTAAAATGGGGTAACTTTCTCAGTATTATAAGGTTAAATTCTAGGCTTGCCCCACCCCTTAGTTGGAGAATTTTCTTCATTGGAAAGCATTCTTCTTTCTGTGTTTTCACACTCTTCTCCCATAGTCTAAGTTTTTTATAAAATGCATGCATTTAAATTGTGGTTGACATGCTTCTTTGTTAGTTTTACTGCTGGTTATAGCAGGGTCTGGAATATAGTAAAACTTAATAAATGCTTACTAAGTGAATGAGTGAAAATATAGGGGAAATAGTGGGGGAAATCCTTCCTTCTCCTTCTCCTGTTAGAGACTTTTTTTTGCCCCAGTATAGAATTGAGTTTTTTCATTTTTCTTTTTTTACGGTACGCGGGCCCCTCACTGTTGTGGCCTCTCCCATTGCGGAGCACAGGCTCCGGACGCGCAGGCTCAGTGGCCATGGCTCACGGGACTAGCTGCTCCGCGGCATGTGGGATCTTCCCGGACCGGGGCATGAACCCGTGTCCCCAGCATCGGCAGGCGGACCCTTAACCAATGCGCCACCAGGGAAGCCCCTAGAATTGAGTATTTTTGAATGACATATAAATTATTTGTAGGGTTAATACATTTCTACTCAAAAATATTTTAGAAATACTCTATGAAGACTTTTTTTTTTTTTTTTTTATGCGGTACGGGGGCCTCTCACTGTTGTGGCCTCTCCCGTTGCGGAGCACAGGCTCTGGACGCGCAGGCTCAGCGGCCATGGCTCACGGGCCCAGCCGCTCCGCAGCATGTGGGATCTTCCCGGGCCGGGGCATGAACCCGTGTCCCCTGCATCGGCAGGCGGACTCTCAACCACTGCGCCACCAGGGAAGCCCTATGAAGACTTTTATATGCAAACTATTTATCGATTAGAATCATGTGAGAACAGGGAGTATAGAACAGTTCCCAAGGCAAAGACAGGAGGCATTGATGCCTCTAGGAGTTGCTGTCATTTTACGAAAAGGCAGGATTTCATTACCTACTATCTTTGTGGGCTTTGTCTTGTTACTTTTTCTGAAGATTAATAAAGGCTGAGTTTCTGTATTCCTAAGTTTCAGAGGACCATAGTGGAATGGACACTAAGGGTAGGATCACATTTCTTTTTCCTTATAAAAATGAGTAACAGAGCTTTTTTTCCTTGCCTAATAAAAATGCTCATAGCAAAAAAGTTATAAACAAATTTGATGATTTTGGCATAGGAAAAATGTGTAGTAGCCTGACATCTTTTAACTTTTTGACCTTGTGATCTACAAGGGTACTAAAAGAAAATTTTTTTATTGAAAGTTAGGAGCTTATTTTTAACAGAGTATTAAACATTATGTTTAATTAGCTATATTAACATTTTATAGTTGACTAAATCACTATTAAAATCCTATGAATCTGATTTTTTTAAAAAAATCATAATCTCTGAGTCAGAAGTGAATGAAAGCTACAGGACTGGATAGCTTTGGCCTGTAAATTGTAAGGGGAAATATTTACTTCTGCTTCATAGCTAGCACTACATATTTGCATGCTGTATCATGGTGTTTAATGTGCAAATACGCCATGAAGTTTCCATTTTTTTCCTCAGAAAATTATGCTAACAGTTTCTTACATATAATTACATTTCCACAATGCAAGTTCTTCTGAGGGAATAAGATGCTATCAGATGAAATAGTCATTTCCAGATATTGATGGAATGATGATACTTTTATGTAATAAGTGTTCTTTAAGGCATAAATTATTTTCTCAGTGAAGAAAATATGTATCTCCCTTGCACACAGTCTTAAAATCCTGGTGATATTTCTGTGACATCATTGCCATTACTCTAATTAACTTTATAGAAAACTTACAAGTTTAGTCCAATCCCTTTAAAGAACAGTGAGTCTCTTTAAATACTGTTGACAGAAATAGAAAATGTACAGGGACAGAAAGGTTTTAGGTTACCAATACCTTTCTTGATCCAGCAGGTTTCTTTGCGCTTACCCCCTTTATTTAGAATAAATATGAGGAGAGAATGGAATCCATGCAAAAAAGGATCAGAGAAGCACTGTATCTTGCTTGTAGTGCTTACAGGTGGCTGGAAATGAATGAGGAGAAGAATCCATAGACTTCGTAATAAAGCAATGGTTTTAATTTCTTACTTGGAAATATTCAAATAAATATTCAATAGACATTGCAGAGTAGACCTTGTAATACACTTAGAGCAGAGATCAGCAAATTTCCTCTATAAAAAGCCAGATAGTAAATATTTTGGGGCTTTGTGGGTGAGTCATTCTCTGTTGCAACTCCTCAACTCTGCAATTGTAGTGTGAAAGAAGCCCAAATCGACAGGTCAATGAATGAGCCTGGCTGTGTTCCAGTAAATCTTTATTTATGGTCACTGAAATTTGAATTTCGTGTCATAGCCATATGTCACAAAGTATTCCTCTTTTGATCACCACCCCCCCCCCCACCCCCTGTGATTTAAAACTATAAAAGCTATTCTTAGCTCACAGGCTATACAAAGATGGTTGACAGGCGGCTGTTTGCTGACCCCTACATCTCAGTTACTGATATGCTAACCAAGAAAGCATGTAACAGTGGTGGAGTAGAATGTCTGTCTTATGGCCTGATGTGCTTTTTAAGCCCTCCTTAATATCAAGAGGAACTAAAAAATATAAAATATGCTTTACCTTCGAGGCAAGATGAGAGAAATAAAGTAGTTGATATGAGAGAATGTGTATTAAGACTCAATGGAGTTAGAGTTAGACCACTAATATTCTTAGGAATTTGCTAAAAACATAAAAACAACACCATAAAGTTCAGCAGGCACAGTTCCTTGGATTCAGAAGTAGGAAAAATACAGTACCCAGTGAGGATGTCTTCCGGATTTAACTGCAGAGCTCTTTGAAGATTCTAAATCCATCAGAATCCAGCGGTATAATTTTGTGAGACATTTCTTATATTGACATCTGAGAATGTTCCCACTTATAAGTATAGAGGAAAATAAAATGAAAGAACCTTTAAAGAAATCAGGTATGTTTTATTAGCTCTTGCTGAGACAAATTTCTTGGATCTGTTACCCAGAGACAAGCTTCAGTGAGGAAACATTGCTACTTAATTTAACCGGCATTTTTAGGATTTAGTATTGGCAAGATATTTGGAAATGTTGCAAAATACAAAATATTTTCAGATATTTGATCCAGAAATGTAGACTGGGATTTTGCCAAGCCTGTTCTTTATGCAGCATGGTGAGAATGCTTCTTCTGTCTTCTAGAGCACGTGAACAAAATTGACTAGCTTAGAAGGAAACATCCCAATCAAGGAAATCGCTAATATTGTAAAGAACAGAGAAATTTTTCTTGAACGAGATAAATCAAATTTGATGATTAGGTGGGAGAAATGCAGCATCAGAAGAGGCAGAATCAATTGTTGGAAGTAGCTCAGAAAGAAGCTGACTTGGACAGAATTCTATGGGGCAAAAGTTTTATTTCCGTTTATTTTTTTCCATGCATATAAACAAGATGGGTTGATGGATGGATAGATGGAGAGACGTGTGATAAAGGAAATAGAGCACTGTGCTAATTGCAAAATTTACGTGGGGGGTATATGATGGTTTACTCTACAATTTTTTAAAAAATATTTATTTATTTATTTGGCTGTGCCGCATCTTAGTTGTGGCACGTGGGATCTTTGTTGCTGAGTGTGCGATCTTTA
This sequence comes from Phocoena phocoena, assembly GCF_963924675.1. Lineage (NCBI taxonomy): Eukaryota > Metazoa > Chordata > Mammalia > Artiodactyla > Phocoenidae > Phocoena > Phocoena phocoena. The sequence continues at coordinate 26,237,712 of NC_089220.1, read as the reverse complement.
GTTGCGGCATGTGGGATCTAGTTCCCTGACCAGGGATCGAACCCGGGCCCCCTGCATTGGGAGCACAGAGTCTTAACTACTGGACCACCAGGGAAGTCCCTAAAAGTTTTATTTCAGTGAGTTCAAATGGAGTTTGTTTTTTAATTTTAAACCTCCTTTTTTGAAGATGAATTTTGCTGTATCCATTTGCTATCAAGAGAGACATTAATTTTAGAAAATACAACTTTTGTCATACTGATTTTCTTTCTTTTTTTCCTGTTATGGATTTTTGTTTGCTGCTTTATAAATGGGAAAACTTGAAAGATGCTGGATGTCTTAAAGTTGCATGGCTTCATTTGAAACCAATAGTAGACAATATTTTAAAATAAAATTGGTTGGTAAATTTGTGGTGTTTGATATACCAAAGCAGGTTGAGATTACTTCTGTGAGCCTTAATAAATAACTTTCTAATGCTAAACTAACAAAGTGACTTGAGATCTTTTAAAAGTACTTCAGGGGCTTCCCTGGTGGCGCAGTGGTTAAGAGTCCACCTGCCAATGCAGGGGACACGGGTTCGTGCCCCAGTCCGGGAAGATCCCACATGCCGCGGAGCCTGCGCACCTGGAGCCTGTGCTCCGCAACGGGAGAGGCCACAACAGTGAGAGGCTCGCGTACCGCAAAAAAAAAAAAAAAAAAAAAAAAAGAAAAAGTACTTTAAAATATAAGTAAAAGTTTTACAGTTCTCCTCTTCTTACATTTCTTTCATTTTGGGGGAAAATAAACTTACCTCTGTGACTTAACTATGAAATTTACATTTCTGATTGGCTAATGAGCTAGAGTGAAATTAGGGAAACTTGGAATCTTTCAATTTGTAAACCAGAAGACATAATGGACAGTGCTTTGTTTTTGACTGGAGCTGATGCATTCTCTTGTGTTTTTCTCTTTTTTCAGTGAAACCAGCAGTGTGTGTAGCAGCAGTGACACAGGGCTCTTTACCAACGATGAAGGACGGCAAGGTAATCTTGATTCCAGCTTTGGGACATTGGTTCAGTGTTTCTGGGAAGATTCTAGTGGTTCTGGGAGTGCCTCACAGAGAATATGATGGTTGTCTATGAAAGTGGTTTTCAAACTTTAGGGCATAAAAGCCACATGGGGGAACTGTTAAAACTGCAAGTTCCTGAGCTCCTGGAAATCAAATTGGTCTAGAGTTGGCCCCTGGAATCTGCATTTTCCGCAAGCACCTGTGGTGATTTTTGTGCAGGTAGTTCAGACTTTGAGAATCATTGATCCAGGAGGGTTATAGTGTCAAAGATGGAACTTTGGGAAGTTGCTTTTTATTAAAACCAAAAAATAACCTTATGTATTACTGGATGTTAAGACATTCTTATTTTCACATATGGAGGATTTATTTTTTTAACCTTATTTATAAGTGGCCATAGTGTTCTAGGTGAATATATTATAGAAATTCTTTCTGAAGTTTAGTAGAGAGCACTGTGATTAAGGCTGGTGTATGTTAATTATCAGTTTTTTATTTTTACTATTTAAACAGTAATTTGATCCTGTCCTGTACACTTGCTTAGTGCCACAGTAAGTGTGTACTAATAAGAATTTCTTAGAGCTTCTTTGGACTGTAGTTTTCTTAATCTAAATAAGGGGTTTGTAGATCTTCTGAAATCCAGTGATTTTTCTCCAAGGGTTAAGTGATTGAAGGACAGAGACACGGCTACCTGTCTAGGTTGATCCAGATAGGCTCCTTAGTAACTGAAGGGATCCGGGGACAGTGAGACTTATGTTCCAAGTCCTAATTTTGGAGAGAGACGATGGGGAGATGTCTCACCTGTGCCTCAGAGTTGTGGGCATAGATGGAGTTCTTGAGCTTCCTACTATAATGGAGGCTGTTGTGAGTACATTTCTGTTCCTTTCTGATTCCGAGGGAGCTAGATGTCATTAGAAGCTGTGTGTATATACTCCCTGGTGGGCTGTAGCTAGGGTCTTGATTCTCTTATCTCATACCAGGAAAGTCTGGTTGTCTTTCCATGAATGAACTGGAACATACTTTCAGAATTACTTTTTCTTTGCTTTTACTACAGTATCCTAATGCATCTCTTAAAGGTTATGATGTGTATACAGGGGTGTAAGAAAGTGTGGGCCTATTACAACCAATTAAGTTTTGGGCCTTTGGAAAGCCTTCCACTGATAAGGAATCCTTGGTATATTATGGAAGGTTGTAGAATGTTTTATAGCCCCAGCCTTCCTCTTTGTCTCTGCCTCAACTTCAGACAGTTTGGTGATATTTAGATACTTAGAGTTCTCAGCACAAAGCTATGTTACTTCCTGCTTCTATGTCTTTGTTTATGTTGGTCTCTCTGCCTGAAATGTCATCTTCACCTTTCCTTGAATGGCTGGTCATCCTCCAAGACAGTTCTCATTTTGCTCCTCTGGGGCATATTTATGGACTACATCTGTGAGTTTTCTTGCTCTCAGTTTCTTGTTGGGTTTGGCCAATTGGAGGCAACAGCAGAAGTATGGAGGGAGGGAGGTGAAAGAGATTGGATGTATTAGTCAAGTTTTTATTATGCTAATACTGCTTAACAGCCCCCAGATTTCAGTGGTTTACTACATTTATTTCTTGCTGTGGGGCTGGGGGTTGGCTGTGGGTCAGCTGATCTTGCCTGGGCTCAGCCTGTCTCCAGGCTTCAAGTTAGGTTTGTATCTACTCATTGTTTTCTTATTCTGGGACCTTGGCTAAAGGAGCAATGGCTCTGTGTGGCATGGACTTCTTATGGCAGAGGACATAAATGCCAAGTGACCAAACCAGACCATGCATGAATATTGAAAGCTTTTGCTTGAATCACATCTGCTAGTGCTTTACTACCTAAAGCAAATCAGATGACTGAGCTCCATGTCTGTGTCCATGGAATGAGGAAGTGTGCTCTGCCTCAAGGGGAAGGCTCTGTGGAATCCCAGGGCAAAGGAAAAGGGTGTGGATGTATCATTCTATTATAGTGAGGTAATGAAGAGTTGGAAACAGTAATGCAGTGTTGGATTAGAGCTGTCCCTGACTCCCTTTCTGTTGGACTGCTGGTCGGTAGGGGTTGTGTTCTCCTGCTGAAGGCTACGTCTCCTCTTTGGGCCCTTCTCCTATAACCACAGTTCTCTCTCTGTGCTCTGGTAACCATTCTTTCCCCTTGCTTCTTCAGATCTAGGGATGGTAAAGACTCCCTGCTCTGCTGGCTCCGAATGCTTCAACATCCCTTTGGCTTCTCTTAGTACTGTCTATACCTTTGTAAATAATCACTAAAGTCTCAAATACCCCATTCAAATGTACGTGTTTCCTAAAGGGATTCTGACTGATACACTTAGTGTAGGCGTCATCTCTTAGAACCCTCGACTCTTCTTTCCCTGTACTTACTGCTTTCTTATCACTTACCATATTACACTGTTGTTTATAGATGCATGTCTTTTCCATTGAAGTTTTTCAAAGGCAGGAGTTTTTTTAAATTTTCTACCACAATAAGTAACACATTGCCTGGCACATAGTAAGCTCTTAATAAATAATTATTGGGGAACCCAGATAAGGGGAAAATTCTCCTTTTTCTCCCTCAAACAGAAGTGTACATAGAACCTCAAATTATAAAACAACTAAACTTATTTTGGTTAAAGCAAGATCCTAGAGGAGCAGGAGGTCTGGAGCCTGATCCACTCAGCCTCTTCCTTATTCTCTGGCAGCACTCTTTTGAGGAGCTCCTGCATTAGGCATCCTAGTGAACCCAGGTTGAAGACTACTGGTCTAGATGAGATCTCACAAGGTTCCTTCCAGTTCAGTGAGTCCCTTTCTGTATTCTCAAAAAGCTTGAGTGAATGCTTGAGAACCAAAAAAAAGAAAATTCGTGTATAGTCTGACATTTGTCATCAGAAAATATGATCTGGCTAAATAATACTATTTTAATAAATGGCCTGAGGAATGCTTATGAATAGGAAGGAATTAATATATTGACTTGCAGTGAAACTAATCATGGTTAATTCTGATGTCTATCTTTAATTCATCCTTGTACCTGGTTTGGTGAGATGCTTTTAGTGTAGTGGTTCTCAAAGTATGGTCTCCAGACCAGTTTAGCATCACTAGGGAACTTGTTAGAAATGAACATTTTTGGTCCTGTGTAGGCCAGAATCAGAAACTTTGCAGGTAGGGCCCAACAGTCTGTGTTCCAGCAACCCTTCCCGGTCCTTTTGACGCACACTAAAGGTTGAGAACCACTGTTTTAGAAAAACAGCCTGTTGATGGTGGGTTTTTATAAGGGAACACTTGGAGCAACTTCTTTAGTGGCTTCTTTCCCCTTTTAGAGATCTCTGCAGTGATTTAAGACTTATCATTCTCCTGGGTGTTAGTGGTCCATGAAACTGAATACTTCATGAGATTAGCATGGCCTGAGCAGCTTCCTTGAGATCCAGTACCCGTTAGAAAATGAATGCAATATGAACTCTTTAGATGTTCTAGTAATAATTTCCTTCATCCTTGCTGTTTTGAAAGGGGTGTGGGGTAGCAGACATAAAGTTACCCATCTTACTCTTTGTGGGCAGGAATAAGCTCTTTGGGAAATTGAGATGCTCTCATTGTAGCCAGTAGAAAGAGTTTGAACCAAGAGTCTGGGCTATATGGGTCTAGTCTTGACTTTGTCAATAATCAAAAGTATGGCCTTGGGCAAATAGTATAACTTCTTGACAAGCCTTGGGGGCTTATATTGTCTTTGTGGTTAGTTTTTTCCTGGTAGCTTGGATTGCTACTGTCAAGATGATTTTGTGTCCCATTAATGAAACATCAAGGAAGAAACAAGGTATGGATACACATTCTTCATTCACCTATTATGAGAAATACAAATATAGCAAGAAATTCTTCAGGAATAGCTAGTTTTGAATTGAGAAACATTTGTGGGCTTTGAACCTCCAAGTTCATTTTTACCACTTAGAATGGTACATGGGAGGCAGTTTATTTTTGTGTTGAAGGCTTTGGAGTTAGTCAGGTTTTGGGTTGAAACCATGGCTTCATCATTTACTAACTTGACCTTGACTTCTCTGGGCTTTAGTTGCCTAATTGATAAGTTGGAGTTAGTGTAAGGTTTGGAAGAGATAAAAAATTTACAGATTTTTAGCATAGATTCTGGTAGGTGGTAAGGGCTTAGTAAATGGTAGCTTTATTAGTTTTTACTATCAAAAGCAGTCCAGTGTACCACAGTATGACATTTATGTGGAACTAGTTTGATGTCCCAGTTTTCATCAAAATATGGATCAAGAAGAAGTATCAAAACAATTTTTTTGTATTTTGGCTTTATTTAAAAAGTATAATCAGGGCTTCCCTGGTGGCGCAGTGGTTGAGAGTCCGCCTGCCGATGCAGGGGACACGGGTTCGTGCCCCGGTCTGGGAAGATCCCACATGCCGCGGAGCGGCTGGGCCCGTGAGCCATGGCCGCTGAGCCTGCGCGTCCGGAGCCTGTCCTCCGCAACGGGAGAGGCCACAACAGTGAGAGGCCCGCGTAACGCATAAAAAAAAAAAAAAAAAAAAAAAAAAAAAAAAAAAAAAAAAAAAAAAAGTATAATCAAACCTATAGCACTGAGAAGTCATCTTCCTATTTGGTTTTTCATAGAGCATGTTAAAATTCCCGCTTATGATAGAATCTCTTTACTTTAGGGGATGACGAGCAGAGTGATTGGTTCTATGAAGGAGAATGTGTCCCAGGATTCACTGTCCCTAATCTTCTGCCCAAGTGGGCTCCTGACCATTGCTCTGAAGTAGAGAGAATGGATTCTGGACTGGATAAACTTTCAGATTCCACATTCCTTTTACCTTCTCGGCCAGCTCAAAGAGGTGAGTTCTGAGGAGACCAAAATATACTTCACACTTACATGATTCTTTCTGGGGAGAGTCTTCCCATGGCAAGCATACTCATGCCTGTAAGCATGCATTACCTATCTGAATTTTAGAGCTAGTCCAGGGATTTTTCTAGAAGATTCAAGGATGAGTCTCAAAACTTGAGGTTCTCTCCATTCTTACCTAAATCAATCCATGGAGACTCTTGGGATATATATTAGCAGGGCGTTCCTTCAGCTTGCTATTGCCATTTGTGCCAGATTTAAGAAGCCTAGCAGCCTGTCACTGCTGCTTATCCTGCTGTGAAACTGATGGGCTACTGAGTGCTCAGTGGAAGCCTGAAGTAGTGGATCTTGGAAGAGAACAGATTTCAGTAACAACACTCATGTACAAGGTATAATGACATTTTAAAAATGGATGATTTAAAAATATTTTTAAAAATATTTTAATAATTCTATTATTGTGGACTGTAACGCAAATACGTATCCTTTCCCCTTGCTTTCCATCAGTTATGATGTAGCAAAGTGAAATGGAAAGAGCCTAGGACGGGGAAGGAAATGTGGTAATACTCTGTGGTAATACTGTCTGGTACTGTCTCCCTAGCTCTGTGACTGTGGCAGAGTCACTTCATTTCCTAGGGACATCAGGGTCATCACTTAGGATATCGTGACATGGAACAAAACTGTTTCAGAGGTTTCCTTTAGCTCTATAAATTTATGATGTGAGGATTCCCAGTAATCAATAATCAACCAGTTAGTCAGTTACCAAGTATATGTTGAGCATCTATTGGTGATCAGAATTACAATAGAACTGTAAGTTCCTATTCTGTAGCATTTCGTTGTGATAAATTTGGGTGATTGAAAGTCCTTCTGAAAGCAGTTGGTTCTTGGTAATGATGCTTGGCTGAGGCACGTTGTTTGCTACCTTAAAACTTTCATAAACATTTCAGTGACCATTTCTAAAAGTTCTTTATGGACCACTTAAAGTATATGCAAATAAGCAAGAATAGGAAGAAGAAACTTTAAATGGCCTATAATCCCACACCCAGAGTCATTGATAACATCTTGGTGTGGATTCTTCCAGTTGTCTCTTCTATGTGTAGAACATAGACAGCAATTAGAAAAATGGGATTATACTATACATGCTATTTTTAGAATTTTTTAAGATAATAGCTAACATTTAATTTGCAATTAGAAATTGTTGATAATACCTTATATTTGTGTAGTGTTTTCAGTTTATAAAGTACATTCCATGTACTATTTCATTGAGTCTTCAAAACAGTCCTGTAAAAGAGGACTGAGCCAGTGATTATTCTTTTTTTATAGATGAGGATGCCTAGGTCAGAGGTAAATGACATGCCTAAGATCATACTACTGGTGACAAAGACATGGGAATAGTAAATCATTGGCAAATAGCCTAGTGATACTAGTTTAAGGGTCATTTTAGTAAGATCTTGGGGAGGAAGGCTTTTGGTGTACTAGAAGCATATCATTGCTAATGAATCTTCTGCATTCAGTTACTGAGGTCTTTCTTCTTTTTTATTTAGGGTACCATGCTCGCTTTAATCGTCTGCCTGGAGCTGCAGCTCGATGCCTCAGGAAGGGGCGAAGAAGGCTTGTTGGGAAGGTGATAGCTGTCATTGTTTTCTAGGCTCACTGGGAAGATAATATTCCCTATAAGATTTGTGTACACTGTTGATAATCAAAGGTGCTGCAGAACTCCCTGGGGTTAATTAAGCCAGGTGTATTTTGCAAGCTCACAAGAGTGAACATTATATAGGGCATGAATGGATGCACACATAAAAGATGAAGCTTGATTCATACAGAAGTTCTGACAAAGCGAACACTTGTCATGACAGTGTCTGCTGTCTGTAAATCTACAGGCCTGATCTCTGTCTCTTCTACTGTTTTGATTAATCTTATATTATTATTATATAAGTTGAAATACTTTTGGCTTCTTTATGACTCCTTGAATTCATGAATGCTTCTTTTGTTCTAACTTTGGTCTTTTATTCTAGAATTCATTTAAAAAGAAAAAAACTGGGGAAAAAAAACCTGTTATCAAATTTCAAAAGCCCCTCCTTGGCCATGAGGGAGGGATATCTACCATTTACTCAGTTCTGCCTTTGCCAGGGACTGTACTAGGCACTCAGTTCACTTAATCCTCCCAAAAATCTTGTAAAAAAGGTGATATTCTCTTTAGAGGATAAGGAAAATGGGTTCAAAGATGTTAAAGAATGTCTGATGTTACCCAGATAGAAGTGGCAAAATATAGAAAATTGAACCCAGGTCTACTTCTTTTTTATCTTTTTCAATTTAAATTTAATTAATTATTTTATTTATTTTTTACTCTGGCTTTGAGATTGAAAATAGGTTAAGGCTGGGGTTCATACCCAGTCAGAGAGGATTGTGGTGGACAAAGAATAAGGACAGGAGAGGCATTCTAGAGCATTAACGTGTGTGTTCACTCAGTAAGCATCTAGAGTGCCTATGTGTGTCAGGCTCTACGTCCAGCCAGGTATATAGTGGTCAGACCCACAGTCTGCCTGCCCTCAGAAGCTACCGTTTCATAGATTAATCAGGGAACTGTTTTCTGCAGAAGAAATGAGGCTGTTTATTTTCAGATGAATTCATATTCTTTTTATCTTTCAATTCAACTTCAACTCTCTAATTAGAAAGACATTTGCTTATTGGAAGAATGATACCTCTTCTTTTGGATTACTCATTTTATAGGCGATAAAATGCTGCATTTGCTATTCTGAGAGCTTACTCTTACGAGGACAGCTAGCAGGGTAGGAATGCATGAGGGAGGCAGGAGATTGGGAGTGGGGAGCAGAGCGCTGGTTTGACTTTTTCTCTTTATTGGTTAGGCTTGACAGATGATGATCTCCCTACCACCTACCTTACTTTGTTTCAGCTCCTATAAAATAAGAGCCTTCCGCTTCTATGGAGGTAAATCATTTCATCCTGGAGGCTCCCTTTAGCTTGCACGGAAGGAAAGTAGGGCCTATTGGATGTGTCTTTAATGATTTCAAATGAATAGGATAATATTTACTTGTTTAATTCATCTTCATCACCTTAAAGGGATATTTGTCATTTCTACCAGAGGTCACTGTTCTGCCCCCCTTCTTCTCCCTCCCCCATCTCTCTTCTCTTTTTCTAAATTGTAATCATAAATAATGAGTTTCATTCACAGCTCCCTGCCAGCGAGCTGCTAATTACGCAAAGTACTGCTTGTAATTTACACAGTAATAAACTGTAAATTTAAACATTATGGCACTTTAAGTTAATAATTTTTCTGCTGTAACAAATAGCTCATTTTTCACCCATCTTTTCCTTTGGCCTCATTACCATGGCTTTGTCTGTGACCAGGAGGCACAGGTGTAAGGAGTGAAGAATACAGTATGTGAAGCCTTTTCATTTAGCTCCAATCCCACCTGAAATCTGACCTCAAATTAATTTTTTTATAGCCAGTTCTGCTAAAATGTGTACCCTAATATTTAGGCTAATCCACACACATAGACAAATGCAGATAATAATGTTTGCTCAGAAACAAATGTGTTTGAGTACCAGGCTTGACATTTTTGACATTCATGCCTATGACTTACGCTCTCTCATCTTAACACTTCCTCATATGCGTGTAACTCTTGCTCCTGTACTGTTGGTACGCATCCCAAGGTTCTATGATAGATGTTTGCTGTAAGTGTACTCACATTAAATGTAGGGTGAGGGCCTTCTGCCATTTTCCAGTTTTTTGGATATGATTAGTTTCTGAATTGCTTGTGGTGTTATGGATATGATTTCATATTACAGTCTTGAGAACCGGAAATTTAAGAAGCAATTTATACAGACTTCTATTTTTACTTTAGGACATGTTTAACAGGCAAAATACAGGGTGACAGTTTTTGTAAGTTACAAAGTCCTTTGACATGTATACATTTAGTTAGTAGATACTTAGGTGTTACCAGTGAGGACTCAGTAAATATACCATTATGAAGGCTCTTGAGGCTAAAATCATATGACTCTAGGGATATTGGTGTGCTGGCCTGTTAAAAATTGGCTGCTGGGCTTCCCTGGTGGCGCAGTGGTTGAGAGTCCACCTGCCGATGCAGGGGACACGGGTTCGTGCCTCAGTCCAGGAAGATCCCACATGCCACGGAGCGGCTAGGCCCATGAGCCATGGCCGCTGAGCCTGCGCGTCCGCAGCCTGTGCTCCACAACGGGAGAGGCCACAACAGTGAGAGGACGGAGTACTGCAAAAAAAAAAAAAAATTGGTTGCTGTTGGATTTTTTTTTAAGTGTTTCTATTTTTTTTTAAATTTTATTTAAAATTTAAAATGCGAGGGCTTTCTCTAGTTGCGGCAAGCGGGGGCCACTCTTCATCGCAGTGCGCGGGGCTCTCTTGTTGTGGAGCACAGGCTCCAGACGCGCAGGCTCAGTAATTGTGGCTCACGGGGCTAGTTGCTCCGCGGCATGTGGGATCTTCCCAGACCAGGGCTCGAACCCGTGTCCCCTGCATTGACAGGCAGACTCTCAACCACTGTGCCACCAGGGAAGCCCCAAATGTTTCTATTTTGATACACTTTAATAACTCTAAGAGGCATTACTCACTATATTAAAATACTATATATAGTTAAAAAAAAGTTTATAATGACTTTTTTTTGATCACTAGAGAAAAATAAGTTTATAATAACATACAGTACTTTAACAGTAGAGTCCCACAAAAAGGCGCTGTTGGATTTTAAGACTGACAATCTGACTTGTGCTTTGGGGTTGCTGGTATAATTATGGGAAAACATGAGCTTGATGACAGATCATACTTACATATTTGTTTCTGTGGTTAGATGACACTGTTATCTTCTTTGCCTTTTCAGGAGTCCAGCATGAGTAATTTGGGCACTGAGAGGATAGGCCATCTCATTAGTGACCCTCGGCAGAAAGAGTAAGTACTTATGTATTTACTGGCTATCTTAGCCTTTTCCTTGAAGGAGGCAGCAGGGGAACGTTTTATGAAAGAACCTAAAAATTCGATTGTAGAGCTGAAAAAGAAGGTTTTAAAGATGGGTACTTTATAACAGTTAAAATGGCTAACACCCTAAACTCACGAGAGTGATTTTTTTTCCTTTCTAGACTCGTTTTTATTTCTTTGCTATTTATGTCTATGGGTGCTGCATTATAAAAGTAGCCTCCAATAAGGATATTATATTTTAAATTCATTTTTCTGTCTCTTAAAAATTTTTTTGTTCAAAATGGCTGATTGCCTCTGTATTCTCCTATATGGTCTTCCCATTTTTAGACCTCTAGACAGAGAGAGATCTTTTTATTCTAACTACTGTGATAAGTGCCACTGGAAAGCCTATGTGTAGCTATAGGAAAATCATTCCACCCTTTCTTGTGACAGCCTTGTCCCCTAACATGATTGGCTCTTTGGTGTCTCCACTACATGTCATGGTCAGTATCCAGTTATACTCCTATACCCATCCAGCCTGGTTGAAGTTTTAATCTATAAAATAGGCAAGATGTGGTTTATGCCTTTGTTGAATTGGGGATCCTGTTCTTATTGCACAGCTGAGAGTGCATGGGTGTCACACCACCATCTTGAGTTTTTTTAAAAGTGTCTAGTCTTCTACATTCCATTAAAAGGCTTTTTACTTTGAAGAGTTATTTTCTGCAAAAAAGTTCATACACATTTAACATCTCTCTCCCTTTCTCCTCCAACTCCATTTTTTTCTCATTTCTTTGTCTTCATTAACCCAACATCTTTTTATCTTCTCTCTAATAATGTTCCTGCCACTTCTTTTATTGTTTTCTTTGCTCTTATTCTCTCCCTCTCTTTAGTTTCTGGTTACCATCAGCTGGGAAAAGAGAACGAAATCAGGTGAGATTGCTTTTCTTTGTCATCTTTATTTTATCATTTGATTTCCTTTTCTTTAGAAAGAATAAAGCGTTGGCTTCTGATTTTCCTCACATTTCTGCTTGTGCACATGAGGTAAGGTTCTTGTTCCTTATGTTATTCTGATTTTCTTGGAGGACTGTTTTCCAAGAATATCTAGTATTCACTGATAAGCACTGTAGCTAATTCCCCTTTTTAGTTTCAACTTGTGACCTTCAGTTTATTACTTATAACACATATTTCATAGGAATGCAGTTGTCATTCTGGTTTCGAATTTTGCAGTAAGAAATCAGAATGCATCAGCATCCTGTGCTGGGAAGTACAACGTTGAATCCTAAACATGTGAAGCAGAGGAAGGTAGAGCTACTTTGGGTAAAGTGGGATCGAGGCCTAGAGCCTCTTACTCTTTTACCCTAGCTACCCCTGAGGGGGCCCTTGGCATGTCTAATCCTTTATAGGGGTCATAATTTTAAAATTACTGACAGTGACTCTCAGTATGTTCCTTTAACGTTTGAGGCTTTTGAGTTTTGCTGGGAGAGAGGTTGCTTTACCTTGATGATTAGTTGTAAAATAGATGAAGACTGATAGGTAAAAATTCTCAGGCTTTCTATCGCTCCATCGTTTTTTTGTTTTGTTTTGTTTTGTTTGCCTGCTTATTAGCTTGTTAAGTTGACATTTTAGACTTGGAACTTTCATCTTGAAGTTACTGTTTCAAAATGAACTAGAACAGTGGTACACCTAACTGGTGTGTATTTATTATATGATTTTAGATGGCTTGTGGATACAGAATTTTTACTTTAAGTTCCAATAATTTACTTTAGAAACGTGATCATTCTATCAAACTTGTTATTTCATAGAAATACAGTAAGGACAAGGGTGAGTAAAGATAATTGATATGAAGAAAAATATTAAATAAGAAGTAGAGCAGGTGGTGGGCAGATAAAAAGAAAGTCATTAAGGTGGGATGTGAGAGATTGCAGTTTGGGGAACACTAAGCTAGGGTATTAATTGTGTTTGCATCAGAGGATCTAAAGGCAAAGAGACCTGTGATGATCACCTAGTCCAGATCTGTTATTTACAAATGAGATGTGTTATTTACAAATGAGCTTTAAGCTATTTGCCCAAAGTCATACAACATTGAGACTGGAACCTCTATGACAGAACAGTTGCTTAGTTTGTATACTTTTTAAGTCCTTTTGAAATTACCATTCAGTGTTCTTCTAGTGTTGATATATATTTACTTCTCAAATTTTGGGGAAGGAGTACTTATTGTGGAAAAAATCCAAAGAAAAGTAGCTAACGTAAAGTGAGGTACTTTTATTACAGTGTCCTAGTTGATCCTTACAGCCCCCTTTTGAGGTGAATAGGTGTTTTACAGATGAGAAACTGAAATTACTTGTTAAACCGCAAGTAATATTTTATGTAGCCCTCACAATAATCCCATAAAATAGGTAAGACAGATAGTGATACATCTATTTTACAGATGAGGATAGTAAAGGTCAAAGAGATTTTGTGGTTTTTTAATACATGGCAACTCAGTTGTAGGCTGGAACTAAACGTTGGGTATTCTAATTCTTAATCTAGTTCTGTTTCCACTACACTGCTGCTGGTATGTGCTAACCAGTTATTCACTGGAAACATCTGCCAGGATAAGGAAATGAAAAGGTAATTTCATGCTAGTATTCTTGGGAACAAGGGCTGATAATCAGTAGGCATGAGTTCCCTTTATGTCAGTTAGAAAGTACTATCTTTTGCCATTTAAGTAATTATTGTGTATCAGAAGTTTTTGAAAAATTGTTGCTTACCAAGGAATAGTCTGTTTTTTGAGGCGTGCTAGATCAGTTATGCTACATTCTTGGGTACACTGTTGGATATGCACAACTTTTTTGAATGGTGTCTGTGTATGGCAAGAGAGTTGAACAGTGAAAGGGCAAAAGTAAGCAAGTAGCAGGTAGCCCTTTAGGATCAGGTCTGTTTCATATAAGCCATACTGAAATAATCTCATTTATTCCTGCAGTTTAATCCTCTTTCTCCCCTTTACTCCCTGGATGTTCTTGCTGATGCTTCTCACCGAAGATGTTCACCAGCACGCTGCTCTGCCAGGTAATTGTCTTCGAGTGACTTCTTTTCTAGATGATACTATTTCCTTTTTATAACACTTTGCAAATTAGAGTATGTTAGTGGATACTATCCAATTTGATCTTTTCAACAACCTTTTGAGGTCAGTAGTTGTTTTATAGGTGCAGAAACTGAGGCAGAGTGTTGAAGTTCTTTCCTTTGGTCACATGGCTAGGATGTGATTTAAATCTCAACTTTGACCTAAGTTCTGGCTCCAATTCTGTATTTCTTCTCCTAGAAGCCCCTTCCTCAAAGAACATTATTAATAGTCCTTGCCATGACCTGCAAAACCCTGCATGATCTGACTCCTGCCTTCATGTCCAGCCTCCTTGTCCTCCTCATGGGGAAGAGATCCAGCTGCGCCAGGGAGCTCCATTTTGTTCTTCAAAAATTGCAACCCTTTCCTGCCGCTGAACCTTCACACGTGTTCCCTTTGCCTGGACTGCCATCTTAGAGCTCTTCTCATGATTGGCTCCTTCTCACCTCAGCTCAGGCCACCTCCTCAGGGAGGACCTCTCGGACCGCCCTGTCTAAAGGGGCCACCTGTGCTACTCACCATTCATTATCTCTTTCCTTTAGAGCTTTAGTCACAGTCTGAAATGACTTTGTTTATTGTTTTTTTTTTTCTTCCTACTTTCCCCCTGGTTTCTCATTAGAATATAAGCTTCTAGGTGCTGGGACCTTGTCTTGTTCCCTGATATGTCCCCAGTACCTAACACAGTGTCTGGCACTTACTGGGCATTCAGTATATATTTGTCAGAAAGAATCCTGCACCTGCATAGCAGAATGAAACCAGTGCCTCTGAATATAAATTCTCTTAAGTTGGGTGACATGCAGAGTAAATATGGTTTCAGTGATGGCATGCCCTAGCAGGTTTTTGTGCACAAGGAGCAACTAATAGGCTGAACCGTAGAACTTTTATTACTTCTAGTGGCACAAAGAATTTTTTTCCAAGGTTCTGATGATTTTTTTTTTCTGATTTTCTTCCTAACACATTCTTAAGTGGATATGTTCATAGATTTGGGGTGCAGGCTGCACAAAGAAATTATTCTTTCATGGATACAGTTAGAACTTTTGCTGTGGGCTGTAATAATAAACTCTGCACTATAACCTACTGCCTAGCCTTCTACTGGAAAAGTAGTATTTCAATAGGGAAAGTCATTTGAAAAGAGAGACTATCACACATGGTGTTAACTAAGAACTTGGAGGATTAGGGGATATTAATAAATTGCTGTAAGGCCTTTTCTTTAGTTGCATGCTGTTTAGTCATCATTCATTCATCATTTGCTGACTCCCTACTGTGTGCCAGGCACTTTGTTTAGGTACTGCCCCTAAGGAGCTTATATCCTCGTGGGAAGGTCAGGTGTGGAAATGGAGAACTACAATTTGTAGTGACAAGTGCCTAAAGGTGTGCACCAGAGTGATAGCAGCACAGAGGAGCAGCTCCTCACTCAGGCTCAGGGAGCTTTTCTTAGAGGTGGTGGTGCTCAGGCTGTCTTGGAAGACGAGATTTCAATCCATACAAAAGCAGTCCTCCAGCTATTTGTCTTTTTTTTTTAACATCTTTATTGGAGTATAATTGCTTTACAATGTTGTGTTAGTTTCTGCTGTATAACACAGTGAATCAGCTATACGTATTCATATATCCCCATATCTCCTCCCTCTTGCGTCTCCCTCCCACCCTCCCTATCCCACCCCTCCAGATGGTCACAAAGCACCGAGCTGATCTCCCTGTGCTATGCGGCTGCTTCCCACTAGCTAGCTATTTTACATTTGGTAATGTATATAAGTCCATGCCACTCTCTCACTTCATCCCAGCTTACCCTTCCCCCTCCCTGTGTCCTCATGTCCATTCTCTACATCTGCATCTTTATTCCTGTCCTGCCCCTAGGTTCTTCAGAACCTTTTTTTTTTTTTTTAGATTCCATATATATGTGTTAGCATACGGTATTTGTTTTTCTCTTTCTGACTTAGAGTCTGCAGACTCTAGGTCCATCCACCTCACTACAAATAACTCAATTTCGTTTCTTTTTATGGCTGAGTAATATTCCATTGTATATATGTACCACATCTTCTTTATCCACTCATCTGTCGACGGACACTTAGGTTGCTTCCATGTCCTGGCTATTGTAGATAGTGCTGCAGTGAACATTGTGTTACAAGCCTCTTTTTGTTTTTGTTTTGTTTGTTTTTTTAATAAATTTTATTTTTATTTTTGGCTGCGTTGGCCCTTCGTTGCTGCACACAGGCTTTCTCTAGTTGGGCTCAGTAGTTGTGGCTTGCGGGCTTAGTTGCTCCACGGCACATGGGATCTTTCAGGACCAAGGCTCAAACCTGTGTCCTCTGCATTAGCAGGTGGATTTTTAACCACTGCGCCACCAGGGAAGCCCCATCTTTTTTTTTTTTTTTTTTTGCAGTACGCGGGCCTCTCACTGTTGTGGCCTCTCCCGTTGCGGAGCACAGGCTCCGGACACGCAGGCTCAGTGGCCATGGCTCACGGGCCCAGCTGCTCCGCGGCATGTGGGATCTTCCCGGACCGGGGCACGAACCCGTGTCCCCTGCATTGGCAGGCGGACTCTCAACCACTGCGCCACCAGGGAAGCCCAGCCCCATCTTTTTGAATTACGGTTTTCTCAGGGTATATGCCCAGTAGTGGGATTGCTGGGTCATACGGTAGTTCTGTTTTTTGTTTTTTAAGGAACCTCCATACTGTTCTCCATCGTGGCTGTATCAATTTACATTCCCGCCAACACAGCTGTTTGTCTTAATACCAAATAAAATCATGGCTGTGTGTGGTCTTTGGAAGGACTGTGTAAGTAACACCATGTCATGTCAGATGCTGAAAGTGTATTATTTGCCTTTCTCCCTTTACCTTTGCTGCCTAGAACTGTGCTGTGCTGAGATTGGTATCCATGCTTTTGTCAGGTTTCCTGTTGCCTTTAAGGCCTTATCCTGGTTGGAGTGGGTGTGAGCTTCTTGTTTCTTTGTGTATCTCATTACCCACATCATTATCTTTGTTCTTTTACCAGCAGTGCTGGTGGCTGGACTTGGAAACATAAGGAAGCCTAGGCTGTGTTTCTGGTGCACTCAGCTCTAGGGAAATATTGCTTATTGCTTCAGACCATTGCTGAAAGCAAGATGAGAGAATGTGGGCAATTATAGCTCATACTTGTCCTGCCTGACATCATTCCTGGGCCAGTGGATACAAAGTAGGTTGCAAACATGAAGGTTCTTTGGGGTAGAGGGAAGAAATTAAAAAAAGTTTTAAATGTATTTTAAATAAATACAGTTACTTATTATCATCCTTAAAATTTTTTTTTTGCTTTCAGTTGTACATATATTAGTCTAGCAGCACATATTTTTGTTTTATGTGTGTGTGTTACATATATAAGGAGGGTTTGTTCAGATTTTTTCCTGGTGAGGGTGCACAATCAATAGTTTGGCAACCCCTGATCTGTGGGAAATGGTCAGCACAAGTGACCTATGCAGGTTTTAGGAAACGTGGATGATGGTCTCACTTAGCCCTCGGGGCTCCCTGTTTTCCCTAATAGCAGGGTCCCTGCCCGCTAAGTAGTCAGCAGAGAAGGAGCAGTCTAGCTCCAGTGTGGCTGACTGATGAGATCGGATTCACAAGTGGATGGTGGGCTTTGTAAAGAGTGGACCGTTTAACAAAGCCTGGCACCTAGGAAGGAATGTTAAAGAGTGCTGGTGGTAGGGAAGAGGCAGGTGAATGACCGTATGAAAAACTGTTTCGAATGGAAATTTTATCTTTTTCTTGTTCTATTTTATTTGTAGTAGGAAAAGATTTCTTTCAAAGCATCTGGGCAGCATTGGGAATTTCATACCCATTATTAGAACGATTTGTGTGTGTGTATGTGTGTGTGTGTGTATGTGTGTGTGTGTGTGTGTGTGTGGTGACTATGTTATCATTAGGGGTATAATTTTATTTTGCGAAGAGAGAAGTGTTTCCTGTTTTATCACAGCTTTCCCCGAGGAGGGCTGGTGTATTAATTTGCTGTATTGCCTCCTGGCTGTTCCCAGGCTGTTTTTCCTCTTCATCATGGAATTTTTAATGGCCCTACTGCCTCTTGGGAAGCATGTGAGGAAGAGTTCCTTGGGGAGTGCTTCCCTTTTTTCACATGCCTATAATTACTCTCCTGTAAGAGCACAAAGAGTTTGATAATCATGCCTGAACGGTGAAGATTTCCTCCTTTCGGGTTACTGAGCTGAGGCTGCCTGCTGCCTGGACATGGCCAGTTCCACTCCCCCAAACCCTCAGCTGCGTGAGAGGGAGTGCTCAACAACCTCCTTCCTCACTGCTGGAGCCTTAACACAGCTCTGGTTCTCTGAGTGAGGCCTGGGGACCGCTGGGGGGCGATGAGTGACCTCAAGGTACTCTCTTGTTTAGAATTTCATTGCTATAAACAAAGAAATAACAGGACCTTGATTTTAAGAGAACGTTTGATTGATGTGTCATTTTAATACAGCCCACATGGCAAGTGCAATGAGAGCGAGTCTTTGTACCACCTAATCGATTTGTGGGGCTAAGCGGTTTTCAGAAGTGCCACTCTAGAAATAAGTAAGTTTGGTGGTTTTCATCCCTGGCTGTATTTTTGAATCACCTGAGAAGCTTTAAAAAATATATCCATGCTGGGCCACCAGGTCCCAAGATTCTGATTTAATCGGCCTGGGATGAGGCCCAGGCATTAGCAGTATTTTGAAGCTCCCAGGTCTCTCTAATATACAGCCAGCGTTGGGAACTATCACCCTAAATGCATATGGTTTTATGACTGGTGCTTTGTTAATTTGCTTAGCAGGAAATCCCATTTCATAATTGGTATGAGCTCTGTGCTTTGCTGTTCAGAGCACAGTTCTATATGGGAGGTAGAACCCTGGGCTTCGCGTAGCTTTGGAGAAGTGCTGCAGGTGAGGGAGAGAGTGCTAGGGTCTAGCGCAGTGCCCAGCACATAGTGACTGCAAATGGGCAGAGTTGGTGGGTGGGTGTGTGGGTAGTGGGCAGGGTACCCAGATGAAATTCGTAAAGCAGCTGTTGTGGTTTGGTTGTTTTGGTTGCTGGTATTGGGCTGTGGCTATTAAAGTAGTAAGCCTTGGTTCCGGTATTAAGGGTTGCTGCTGCTCCAGCAGCAGATGGTGTGATTGGTGTTCTGGTAGAGGCGGTGGTATTGCTGTCAAGGACACAGTCATGGAATGGTAATAAGGAACTAGTGCTGTAGGCAGCTTTTCCCAAAATGAGAGATTTATTGATTGTGAAGGATAGCTTTTTTTTTCTTTTTTAACCATTATTGTCTTAGAAAAGCATAACTGGAACTTATCAGTTGCTACATCTCTTTGTGTGATACACAAGTCACCAGTTGTAGTTTTTGAGTATCTTGCGGCAGTTTTGAGTTTTCTCCGACTCTCCTGACCTTTCCTCTGTTTTGGGGGGTGACTTGGTAATGTATCACCATTTCCATTTATTCCTTCTTAATCTCATGTTAGTGTTAGGCAGACTCAGGTAAGAATCTTGGCTTTACCTGGGTGCAAGACTTAACCTCCCCATACCTCAATTTCCTCACCTTGAAAATGAAAATATTAATATTTTGGGGGCTAGTGGGGCTCAAAATGAAATAATACATTTGAATATTTAGCATACTGGTAGCTAAAATTATTATTTTTGTTATATAGTTACCACCCTACACTGTTCTTAGGATAATTGCAGTTTTACAAACCTTGAGTTGGCTTCCAGAGTTGTTTGCTAATGAGAAGTAGTACAGCTTCCTGAGGTGCTTAAAATGACCTCAGGTGGACTATAAGAGGAGTCATTTGGACAGTGCTGGGTGAAAAAGAGAGACCTTCCTGCCCGTTAGAGAGTTGAAATGTGATAGGCTGCACTCATTGTAATTCATTTTATCTGTTCACAAACGTTATGATCTGCATATCAGAGTTGTGTGCCCAGCTGGCTGTGCCACTTGACAAGGAGTTTCAAAGAGCAAAAAGAAGACTCAATTCATACTGTTTATTTCGACCTTTGGAGCCATAGTAAACAGCCTCAGGTTTTACCGCAGGGCTTGGGGGAAAGAACCTTTTATTAGTCCTCTATCTGTTGGGATGCTGTGATGCACAGCAGCTCTTGCTCACCTCTTTAGAGCCTTGGTTTTGGTCATGTGTTAGAAAATGTTTCTGCTCTAATGTTGTCCATAAGGCTGCCCAATCCTACTGGAATTCCCATTATATAGTACACAGTTCTGGAATCTTTTGTCCACTGTTGGACAGTCTTGTTTATAGCAGCTCTCAGCCAGCTGGCATCTTACTGCCAGAGTGGAATGATGAAAGCATTTTCTCTCTCTCTGTTTTGCTATTGTAATATACCCATCCTTCCAACTGATGTGAAACTATTCTGCTCCTGTGGGTGACATGAAACAGCTTCATGATATGCTAACCTTGGCCCAGCCAAGGGAAGTAGATTACGGAGAATTTTCAGGTGCTAGTGAGCAGTTTGTCATAGACTGCTGAGGGTTAGTTAGGTTTGAGTGAAAACACTAGTGGGATTGCTAGGATCTCTTCCTATTAGATAAAGCTCCTTTGTGTCCTCTAATTGTGAGGTCGTTTTCTCTCTCTGGCTGCTTCTAGTGTCAGAAGGCCTGGATCCTCTCATACGTGCAAGTCTGTGAAAATACATTTCCCCTACTGGGTGTTTAATAAATGTCAGTTAACCCTGAAGGTAAAAATCACATGTGAGGAAGGGATTTCTACATCCTTAGATTTAATCCTCTTTTACCACAATTTACCTTCACACTTCCCTTTTTCCTTGATTACAGCTCAGTGTCTTCTATCTGTTAGTTCTTTATGCATCGGCCTCCCTCACTATGTTGAGAGCTCCTGGTGGACAGGCCCTTGGCTCAGTCATCTTGTATATAACCTCTCCACATCCAGCATAGTGTAGGCTTCCATAAATTTTTGTTAAAAATAATTGAGGTGGGGCTTCCCTGGTGGCGCAGTGGTTGGGAGTCTGCCTGCTGATGCAGGGGACACGGGTTCGTGCCCCAGTCCGGGAAGATCCCACATGCCGCAGAGCGGCTGGGCCCATAAGCCATGGCTGCTGAGCCTGCGCGTCCGGAACCTGTGCTCCGCAACGGGAGAGGCCACAACAGTGAGAGGCCCGCGTACCACAAAAAAAAAAAAAAAAAAAAAAAAATTGAGGTGAATAGATTAGTAATTAAGGAGAATAATTGGAATATATGATGTATATGACCTATGGTCCTTAGAAATATCAATAATTTTTTCCTGATGTTACTTATTTGTGTGTGCTTAAGGAAAAGTACAGCAAATGAATACCTTTTCCCAATAAATTTTATTTTTATTTCATACCAAAAACTTAACTTTTCAATAAGTTTTTAAAATGAGTGATTTTTGAAGGTGAACCATTCTTTAAATTCGCTTGCCATGGGCAGATAAAGATTGTTTTCTTTCCTTAGGAGTGACTCTAAACATCTTTGTTCTAAATCTAAAGCAGTCACTTCAGTTATTTTTTTTGCCAACATTGGTTCTATTAAACATGCATGTATTTCTCAAAGTAAGTTTTTTTTTGTTTTTGTTTTTCGCTAAAAGTACATTCCTGCCCCAGGGACATTGTGATCTGCCTAGTTTCCTAAGTAACACTGCAGTTTTAACAACTCACCTGATCTTTTCAGTTACCTGCAGTAAAAAATGAAATAGGTTTGTTTTGTTTATGTGTGGATATACAGAATACTCTTTCAATTAATTGTTAATCTTCAGCATTCACCTTCACATTTATGAAGTGAATTTAGTGATTTTTCCTGAAGTAAGGATTTTTGAAGAGTGTATTTATTAATTTTAATGTTCATTCCACCTCCACCTCCCTAAGTTCTTTTCGGGAAATGCTGCTGACTGTGATGCTTTTAGGGGAAGTACTGACCTGGCATTCATGCTGTGAAAGAAGTAGTGCCCAAAGAGTACTGAGGCCCAGATCAGATGAAACAGAAAAAGAGTGAGCTTCGCTGTCTGTCTTTTCTCTGGGTTCATTGCTTGCATACTGGGAAACAATACTTTTATCTACACTTATATTCATTTAGTCATTCTGTTATTCTTTAAGTTAAATATTTAGATTTGTTTTATGGACTAGCTTGGCTTTGGGAATTTGGTCTGTTTTTTTTAGCTCAGGAATTTTCACAGTAGGTAGAAACTTACGAGAATTACCTGAGGAAGAATTTCAAAATAAACATTACAGATTCTTCTCCCATCCCAGCATGGTGGGAGATGTGTATTTTGTGAAAGTTCCTTACATGATTCTGATAACCATATGCCACTTCAATTGAGAAGGAAGTTTTAACTTGGTAGAGATTTTAGCTTAACTAATAGTTAGCCTTTTTTGCCCCTGCATAATTGAAAGGTCCTGTCCCTCCTCACACAGTACATGGTTCAACACAAAAGCAACTGTGTACTGCTCTTAAAAAGAGTTTTTAAAAATCTAGTTAAATTTTCTGCCGTTCAGCCTATAAGGATGGGTGTTTGTGTGTTGGTGAGAAGGGGAAGCTCACACTCTTCTCCTGTCCTTTGTGATGATGTCTCGCCTGTGTGTTGTCCCTTTTCAGTTTCTGTCTTGTGAGACAGTGACACAGAGTAAAAGAACACAATTTTCTTTTTGTTCTTCAGAATACAGAAAAGTAGTTTAATAACGAAAATAATGTAGTAGTTTATAATAACCAAAATATAAAAGGTCTACAGAAAAGTAACATGTTACATTTGTGCCCCGGTCCGGGAAAATCCCACACGCCTCGGAGCGGCTGGGCCCGTGAGCCATGGCGGCTGAGCCTGCGCTTCTGGAGCCTGTGCTCCGCAACGGGAGAGGCCACAACAGTGAGAGGCCCACGTATCGCAAAAAACCAAAACAAACAAACAAACAAAAAGACCAGTTTATTTTGGGCTTCCCTGGTGGCGCAGTGGTTGAGAGTCTGCCTGCCGATGCAGGGGACACGGGTTCGTGCCCCGGTCCGGGAAGACCCCACATGCTGCGGAGCGGCTGGGCCCGTGAGCCATGGCCGCTGAGCCTGCGCGTCCGGAGCCTGTGCTCCGCAACGGGAGAGGCCACAGGAGTGAGAGGCCCGCGTACCGTGAAAAAAAAAAAAAAAAAAGTAACATGATACAAAAATAAAACAACAC
The DNA here is from genome assembly GCF_963924675.1 of Phocoena phocoena. Classification (NCBI taxonomy): domain Eukaryota; kingdom Metazoa; phylum Chordata; class Mammalia; order Artiodactyla; family Phocoenidae; genus Phocoena; species Phocoena phocoena. Next base: position 26,214,677 of record NC_089220.1, on the reverse strand, counting down.
GAATTAAAGAAATAACACATTAAGCAGAAAGGGAGCCAAGTGGTTAAATACTTCTAAGTGAAAATGGGGGTGGGGATAGTTCAATCTATTTTTCTTTCCCTTCCTTAATGCTTTATGTCTACAATTTATAGATACGGAATTTGGGGGGATAAACAGAAAATTGGAACTGCCTCTTGAATAGGAAGCTGAGCTGCAGCAGTTGCCTGCCGCCACGCACAGGTCCCCGAAGAACACAGGGGCCCGAGTGCTCTCCACTCCTGTGCAGGCCTCTCCTAACGTTCTTAATGTGCTGCATAGCACGGCAGGTTCATCCCCTGTCTCCTTTAACCCTCCTGCTCCGAGCACCCAGCTGCCTCTTGACTTTCCCCTGGCTCGTTCTGAGTTCTCGTCCTTCTTTGTCCTCTAAGGCAGCGGTTCCCAACCTTTTTGGCACCAGTTTCATGGAAGACAGTGTTTCCACAGACAGGGTGGGGGGATGGGGGATGGTGCAGGCAGTAATGTGAGCGATGGGGAGCGGCAGATGAAGCTTCACTCGCTTGCCCGCCACTCACCTCCTGCTGTGCGGCCAGGTTCCTAACAGGCTGCGGACTGGTAGCTGTCCGTGGCCCAGGGGTTGGGGACCCCTGCTCTAAGGTTTTTCCCAAGTAGGGAAAATTAGATTTCCCCAAGCTGTAAACTCTACCATTACTAGGGTTCACTTGGACCTGTCCTACTGTAACAGTTTGGCTGTGTCTCATCCTCCCTCCCCATATCTTTACTAGGAAGGCACACAGAGAAGATATACCTTCTGTACTCAGCCCTAAGTTGTGAAGTTATTCTACTTCTTTTGAAATAGCTCTCCAACCTGGAAATGATCTTAAGAGAAATGTTTTAAGAGGGAAGGAGCACTAAGCTGAATTTTAGGAATGAGCATGACTTCTCTTTATCTCTGCCTCAGTTTCTCTCTTATGCAGATTCTGTAACTAGGAAAGCTGTGCAGCTGGAAATGGGACTAGGCTACAAGCGCATTAGGGAAGAGACTGTCTGTTTTGTTCACCACCGAACCCACCCAGTGCTCAGTAAAAACTCAGTGAACAATGAAAGAAGCAAAAAAAAAAAACCCTCCTGAGTAGAAAGGCAATAGTCCACACAGAAATATATATTTTTACAACAAAATAAGGTTATTGACTTAATAAACTGTGTTACCTGGTTTCAGAGAGCCTTCAGTTCTTTCCTAAGTTATAACCAGAGGAATTTACAAAATTTGAAGGTGTAACAATTAGGAGTGGGAATGGGGTGGTAGAAGTAGATCGTTTACTGTGGAGAAGTTACAGGCTGAAGGCTTAGCAGTCGGGGTGGGGGGTCGTTTAACGTAGGGACGATTAACCCTGAAGCCCTTAACATCACCGAGCAGGGACGAGTGGGGATCCAAGAAGCAAGGCCTAGAGGGGCTGGTAGTGCAAGGGCCACGTAAGCCTTTGAGTCCACAGCAGCTTCTAAGGACATTGCAGAATATAGTGCAGTGAATAGCTATGCGCAGAATAGTAGGTAAGTAATACTTATTTTCATTTTACTAAAATAGATAAGCATTTAAAAACTACCATATTTCCATTTAAAGCGGTTAAAAATGTAAACATTTTGGTACATAAATGGCTCCATCTTTTTACTCCAAAATGTGTCATTCCTGGAAAATGTGAGATAAATGTTACTTACTAGGTCCATAAAGGAGTGATAATATGTGCCTTCAGCCATCTTACTGACATACATCAAACATGCAGAGCTGTGAAATGATGGATGGTGTGTAAATAAAAGGCAGTATTTATTTCATTTAGCTCAAGTTGATACTTTGAGAATTACTATCTTAAAACCCTTTTGAGTGCTTTTCTTCTGCTTATTTTGCATCTGTCAAAACTTAGCATTTTATAAACACTGATTGACCTTGAAGAGCAATATTTTTTATATATAAATTTATTTATTTTATTTTATTTATTTTTGGCTGCGTTAGGTCTTCGTTGCTGCGCGGGCTTTTCTCTGGTTGCGGCGAGCCAGGGCTACTCTTTGTTGCGGTGCGCAGGCTTCTCATTGCGGTGGCTTCTCTTGTTGTGGAGCACAGGCTCTAGGCACGCGGGCTTCAGTAGTTGTGGCATGCGGGCTCAGTAGTTGTGGTTCGCGGGCTCTAGAACACAGGCTTAGTAGTTGTGGTGCACAGGCTTAGCTGCTCCGCAGCATGTGGGATCTTCCCAGACCCGGGCTCAAACCCGTGTCTCCTGCATTGGCAGGCAGACTCTCAACCACTGCAGCACCAGGGAAGCCCAAAGAGCAATATTTTTTAATTAAACTTTTTATTGAAGGATAATACACATACAGAGAAGTGTACAAAGAAATATACACCTGATGAATTTTCATGAAGCCATATCCAAGTAACCCAGCGTCTAGATCCAGAAACAGAACATTAGCAGAAAGAATCCCAAAAGTTCCCTGTGCCTTTTCTAGTCACTGTCCCTCTTCCCCCACTACCCACAGCTCAAGGGTAACCACTGTCTTGTCTAATAACATAGTTTAGTTTGAAGAAATGGTGTTAACATTTAATCTGAAAAGTTTTGGAGAGTCCTTTAGTGAGCTTAAGGTAAAGAAGAAAGGAGCATGGCTGTAAACTGTTACCCTTTGTTTGACTTGTTTCTTTTTCTGAAGGTCTTTAGGAGAAGCATGATTGAATTAGAGCAAAGAGCTTGGATAGTTTATACTCAAGTACCTTGTTTGTGGAAAAGATGGAAGTTCTATTCTGTACATTTTTCTGTTTTGAGGAGAAACAAAATTTGTAGTGTCACTTTCTTTTCTGCCTGTGTCTTTGGCTTCAAAGGGAATTATCACCTCTGCATTTAGACCTGTCTACCTTTGATGTTCTGTCCTCCATGTTTCTAATTATTAAATCAGCATGCTGATTTAGACTTATTCCCAGGACTCTGTAAGATATGAAAAATGGATTTTTTCCCTATTTTACATGTTTATACTTACATTTCACTTTGGGGTTTCAGAATTAACTATTCATGGAGTACCTAACTTACAGTTAACTCTTTTGCTGTATAGATGTAAATGATCAATATAAGGTGATTTGGTGGAATTTTCCAAACCACAGGCTTTATATTGTAAATATCTACCTGTTGTAGTGTTCTTTGCATTCTAAAAGTTTTCTTATGATTTCAGTCAAATTCTTTTATTTTCTTATTTATAAATTGAATTGACTCCTAAGCTTTTGCTCTTTAAAGAGTGTGTGTGTGTGTGTGTGTGTGTGTGTGTGAGAGAGAGAGAACCCATGTGTGTGCACAGGCCCATATGCTTTTTTAAATTTTATTTTATTTATTTATTTATTTATGGCTGCGTTGGGTTTTCGTTGCTGTGCTCAGGCTTTTGTCTGGTTGCGGCGAGTGGGGGCTACCCTTCGTTGTGGTGCATGGACTTCTCATTGGTGGTGGCCTGTCTTGTTGTGGAGCATGGGCTCTAGGCGCGCAGGCTTCAGTAGCTGTGGGGCACGTGGGCTTAGTTGCTCCGCGGCATGTGGGATCTTGCAGGACCAGGGCTCGAAGCCATGTCGCCTGCATTGGCAGGCGGATTCCTAACCACTGCACCACCAGGGAAGCCCTCCATATGCTTTTAAACTGTGGAAGTTGCCAGATTGGGGACCTCTGAATAGGAAAATTTGCCCATTCAACAGTAGTCTTGTTGCCTTGCTAACTAGGTTCTTTTAGATTTGACTGAGGCTTCAGTTTTAAGACTATTAAGCCATGAGATTGAATCCCCAACTAGGACTACTAATTAGGAGTTCATCTGATATAATTTTATTAGAGTCCTTTTAATATGTTTTGTACTCTGGCCATGTTTTAAAAATTGTGGTAAAATATCATAACATAAAGTTTACCATTTTAGGGAATTCCCTGGCAGTCCAGTGGTTAGGACTTGACACTTTCACTGCTGTGGGCCCGGGTTCAATCCTGGTGGGCAGCTAAGATCCTGTAAGCTGTGCGACATGGCCAAAAAAAAAAAAAAATTTACCATTTTAACCACCTATAAGTGTACAGTTGAGTATTTTGTTTTTAGAACTTTTAGTCATTCGTATCAGTTTTATTCAACAGATATTTAGTGGGGATCAGCTATATGCCTTGTGCGGAAGTTGGTAGGTCACAGGAAAATTATGAAAGAAATGTAAATATAGTCCCTGTTCTCCAGGAGATTAGCCTCATTAGGGAAAAAAGATATGTATACACCAGTTAAATAATGATTCATGGTAGATAAGGCCTAAGATGTTCAAGGAAAGCTTTGTATAAATGTGAGGCTCAGCTTGGTCCTTAGTCAGGGGTAGGATCTATCTAGGTTGAGAGGAAGGAGGAAGTAGGGAACTAAAATAGCATACCAGCGTCCTAGCTATGGCAATCAGAGAAGAAAAAGGAATGAAAGAAATCCAAATTGGAAAAGAAGTAAAACCGTCACTGTTTGCAGATGACATGATATTATACATAGAAAATTCTAAAGATGCTACCAGAAAACTACTAGAGCTCATCAGTGAATTCTGTAAAGTTGCAGGATACAAAATTAATACACAGAAATTTCTTTGATTTCTATACACTAACAACAAAAGATCAGAAAGAGAAATTAAGGAAACAATCCCTTTTACCATTGCATCAAAAAGAATATAATACCAGGAGTAAACCTACCTAAAGAGGCAGAAGACCTGTATTCCGAAAACTATAAGACACTGATGAAAGAAATCGAAGATGAGACAAACAGATGGAAAAATATATTCTTGGATTGGAAGAATCAGTATTGTCAAAATGACTGTACTACCCAAGGCAATCTGCAGATTCAGTGCAATCCCCATCAAATTACCAATGGCATTTTTCACAGAACTAGAACAAAAAATATTAAAATTTGTATGGAGACACAAAAGACCCCGAATAGCCAAAGCAATCTTGAGAAAGAAAAACAGAGGTGGAGGAATCAGGCTCCCTGACTTCAGACTATGCTACAAAGCTACAGTCATCAAAACAGTATTGGTACTGGCACAAAAACAGAAATACAGATCAATGGAACAGGATAGAAAGTCCAGAGATAAATCCATGCATCTGTGGTCAGTTAATCTACGACAAAAGGAGGCAAGAATATACAATGGAGAAAAGACAGTCTCTTCCATAAGTGGTGCTGAGAACACTGGACAGCTACTTGTAAAAGAATGAAATTAGAACATTCTCTAACACCATACACAAAAATAAACTCAAAGTGGATTAAAGACCTAAATATAAGACCAGATACTATAAAATTCTTAGAGGAAAACATAGGTAGAACACTCTTTGACATAAATCACAGCAGTATCTTTTTGGATCCACCTCCTAGAGTAATGAAAATAAAAACAAAAATAAACAAATAGGACCTGATTAAACTTAAAAGCTTTTGCACAGCAAAGGAAACCATAAACAAAACAAAAAGACAACCCACAGAATGGGAGAAAATATTTGCAAACGAATCAACTGACAAGGGATCAATCTCCAAAATATACAAACAGCTCATGCAGCTCAATGGCAAAAAAAATAAGCAACCCAGTCAAAAAGTGGGCAGAAGCTCTAAAAAGACATTTCTCCAAAGAAGACATACAGATGGCCACAATGCACATGAAAAGATGCTCAACATCACTAATCATTAGAGAAATGCAAATCAAAACTACAGTGAGGTACCACCTCACGCCAGTCAGAATGGCCATCATTAAAAAGTCTACAAATAAGAAATGCTGGAGAGGGTGTGGAGAAAAGGGAACCCTCCTACATTGTTGGTGGGAATGTAAGTTAGTGCATCCACTGTAGAAAACAGTGTGGCGTTCCTCAGAAAACTAAAAATAGAATTATCATATGATCGAGCAGTCCACTCCTGAGCATATATCCAGAGAAAATGAGTCTGTCATACAGAGTGAAGCAAGTCAGAAAGAGAAAAACAAATACCATATGCTAACACATATATATGGAATCTAGGAAAAAAAAAAAGGTTTCTGAAGAACCTAGGGGTAGGACAAGAATAAAGACGCAGACATAGAGAATGGACTTGAGGACACGGGGAGGGGGAAGGGTAAGTTGGGACAAAGTGAGAGTGGCATGGACATATATACACTACCAAGTGTAAAGTGGATAGCTGGTGGGAAGCATCCACATAGCACAGGGAGATCAGCTCGGTGCTTTGTGACCACCTAGAGGGTGGGATAGGGAGGGTGGGAGGGAGACACAAGAGGGGGGAGATATGGGGATATATGTATATATATAGCTGATTCACTTTGTTATAAAGCAGAAACTAACACACCATTGTGGAGCAATTATACTCCAATAAAGATGTTAAAAAAAAAGATACATGCACCCCAATGTTCATTGCAGCACTATTTACAATAGCCAAGGTATAGAAGCAACCTAAATGTCCATTGACAGAAGAATGGATAAAGAAGATGTGGTACGTATATACAGTGGAATATTACTCAGCCATAAAAAGGAATGAAATAATGCCATTTACAGCAACATGGATGGACCTAGAGATTATCGTACTAAGTGAAGTAAGTCAGACAAAGACAAATACCATACGATATCACTTTTGTGTGGAATCTAAAAAGCTATACAAATGAACTTACTTACGAAACAGAAACACGTAGAAAGCAAATTTATGGTTACTGAATGGGAAAGGTTGTGGGAGGGATAAATTAGGAGTTTGGAATTAACATATATACACTGTTATATATAAAATAGATAATCAACAGGGACCTACTGTATAGCACAGGGAACTCTACTCAGTATTCTGTAATAACCTGTATAGGAAAAGAATCTGAAAAAGAATGGATATATGTATATGTTTAACTGAATCACTTTGCTGTACACCTGAAACTAACACAATATTGTAAATCACTATACTCCAATATAAAAATAAAAATTAAAAAAAAATAGCTTACCAGCTATTTCATTGTTAAGTCCATTGCCTTTCAGAGAATCTTTTGCTTTTCTAGCTTTGAAGCTCTCACTCTTTTTTTTTCTTCTGACCGTGACGCATGGCATGTGAGATCTTAGTTCCCTGACCAGGGATCAAACGCACACCCCCTGCAGTGGAAGCGCAGAGTCTTAACCACTGGACCGCCAGGGAAGTCCCCCCCTTTTTTTTTTTAAATAAGCTGAATATTCAGTTGAGGGAACATACTTTTGCCACATAATGTTTTTAAAAATCACAGAAACTAAACTTACTTATTATGTAATATAGACACTATTAAAAATCCAGATTTATAGTGATAGAAGGGTTAAACTTCCTATTAAAATTCTATGCAAATATCTGTGTTCATGTAATGTTAAACTTTTCAATATATTACCAGTTGGGAATAGGTATTTCATTAGTGAGTTTAGAACAATTTCGGTTATAGTTTTTATGAAAAATAATTGTACAAGAAAGAGCATGTAATGAAATACATACTTATTGAAATTAATCATGAATTCAGATAAGTTGTTTACAGTGGGTATATATAGTATATAAAGAATAAGTTATGATTAATTCTGAATAAACTTGTGCTGACACTTGATGGCAAAGGATGGTGCCCATTTTGTTAGTCTGTGTCTATAATGGGTCAGGGGTTTCATCTGGGCTGAACATATTCTCTTACAATAAGAATTACGAAGTTAAAACAGTATTTTTTCTTTCTCATATCTGCAGACAGGCAAACATACACCTAGGACCGCCATGTTCACGTGACATCAAGAGGAAACGGAAACCTGTGGCTACAGCATCTCTGTCCAGCCCAAGTGCCAGTAATTATATATGTAGTTATCCTTTATTGACCACCTACTGTGTGTCAGGCACTAAATTATATGTTTTATATACCTTTTCATCTCTGACCCTGAAGTCTGTGCTTTTCCACTGTGTCTTACAGCTTTCTTGAGTTTGAATCCCTATGTTCCACTATCAACAGTCTTTAGTCATCTGTACTTTTGCTCTAGCACAGACAGGAAATTAGGTGTGTGGTAATGAAAATCCTGGTAGGGTGGCAGTTTCGTCAATAGCGAAGGGGCCATATGGATTTATTTACTTTCATGTTTGGTATACAGCACAATACATTATCACTGTTTTAATGTCTAGTAGAGTGCTAATATTCTACCGTTCGAGAAATTTCTAATTAAGTTTTCAAGTTAAAACTTAAGGTTTTCTAGGCAAAACTGGTTCATAGAAACCAAAATAATGGTTATCTTCAGTGGGAGGTAGTGACCAGAGGAGGACATAGAAAAGTCTTCTGGGATGCTGGAAATACTTTATATCAAGAAGTTGGTGGGGATTACACGAGTGTACATACATGTCAGGATTCACTGAGCTGCACATTTACATACACACAGGCATGTTATCCTTAAATGAAGAAAGGGGAATAATTACGTATTCATATCAGCAAGAATACTGGATGTCTATAGACATTTTTCTTTGAAGTTGAGAGAAGATAATTAAATGTAATTATTAATCATAGGAAATAATACTTTGTGTATTTCAATACATTTTGGGGTGAATTGCTCTGGTTAAAAAGGGCGTATCTGCTTGTAGGACCTATCAGAAATACCTATGGTTATTTTCTTGATGATGGTGAATTCACTCTGAGGGAACTGAGCATATCATAAATTATTTTATTTTCTTCAGAAAATACTATATATTATATAGATCAGAGTAATTGATACCTGAGTAAAGAGTAGACCTCAGACAGACAGGAACTCTTATTTCTCTAACTTTACTTAGTAAGTTTCAGCATACTCTGAAATTGACCTGTCTGAGCTTCTGTTTGGAATGGTTGCTTGACAGTGGTTCATACTGAACATTCTTAACCATGGGTCTGATGATTGTAGTAAGTTTTTCTTAGGGATTTTCACATGGCCGTGCTCTGAGCTGAACATTTTACATGAATTATTTCACTTAACCTTTGCAACAACTTTATAAGGCAGATGCTGTTTTTATTCCCAGTTTACACATGGGAAAATTAAGGCTTAGAGAGGTTAAATCACTCACTGAGGTTATATGGTTAATAAATTGTAGAGCCAAGATCAGACCAATTTCCCTATGACTCTTGAGCTGCCCTCTTAAACACTGCAGGTGTTTGGTCTTGTATACGACAGAATTGGTTCCAAACCATGACTCCATGTCAAAACCCAGATCCTCATCCAGTCTGTAGAATTGGAAGCAATAAAACACAGTCTTTATCTTTTTGTTCTTTTTTTCCCCCTTAATATCTAGCTCTATTTTTAGCTTTTAGTTGTTTATAAGAGAAGAGCTGTTGAGAAGTTTATAATCCTTATTCCATATTCAAATCAGGAAATGTACTGGGAGGTATTAAACAAGACTTGAGCATTCAGCATTTCCCCTACTGAGCCCAACTCCTCTCACTTGTTGACTCAGGCCTGCTTCACTGAACATTTTTTTTGTTTTCTATCCACAACCTGAGTGCCCCATGGAGGTGAAGGACATAGCCTGAGCCCACGCCATCAGTCAGTAGAACAAATGGGCTTGCTCTGCCTAACGTCGGGCCATCTCGGATTCCACCTCTTTTATAGAAATGAGTGATGAAGAGAGGTGCGTTCCGCTTTGCCGCTGTATTAATACACATCAGGGGCCAGCTCCTGCCATTAAATCATGCTCCTGCATACATCTGTTATCGGACTCCTCACCAGTGTGATGAACAAGACTGCAGATAGAGGCTTCCTTGTGTCATTCTTTATAGGATTTTCCTAAAAGAATAAATAGCTCAGATCTCTGCCAACACTCTCTCCTGTCACTGTGATGAATTCAGCTTCTTTCTTAAACATGCAGCCACAAATCTTTTCCCTTTTCCCCTCCCCCACTAGTGGAAAGTTTTAAGTTGACTGCATTTAAAGATATTAATAAGGCTAGAAAGGTGAAGAGCAAAAGGGAATAAGATGCCTTCCTGTCTTTTTGTACTAATATTAACAAAGGCCAGGGAAAAGGACCTTTTCATAGGGTCATTAGGTAGATCCATCTTGAAAGTGTAGCACCTCTATTTTCTTCACTTTATCTCCACTCCCCTTCCCTCTATGGCTTTATAACACGCAGGTGCCTGGTGTACAGATCCACCCCTGGATCCTAGTGAGTAACTGTGTTAACCTGCTTTTCAGGTCGATACACCCGAACAGGGAGTACCCACCAATGTCTCCCTCATGCTGAAGTGTACCAGCTGTCATATATTTTCTTAAAGATTGTAACTGGAAGAGAAAAAAGGGTTATTTTCTCTAAAATTTGAGAGACTTAAGTACTTACAAGAAGCATAAGGAACTCAGATGAAAGCAAGACTCCTTTTCCTTGAGATGATTTTCTTCATTAGAATGGCAAATCAGAGCTTTGGGTGTGCAAATCCCATTCCTTCATAAAGTAAACACATGGGGCTTCCCTGGTGGCGCAGTGGTTGAGAGTCCGCCTGCCGATGTGGGGGACGTGGGCTCGTGCCCCGGTCCGAGAGGATCCCACATGCCGCAGGGCAGCTGGGCCCGTGAGCCATGGCCGCTGAGCCTGCACGTCCGGAGCCTGTGCTCTGCGGCGGGAGGGGCCGCAGCAGTGAGAGGCCTGTGTACCGCAAAAAAATTTTAAAAATTAAAAAAAAAAAAAAGTAAACACATGGCTGTAGGTGAAGGAGAATTGGGATAATAAGATATTCTGTTAAGAGCCCTGACTTTTTTTTTTTTTTTTTTTTTTTTTGGCGGGATCTTACTTCCCTGACAAGGGATTGAATCCGTGCCCTCTGCAGTGGAGGCACGGAGTCCTAACCACTGGACCGGCAGGGAATTCCCACGAGCCCTGACTGTTTTGGCCATCCAAGAGCCATTTCTGACCTTCTTCACCCTGGGATAGGATACGTGTCCTTAGAAGGGTACCCAACGGTTAACCTGTTAATTAGTTACATAAGATTTCAAATACCAGGCCAGCAATGCTAGCGATGCATTCACAAGGGCAGGAATTTTTACCTGTCTTGCTCACTGCTGTATCCCACAGCATCTAAAAAATAATGCTCCACACATAGAACAGTCTCTAGATATTTGTTGTATGAATAAATGAATAGAATCTTAAAGATGAAACAGTTATTCTCAATATTATTCTAATCCTGGGATTGGATTCAGTAGTAGTTCCATTTCAGGTTGGCCCTTGTCTCAGGAGTCATAGGGCAGATTCTTATTGCCTACTGTGCCTTTTAATTAAGTTTAAATGTTTTCTAAAGTTAAAAATGTTTTTTGGGCTTCCCTGGTGGCGCAGTGGTTGAGAGTCTGCCTGCCGATGCAGGGGACACGGGTTCGTGCCCCGGTCCGGGAAGATCCCACGTGCCCCAGAGCGGCTGGGCCCGTGAGCTATGGCCGCTGGGCCTGTGCGTCCGGAGCCTGTGCTCTGCAGCGGGAGGGGCCACGACAGTGAGAGGCCCGCGTAGCGCCAAAAAAAAATGTTTTTTAAAATAAATATTGAATGGCCACAAAAGAACATTTATAGAAAATGTATAAGATATAAAGAAAACCAATACAGCAACTATCCATATACCCACCATCCACTTTAAGAAAAGGAACATCACCTTTAAATTTTTCTTCCCACTCTCCTCAGAGGTAACCATTATCCTGATATATATTTTTTGTTAATCATTTGTCATTCTTTGTTTTTTTCAACTAGTTTTGACAGACATATGTATCTCTAAGCAGTATATTGTCTAGTTTTACATGTTTTTGAACCTTGTGTAAATGGAATGTTGTATTTTATAAGTTACAAGTTTCACCCATTTATGTTCCTGAGATTCATTCAGGTCTTATCCTACCAGAATCCATTCATTTTCTTACTGCCATATGTATGGTATTCCATTTTATCAGTTGACAGGTATAATACAATTAACCGTTCTTGATGAACATTTCAGTCATATTCTTATGCTGTTTTACGCTGTTGTGAAAAGTACTGCACCATTCTTCAGGAGAACATATGCAAAAGTTTCTCTTGGCCGTTTCACAGTTCTTAGGATAGCTATATCAAAAAAAGAAAAAAAGTTGTTGTTTGAAGGATGTGGAGAAATTGGAAACCTTGTGCATTGCTGGTGGGAATGTAAAATAATGCAGCCACTGTGGAAAAAGATACGGTAGTTCCTCAAAAATTGAAACATAAAACTACCATGTGATCCATGGTAGTTCTGATTCTGGATATATACCGAAAAGAATTGAAAGCAAAGATTCAAATAGATATTTGTACACCCAGGTTCATAGCAGCATTATTGACAGTAGCCAAAAAGTAGAAACAACCCAAATGTTCATCACTGGATGAATGGATAAATAAAATGTGGTATATACATTCAGTAGGTTATTACTCAGTCTGAAAGCCTTCATTATAAGAATGAAATTATGAATGTTACAACATGGATGAAGGCAACATGTTAAGTGAAATAAGCCAAACACAAAAGGATGAATACTGTATGATTCCACTTATAAGAGGTACCTAAAACAATCCAATTTGTAGAAACAGAAAGTAGAATGGTGGTTGCCGGGGGCTGCAGGAGGAAGAGAATGTGGAGTTATTGTTTAATGGGTAGACAGTTTCCATTTGGGATGATGAGAAAGTTCTGGACATGGATGGTGGTAATGGTTGTGCAACAATATGAATATACTAAATGCTACTGAACAGGATGCTTAGAAATTATTAGAATGGTACATTTTATATATATTTTACCATAATAAAAAATAGGTAGCAAAACAAAGTTTTTCTAGGACAGAGTTTCTTTGTTTTGGTTTGGTTTTTTTAACATCTTTATTGGAGTATAATTGCTTTACAGTGGTGTGTTAGTTTCTGCTGTATCACAAAGTGAATCAGCTAGCTATACGTATACATATATCCACATATCCCCTCCCTCTTGCATCTCCTTCCCACCCTCCCTATCCCACCCCTCTAGGTGGTCACAAAGCACCGAGCTGATCTCCCTGTGCTATGCAGCTGCTTCCCACTAGCTGTCTGTTTTACTTTTGGTGGTGTATATGTGTCCATGCTACTCTCTCACTTCGTTCCAGCTTCCCCTTCCCAATGTCTTCAAGTCCATTCTCTACATCTGCATCTTTATTCCTGTCCTGCCCCTAGGTTCTTCAGAACCTTTTTTTTTTTTTAGATTCCATATATATGTGTTAGCATACGGTATTTGTTTTTCTCTTTCTGACTTAGAGTCTGCAGACTCTAGGTCCATCTGCCTCACTACAAATAACTCAATTTTGTTTCTTTTTATGGCTGAGTAATATTCCATTGTATATATGTGCCACATCTTCTTTATCCATTCATCTGTTGATGGACACTTAGGTTGCTTCCATGTCCTGGCTATTGTAAATAGTGCTGCAATGAACATTGTGGTACATGACTCTTTTTTTTTTTTTTTTTTCGTGGTACGCGGGCCTCTCAGTGTTGTGGCCTCTCCCGTTGCGGAGCACGGGCTCCGGGTGCGCAGGCTCAGCGACCATGGCTCACAGGCCCAGCCGCTCCACGGCATGTGGGATCCTCCCGGACCGGGGCACAAACCCGCGTCCCCTGCATCGGCAGGTGGACTCTCAACCACTGCGCCACCAGGGAAGCCCCATGGCTCCTTTTGAATTATGGTTTTCTCCGGGTATATGCCCAGTAGTGGGATTGCTGTGTCGTATGGTAGTTCTATTTTTAGTTTTTTACAGAACCTCCATACTGTTCTCCATAGTGGCTGTATCAATTTACATTCCCACCAACAGTGAAAGAGGGTTCCCTTTTCTTGACACCCTCTCCAACATTTATTATTTGTAGACTTTTTGATGATGGCCATTCTGACTGGTGTGAGATGATACCTCATTGTAGTTTTGATTTACATTTCTCTAACGATTAGTGATCTTGAGCATCCTTTCATGTGTTTGTTGGCAATCTGTTTATCTTCTTTGGAGAAATGTCTATTTTGGTCTACTGCCCATTTTTGGATTGTTCATTTGTTTTTTTTTTGATATTGAGCTGCATGAGCTGCTTGTATATTTAGGAGATTAATCCTTTTTCAGTTGCTTCATTTGCAAATATCTTCTCCCATTCTGAGGGTTGTCTTTTTGTCTTCTTTATGGTTTCCTTGGCTGTGCAAAGATTTTTAAGTTGCATTAGGTCCCATTTGTTTATTTTTGATTTTATTTCCATTATTCTAGGAGGTGGGTCAAGAAGGATCTTGCTGTGATTTATGTCATAGTGTTCTGCCTATGTTTTCCTCTAAGAGTTTGATAGTTTCTGGCCTTACATTTAGGTCTTTAATCCATTTTGAGTTTACTTTTGTGTATGGTGTTAGGAAGTGTTCTAATTTCATTCTTTTACATGTAGCCGTCCAGTTTTCCCAACACCACTTATTGAAGAGGCTGTCTTTTCTCCATTGTATATTCTTGCCTCCTTTGTCAAAGATAAGGTTACCCTATGTGTGTGGGTTTATCTCTGGGCTTTCTATCCTGTCCCATTGATCTATATTTCTGTTTTTGTGCCAGTACCATACTGTCTTGATTACTGTAGTTTTGTAATATAGTCTCCAGTCAGGGAGCCTGATTCCTCCAGCTCCGTTTTTCGTTCTCAAGATTGTTTTGGCTATTAGGGTTCTTTTGTCTTTCCATACAAACTGTAAAAACTCTTGTTCTAGTTCTGTGAAAAATGCCATTGGTAATTTGATAGGGATTGCATTGAATCTGTAGATTGCTTTGGGTCGTGTTGTCATTTTCACAGTGTTGATTCTTCCAATCCAAGAACATGGTATATCTCACCATCTGTTTGTATCATCTTTAATTTCTTTCATCAGTGTCTTACAGTTATCTGCATACAGGTCTTTTGCCTCCTTAGGTAGGTTTATTCCTAGGTATTTTATTCTTTTTGTTGCAGTGGTAAATGGGAGTGTTTCCTTAATTTCTTTTTCAGATTTTTCATAATTAGTGTATAGGAATGCAAGAGATTTCTGTGCATTAATTTTGTATCCTGCTACTTTACCAAGTTCATTGATTAGCTCTAGTAGTTTTCTGGCAGCATCTTTAGGATTCTCTATGTATAGTATCATGTCATCTGCAAACAGTGGCAGTTTTACTTTTTCTTTTCCGATTTGGATTCCTTTTATTTCTTTTTCTTCTCTGATTGCTAGGGCTAAAACTTCCAAAACTATGTTGAATAATAGTGGTGAGAGTGGGCAACCTTGTCTTGTTCCTGATCCTAGTGGAAATGGTTTCAGTTTTTCACCATTAAAAACGATGTTGGCTGTGGGTTTGTCATATATGCCCTTTATTATGTCAAGGTAAGTTCCCTCTATGCCTACTTTCTGCAGGGTTTTTATCATAAATTGGTGTTGAATTTTGTCAAAAGCTTTTTCTGCATCTATTGAGATGATCATATAGTTTTTATCCTTCAGCTTGTTAATATGGTTTATCACATTGATTGATTTGCGTATATTGAAGAATCCTTGCATTCCTGGGATAAACACCACTTGATCATGGTGTATGATCCGTTTAATGTGTTGTTGGATTCTGTTTGCTAGTATTTTGTTGAGGATTTTTACATCTATGTTCATCAGTGTTAGCGGCCTGTAGTTTTCTTTTTTTGTGACATCTGTGTCTGGTTTTGGTATCAAGGTGATGGTGGCCTCGTAGAATGAGTTTGGGAGTGTTCCTCCCTCTGCTAATTTTGGAAGAGTTTGAGAAGGATAGGTGTTAGCTCTTCTCTAAATGTTTGATAGAATTCGCCTGTGAAGCCATCTGGTCCTGGGACTTTTTTTGTTGGAAGATTTTTAATCACAGTTTCAATTTCAGTGCTTGCGATTGGTCTGTTCATCTTTTCTATTTCTTCCTGGTTCAGTCTTGGAAAGTTGTGCTTTTCTAAGAATTTGTCCATTTCTTCCAGGTTGTCCATTTTTTTGTCATAGAGTTGCTTGCAGTAATCTCTCATGGACCTTTGTATTTCTGCCATGTCAGTTGGTACTTCTCCTTTTTCATTTCTAATTCTGTTGATTTGAGTCTTTTCTCTTTTTTTCTTGATGAATCTGGCTAATGGTTTATCAATTTTATCTTCTCAAAGAACCAGCTTTTAGTTTTATTGATCTTTGCTATCGTTTCCTTCATTTCTTTTTCATTTATTTCTGAACTGATCTTTATGATTTCTTTCCTTCTGCTAACTTGGGGTTTTTTTTGTTGTTCTTTCTCTAATTGCTTTAGGTGTAAAGTTAGGTTGTTTATTTGAGATGTTTCTTGTTTCTTGATGTAGGATTGTGTTGCTATAAACTTCCCTTTAGAACTGCTTTTGCTGCATCCCATAGGTTGTGGGGTTGTCGTGTTTTTTTTTTTTTTTTTTTTTTTTTGGGTTGTCGTGTTTTCATTGTCATTTGTTTCTAAATTTTTTTGATTTCCTCTTTGATTTCTTCAGTCATCTCTTGGTTATTTAGTAGCGTATTGTTTAGCCTCCTTGTGTTTGCATTTTTAAAGTTTTTTTCCTGTAATTGATATCTAGTCTCATAGCATTGTGGTCGGAAAAGATACTTGATACGATTTCAACTTTCTTAAATTTACCAAGGCTTGATTTGTGACCCAAGATATGATCTATCCTGAGAATGTTCCATGAGCACTTGAGAAGAAAGTGTATTCTGGTTTTGGATGGAACGTCCTATAAATATCAATTAAGTCCATCTTGTTTAATGTGTCATTTAAAGCTTGTGTTTAATTATTTATTTTCATTTTGGATGATCTGCCCATTCGTGAAAGTGGGGTGTTAAAGTCCCCTACTGTTATTGTGTTACTGTTGCTTTCCCCTTTTATGGCTGTTAGCATTTGCCTTATGTATTGAGGTGCTCCTGTGTTGGGTGCATAAATATTTACAATTTTTATATCTTCTTCTTGGATTGATTCCTTGATCATTATGTAGTGTTCTTCTTTGTCTCTTGTAATAGTCTTTATTTTAAACTCTAGTTTGTCTGATATGAGAATTGCTACTCTAGCTTTCTTTTTTTTTGTTTTTGTTTTTTTTGCAGTACACAGGCCTCTCACTGTTGTGGCCTCTCCCGCTGTGGAGCACAGGCTCCGGACACATAGGCTCAGCGGCCACGGCTCATGGGCCCAGCCGCTCCGTGGCATGTGGGATCTTCCCAGACCGGGGCACGAACCTGTGTCCCCTGCATCGGCAGGCGGACTCTCAGCCCCTGCGCCACCAGGGAAGCCCCCTAGCTTTCTTTTGATTTCCATTTGCATGGAATATCTTTTTCCATCCTCTCATATTCAGTCTGTATGTGTCCCTAGGTCTGAAATGGGTTTCTTGTAGACAGCGTATATATGGGTCTTGTTTTTGTATCCATTCAGCAAGTCTTTGTCTTTTAGTTGGAACATTTAATCCATTTACATTTAAGGTAATTATCGATATGTATGTTCCTGTTACCATTTTCTGAATTATTTTGGGTTTGTTGTTGTAGGTCTTTCCATTCTCTTGTGTTTCCTGCCTAGAGAAGTTCCTTTAGCATTTGTTGTAGAGCTGGTTTGGTGGTGCTGAATTCTCTTAGCTTCTGCGTGTCTGTAAAGGTTTTAATTTCTCCATCGAATCTGAATGAGATCCTTTCTGGGTAGAGTAATCTTGGTTGTAGGTTTTTCCCTTTCATCACTTTAAATATGTCCTACCACTCCCTTCTGCCTTGCAGAGTTTCTGCTGAACGTTCAGCTGTTAACATTATGGGGATTCCCTTGTATGTTATTTGTTGTTTTTCCCTTGCTGCTTTTAATATTTTTTCTTTGTATTTAATTTTTGATAGTTTGATTTATATGTGTCTTGGCATGTTTCTCCTTGGATTTATCCTATATGGGACTCTCTGCACTTCCTGGACTTGATTGACTATTTCCTTTCCCATATTAGAGAAGTTTTCAACTATAATCTTTTCAAGTATTTTCTCAGTCACTTTCTTTTTCTCTTCTTCTGGGACCCCCTATAATTCAAATGTTGGTGCATTTAATGTTGTCCCAGAGGTCTCTGAGACTGTCCTCAATTCTTTTCATTCTTTTTTCTTTATTCTCCTCTGCGGTAGTTATTTCCACTATTTTATCTTCCAGGTCACTTACCCGTTCTTTGGCCTCAGTTATTCTGCTATTGATTTCTTCTAGAGAATTTTAAATTTCATTTATTATGTTGTTATCATTGTTTGTTTGCTCTTTAGTTCTTCTAGGTCCTTGTTAAACCTTTCTTTTATTTTCTCCATTCTGTTTCCAAGATTTTCTATCATCTTTACTGTCATTACTGTGAATTCTTTTTGAGGTAGCTGCCTATTTCTTCTTCATTTGTTTGGTCTGGTGGGTTTTTACCTTGCTACTTCATCTGCTGTGTATTTCTCTGTCTTCTCATTTTGCTTAACTTACTGTGTTTGGGGTCTCCTCTTCACAGGCTGCAGGTTTGTATTTTCCATTGTTTTTGGTGTCTGCCCCCAGTGGGTAATGTTGGCTCCGTGGGATGTGTAGGCTTCCTGTTGGAGGGGACTGGTGCCTGTGTTCTGATAGATGAGGCTGGATCTTGTCTTTCTGGTGGGCCGGACCGTGTCTGGTCATGTGTTTTGAGGTGTTTGTGACCTTATTATGATTTTAGGCAGCCTCTCTGCTAATGGGTGGGGTTGTGTTCCTGTCTTGCTAGTTGTTTGGCATGGGGTATCCAGCACTGGAGCTTGCTGGTCGTTGAGTGGAGCTGGTTCTTAGAGTTGAGACGGAGATCTCTGGGAGAGCTCTCGCCGATTGATATTACAAGGGGCCGGGAGGTCTCTGGTGGACCATTGTCCTGAACTCAGCTCTCCCACCTCAGAGGCTCAGGCCTGACACCCGGCTGGAGCACCAAGACCCAGTTCTTGGAGAAGGGGCTTGCAATTTCTAGGGAGCAAGGTTTCTTTGTAACTGCTGTGTCCATGAGATCACAAAGAAAGTTCTCATTTTCTGAAGGAAATGTATCCAGAGAAGTAGATGGCACAATTTCCATAGTCTAATTCCACTTCTTTGGATAGGACTCCTCAAAAAGGTAACAAGCCAAGAATCTAGGACAGTTTTTTCACCATGGTTGATGAGCATCTAGTAATGGTAATTATAGTTTTATGAAATTTATTTTCACTTAAATAGGAGTGAATGAGTACATGTGTGTGAGAAATAGAGAGAGATTTGGGTGGTGATGTCAGATGTATTTCTTGCTGCTATGGTTGAGGTTCCAAAATGTTTGAAAGCCACTACCCTCTAAAAACTCTTGTATATGTGCCATGGAGTTAATAGCTTTCAAGGTTTTTTTTTTTTTCTTTCTGAAATTTATGTTTGAATGTTGGGTGTACCTGTAAATCTGAAATAAACCCTTGGGTGCACTATGATATAATCTCATCTTTTTCATTAAGAAAAAAAAAGTATTGGTCATGACCCACTACATTGATTTTGTGACACATAATTTGAAAATTACTTTTCTAGGTTATATTCCTGGGAATGGAATTATTGTAACAGGATAAAAGCAAAACTTTTTAAGATTTTGCTCTGTTTTAGTGTCTATATTTGTTTTCAACAGTGGGGGTATGATGGTGGTTTGTACTGCTCTGCTCAGGGGGCATTTGGAAATGTGAGGACAGTGTTTGGTTGTCACAATGACTGGGGAATGTTTTTGGCATTCAGGGACAGGGTCCAGAATGGTAAGTGTCCTAAAAAAAATAGGACAGCCCTGCACAAGCAATGATTATCCTGTCCAGAATGTCTTAATGTGCTTGTTGAAAAACCATGGGCTTGGTGTGTGATTTTTCTGCCATTTGCCTTATTATTCAGTATTTATTGGTGACACTGTCATATTGGAGGCATAAGATGTTGTAGAAAGAGCAGAGGGCTTGGAGTCCAGTATATATGAGTTTGAGTCTTGCTACTTAACCAGCCCGGTTGTGTCCCTGAACAAATTATCTGCTTTCTCTATGCCTAAGTTTTCTGATCCAGGAAATGGAGATGACGATACCTACTTCTAAGAGTTTGCATTAAGAAACAAGATTATAGTATACGTTGTTTACACGGTACAGTGCCTGGCACATAAATGCTTAGTAAGTGATTATTACTACATTATGAATTTGTACTACTGGATTTACTCATTTGTTCAGTTAAACCCATTTTCTGAGGTGGAGAAATACAATACTTATCTTACTTAAATCTTGCCTTTATTTTTTGGTTTAAAAAAAAAAAGAAACTTTATGTGGCCACTTGGTTTAATAGGACATAAAGTATAAGAATTAAGAAAGTTTTGTGTTGACATCTCTCTCATTCTAATTTGTCTCCTTTTGACTTTTTTCCTCCTTACTTTTATTGTAACACCCTTACCAGTTCACATGGATGCAGTGGAGCCAACCGTACCAGCATCACAGGCCCCCACATCTCCGAACTCTGAGTGGTTGGTCAGGACCTCTGCTGCAGAGAAAACCACTGACTCAACTGCAGCAACATTTTTTAAAATGCCACAAGAAAAGAGCCCTGGATACAGCTAGACAGCAGAATTTCACCCACCAAGAGCCGACTAGATGTTGCTGAAACAAATATTGGACTTTGTATTATATTGCCTTGCATATCTTAATTGACATTCCCAGTCCTTTCGCCACCAGGGCTGACTCCTCTTCAAAGAAGTGGACTCTTTCTCTTAGAAAATCATATTGTGAAAATCTTTTTTTTTTAATTGTAAAATATTAGGACAGCAATTTTTTTAGAAAAAGTCATCCTATGCTATATTTGTTACATTGCTGTTGCTGTCCCAACAGTTACCTACAGCTCTGTTTACAGAGCTGTTGCTGTTTTGCAGGTATGTCTTTTTTCTTGAAGAACTAGTAACTGCTTTTGCATATTTTTTGTGTAGAGCTTTTAATACCATTTGAGGGAGTTCCAAATTTGCAGCCAGTTCCAGACAAAGTTAAACACAGATTTAAGATCTGTGTGTGGAATTGTTTGCAGGAGATAAGGCTTGCCTTTGAGCCTGGTCTTGATTCAAGCAGAGTGCCAATAAGATAAATCCACCAAGTACTCAATTTGGAGCCTCAGAAAAGACTACCAGCAGCATGGGCCTTGGAAGCTTACTCCATTTTTCTAGATGTCCTGTTGGAATCGCCAGCAGCTGCATTGTACTTTGCCTCATCTCCAAAGTCTGTGTTCTACTGAAAGAGGACCTATATATATATACACATACAGATCGGTGTCATGAAGAAGGTGCTTTAGGTGTACAGCAAATTTAAAACAGTGGATTGTGTCTTAATACTTCATGTTGCGGTGTAAGCCTTTATGTACTAAACGAGACTTTTATTGTTAGTATTATAGGTCAATAACCTGTAGCAGAAATTCATACTCTATTATAATAATGGCTTTTTGAGGCCATACTTTGGGGAGGAAAAATGTCTTTTTGACATGCCTTTATACTTGGTATGTTTATGACGGCTCAGCTGCATGAAGAGTTATATATACAGCCATGCCTCAAGTTGGATGCTTCTTTGTCAAAATGAGGAATAAGTGACTGCCTAGAGCTTCTGAAGAAAAGCCACCCTTTCTAAAAAAGTATTATCAAGATTGTCTGTCGTTGAGGGGCCTGGTTGGCAGAAGGGCCCGTTTTTGTACAAATTGAATGCTTTTACTCTGAGATACACAGAAGCCATTCTCAAGTGTCCGCTGCTCTTGTGACATTCTAGAGGAACTCCCACCCCTGCACCTGCTAGGACAGAGCCTCCTTTCTTTCCCCGAAGCGCAGTTGTCCTTTCTCACACACAATTTAATGGTGGGCCGCTCTGTCGTATTCCTTTAAAAATTGTTGTCCTTATCAGTGGTAGCTCCAGAATGTCCTTGTCAGTGGTGTGGGTGTGAATCTGGTGGGAAAGGGGTACTGGAAGCTAAGTTTACATAGTACTTCATGTAAGACTGAGAACATGGCAGTTGTCCACAACAAGGAATATGGTGGAGGGAGGGGCGGGTGGAGATTACGGCATGAGGAGTAGTGCTAAAGCCAGCCCAGCATCCCTGGGAGCCACCCAGATTCTTGTGCAGTAGCGAGTGTACTTCCCTTCCTATGGCTGCACCCATAGCAGAATAGAAAACATAATGTCTGTTGAATATAAAGTGGTTCTACTCAGTTGTTCTAGTGATGAAGGTATCTTTTTGTTGTAATATGTGCATTCTTACCTAGTCCCAATAGTGTCCCGAGGCACACATTTCTAACATAATTTGTTGGATTTAAGGGAGAAATTCATGAACATAATAATTTTATTTTCTTTGCACTAAGCTCCATGGCTCATTCAGAGATCAGTCCTGTGATCATCGCCTGTTAAGACCTCTGTAGTTCGGGTAGCATCTTTTTCTTCATGACATGTAGCCTAATAATTCTCCTTTCTACCTGCGATTAAAAATCACTTATATGCACAACTTTATTTACCTTTTAAACATCTATGATGTAAAGGTAGGTGATTGCTACCATTTTATAGAGTCAAGAACAGTCTCAGTGACTTGCCCCAAATCTCATAATCAAGTCAGACTAAAATCCCAGACTTACAGACTTTCTTGGCCCTGGGTTATAATCTTTGGGTTGTCACTGATAGACCTGAGTCACTCTGAGACTCATATTTTTGAAACAGTATGCCAGATAAACAGAATGTTTATCACCTTTCTTGATCAAGCTTTCGTACATATTTTGAACACTTTCAACGGGGAGCAACCCAAAATGCCATATCTGTAATAACTAGGAGAGAAACTTAATTGCCTAAGAGAATAGCCATTAAGCACACAAATATTTTTCCAATACAGGGTTGTAAATTGTGCTCCTTATTTTAAGCTGCTGCGTGAGCACGCTTGCAGAATTATTCACCGACTTATTCTGCTTGTTTTTTATGAGTCAGTTCCAGAGGAATACTCTTAGAATCACGTTTATTTTGAATCTTAAATTTTAAATATCCTTTTTATATGGCAAAGTGTATAATGTCATAAATTAAGAGAAATCTGTTACCTTTCAACAAAAGGTATAATTTCAAAATCGGGTTTTGAAATCTGTTGAAAAAAAATTATAGCTTGACTTCTTTTGAGGATAATCATTGAGCTCACTTGTGTTTGATCTGCTCAAAAGTAATAACCGAAGCAGAGTTCCACAGTTCTTCCTAATTTCAGGATTCTGATTTATCCCAGCTTGCTGTCCAGTCTGCTTGTCTAAATCCTAATCTTGGGTATTTTTCACAATGGGCGAAAACGTCATGTACTTGCATGAGCATCGCTCATAAAGGGTAGTCTTGCTTACCGGTTTAAGGGAATTCGAGAGTATTTTTCAGGTGCAGTATTATAAAGGGAACAACTTCATTTGCATCAAAACTTGTGTTGCTTTTTGGTAAGAACTGTTCAGAAGAGGAAATTAGTAGCTGTTTACATGGTGCCAGGTTTGGAGGGGCAGAGTATGATCTTTATTGAGTGGTGTGTTCTCGATAAATAGGCCTCATTTAGCCTTGAATTCTTTAGAAATCAAATGCAATTGGAAATTTCAGATGACAGAGTTGTGCTGGGCTATAGAAACAGGCTGCAAATGAGGCCATTTTGGCAGCAAAATGACCAAAAGCTGAAATAAAGCTTCTTAATCTGTGATGCTTGTGGCATCCTTTGCTAAGTAAAGCTCAATACCTAGGAGAGGTAATTTAAACTACTTGTGAATCCCAGATAGGTGAATCTGACATATCTCTACTTTGGAACCAGAAATGCAGTCTAGATCACAGCATAGCAAGTTCTGATGCTCAAAGTACAGGAGCAGAGTTATCACAGCAGCAAGTCATTTAGAGTTGAACGAGTCTCAGAGTCACGTGAGGAAGGAGCTAGGTGGCACTGTCATTGCTGGTGTGATGGGTTCTCCACTTCGGCTCCAGGAAAAGGCTCCTGGTGATGCCTGATTCATTTCAAGCCTTTGCTTTATTTTGGCTTCACTACCATGATTCTGAGCCACAAGCTTTTTTATTTCCTGGGGATTAAGCTGTGTAAAAATACAGCATTAGCCGTATTCAGCATTCTGTATATTTGGTGAACCTTATCTGAGCTGGGATGAGAACAGAGTGGCTTTCTCTAGCAGCAGTGGATACAGTCTAGTGGGGGACATAGCTTATAGGCTGTATCATGGTTCATGGGATGGTGGGAGGGGTGGCAGAAGCGGTTTGCTCTTGCTGTCAGCTGCTTCCTTTGCTAATGTTTCAGCTGCCCATTTTACTTGTCAGTATTTCCTTATCTCCCTCTCCAGTTGTGACAGTGTGGTTACTGATAGTGACAGCAATCAGGTTGGGTTCCTACCCCATGAGAAAACTGGCACAGAGGAAAAAAGGTGAGGAAATTGGTGGGTTCTGCTATTAGCACTAAACACAAGTGGCCCACACATGCTTTCATCAAGATCACGAAACAGATGAACATCAGATGCCTGGAAATAGCAACATGGAAAAGAAACAAAGGAAATTGAGTGATCTTGCCGAAGAGTGTGGATTAGAAGGTTTTTAACAAGCCCAGCAAAACAAACTTATGGCCAAAAGAAGTTGTTTTCCTGCCACTGCCCTGCACTGCACTTGGTAAAATTGTCAAATGTGGGGGGAAAAATTTTTTCCAAGCACAGTATTGAAGAATGGGGCAGATCCTGAAGATGTTCACCAAGGAAAGGAATCTTGGCAAGGTTCAGACTGGGAAGGCAAGGGGAAAGGGGAAGAGAAGGAGATGCGTAGAGCAGGGCTGCTAGGGCCCCGAGATCAACAGCATGCATACATTCTCCCCCCCTCCAGATCTGCTGAATCAGAAACTCTGAGGGTAAGGCCCAGGAGTCTTTTACCAGCCCTCCAGGGGACTTGATGTTTAAGAACGATGCACAATGATGTTTAAGAACCGCAGGCTTTGCCACAGTTAAAAAGGAGTGTTTTAATATACTGGTGTCCCCCCCAAGCTCTGAGGTGCTCTTATACTTTCCTCCATAAGTATGGAGATGTTTTGTGTATGGTTCTTTGCAGAAACTGTTAAATGTCTTTATTTCCCATACTTTTTCCCTCAAGTTCCTGAAAGATCTCCTGGAAACATTGAGAAAGGATGATGTGGAGAAAAATGCCATTGAGGCCATTTTTAGATGGATAGAAACAACCTTTTAAAAGTGGATTAAAGTATAACAATGGATTTTTAGTCTGTGAGTGATCATTGATTTTCATAACCGACAGTAAAACATTTGTGTAAGATACTGCCATCCATGATTTTATGATACCTGTTCATTACATCTTAGTTTCATGGGAAAATGTCATATATTTTCATAATGATGAAGTCTTTAAAGTATGGCTCACAAAAATGAAAAAAATAATTGGAAGAAGAAAACACCCTGAGTACATAGCTATTGTGTAATAAATACCTGTTGAATTATTGGTAATCTTTTGCTGGGAATTAATCTCAGTACTTCAGAGCATGTAAAAATCAATTTTCAGTGATCCCACTTAATCATACCTTACTGTCTTTGTTTTACATTTTCAGCTAGTGATTCCGCAGGGGTTGGGAACCAGTAGTAACAACATGTTATATTTTTTCATCGTCTGACTTACGATTCAGTGTTTCAGAAGACAGTACTCTAATGTTAAAGCTTTGAAGTGGTGGTATGGTCATTTTTTTCTTTAGATTTTATTTGTGTGAATTGGCGTAGGCCCTACTTTATTACTAAAGCCTATGAACCAAATTTCTCTTTCTGGGAATATGTGTGGCTACGGAGGAGTTCTCTAGTATCATTTCCTCAGATGCTCATGTTTCGTGCCTGGAGTTTTATTTATAAAGGTGACTGATGATGCGGAAAGGTCAGTGCCATTGAAAGAAAAGTCTAATGTTACAGTTCCCATAGAAACAGGAGGCACGGTTTGCCATGCAGGGCCACAGGACAAACACCAAGTTTGGGTCAGGAGGCAGAAGATGGGAACAAGTGATAGGTTTAGGCCAGAGCCATGATCAGGATTTTCTTGGGAAAGGCAAAGCAGGGCAGGGAGAACAGTTTAGGCATGGCTAGTGAATAATTCCAGGGCCTTAGGGCTACAGTGTGGGCTCCACACTGGTGCCTGGCCCTGGGATGACTGTGTCCAGGGGTGTGCAGGCCAGATGGAGGAGGTGTGGCTCCATCAGACGCGGTTAGTTTGCATATCAAAAGCATGCTGCAGGCTGAGTCCTTTGCAGTCTCTAAGAACCGGCCAGCCCTGAGACGGGTCATCTTTCCCCATCCAGAAAGTTTTTTTAAGATGTCGAAACATCATAATATATTGGAAATATAAAACATGATTAATACACATGTATAGACTGTTCAGCTCTCCTTTCAATTTTTGTAGTCTTTTAAGCACCACGTAATTTTTCTTTTCCGTCTTGAAAACCATTTAAAAGTACCTCTGGCCAAAAATGTTAGCGTTACTAGATATTATCAAGGTGTGGGAATATAAAAAATTTTAAGATGTAAATTATGAAAATAATGTTTTATTTCGCTAGAAGTGAGTTCTGACCCTTGCAGATCCCTCATTCAAATGTTTAACTGAAAAAGGGAAGAAAATATCAGAGAACTTATAAGTAGCCTTGGTGACTGACTTAAATCAACCCGTTTCACTACATATAGTTTCTACACCTTGCTCCTCCCAGTGGGCCATGTATTTCTCCATGAAAATCTGCTACCCCAAAATCATGGTGACAATTTGAATTGCTCTAAATATTTATCTCGCTCAACCTCCCACCTATTGTCAGCAGCTATTGCAAACTGGCCATTTTCAACCCTTTCAGTCCCCACCTTCTCTCAACCCCAGCAGCTAATCTCATCTCTCCCCTAACAGATAAGAGAGCATTAGATGGGGAAACTCCCGCTTACACACCTTCACATACACCCTTCCTCACCTCTTTGTCTTGGAAATTCCTGTCCTCCCCCTAACAAATCCCTTCTCTTACACTCCAGGTCCTCTCCCTTGATCAGATGCCTTGCTCAATACAGCTTCTCACTCCTGACACATATGGCTTTGCATTTAAACACATTCAGAGACTCCCTCTTCAAACAAAAATGCCTTTCCTCAACCCTTTGAACCCCTTGACTAGCACTAAATACTGTTCTTTCCTGTACTTTGTCTATTAATTCTCAATTCACTGAAGCAGTAGTTTTTAACCCTGGCTGCATACTAGGATCATCTGGGGAGATTTTTTAAAACCCTAATTCCCTTGACTGAACCACAAGCCAATTACAGGAGAATGGGGTAGTGGGACAGTCTTTTTAAAGCAAAGACATGCAGCCAACATGCAGCCGAGGCTGAGAGCTGACACGCTAAAACCTGGCCGCTACCCTCGCCGCCATTAAGATTGTTCTCGCTCGGTTCACCAGTGACTTCTGGTTGCCCAGATTTAGTCCTTAGGTTGATCTTTATGTCTTGATACCATATAACTGCTTCCTTTCTGGAATTCTGACTCTTCTGACCCTGCTCTCCTGATCTTTCTCCTGCTTTCTCAGCCTCTCAGGCAGAGTGGTCAGTAGGTCAGTCCAATGCAGACTGAATGTCTGCCTCTGCCCTCCCCTCCGTTACTTCATCAATACCCATGTGCTAGTGAGTTCCTTTGCCATGCCGCCTTAATGTGCTGGCTTAAAGTACAGATTGGAGTGAAGCACTTCCATTCATTGATGATAACCGTAAACTAGGAAAGCCAACTCAAGGTGTCTGCTCCTTTCCTCACTTCTCTTTGCTCCTCCTTCAAGCCCACTGAAGTAGGAAGAATTGCTAACCACACTAGTCAGTTTCTATGATGGATAGCCCCTATTTACTAGTGGGTGGAATTGTTCTTCATGAAGAGTCAGGCTGAACTGTGGTCCCTTTTCTGCTTTCTCCTTTCCAGGGTCTTGGGCTGGTAGGGAGGCCTGGGCCCACTTCTACATATAAGAAGGCTACCCGCCATGTAGTACTTGCTTCAGTTTTTTTACTTGCTGCTGTTGGTAAGATTTTAGTTTGAGTTTAGGGGAGAGACAGACCCATTTCCTCACCTCTTTTTGACCTTGGGTGCCATGTTGGAGCTTACTTTATCAGAAAACTTTGTTGGAGTCTCAGGCATTCTCCCCACTAATAATAAAGTGGAACTTGATTTTCCACATCACTGCATGCTGCCTTTGGAACTCTATGTAGGGGCTCCACCCTCACCATAAGGGACTGTGTTTCTGGCTTCTTTACATCACTAGTTTCTGATTTAAAATCTGGGATAGGTGGATCTGATTGTCAGGTGCCTATGTCCTAACTGCAGGAAGTGAGTATGAGGTTATCTGGAAAGTTTAGCTTCTACTGGGGAGAGATGAATTCCTTAAACACAGTATGTTTTAATGTCTGGGAGAGCTAGTCCCCTCATAATTTTTCTTTTTCAGTGTTTTTCTGGCTATTCTTACATGTTTGTTTTTCTATATAAACTTTAGTGTCAGCCGGCTTAACTCCATTTTTAAAAAGTGTGTTGATATTTTTATTGAGATCGTATTACATTTATTAACTAACTTAGAGAAAAATGGCATCTTTACAATGTTGAGTCATCCTGTCCAAGAACAGGGGATGTATTTCTACTGTTCAAGTCTATTTTTGTGCCTTTCAAAGACTGTTTTAAAATTTTCTTTGTATAGGTTTGTATTTCTTGCTAAGTTTATCCCTAAGTATTTAATCTTTGTTGCTAGTAAATGGGGTTTTCTCTGCCATTATGTCTTCTACTTTGTTATTGTTCTTATATGTGAAGGCTGTTGATTTTTATATGCTAATTTTTTATCCTGATAACTTACTGAATACTTTTACTTTTGGGTTTAGTTTTATCATTGATCATTGAGGGTGAAAAAACATCTTTCTAAATGCACAAAGCAGTGGAAAGAAATGAAAGAATCTGTAGAGGTCAAAAAGGGATGTGAAAGCTCGAAACTTGGGAGGCAAGTAAGATGAAAGCCAGCTTTCACGCTGAAGGTATCTGCTGAGAGCTGGTCTCCTTGAGTCTCTGTCACGATGACTGTGATGCTGCGTGCAGGAGGTAAAGCAGGGTCTGCTCAAGGCAGGGAGATCTGAGGTCTCCCACAGAGCGAGGAACCTCAAAGTGCTACACTTACAGTGGAAGGGTAGATACTAAATAAACCCACCAAGCAGAAATAACAGCAAGGGAACATGCCTTTCTTGACCTTGGCCCTGGATGGAGGAAAAGCTTTTATTTTAACCTAAAAATTTTTAACAAGTTGCCCCTTATAGAGGTTTATGGCCCAAATTTATACTACTCGTGTGGTCCAAAATACTGCAAGTGGGAATTTAATTTACAAGGGACCCAGGTAGGTGGTAACCCCAGATGACTGACAGAAGCAAACACATTCTCTCTGGAGGAATGAAACTTCAATCTAGGTATCAAAGAATTCCCACAGATAAAGTTACAAAGAATATGGGTAGCTCACAGTTAAAAACCACAAACCAAAGAAGGAAATGAGTACCATGAGTGCAGGTCATCAGAAACAACATACAGGAGAATCAGACTCACAAATAACTTAGATATTGTACTTATTAGCACAGAATATAAACATGTTACACATGTTTTAAATATATTTCAAGAAGTCAAAGAGAGGCTTCAAAACACCAGGCAACAAAAGCATATACTTTTGAAAGGGGTTGATGAGAGTTAACATGTCCTACCGCCCTTTAATTTTTCAAGAGGAGAGTAAAGAGTCTTATTTGTTAGGGACTTTAGGTAAGTAGATCTGTTAAAATATTTGGAGTAACTTTTAAAAGAATAAATATAAAGAATATAGCATTTAAACTAATAATGGATAAAATGAATGATAAGAAAATAAATTAGAAAGTTAAGAAAAAAGTATACAATAAGATGGTAAAAGGATTCAAATATAGTAGTAAAGTGTAAATGAATTACTCCAGTTGAAAGATAAAGCCTATAATACTGGATTTTTAAAATCCAGCTATATGCTCTTTATAAGAGACATATCTAAAACTTTAAAGAAAGATTGAAAAGGAAAAGGATGGAAAAAATATACGAGGCACATATCAGAGGAAGTAAGGATAATCTCTACAAAATAATAAACATTGGTTCAATTACTGATAAATGGTTCATTTTGTCAGGGGGATATACTAATTCTCAACTAATCTTAATAATATAGCCTCAATATACATAAGCAGAACTAAGTTTAAAATATACTCTTTCAGTAATTGATATAACAAGTAGACAGAAATAGTTATGAATATAGCATATTTAAATAACAAATACGCTTAGTGTAATGGACATGAATGGAATCACACCCAAGAATATGAAGAATTACACATTATTTTCAAGCACAGATTGAACATTTATAAAAATTGACTCTTAGGCCATAAAGCAAACCTTAGTAAATTCCAAAGATTAGAGTCACATAGATCACACTCTAATCACAATGAAAGTAAATTTAAAAGACAATAGCCCAAAGGGGGGGAGGTGTGATTTTGTAATGCATTTAGAAATTTAATAACATAACCAATGAATCAATGAAAAAATCCTAACGGGTATTAGAAAATACTTATAACTGGGCTTCCCTGGTGGCGCAGTGGTTGAGAGTCTGCCTGCCGATGCAGGTGACACAGGTTCGTGCCCTGGTCTGGGAAGATCGCACATGCCGCGGAGCGGCTGGGCCCGTGAGCCATGGCCGCTGAGCCTGCGCGTCCGGAGCCTGTGCTCCGCAGCGAGAGAGGCCACAACAGTGAGAGGCCCGCGTACCGCAAAAAAAAAGAAAAAGAAAAAAGAAAATACTTATAACTATATAAAAATCCTGTGCATTAACACTCTTCAGATACAGCTAAAGGGCTAGTTAGAGGAAAATTTATGGTCTGAAATGTTTTGAGTTAGAGAAGAAGAAAGGACTGAAAATTTATGGGGTAAGCATTCTACATTTACACTTACTAGAAGAACATTATTCTTCTAGAAAAGAATAATAGAGAAGTCAAAAGTAATAAAAGTTGTGAGATCAGAACTTAATGCTATAGAAAATGAACATGTAATTGAGAGATCAACAAAGCCAGAAATTAAGACAAATAATATAAGCAAATCTCTAACATCATTAATTAAGAAAAACTAGGGAAGGTACAAAAATATTAGGAATCAAAGGGGTATATAATTATAGATTTAGAGATTTAAAAGTTCATAAGGTAGTGCCATGAACAACTTTAGCCAATAAATTTGAAAGCTTAGACAAAATGGACAGATATCTAGAAAGATATGATTTACCAAAACTCAGTTGGGAGAAATAGAAAGCTTGGTTAGTCCTGTAACATTAGACAAATCTAGTCAATACTTTAAAAGCTGAGACTGGAGGGCTTCCCTGGTGGCGCAGTGGTTGAGAGTCCGCCTGCCGATGCAGGGGACACGGGTTCATGCCCTGGTCCAGGAAGATCCCACATGCCGCGGAGCGGCTAGGCCCGTGAGCCATGGCCGCTAAGCCTGCGCGTCCGGAGCCTGTGCTCCGCAATGGGAGAGGCCACAACAGTGAGAGACCCGCATAACGCAAAAAAAAAAAAAAAAAAAGCTGAGACTGTACGTTCTTTGTAGAAAGATTTTGTGTGATCCGCTGAAAATGCTGGAAATGTCTAGCTCTTTCTGGAGCTAGGTATGTTAATTATAAAGTTCATTTGGAAGAACAAGTGTGCAAGACTAACCCAAGAAAACCCTTAAAAAAGAGCATTTGGGAAGGGAGGGTATTAAAACATAAAGTCTCAAAAACTGAAAATGAGGTATAGGCACATGCATAGACCAGTGGAACACAACAGAAAATTCAGAAATAGACCCAAATGCATATGAAAATTCAAGGTACAATAAAGGTGGTTAGTTCAAAAACATACATAAATCAGTGGAACAGAATAGACAACCCAAAAATAAACCCACATAAGTAAGGTCGTTTAATCTACCACAAAGGAGGCAGGGATATACAATGGAGAAAAGACAGTTTCTTCAATAAGTGGCGCTGGGAAACTAGATAGCTACATGTAAAACAATAAGATTTGAACATTTCCTCACACCATACAAAAATAAACTCAAGGTAGATTAAAGACTGAAATGTAAGACCTGAAGCCATAAAACTCCTAGAAGAGAAAATGAGCAGAACACTCTTTTACATAAATCGTACCAATATTTTTTTGGATGTGTCCCCTAAGGCAAAATAAATAAAAGCAAAAATAAACAAGTGGGACATAATTAAATTTAGAAGCTTTTGCACAGCAAAGGAAACCCATCAGAAATATGAAAAGACAACCTACTGAGTGGGAGAAAATATTTGCAAATGAGATGACCGATAGAGTTAATATCCAAAATATGGAAAACAGCCCTACAACTCACCATAAAAAAACACACAACCCAGGGCTTCCCTGGTGGCGCAGTGGTTGAGGGTCCGCCTGCCAATGCGGGGGATACGGGTTCATGCCCCGGTCCAGGAGGATCCCGCATGCCGCGGAGCGGCTAGGCCCGTGAGCCATGGCTGCTGAGCCTGCGCGTCCGGAGCCTGTGGTCCGCAACGGGAGGGGCCACAGCAGTGAGAGGCCCGCGTACCGCAAAAAAAAAACACCCAAAAAACCACACAACCCAAGTTTAAAAATGGGCTGGGGACGTCCCTGGTGGTCCAGTTACTACGACTTTACACTCCCAATGCAGGGTTCGATCCCTGGTCAGGGAACTAGATCCCACATGCCGCAACCAAAAAAAAAAAGATCCCCCATACGGCAACTAAAATAAAAGAAGGGCCAAAGACATTTTCCAAAGAAGACATATAGCTGACCAACATGAAAAGATGCTCAACATCATTAATCATCAGAGAAATGCAAATTAAAATCACAGTGAGATATCACCACACACCTGTCAGAATGGCTATCATCAAAAATAACAAATGTTGGTGAGGATGTGGAGAAAAGGGAACTCTCGTACACTGTTGGTGGGAATGTAAATTGGTGCAGCCATTGTGGAAAACAGTATGGAGGTTTCTCAAAAAACTAAATATAGAACTAGCATATGACACAGCAATTCCACTTTAGGTATATATCCAAAAAAACTGAAAACACTAATTTGAAAAGATACATGCACCCCAAAGGTCATAGCAGCATTTTTTACAATAGCCAAGATGTGGAAGCAACACAAGGATCCATCAATGGATGGATCCATTGTGTTGAATGGATGAAGATGAATCCATTTCATCCATTCAGATGAAATGGATTCAGATGAATGGATAAAGAAAATGTAGCATAAATCTATATCTATAGCTCTCTATATATACACAATGGAGTGTTACTCAGCCATGAAAAGGAATGAAATTCTGCCATTTGCAAAAATATGGATGGACCTAGAGAGTATTGTGCTTAGTGAAATAAGTTAGAGACAAATATTGTATGTTATCACTTAGACGTGGCATCTGAAAAAATTAATAAATGTATATAACAAAATAAACAGACTCACAGATATAGAAAACAAACTAGTGGATGCCAGTGGGGAGAGGGAAGTGGGAAGGAGCACAATAGGGGTAGGGGATTAAGAGATACAAATTACTATGTATAAAATAGATAAGCAACAAGGATATATTGTACAGCACAGGGAAGTATAGCCCTTATTTTATAACAACTTTAAATGGAATATAATCTATAAAAATATTATCACTGTGCTGTACATCTGAAATATAATATTTTAAATCAACTATACTTCAATAAAAAATAAAATAAAAGGTGGTGCCTTAAGTCAGTGGGGAGAAAAGATGGACTATAAAAGTGAGTAGTATTGGGATAACTGGATAGCCATATGGAAAATGAAAATTGATCTGTTCCTCACACTATGTGCCAGGATAATTTTCAAATTGATCAGAGATTTAATTGTACAATATTAAATCATACAACTACTAGAAAAAATAAGATGAATTCCTCAGTAGACTGGCTAGTCTAAATCTGTGAGTATATTTTTGGGCTACTGAGAGCTAAGTAAGAATGTTTTTTTCAATTTTGAAGGGTTTAATAAACAAGGAGAAGGAGTAAAAAGACATGATCATATCTGGTTATAAACCCTAAAATATTTTAAATAGTTTTTTAAAGGTTGTCAACCCCTGCTGTGTAACATGGGAGTGAGGAAACTTTCCTAACAGTATTGGTTAATTATTGCATAATAATGCCACATGTCTTTCAGTCTCCTTGGATCAGTAGGAAAATATTCACCCATTTGGTGGAAGGGATTGTAATTCACATGGTAAAGCATGGGGATACAGAGAAGGGTGAAGAATTGGGGCCAATAATGTAATCCTCCAGACTAAGTATGACTTAAAAATCCAGATACAGCAGAGATATATTTGGCTATGCTAAAAACCCAAAAAACAAACAAAAAACATTCCTTTTGCATCTCAAAGTAAAGTAAAATACAAGTGATAACTGGGAAAACATTTTCAATTTATATCACAGATTAAGGGCTAATATCTCTAGTTTATAAAGAGCTTCTAAAAATAGAGTCAGTCTTATAGAAAAATAGAGAAATGATAGGAACAGTTCACAGAAAAAAATGCAAATGCCCCTTAAACATATGAAAAGATGCTCAACTTTCCACAGTTTGATTTTTACAACAACCTGGTGAGGTGGATATTCTTATCATCCCTATTTTTCAGACAAGAAAACGGAGTCAAAAAGAGATAAAGTGTCCTGCCTGAACTCAACTAATAAGTAATGGTGCCAGGATTTGAAGCCAGTCAGGCGGGCTCTGGCTAAGAGTAGTTCACCATGACTAAGTGATGCTTATTTCAGGAACACAAGATCATTTAATATTAAGACTAACTGGGTGTTTCCTTAATATGGTAAAATATGTTTATCTCAGTCCAAATTCTGCTTAATTGAGAATTAGAGAAGCAATTTCCTTAAAATCAGAAACAAATCAAACAAACAGGAAAACACCTTCATTACCTTGAAGTAGGTAAATATTTCTTACGCAAAATAAAAAGTACTACCCAGAAAAATAAAGACTGATGCATTAGTTTATATTAAAATTAAAATTTTCTATTCAAAAGACCTCATTAAGAGTAAAAATGTCAGCCACAGGGTAGGAGATTATACTTGCAATACAAACATCTGACAAGACTTGCATCCAGAATCTATTTTAGAAATTGCTACAAATCAATTAAAACAGATAATCTAATACCAGGCAAATGACTCGTACAAAACATCACAAAAGAAGATATCCAAATGGCCAATAAGTGTATGACAGAGGGTTAAACATCATTAGTCATTCATGAAATGTAAATTAAAACCACAAAGACATACACACGCAACAGACTGGCTAAAGTTAAAGAGACTAACAACACTGAGTACTGGTATGGATGTGGAGCAACAGACACTCCCCTAAACTGCTGGTAAGGGTGTATATACAGCCGCCTTGGATAGTTATTTACAATATCCACTAAAGCTAAACATATGCAAACCTGGCCACCCGGAAGTACCATTCTTAGGTATATACAAAATAGAAATGTGTACATATGTGCACCAAAACACACGCACATAGCAGCCCTATACAGCGTAGCCAAAACTGAAAATGACACAGAAGTCCATCAACAGAATGAATCCATATATTGTGATATAGTCATACGGTGGAATACTACATAGAAACAAGGATTAACAAACTACACGCAGCAACATGAATGAAGCTCGAAAACATAATGTTGAACAAAGCAGCCAGGTACATGAGGACGTATTGTATGATTCCATTTACATAAGGTTAAGAACAAGCAAAACCGAACTTTGCTGTTAGAAATCTTTCCTGTAGGTGTGAGTATAACTGAAGGAGACAGAAGGCCTCTGGAAGTTTCAGCAATGTTCTTGCCTTTGTTTAGAGGGTGTGATCTCTTTGTGAAGATTCACTGAGCCGTAGATTTACAATTGTGCATTTTTCTGGAAGTATGCTGTAGTCAATAAAAACAACACAAAATAAAACAAAAAAAAATGTTTGTGAGCAGGGGTATTTTTGAGTATAGGCTCATGTCTGAGCGCCATGGCAGGGCATGTGTAGACCCCACTTTCCCTTGAAGCTCAGGACCTGGGCAGGAAGTACTACCCAGAGGCCCTCCCTCCTAGACTGCCTTGAGGGGTCCTCCCACCCTGCCATTTGGGGATTCTTGAGAGGCCCTGGCATTTCCTTTCAGAATAGGTCATGGGGCCATATATAATTCTCCATGCTTTGTTTTGTTTTGTTTTGTTTTGCAGTACGCGGGCCTCTCACTGCTGTGGCCTCTCCCGTTGCGGAGCACAAGCTCCAGACGCGCAGGCTCCATGGCCATGGCTCACGGGCCCAGCTGCTCCATGGCATGTGGGATCTTCCCGGACCGGGGCATGAACCCGTGTCCCCTGCATCGGCAGGTGGACTCTCAACCACTGTGCCACCAGGGAAGCGCCCTCCATGTTGTTTTAAAAAGATCTTCCACAGTGAAGGCCATGCTGGGACTCAGTCCCCAGTCTTCTGGCCATCATCTCTTCTGATTAGATAGTCGCTGTCCCTGTAGGATATCCCTGGTGTGGGACTAAGCAGCTGCCCACAGATGTCTTTACCACCGTCCCCCTCCAGCTTCAAAGGGCCTGAGTACCTACCTGGTCAGTGTGGAGTAGAGGAAAGAGCCCAGGCAACAGGGAAGTGAGACTGAGGGAGCCCCAGAGCCCAGGGGAGAAGGACTCAGGCAGAAGTGACGGTGACCAGCCAATGGGGGTAGAACCCTAGGCATGAAGTTGAACTCCTGTAGGGAGTGAATCCAGGGATGTGAGGAGACACTGCCTCAAGACC
Source organism: Phocoena phocoena (assembly GCF_963924675.1). Taxonomy (NCBI): domain Eukaryota; kingdom Metazoa; phylum Chordata; class Mammalia; order Artiodactyla; family Phocoenidae; genus Phocoena; species Phocoena phocoena. Next base: position 26,177,883 of record NC_089220.1, on the reverse strand, counting down.
ATTCTAGGACGTGCATGATCCACAGCCTCTCTGGTGTGGATCACTTGCAAGTCATTTGTGAATTGAGTAACATAAAATGAATCATGTTCCTGCTAGGACACATGCTTTTTATTCTAAGAGACTTAAAAGTAGCTCATCTTTGTAACACAGACATAATCCTCTACATGTAGAAAGGCATTGGGAAGAGTACTGTTTGTAACTAGTGGAATTGGTATCCACATTGTGTAGGTGTGTAAAACATGAGTTCCTCAATTCTACCTACAAGCAGAAAACAGCCTCCTAGTCCTGGACACTCCAGTCATCACCACAGGGACCCTACACAGAGTCTGAGAGTTGGAAAGCTCATTGGAGGTCACCTGGTCCAGCCTCCCCCAGCCAGAGGGCTTGGTCCAAGATTCCTGGCCCTGGAAAATAAAGTAAGTGGAGTAAAAATGTCTATTCACATCTCCTGGGGCAATTCCTACATGAAAGGGAAAAATAGCAGTAGATAATCCTGGAGCTTTCCAGAAGCAACACTGCCTTACAGGTCTATGTGGCTGCAACACTGAGGAGATTAAATGCTAATAGAAAGCCCTGTCTGGAACCAGAAGGCGAGTACAAGTGCTAGGTATCAGGATATTACAGGTTTGCATTCCCACTTAAAAAGATAATAAAGTAGTATTGCTTTCTCTTCCCCCTGGACCCCACAGGAACAAAAATTCCCCTCTGTTAGATCCAAGATTCTCAAGCATTTTGTTTCAAATGTTGAGTTCCTTTTGGGGAGGCAGGAACATAAACACTTTTGGTGTTTGATTTGTGTGTGTGTGTGTGTACACAAAGAAAGTTTGCTTCTTCCCTCTCACCTCCCCACATTGCAAGTCTCTGCCTCTTTCTCTGAACTTGTAAGTTTCAGCATTGTGCCAGGGGGCATATGCAGTTTCTAGGTTGTCAGTTTTCCAAGGTCATCTTTTGAGATTAGCTGACTGCTGGATGCATCTGTAACAAGTCAGAGAAGGGTTTCTTCGACTTAGTTGGCTCTTCCCCTCTGATCTGAACCTGCTGAGGAAGTTTCCGTGTATCCTGTAGCCTGTTTAGTGAGTGTAAATTCCTGAAAGAAAGTGAAAGCAGAGTTTAATAATTCCTGGTGCCCGTTCCTTATCTCCTCTCCCCCGCCTCCCTGTCCTTTGGTGAGTGTGAAAGGACATGACAGTGTCTGGAGGAGTTGGTGGAGAGAAACAGTGGCCTGTGGGTTGGGACTCAGAGAAAGAGGTTATCCTAGGATGAAATACAAACCATATCACATTGATTTTCCCTTTGGGGGGCCCGGATATCACATCCTTCCATTTCTCTCTAGTCCCTGCCTGCCATCGACAGGGAAGCATTAACAGGGAATAATCAATGGCGCTCTGTCCTGAAAATAAAAGGCTTGTCATGTCTCTCCATTTGGTGGAATGGATGTGGGACCACGGGTAATGTGGCCAGCTCCCATCTGTCTCCTGACACAGGCACTGACTCAGACATGCTTTCCATCCAGAGGGCTGCAGCTCGCAGCCAGGTGATTGCAAACTCTGTGTGGGCATCAAGAAAAACCATGACTTCAATTTCTTGGAACTCTTGTGTCAGGAGCTTGGCTAACTATCAAACATGGCAGCTAAGGAGTGACTTTACTGAACTTTAATTTCTGGGTTACATAATGGATTGATGTTCCCTAATATGATAGATGCTGTGCTTGCAGTCAAAACAAGGCTGTGTATTCGCCGTTTCATGATAGAATCACAGAAATTCAGAATTGACAGGGACTTAAATCTACGTTCCAGCCCTATTCCCCATCTGATGTATGAATTTGCTATAAATTTCCTGATAAACCCAACGGTTGCCTGAACACTACTGCCTCCCAGCGTTGCCCATCCATTGTCAGAAAGCTCAGCTCTTGGAAAGTATTTTCTCACACTAACCAAAATCTGTTTTGTGGTGCTTGTGTACAGCACTCAAAGTTTCCTCTCCAGATGCCCCTCCGCTTTCACTTAGATCCAGTTCCCACTTGGTTCCCAACCTCTTCTGATTCTTTCCCACCAATAGTTCTGTTAAGTTCCTTTAGATCTAACCCTTATATCTGGTTATTCATCAAAGACTCTGGCTTGGAAGCATGCCAGTAGTCTTTCTCCTTTCAGACTCCTTGGGTAGCCTTCCTGCTCCCACCTAATCCCCCACCATCAGCCCAGAGATAAGTGGGAAGCATCCCCTTCCATTTTCTGTACTTGTGGTCACTTAGCTGGCTTTGGAAGACATCCTTTGGACTTGTGTTAAGATAGCTCTAAACTAAACTCTCTTTGCATTTGTAGTGCATGCTACAAAGCCACTTTCCTATCTTATACCTGTATGACTTGATTTTACTTGGACCTACACGAAGAACAACACCACTATTACTATTACGTTTTGTCTTGTTAGATTGGTTTGTTGCTCCACCTTTTTAAGCTCTTTAAAATCAGAATCAGAGTCTGCCATTGCAAGCACGCACCTTCATTCTCAGCTTTGGTTAATCTGAAATATGATAAGCATACCTTTTCTGTCTTGGTCTACAACACTGGCAAAAATGAGAGGATGGGGCCCAGGACAGGGTCCTTGAATAACCTTTAAAAACCTCTCTTTAATTAGTATCTCTGAGGCAATCTCATTGGGTGTGGTAGTTGCTAATCCTGCTAATTAAACTAGCACCTATGCTGTATTTTTTTTTTTTTTTTTTTTCCGGTACGTGGGCCTCTCACTGCTGTGGCCTCTCCCGTTGCGGAACACAGGCTCCGGACGCGCAGGCTCAGCGGCCATGGCTCATGGGCCCAGCCGCTCCGCGGCATGTGGGATCCTCCCGAACCGGGGCACGAACCCGTGTCCCCTGCATCGGCAGGCGGACTCCCAACCACTGCGCCACCAGGGAAGCCCTATGCTGTATTTTTAAATTTAATTTTTTAATTGAAGTATAGTTGATTCACAATGTTGTGGTAATTACTGCTGTACAGCAAAGCGACTCAGTTATACACACACACACACACACACACACACACACACACACACATATATATATATACATTCTTTTTAAAAAAATATTCTTTTCCATTATGGTTTATCATAGGATATTGAATATAGTTCTCTGTGCTCTACAGTAGGACCTTGGAACCCCTCCTTCCCCCAACCCCCTCCCCCTTGGCAACCACCAGTCTGTTCTCTATGTCTGTGATTCTGTTTGTTTCGTTTGTGTCATACTTTAGATTCCACACATAAGTGACGTCATATGGCATTTGTCTTTCTCTTTCTGACTTACTTCACTTAGTGTGATCATCTTAGTTGCATATGCTATATTCTTAATGATGATGATTACTTATTGAGCCTTACTATGTGCCAGACTTGTCTCATTTAATCTGCATAATAACCTAGTGAGGTAGGTACTGTCATTATTCCCATTAAACAAATGAGGCACAAAGAGGTTAGTCAGCTTGCCTGAGACCACAGAGCAGAGCCAAGATTTGAACCCAAGTGTTCTGACTGAGTCCATACTGTTAACCACTCTTTTAATAAATTTATTTATTTATTTATTTATTTTGGCTGCGTTGGGTCTTCGTTGCTGTGCGCGGGCTTTCTCTAGTTGCAGTGAGCGGGGGCTACTCTTCGTTGCAGTGCGCGGGTTTCCCGCTGCAGTGGCTTCTCTTGTTGAGGAGCGCAGGCTCTAGGCACGCGGCATCAGTAGTTGCGGCACGTGGGCTCAGTAGTTGTGGCTCACGGGCTCTAGAGCGCAGGCTCAGTAGTTGTGGCGCACGGGCTTAGCTGCTCTGCGGCATGTGGGATCTTCCCGGCCCAGGGCTCAAACCCGTGTCCCCTGCATTGGCAGGCAGATTCTTCACCACTGTGCCACCAGGGCAGTCCCTGTTACCCACTCTTATACTGATATCTCACCCACTGCACTGTGAAATCCTTGTCATGTGTCCGTGTATTCTGGAACATTCAGCAGCTGCTTACTCATGCCGTGTGAGAGCTGGATAAAGCCTCATGAACATGAGCGTCCCACCCTGGGGACCTGTTCCAGCTTGCCTTCCACCAGCCCCTTTCAATATTTCTTGCTCACTGGCGCCTCTGATTTCACTGAGATTGGGTTTGATGGGGTTGGAAGTATAGAGATAAGATCCATTTGCCTTCCCAAGTTGGGAACCAACCGAGAGATAGACCCAGTTGTCAGAGAGATGGAGACCAAGATGTCAACTCTCTAACAGAATGGAGTGCAGGGACAGAGCCCACCCCACCAAATTACTACATAACGGGGAGGTGACTCCCAGTGGGCAGGCAGGCTTTAAGAGAGCCCAGAAGGGGCTGGTGGACACGCTCTGTTCCTTCTCAAAATGCACCAGAGAAGTTTTTGCTCCTCCCGTCCTGTTAATAGTATTAAGCCTTTTATGGTGCCTTTCCATTTATGAATCACTTTGCTATGCGTTCTCTCATTCAGTCCTACCTCAACTCTTTTATAGGTGGAGGTATAAAGTATAGTTCTTTTATACTTTCCTCGCTGAAGTACTTCCACATGTTAACATAGACCCTGGAAACAGATTACCGCAGGGGTCCAAACATAGTTCATTCACCGTATTTCCAGCAACAGCTCTGATCTCCTTAGGGGGATCTGTCCTCCTCTCACTTCATGACGTTTAGATGAAATCTCTCCTTCCCTTCCCTAAGCTCAAGGGATGGGCATACCACTAAATAGAAGTTTGGTACAGTGAGTCCCACTGCTAACCATCTTAAGTGAGTGAAGCAAGGACAGCCCCCCATCCCCCAGAGACAACACCGGATCCATGCGTGCCAGTGCGAGTGCCCTGACAAGAGAGTTCTGCGCATCCTTGCCCTGCCTCTCCACCTTCCTACCAATTCTGCGAGTTCTCCAATACTTTCCCAGGGAAGCCCACTGTTCCCCTTAAATGTATGAGGGAGTCTATTGCTTATAGAAATATAACTAAGAAAAATAAAGTGCAGGATTTGATTGTTACCAGGGTCTGATGCAGCTTTCCCTGATTCAGCTTCTGGCCCCATTAACACAACTTTCCTGGGCGATGCCTCTGACATGCGTCCACATCCATTAAGGGACAGCCCAGCCTTGTGCCTGAAGGGAGGGGATCAGGAAATCTTTCGCTGAATTACAGATATACCATATCCAAGAGCCTACTAATCATGGCAAAGATAGAAATGATGTCAATCTGATGTTACGCATGTGCATTTGTAAACAAAGCCACACAGCATCCCTCAGTTCACCATTTTGTATTTTAAGTGCTTGGAGTTTATTTAGAATTTGATGCTCTCGTTTGGGTGTCAGTGATAATCCCCTTTATTTGCAAAATAAACTAGCGGTGGGACCCTTGGCAGATCTGTTTGAACCTCAGCATCCTCATCTGTAAGATGGATGCCATCCCACTTATGATTCCAAGCTTCTATATGTGGCTTTATCATTTACCAGTTATTCTCTCATTTGATCCAGCTACACTTGTTTGTTGCAAAGGACCAACAATAATTCGTGTGAAAATACTTAGTGAAATGTAATGCATTATATCTAGGCAGTAGTTTGTTATAAAAGCTCCAACCTTCATCTTCTAGAATCTTCTATTCTCCCGGTTGCTCCCAAGATCCTTGACAATAATTTAGCAATCCCATTGCAAGAGTTATCAGCACCCAGGAGGGTAATTCATCAAAGTAAGCGACTTTAATTCATTAGAGTAGCTAGAAAACAGGTGAGTCTCTTCACTCAGGGCTTTAATTCTTTCTTATCAAACATTTGTGTTACCCATTTCATGGTAAAAGATTTTATTTGACAGAAAAGATGGAAGCAAATTAAGGGGTGTAGAAGTTCTGCTTTCTTTCTGATAAAAATCACTACCATTCCTAAACAGTGCCCATGGCATCTTTTTCTTTGACTTGCCCTAAACTTAACTTTAAAAAGCAGAAGCCATTTTTGATGCCCTTGACTCGTTTCACAAGTCTCCACTCATTGCTGGCTTCAGCCTTCTGACTCTTTAGCCAAAAGCCATCTTGCTTATTAACTTTTTTTTTCACATTCTGCTCTGCCAAGATTATGAAGAACAGAAGCGCATGAAGATAGAAGCGTTATTGGGGAAAGTGTTTTGAGCACTGTGTCAATTCAAGATCCTGTTGCCCCACTCAAGGACTGAAGCCTCTGCTGTTGGTGTTAATCTGGAAGTGATCCTAAGGGTTCACCAGGCCACAGCCCCCATTATAGACACACGTCACCCTGTCATCACAAACTTCTCTTCTATAGCACTCTGCCCATCACTGTTCTCAGAGTTATGTAGGTCCCCGGTTTCGTGTTTCTTCTTCTTTTTTTTTTTTTTTGCGGTACGCGGGCCTCTCACTGGCTCACGGGCTTAGTTGCTCCGCGGCATGTGGGATCTTCCTGGACCGGAGCACGAACCCGTGTCCCCTGCATCTGCAGGCAGACTCCCAACCACTGCGCCACCAGGGAAGCCCCCTCGTGTTTCTTCTTTCTACCGTTTATATTTGAGCTTGTCAGAGCTCCTCCTGCAGCTACTTAGATTTTCTTACAGTCCATTTCCCTTTCTATCCTTTTGGTGACATTTTTCGTTACATAGTCAGGGTTGAGCTTTTGAGAGTTTCCCAATCATGAACTACCTTTCTCATGCTATGGAATCATTGCTAATATGGCTAAAATTTAGAGACTAAACACACACACATTTCTAATTATCAAAGTAAGTTATACTTACTGGCATACTGTGGACCATTTGAAAAGTTTAGAGAAGTAGAAAAAAAATCACAGTCTTACCACCCCAGAACAGCTACCCATTGGCATTTTGGTATAATTCATGTACACATTATTCTACCTGTATTTCAAAATCTACATGTGTATAGTAAAAATACTGTACATCAAAAGTTTTGGACATGTTACATTCGCCCCCCCCTTATCAATATGAGTTCTTGATAAGTGCTATATTTAATGCCTGCATAATATTGCATACATGAAACATAGGTCTTCTATTATTGAATACTGAAGTCATTCCCAGGAATTTTTCTTTTATAAATAACCCCATGTGAGGTTGGAGGAGGGGCACAATCCACAAGACTATCCTCATTTCTGACACCAACTGCAAAGTTAGGAAACAGTTTACATGACCACCCTCACTTGTGACACCATTGTAAGTTTAGGGGTTCCCAAGACCACCTTGAGTTTCTGTAATTCACTAGAAGGACTCACAGAACTCACTGGGAGCTATTATACTCATGGTCATGGTTTATTACAGCTCAAGAATACAGATTAAAATCAGCCAAGGGAAGAGCTTCCAGCAGTCCTCTTCCCATGGAGTCACAGACAGTGTTACTTTTCTGGCAACAATGTGTGACAACAGGCACCAGCACTGCCAACCAGGGAAGCTCACATGAGCCTTGATGTCTAGAGATTACAGATATGCCATATCCAAGGGCTCCCTGGGTGACTGCCCCTTTAGTCTCCAGCCCACCCAGACACAGAGTGGATACCACTTGGCCCAAAGCCCACATCATAAATCATAGTGTTAGACTGTTCAGTGGCCAAGGCGCACAGGTAAACAAAGACACTCTTATCAGGTGGGACATTCTAAGGGCCTAGAGATCACTCCCAATAGCTGAGGGCCAAGGCTGGACTGCTCTTTGGTATACATCTTGTAATGACTATCTTTGTGCATAAGTTTTGTCCATTTTGAGGGCTATTTCTTTAGGGTAGATTCCTGGAAATGGAATAATTGGATCAAAGGATAAGACTTGATACATATTATCAAAATGACTCTGGAAGAGTGAACCAATTTATACTCCACTCCTCTCCATCCCCACCCAGGAACACACCAGGGTATCTGTTTTATCACACCCTCACTTGCAGTGGCTATCGTCACTTAAAAATATTTCTGGCAATCAGATAGACACAACGTGGTATCACGTGGTTTTTGCTTGTCTATGATTACTAGTAAGGGTATATACTCATGCTCATTTTTTTTTTTTGAAACTTTTACAGCTGGTTTATTTTTAATTTCCTTGAAATAACTTGTGAAATGTGGTTTGCCTCATAATGCTTCTCAATACTGTAGTTTTCATTTAAATTATAATTTTACGTTTAAAAACTGAATTATATGATAAGTGATAGAAGATAAACTGTCTGTAATAATATTTCTTTCCTTTTCTTTTTTTTTTTTACATCTTTATTGGAGTATAATTGCTTTACAATGGTGTGTTAGTTTCTGCTTTATAACAAAGTGAATCAGTTATACATATACATATGTTCCCATATCTCTTCCCTCTTGCGTCTCCCTCCCTCCCACCCTCCCTATCCCACCCCTCCAGGCGATCACAAAGCACCGAGCTGATCTCCCTGTGCTATGCGGCTGCTTCCCACTAGCTATCTACCTTACGTTTGGTAGTGTATATATGTCCATGCCTCTCTCGTGCTTTGTCACAGCTTACCCTTCCCCCTCCCCATATCCTCAAGTCCATTCTCTAGTAGGTCTGTGTCTTTATTCCTGTCTTACCCCTAGGTTCTTCATGCCATTTTTTCCCCTTAAATTCCAAATATATGTGTTAGCATACGGTATTTGTCTTTCTCTTTCTCACTTACTTCACTCTGTATGACAGACTCTAGATCTATCCACCCCATTACAAATAGCTCAATTTCATTTCTTTTTATGGCTAATATTCCATTGTATATATGTGCCACATCTTCTTTATCCATTCATCCGATGATGGACCCTTAGGTTGTTTCCATCTCCGGGCTATTGTAAATAGAGCTGCAATGAACATTTTGGTACATGACTCTTTTTGAATTATAGTCTTCTCAGAGTATATGCCCAGTAGCGGGATTGTTGGGTCATATGGTAGTTCTATTTGTAGTTTTTTAAGGAACCTCCATACTGTTCGCCACAGTGGCTGTATCAGTTTACATTCCCACCAACAGTGCAAGAGGGTTCCCTTTTCCCACACCCTCTCCAGCATTTATTGTTTCTAGATTTTTTGATGATGGCCATTCTGACTGGTGTGAGATGATATCTCATTGTAGTTTTGATTTGCATTTCTCCAATGATTAACGATGTTGAGCATTCTTTCATGTGTTTGTTGGCAGTCTGTATATCTTCTTTGGAGAAACGTCTATTTAGTTCTTCTGCCCATTTTTGGAATGGGTTGTTTGTTTTTTTTTTGTTATTGAGCTGCATGAGCTGCTTATAAATTTTGGAGATTAATCCTTTGTCAGTTGCTTCATTTGCAAATATTTTCTCCCATTCTGAGGGTTGTCTTTTGGTCTTGATTATGGTTTCCTTTGCTGTGCAAAAGCTTTGAAGTTTCATTAGGTCCCATTTGTTTATTTTTGTTTTTATTTCCATTTCTCTAGGAGGTGGGTCAAAAAGGATCTGGCTGTGATTTATGTCATAGAGTATTCTGCCTATGTTTTCCTCTAAGAGTTTGATAGTTTCTGGCCTTACATTTAGGTCTTTAATCCATTTGGAGCTTATTTTTGTGTATGGTGTTAGAGAGTGATCTAATCTCATACTTTTACATGTACCTGTCCAGTTTTCCCAGAACCACTTATTGAAGAGGCTGTCCTTTCTCCACTGTACATTCCTGCCTCCTTTATCAAAAATAAGGTGACCATATGTGTGTGGGTTTATCTCTGGGCTTTCTATCCTGTTCCATTGATCTATCTTTCTGTTTTTGTGCCAGTACTATACTGTCTTGATTACTGTAGCTTTGTAGTATAGTCTCCAGTCAGGGAGCCTGATTCCTCCAGCTCCGTTTTTTCTTTCTCAAGATTGCTTTGGCTATTCGGGGTCTTTTGTGTTTCCATACAAATTGTGAAATTTTTTGTTCTAGTTCTGTGAAAAATGCCAGTTGTAGTTTGATAGGGGTTGCATTGAATCTGTAGATTGCTTTGGGTAGTAGAGTCATTTTCACAATGTTGATTCTTCCAATCCAAGAACATGGTATATCTCTCCATCTATTTGTATCATCTTTAATTCCCTTCATCAGTGTCTTATAATTTTCTGCATACAGGTCTTTTGTCTCCTTAGGTAGGTTTATTCCTAGATATTTTATTCTTTTTGTTGCAATGGTAAGTGGGAGTGTTTTCTTGATTTCACTTTCAGATTTTTCATCATTAGTGTATAGGAATGCCAGAGATTTCTGTGCATTATTTTGTATCCTGCTACTTTATCAAATTCATTGATTAGCTCTAGTAGTTTTCTGGTAGCATCTTTAGGATTCTCTATGTATAGTATCATGTCATCTGCAAACAGTGACAGCTTTACTTCTTCTTTTCTGATTTGGATTCCTTTTATTTCCTTTTCTTCTCTGATTGCTGTGGCTAAAACTGCCAAAACTATGTTGAATAAGAGTGGTGAGAGTGGGCAACCTTGTCTTGTTCCTGATCTTAGTGGAAATGCTTTCAGTTTTTCACCATTGAGGATGAAGTTGGCTGTGGGTTTGTCATATATGGCCTTTATTGTGTTGAGGAAAGTTCCCTCTATGCCTACTTTCTGCAGGGTTTTTATCATAAATGGGTGTTGAATTTTGTCAAAAACTTTCTCTGCATCTATTGAGATGCTCATATGGTTTTTCTCCTTCAGTTTGTTAATATGGTGTATCACGTTGATTGATTTGTGTATGTTGAAGGATCCTTGCATTCCTGGGATAAACACCACTTGATCATGGTGTATGATCCGTTTAATGTGCTGTTGGATTCTGTTTGCTAGTATTTTGTTGAGGATTTTTGCATCTATGTTCATCAGTGATATTGGCCTGTAGTTTTCTTTCTTTGTGACATCCTTGTCTGGTTTTGGTATCAGGGTGATGGTGGCCTCGTAGAATGAGTGTGGGAGTATTCCTCCCTCTGCTATATTTTGGAAGAGTTTGAGAAGGATAGGTGTTAGCTCTTCTCTAAATGTTTGATACATTTCGCCTGTGAAGACATCTGGTCCTGGGCTTTTGTTTGTTGGAAGATTTTTAATCACAGTTTCAATTTCAGTGCTTGTGATTGTTCTGTTCATCTTTTCTATTTCTTCCTGATTCAGTCTTGGCAGGTTGTGCATTTCTAAGAATTTGTCCATTTCTTCCAGGTTGTCCATTTTATTGCCATAGAGTTGCTTGTAGTAATCTCTCATGATCTTTTGTATTTCTGCAGTGTCAGTTGTTACTTCTCCTTTTTCATTTCTAATTCTATTGATTTGAGTCTTCTCCCTTTTTTTCTTGATGAATCTGGCTAATGGTTTATCAATTTTGTTTATCTTCTCAAAGAACCAGCTTTTAGTTTTATTGATATTTGCTATCGTTTCCTTCATTTCTTTTTCATTTATTTCTGATCTGATTTTTATGATTTCTTTCCTTCTGCTAACTTAGGGGTTTTTTTGTTCTTCTTTCTCTAATTATTTTATGTGCAAGGTTAGGTTGTTTATTTGAGATGTTTCCTGTTTCTTAAGGTAGGATTGTATTGCTATAAACTTCCCTCTTAGAACTGCTTTTGCTGCATCCCATAGGGTTAGGGTCATCGTGTCTCCATTGTCATTTGTTTCTAGGTATTTTTTGATTTCCTCTTTGATTTCTTCAGTGATCACTTCATTATTAAGTAGTGTATTGTTTAGCCTCCATGTGTTTGTATATTTTACAGATCTTTTCCTGTAATTGATATCTAGTCTCATAGCGTTGTTGTCGGAAAAGATGCTTGATACGATTTCAATTTTCTTAAATTTACCAAGGCTTGATTTGTGACCCAACATATGATCTATCCTGGAGAATGTTCCATGAACACTTGAGAAAAATGTGTATTCTGTTGTTTTTGGATGAAATGTCCTATAAATATCAATTAAGTCCATCTTGTTTAATGTATCATTTAAAGCTTGTGTTTCCTTATTTATTTTCATTTTGGATGATCTGTCCATTGGTGAAAGTGGGGTGTTAAAGTCCCCTACTATTAATGTGTTACTGTCAATTTCCCCTTTTATGGCTGTTAGTATTTGCCTTATGTATTGAGGTGCTCCTATGTTGGGTGCATAAATATTTACAATTGTTATATCTTCTTCTTGGATCGATCCCTTGATCATTATGTAGTGTCCTTCTTTGTCTCTTCTAATAGTCTTTATTTTAAAGTCTATTTTGTCTGATATGAGAATTGCTACTCCAGCTTTCTTTTGGTTTCCATTTGCATGAAATATCTTTTTCCATCCCCTTACTTTCAGTCTGTATGTGTCTCTAGGTCTGAAGTGGGTCTCTTGTAGACAGCACATATATGGGTCTTGTTTTTGTATCCATTCAGCCAATCTGTGTCTTTTGCGGGGAGCACTTAGTCCATTTACATTTAAGGTAATTATTGATATATATGTTCCTATTCCCATTTTCTTAATTGTTTTGGGTTCGTTATTGTAGGGCTTTTCCTTCTCTTGTGTTTCTTGCCTAGAGAAGTTCCTTTAGCAGTTGTTGTAAAGCTGGTTTGGTGGTGCTGAACTCTCTCAGCTTTTGCTTGTCTGTAAAGGTTTTAATTTCTCCATCAAATCTGAATGAGATCCTTGCTGGGTAGAGTAATCTTGGTTGCAGGTTTTTCTGCTTCATCACTTTAAATATGTCCTGCCACTCCCTTCTGGCTTGTAGACTTTCTGCTGAAAGATCAGCTGTTAACCTTATGGGGATTCCCTTGTGTGTTATTTGTTGTTTTTCCCTTGCTGCTTTTAATATGTTTTCTTTGTATTTAATTTTTGACAGTTTGATTAATATGTGTCTTGGCATATTTCTCCTTGGATTTATCCTGTATGGGACTCTCTGTGCTTCCTGGACTTGATTAACTATTTCCTTTCCCATATTAGGGAAGTTTTCAACTATAATCTTTTCAAATATTCTCTCAGTCCCTTTCTTTTTCTCTTCTTCTTCTGGAACCCCTATAAGTTGAATGTTGGTGCGTTTAGTGTTGTCCCAGAGGTCTCTGAGACTGTCCTCAGTTCTTTTCATTCTTCTTTCTTTATTTTGCTCTGCAGTAGTTATTTCCACTATTTTATCTTCCAGGTCACTTATCCGCTCTTCTGCCTCAGTTATTCTGCTATTGATCCCATCTAGAGTATTTTTAATTTCATTTATTGTGTTGTTCATCATTGTTTGTTTCATCTTTAGTTCTTCTAGGTCCTTGTTAAATGTTTCTTGCATTTTGTCTATTCTATTTCCAAGATTTTGGATCATCTTTATTATCATTATTCTGAATTCTTTTTCAGGTAGATTGCCTATTTCCTCTTCATTTATTAGATCTAGTGGGTTTTTATCTTGCTCCTTCATCTGCTGTGTGTTTTTCTGTCTTCTCATTTTGCTTATCTTACTGTGTTTGGGGTCTCCTTTTTGCAGGCTGCACATTCGTAGTTCCCTTTGTTTTTGGTGTCTGTCCCCAGTGGCTAAGGTTGGTTCAGTGGGTTGTGTAGGCTTCCTGGTGGAGGGGACTAGTGCCTGTGTTCTGGTGGATGAGGCTGGATCTTGTCTTTCTGGTGGGCAGATCCACGTCTGGTGGTGTGTTTTGGGGTGTCTGCGGCCTTATTATGATTTTAGGCAGCCTCTCTGCTAATGGGTGGGGTTGTGTTCCTGTGTTGCTAGTTGTTTGGCACAGGATGTCCAGCACTGTAGCTTGCTGGTCGTTGAGTGAAGCTGGGTGCTGGTGTTGAGATGGAGATCTCTGGGAGATTTTCGCCATTTGATATTATGTGGAGCTGGGAGGTCTCTTGTGGACCAGTGTCCTGAAGTTGGTTCTCCCACCTCAGAGGCACAGCACTGACTCCTGGCTGCAGCACCAAGAGCATTTCATCCACACGGCTCAGAATAAAAGGGAGAAAAAGTAGAAAGAATTAGAAGTAGAAAGAAAGAAAGAAAGAAAGGAGGGACGGAGGGAGGGAGGAAGGAAGGCGGAAAGGAAGGAAGGAAAAAAGAAAGAAGATAAAGTAAAATAAAATAAAGTAAGATAAAATATAATAAAGTTATTAAAATAAAAAATAATTATTAAGAGAAAAAAATTTTAACAAAACAAAACAACAACAACAAGAAAAACGGACCGATAGAACCCTAGGACAAATGGTGGAAGCAAAGCTATACAGACAAAATCTCACACAGAAGCATACACATACACCCTCACAAAAAGAGGAAAAGGGGAAAAAAATCATAAATCTTGCTCCCAAAGTCCACCTCCTCAATTTGAGATGATTCGTTGTCTATTCAGTTATTCCACAGATGCAGGGTACATCAAGTTGATTGTGGAGCTTTAATCCGCTGCTTCTGAGGCTGCTGGGAGAGATTTCCCTTTCTCTTCTTTGTTCTCACAGCTCCCAGGGGCTCAGCTTTGGATTTGGCCCCGCCTCTGCATGTAGGTCGCCTGAGGGCGTCTGTTCTTCGCTCAGACAGGACGCGGTTAAAGGAGCAGCTGATTCGGGGCTCTGGCTCACTCAGGCCGGGGGCGGGGGGGGGGGGGGGGTAGGGAGGAGCATGGAGTGCGGGGCGGGCCTGTGGCGGCAGAGGCCGGCGTCACGTTGCACCAGCCTGAGGCGCGCCGTGCGTTCTTCCGGGGGAGTTGTCCCTGGATCCCGGGACCCTGGCACTGGCGGGCTGCACAGGCTCCCTGGAAGGGAGGTGTGGAGCGTGATCTGTGCTCGCACACAGGCTTCTTGTTGGCGGCAGTCGCAGCCTTAGCGTCTCATGCCCGTCTCTGAGGTCCGGGCGCGCCTATCTCTGGAGCTCCTTTAAGCAGCGCTGTTAATCCCCTCCTCGCGCACCAGGAAACAAAGAGGGAAGAAAAAGTCTCTTGCCCCTTCGGCAGGTCCAGACTTTTCCCTGGACTCCCTCCCGCCTAGCCGTGGTGCACCAACCCCCTGCAGGCTGTGTTCACGCCGCCGACCCCAGTCCTCTCCCTGCGCTCTGACCGAAGCCCGAGCCTCAACTCCAGGCCCGCCCGCCCCGGCGGGGGAACAGACAAGCCTCTCGGCCTGGTGAGTGCTGGTCGGCCCTGATCCTCTGTGCGGGAATCTCCCTGCTTTTCCCTCCGCACCCCTGTTGCTGTGCTCTCCTCCGCAGCTCCGAAGCTTTCCCCCTCCGCCATCCGCAGTCTCTGCCCGCGAAGGGGCTTCTAGCGTGTGGAGACCTTTCCTCCTTCACAGCTTCCTCCCACTGGTGCGGGTCACGTCCCTGTTCTTTTGTCTCTGTTGTTTCTTTTTTCTTTAGCCCTACCCAGGTACGTGGGGGGTTTCTTGCCTTTTGGGAGGTCCGAGGTCTTCTGCCACAGTTCAGTAGGTGTTCTGTGGGAGTTGTTCCACGTGTGGATGTATTTCTGGTGTATCTGTGGGGAGGAAGCTGATCTCCGCGTCTTACTCTTCCGCCATCTTCCCGGAAGCCCTCCTCATGTTCATTTTTAAAGCTTTTATTATACAGGATTTTGAGCACACACAAATGTTGACAGAATAGCTTAATGAATTCCCACGCGCCCATCATCCCAGCACAACCATCAGCCTCTGGGTCTTCTACCTCATTCAGAGCTCTACCTTCTCACTCTCATCGTTTTTTAAAGAAAACCACTTAGACGTATCATTTTATCTTTTATATTTCATTATGAATTTCCAGGACTCGACTAAAAGTCCACAAATACAATTACTATACTTCAAAAATTAATAATTTCTTAATGTCTTCAAATATCCAGTTGATATTCAAATTTCCAATTGTTTCATAATTATCAGGGTTTTTTAAAAAAAACATTAGAGGGCTTCCCTGGTGGCGCAGTGGTTGAGAGTCCGCCTGCCGATGCAGGGGACGCGGGTTCGTGCCCCGGTCCGGGAAGATCCCACATGCTGTGGGGCGGCTGGGCCCGTGAGCCATGGCCGCTGAGCCTGTGCCTCCGGAGCCTGTGCTCCGCAACGGGAGAGGCCACAACAGTGAGAGGCCCGCGTACCGCAAAAAAAAAAAAAAAAAAAAATTAAAAAAACATTAGAAACACCAGGATCCAGATGAAGTCCAGATACTGAGATTTGTAGATACATTTTTTAATCTAACATATGTTCTTTAATTTATAAATCCTCTCTCTTACCCTCCTCCCTCTCTGCCCCCCCCGTAGAGATGACTTTGTTCTTCCTCCTCTCCTTCACCACCTCCCTCTAAGACGTGACTTGTTCACGGCTGTATTCCTGGTGTCTACACCTTTGGGTCACCCCCTCCTCTTGACTGACTTCCTTCTAACAATTAGAATATGGCAAAGGCAATGGGATGTCACACCCATGACTATGTTATGTAAGACTCCTTTCTCTCTCCCTCCGTCTCCCTCTGCCCCTGCCACTCCTTCCCTGTTGCTGCCTTTGGAGAAGCAACCTGCATGAAGCAAGCTGCTCAGGTGGCAAGCGACTGTGGGCAGTCTCTAGGAGCTGAGGGTAGATTACAGCAAGAAACTAAAACCCTCACTCTGGCACCTACAAGGAAATGAAACCTGCTAACAATCTGAAGGAGCTTGGAAGCAGGTCTCTTAGTTGAGCCTCTGGTGAGAGCACAGCCACAGCTGACACCTGGATTGCAGCTGCGTGAGACCCTTCAGCAGGAAACTCATCTAAGCTGTGTGCAGACTTCTGACCTGTAGAAGCTATAGATCGTAAATGTGTCTTTAAAGATGCTAACTTTGTGGTAGTTAAGTGGCATAGAAAATGAATGCAGAGGGTGTTTGCTAAGCCTATGCATAATACAGAAGGCTAGCTAAGAACTGGTCAGACACTCTGCTTTTAGCTGAATGAGTCTTCCAGCCATCGACCAGGTGGTTGAACGTCACCACCACTGCCATGGCCTTTGAGGTGGTTCGTGACCCACATTGGCACTGATTGAGCTGGCCAGGTCCTCCTTCTAGCCAGGCCGACTGTACTATACTCCGACAACTTTGCCTCCCCGCCCTACCCCACCACCTCCATCCTTCCCCCATGATCGCTTCTCATCCTGCTTACAGTGACCTTAGGATGAGCTTCTGGAGGCTGAGCACCCTCATGAGAGCTCTCCAAGGGTTTATACCTTCTCAGTATGCCTGGTGCTTGCTGCTAATGTGGACAGCACTGAGCGTATGGTCTTTGGGTGTCTGCCCTGCACTTTCTTCACCCTGTGAATATCTCTGCCTTTGATATAATTTACCTTCTCCTCTCTACACAGCTTCCCCAGTCTGATTTCTGGATGACTGTGAATTGCTCCCAACAAAAAGCTTTTGAATGGGACATAAACATGCAGCCCTGAGCTGACCCTGTGTGCTCACGGTGCACGCAGGCCACCCTGGGAAGCTCCCTCGCCTTCCAACTGCAGGGGCAGCTCTCCTCTTTGTCTCCACGGCCCAGCCCAGGGCTTCACAAACCCTCTGTTCTTAGTGCTCTCCCTGCTACCTCCCAGATTCCATTCAGCCTGGTGTTTAAAAACAAGCGTTGTCAGAATATGCCATTCAATCTGGTTTCATTTTTTCCTGTAAAATGAGGAAGTCAGGACTACCAGTAAGACCGCAGATGAATAATGAAAGAATCCCTCCCAGCTGTTCAGGGATATATATTTTTCCTGCAGTGGAGCGAGACGGATTCCCATCACAGCTCAGGGACTTGTTCCATGAAGCCTCTCATCTGTCACGCTCCTGGGAGAAGGGGAAGGTGGAGAGGTGTCATTATGGATGTAACTGGGCTCAGAAGGGACTGGTCAAGGTTGACGCTGCAGTTCTGATGGAGCGGTTGATGGAAATTTTCCTGGGGGCCGCTGCTGGCTGGTGGAGTGGGCAGCTCCAGACGGCCCCCACTGCCCTGTTCTGGGGCTGACTCCTGAATCCTTTCCAGTCAGCCTGCCTTGAAGCTAAAATAAGTCCCTCCAAGGTAGCTACCCAGGGAAAATACCCTTGACCTGTTCCAAACTAGATAGGAAATCAAAACAACATTCTTTCAGTTTTGCAATAAGCCTGAACCAGATCCCCTTAATTGTCTCTGCTTTCCTATCCTGAAGCCAGCCTGTCTCCCTGGGAACTCTGTGCAGAGTGGAGTCAGGTGGTCTGTATCTGTAGCTGGTTCCTTATACCCAAAGGGAGAAGTGCTTGTGATCTGGGGGGCCAGCATCAGGTGTGCCAGTCTTGTGTGGATGCTGACTTAGCCTTAAGACCAAGGAAGACAGAAATAGGTCCATTTCATAAGATGGAGAAGCCAGACCTCGATTTCCTCTCCTTATCCCCCTTTCTTAACCCTAGAAAACAACTTGCACAGAGCTTTTCTGCTGCTAACAGCTGTTCTTCCCTCCCTTCGCTCCTGCTTTTTCAAAGGCTGACCCCGAGTGCAGGGCCTGCGGCCGCCGCTGCCAAAAGGGATCAGGGAAGGTCCTGTTGTGCCGATGGCTGTCACCCAGCCACTCCTCCTAGGTTTTCAGTTTGCTTGGGAGAAGACTCCCTCTGCCTTTTGAATTCTTATCGCCAGTCTTGTTCCTAAAAGGATTTGAGATGTCTGACAAAAATACAAATAGTACAGCAAAGTAGGAGGTAAGGGAGGAGCATCAGGTGGGAGAAATAAAGGCAGGAAAAATAAAACAGCCACGCAAGTCTCTTATACCAGAGGCTGATTGATGTGCACTTGCTAATTTGATTCTGGGTTTTCTGGAAGAAGGAAACATAATCAACGATTCCCTCCTCAGTGTCTGTGAGATAAAAGCAAACTAGTTGTTTGGGGGAAAGTTCTGAAGTACCAGACACATCTCTGGTGGGATGTTTGTTCTTTCAAAGAGGTGAACAATGCCCTCAGTAATGCTGAGTGTCATGGAGCATAGAATTATTGAAAATGCTTAACTTTAAGGCTGTCTGAAGATCACTGTTGTTTGAATTCTGTGACTGTCTTAAGAATTGATGTCTTATGGAATCAAGTTTAAAATAATGATTTTTCTTTCCTCCTCTCCTTTCCTTCTTTCTCTTCCTCTCCCACACCTCTTTATTCTTCTTGAAAGACTAGACATTTCCCACTTTCTGGGATCAAGGAACCTGGGCTCTGATGCTGACTCTAAGTGGTTATCTGTATCACTGTGCCACGTGTCATGATCTGGTGTGTTTCTGCCATTGTGTGCTCCTGCACAAGAGTGAATGCAAGTGTCTAGTCCAGCTTCTTTACCAAGTTATTGTTAAATTACATGCAGTGAGTTGGGGGTAGAATTTTTCCAGAGCTTGAGCATGTATCAGAATCTCCTAAAAGGCTTGTTAGATCACAGATTGCTGGGCATGCATCTCCAGAGTTTGACTCAGGAGGTCTGGGTGGGTCTGAGAATTTGCGTTTCTACCAGGTTTCTAACAGGTGGTGCTGTTGCTGTTTGTCTAGGGATCATGCTTTGAGAACCACTACTGTAGAAAAACTTCCTTTCCCCTAAACCATCCTAAGTTGGACAGTCAGTTCATGTACATCTGGGAGTTCCCATCTCATTTTTTCACCTTCAAAATGAAAAAGTGAAAACTAGCCAAAAATAGCCTCTGTCTTTTGGCTTTGTTCTTGACCCAAACTAGGACCTTGGCTGGGCAAGGTTTAGAGTAGCTCCCGCTGAAGTCACAGAGAAGCAAATTTAGACTTCATGCGCATGCGTGCTCTCTACAGGCTAGTACTGGGCTTTCCCACAGTTCTCATTTGGGCAAAACACCGTGTGGTGCTGCTCAGATCCTGAGAATGTTCTGAAAATGAGATAAACATCCACATGTGTGGAAAATATGTCAATACAGGTGGCGGTCTAAAAGATTTAACTTGCTGAGTTAAGATCCAGGCTCTTGGGCTTCCCTGGTGGCACAGTGGTTGTGAGTCCGCCTGCCGATGCAGCGGACACGGGTTCGTGCCTCAGTCCGGGAAGATCCCACATGCCGCGGAGCGGCTGGGCCCGTGAGCCATGGCCGCTGAGCCTGCGCGTCCGGAGCCTGTGCTCCGCAACGGGAGAGGCCACAACAGTGAGAGGCCCGCGTACCCCCCCCCAAAAAATAAAACCAATATGGTACTGCCTCTTGAAATGAATTTAACAGTACTGACCTATTATCAGCATTCAGACCATTTGATGAGATGGAACAGTCTTAACGATTTCATCTTCTGGACAGTGAAACTTAAAGAGGTTTCAAAGATGGGACTGTAGGGGAACAAAGTTTGCCACCCCAAAATATCTTTGACATGTGGATTATTTTGAGCTTAAAAAAATAATAATCAAGCCCCCAAAAGACTCAGAAACTTTGACTTTCCCCGTAAGTGCCTAAAGCATTTAGATAGCTCTATTCCTATAATAGAGCCTCTGTCACCAGAGATATCTGCAATAAATATGGGCTAGATATGGTGGGGAAACTCATAGCTAAGGGTCCACTCTGTCCTATTGTTTCGGCATGGCCCAGCAAATGTTTACCAAACACTTGCTTTTCCATCTCCAGGTGAATTGCCTTCCTCCACTTTGAAGTCCCAAATCACTGCCCCCAACATCCTCTTTTGTCTTTAGCTGAAGAGGATGTTTAAAAGGTGAGGGTTTAGGCCATTTTGTTGAGTTACTCAGTTTTTCTGGGTTTCTCCCATGTATACATGTTAGTAAAAGTTTGGTTTTCTCCTGTTAATCTGTCTCATGTCAATTCTTAGACCAGCCAGAAGAACCTAGAAGGGTAGAGGAAAATTTCTTCCTCCCAACAATGGTAGATCATTCCAGTTCAAGTCATTGTGTCTTTCTAGTGTATTACATCTTTCATAGGATCATACACAACATTTGTAATCTTATTCCTAAGTATTTGATCATTTCTGTTGATATTTCCCCCTCTTTATATCTTTCTACATAGTCTCATTTGCATTGATGAAAGGTACTGATTTCTAAATAAATACATACCCATCACTGTACCAAAGCCAAAACACAGTATGGGACTGCATAAAATCAGATACGTAGGTCAATGAAGCAGAATTGAGAGTCCAGAAATAAACCCAAACATATACAAAGGATTTTTGACAAGGGCACCAAGAATACACAATGGTGAAAGGATAATGTCTTCAATAAATGGTACTGGGAAAGCTGGATATTTACACGCAAGAGAATGAAATCAGACTCAGCTTACATCATAAACAGATCAACTTAAAATGGATTAAAGACCTGAAACCGTAAAACTCCTAGAAGAAAACATAGGGGAAAAGCTTCTTGACATTGCCTTAGTGAGGATTTGTTGAATATGACATCAAAAGCTCAGGCAACAAAAGCAAATATAAACAAGTGAGACTGCATCAAACTAAAAAGCACCTGCACAGCAAACTATCAACACAATGAAAAAGCAGCCTATGTATTGGGAGAAAATATTTGCAAACCATGTATCTAATAAGGAGTTAATATACAAAAAAATACAAGGAACTCATACAACAATAGCAGAAAACCCTAAACAACCCAATTTAAAAAACTCTCAAAGGGCTTCCCTAGTGGCGCAGTGGTTGAGAGTCCGCCTGCCAATGCAGGGGACACAGGTTCGTGCCCTGGTCCGGGAAGATCCCACATGCCTTGGAGCAACTAAGCCCATGCGCCACAACTACTGAGCCTGTGCTCTAGTGCTGCGAGCCACAACTACTGAGCCCGCATGCCACAACTGCTGAAGGCCACACACCTAGAGCGCGTGCTCTGCAACAAGAGAAGCCACCGTAATAAGAAGCCTGCTTGCCGCAACTAGAGAAAGCCCGTGTGCAAGCAACAAAGACCCAACGGAGCCAAAAATAAATAAATAAAATAAATAAATTAAAAAAAAAAAAAAAAAAAACTCTCAAAGGACCTGTTGGGCTGCACCCATGGGCCTGGAAGCCTTGTAGTTGCCCAGCCTTGAGACCGAAGAAAGAACCCAGAGACAGCAACAGAGGCATCAACGATTTATTGGACAGGGAATCTTACACGTCCGAGGCAAAAGGTCCTGGAGTGACACCTCACCCCAATGGGTTAACACGGCCTAGGCACTGGGACCATCGCTCCTAGGATATTCAGTTATAGTTCGTAGGGCTCGAGTTAGCCTCCTGGTCCTCGTCTTGAGAGAGCGGTTTCCCGTCTCAGCTGTTGTTTAAGTAGCCTGTTCATCCTTCCAATTAGCCGGGCAGCAGTGGTGTTGTAGGGCAGGTGGAAATGCCAGTGTATGTCATTTTTATCGGCCCACTCCTGAACTTCATGGCCGGTAAAGTGGATCCCTGGGTCACTGTCCCATGTCCATGGGGGTCCTTACATCACGCACAGCTGTTCTAGACCCCAATGGTGATTTTTGGCGTTGCTCGAGGCCTCGGGGAGGCCTCTTGTAAGGTCTCCCACCTGTTGTAACGCTGTGTAGATGCATATGGCTGCTGATCCATCACACTATATGGTTGCTCTGCCCGCTTCCGTAGCTGGGATCAGGAGCCCAAGGACACTCTCACTAGTTTGCCGTTGCCACGGGCCCCAAGCAAACCCTTCCGGGTAACTGGCCACGTCCAAGTCACAAGTCTGTCCCTGAGTTAATATCCCTAAAACCTGTGTCTGTAACTGTTTAGGGGTGGAGGGTCAGACAACACCCAAGTATCTGATAGATAATCCAGGTCCTTGCGTTTTTTTCTGTATTCACCAGGGATCCCTGTGCGGTCAGAGGAACCACAAGCACGGGGCTGTTACTTTTAAACTGGTAAGAGATTCCAAGGTTAACAGGATATCATCAATCTAATGGAAGAGAAAGACATCTCCCATGGCAGTCGGCTGCCACGGGGCCCCTCAGGCTAGTGGACGGCCACCTCGGGGTCACCCCTGCAATTTTCCATTCCCCATCCTTATTTCCTGACATCTTGGCGCTCACAGGAGGTTTCTCAGCCTCCTGGCTGGCTCTTCAACTGTTGGGCTGCTCCCGAGGGCCTGCAAGCCTTGTAACTGCCCAGTCTGGAGACTGAAGAAAGAGCCCGGAGACAGGAACAGAGACATTAACGGCTCATTGGACAGGGGATCTTACCGGTCCACAGCAAAAGGTCCTGGAGTGACACCCCACTGTGAACGGCAGCTGAGAAGCAGACCGTGGCAGCCATCTTTCCATAGCAGCCATCTTTGCTACTTGGTGGGGAAAGAGGCTACCATTTATAGGGGGAATTGACATCAGGTTGGCTCATCAGTTACCAGGGAAACCAGCAGCTGGGGCCCATCCCTCACAGCCCCTCAGGTTAACGACCATCACAAGGTCAGATGTTTCTCTTTAATAAACTAGCAGGTGGAGCCGTTCTGGCCTAAGGATTAGAACTATCACTAGCTCGGGCAGGGGGCAAGCTCGTTTATGTAGGTACGGTATAGGTGAAGCAAGGACTGGTCCAGCATGGGATGTACAAAGAGCAAGAGAACAGCCCTCTTGAGTGGCCTGACGATACAGGATCTTAATAGACATTTTTCCGAAGAAGACTTACAAATGGCCAACAGGTATATGAAAAATGCTCAACATCACTAATCATCAGGGAAATGCAAATCAAAACCACAATGAACTATCACCTCACACCTGTAAGGATGGCTGTTATCAAAAAGACAAAAGGTAAGTGTTGGTGAGGATGTGAAGAAAATGGAGTCCTTGTACATTGTTGATAGGAATATAAATTGGTAGTCATTATGGCAAACGGTATGGAGGTTCCTCAAAAAAGTTAAAAATAGAACTAGTGGATGATCCAGCAATCCTTCTTCTGAGTATATACCGAAAGGAACTGAAATCAGTACCTTAAAAAGATATATGCACTCCCATGTTCATTGCAGCATTATTCATAGTAGCCAAGACATGGAAACAACTTAGTGTCTATCAACAGATGAGTGGATAAAGAAATGTATACATATCCATTTGCTACATCATGGGTGAAACTTGAGGACATTATGCTAATTTAAGTAAGCCAGAGACAGAAAGAAAAATACTGCATGATCTCACATATATGGAGTCTTAAAAAGTTGAATACGTAGAAGCAGAGAGTAGAACCATCGTTACCAGGGGTGGGAAGGTAGGGGAAACAGGGGAGATGTTGGTTAAAGGGTACGAAGTTGCAGTTATGTAAGATGAATAAGTCTAGAGATTTAATGTACAACGTGATGACTACAGTTAACAATACTGTATTGTATACTAGAAATTTGCTAAGAGAGTAGATTTCAGGTGCTTTCGCCATATACAGTACCAAAAAAATGGTAACTTTGTGAAGAGATGAATATGTTAATTGGCCTGACTGTAGTGATAATTTCACTATGTACATGCATATCAAAACATCATGTTGCGCAAGGCACAGGGATATTAGCTCGGTGCTTTGCGACAGCCTGGAGGGGTGGGATGGGGAGAGTGGGAGGGAGGGAGACGCAAGAGGGAAGACATATGGGAACATATGTATATGTATAGCTGAATCACTTTGTTATAAAGCAGAAACTAACACACAATTGTAAAGCAATTATACCCCAATAAAGATGTTTAAAAAAAAAAAAACACATCATGTTGTACATCTTAAATATATCCAATTTTTATTTTTTTAAAGTAAATAAAAGTAACATTTTTACTTCTCTCTTTCCTTTTCTCATTCTTTTCCCTACCCACTTTTAATCATCAGCCCCTCTCAAGGGTAACCACTATCCTTACTTCTCATGACATGGATCAGTTTTGCCTGTTTTTAAATTTCATGCAAATGGAAGCATATAGTGCTACTGTTTTGGTCTGGCTTCTTTTGCTTATCATTGCACCTGTGAGATTCATCCGATTTGTTGTAATATCTATCAGTAGTCTTGTTCGCTCTCATTCTGATAGTATTGCATTGTATAAATATACCACAATTTATGCATTCACTCTATTGTTGATGGATATCTAGGTTGTTTCCAGTTTCGAGCTGTTACAAATAGGGTTGCTATGAATATTCTTCTACATTCTTTTGGTGAATGTATGTACACATACCTAGGGGCTGAATTGATGGGTCATAGAGTAGGTGTGTGTTCAGTTTTGATATATATATAATGCCAAATGGTTTTTCAGATGTTGTCTTCTTAGTCATCTACTCACATTCCTCACCCTCTTGTCTTTCTACCTTCAAAGAACCTACTTTGCACATAATGGATACTTAACAAAGCATCATTATATAATATTAATATTATATATTACATATATGTGTATATCTATATCTACATCTCCCCATGCTGTATATAACAGAGTTAAATGTAATAGTAACCCTAGTAAGCCAACAGTCATACATACTATGCTATGCTGGGATCACAAAGGGTGTGAGGTCAGCTGGGGGTGGCTGGGGAGCACCCATTCCCATTTGAAATTTGGGTCAACAAGGATTCATCCATCAGTGTATTGCAGTTGCCCTTTGTCTGAATTCTAGAAGTTGGTACAACTTCTTTCTTGTGGTAGTTGACAAAATGGAATCAAGCCTTTGTAAGGAAGGGGAGTTAATGAAGAAAAAGTTTATCTTTCTTCCGCAGTGCTGGAATGGGAAGAATGGGCCATGTTAGGATACTTGGAGAAGAGGAACGAGATCTTTGGTGTAGGAACAGTCCAGTAAAAGTTGCCAGGCCAAGACTCTTAGAGGTCTTATTGACGTTCTTAGAATCATTTTCGTTTCAACAAGCTACCTTTTCCTGAATGTTTTTTCTGATTCAACCTTTAGAAAGGACTTGGTTTGCATAGTGATATTAGTATGGCTCTTCTGTGAACTGTCTCCCAAAACTGGGAACAACTTTCAGAATTTCTATAAATGGAAACATTATGGTGTTGGGTGATTTTTATTTTAAATCACGGGAAAGCTCTAAAATGTGTACTGTGATTTGCTTCAATATTGATTGGTCTCATGTGCAAATTTAATGTTACTAAGAAACATATAATTTCCCACAGATGTCAAATTTCTTTATTAAGCTATTAGTATCCAGGAACCCTGTGTGCTCATGAAAAGGGCCAGAGTCTGTGACTTTGGCTAACCACCTACCTGTTCTCAGTTTCTAATGTAAAAAAAAAAGTCAGTGATTGCAATCCAGGATCCCTTCCAATGAAATTGTGTGTGTGGTGGGGATTTATCAATCTATCTTTTATCATAAGCAGTATGGGTGGTTCACATTGAATGGCAACATTACAGGTCTTTAAGTCAAGTAATTGAAGTCAAGTAAAAAACTACAGATTCCAAGTAGATCTGCACATATGTATCAGAAAATACTACAGAATTCATAAAGTTGAAGCGAAACGAATAGTCATTAATAATTTAAAGGAAAGAATGATGACTATTAAAAACCCTGACTTGGGACTTCCCTGACGGTGCGGTGGTTAAGATTCCACGCTCCCAATACAGGGGGCACGGGTTCGATCCCTGGTCGGGGAGCTAAGATCCCACATGGTATGGAAGAAAAAAAAAAAAACCCTGACCAGCTTAGGTTAACACTGATGATTGACAGTACACTGATAATAAATTGTCCTTTTCAAAAGCTGTGGGAACCTTGAGTCTATGCGTGCATGTTCAGGAGTTGCTCCGTGTGGCCCAGGACTGCGTAGATGCCAGATGGCATAGCAGACCCAGGACTGCAAGTCCCTGGTGAACCAGGGAATGTGCTAATGTAAGCTTATGAATGTGAAATTTCAGTAATCCTTAATAACCTCCTTAAGAGGTTACTAGTAAGAACCCCTTAGTCATATGAAAAAGAAAAGTCTTTGTAATTGTTCATCATTTGCCCTGAAAAGAACCAAGAAAGAACTCATGCTAGTTCTTAGCCCAACAGGGGACCCCACAAAACCCAACAGTGGGACGTAGACCTTCTGAGAACCAGAGTCCTATACTAATACGGCAAATAGGAATGGAGGCCCCAGTCCTCTTCGCGCAGATGTTTAGATCTTCCTGCGGGACTTGGGTGATATGGGATGAGTTAAGAGGCACGCCCTAAAGGAGCACGGAGTGCAGCGCTAGCTATGGCTCCGCAGACCCCAGTTTCAGCAGCCGAGTGAGTTTGGTTGAGACTTGGGTATGAGGTGATCAATTACCATGCATGTTACGGTAGGGTGAGCGGGGATGATAGAGGTAGCCTAGGTTGGGAGAGGCCAGGTCAGCATGTTGTCTGATTATTTCTCGTCTTCTCTAGGTGATTTTCAGTCACCTCTCATAGCTCATATATACACGTAATCGTCAGATAATTTCCTTAAAAAGCTATCAGCAAGCCAGGAATTGATTTATAGCTGAAGTCAGTTTCTATGTTGTTTGGTTCCAAATATATATATTTCAAAGCTCTGTATGATATACAGAACCGTACAGAGATCAGAAAACATACACAGATCAGATCTTGTCATTTGTGAATTTGGTGATTTATACCATTTGAATCACCACTTGAAAGTGTGTTATCCTACAAGTCTTATGTGTTTCTCAAAATAAAGGAGGTCTTCAGATACCCAGGTGTCCAGCTGCTCTCCTTTTTAGCTACCTAATATATTTTGTATTAATCTCCACTTTGCCTTTCTCAGTCCTCAACTGCTAAACATTACTCTAACCAGATTCCCAGTTGATTATTTTTTAAACGAGTGTGCTTGTGAAGGTGGCTTAGAAAGATAGTTGCACATCCTGAGCTCCTGCAGGACATCAAAAGACAGAATTAGACATGAGTCTCCCCCTCTGTGCTCACCATGAAAATATTAAATAGGCTAGAAGCACGAGGAAGGCACAAGAGCACACACCTTTGTAGTTGGGTTTTTCCACTGGAACCTGCAGATCAGTCTGCATTTTGTGGAATATTTTTTACAAACGTGTTTATTGACTGAGTTTTAGAAAGGTAGGTGTACCTGTGGTTATCCTATGTTAGCTACCAGTAGGCTTAGGATTTCCTGCCTAATGTGTGAACTAGGTGTCAGGAACCTGTCACGCTAGTAAGCAATGGAAGACCACCGGGACCTGAGGAAACGCTTAGTGCATGGACAGATCTGTGACTGACTTGTCGACATACCTGGTTTGGTCTTGGAACAAAAATAGACAAATTTAGAAAGTCCGCTTTATTTCTGTGGTTGGCATGTCTTTATTCTTTGTCCTGAAATGCTAAAGAATATTCTATCAAACTGCAGATTTTAGCATCCCAACCTGTTATGACAGCATTAGAAGTTGTCAAATACCTCACCGTTATTCTTTCTTCCCCTAGAAATGGAACTTTTACACAGAACCACTTCTTACACGGGCAGGGGGAAATGGGAACTTTGCTGTAATTGCTACTCTGATGTCATCTACCCTCTCAAGAGCTTGGGGTCTCCCAAAGCTTGATTGGAAGAAACCTGGTGAGGTGTGAGAGTCTATGGGGAATGAGAACGTTTGGAGTTGGAGGGAGAAGGCAGAGAATTGAGTAGAGGTTGCAGCTGTCTTGATGATAGAGTCAAGTCCTCAGAGAAGTGGAGAAAGCCTATAGCTCAGAGAACCAGCACCGATGGACTGACACACCTTGAGGCAGAGAGGGTGCTGGGACTAAGAGCCCTGGGTCAAAGCCTTCACCTTAACTGTGCATGTCCACTTTTCACATACTCAATGGCAAGGGTGCCTTTGCAGTCTAGGGAAAAGATAGAGCATCAATTAAGCAATTAGCGTCACTGTCTCCTCCTCTAAAAGGACTTCTCTACCTGAAGGAAGATAGCTGGCTTTATGTTTTCTTGGAGCTCACTGCTCAGAGTTAGTTATAGTTGGAGAAAGGGAAATAAGAAGGGAGAGTGTCACCATTTCTATATTCACTCCGAAAGTCCTAATACTATCTCTATTCCCATCATCTGAGTGACTCCTTTTGTTTTTGTAAAGTGTGTTTCACGGAAGATCTTCATCTTCTTGCTTCTTGCAGTTGGAGCTTTCTACTTGTTTCTAACCACACTTTAGTGGCAAAGAATCCAAGAAAGATGATGAATTAATTAGTGTTATTGACTTCCTAAAGGGGTGAGCAGTTCATCTCACAGAGTCCAGTAATTTTCTAAAGCGAGAGGAAAGGGTTTGTGTACATAGAGATGTGTATATGTAATGAACTTTTTTTAAAATTTATTTATTTTTTTTTTTGCGGTACGCGGGCCTCTTACTGTTGTTGCCTCTCCCGTTGCGGAG
This sequence comes from Phocoena phocoena, assembly GCF_963924675.1. Taxonomy (NCBI): domain Eukaryota; kingdom Metazoa; phylum Chordata; class Mammalia; order Artiodactyla; family Phocoenidae; genus Phocoena; species Phocoena phocoena. The sequence goes on along the minus strand of NC_089220.1, from coordinate 26,148,832 downwards.
CACAGGCTCCGGACGCGCAGGCCCAGCGGCCATGGCTCAGGAGCCCAGCCGCTCCGCAGCATGTGGGATCTTCCCGGACTGGGGCACGAACCCGTGTCCCCTGCATCGGCAGGCGGACTCTCAACCACTGCACCACCAGGGAAGCCCCGTAATGAACTTTTAAATGTATAGAATGTAACACTCACTGGGACCATTCTTAAAAAATTAAACAGATTCTCATTTAGTTTCGTCACATATCCAAGTTAGCCTGGAAAATGACCAATGAGACAGGTCAGTCAAGCAAGCACTAGTCCCAGTTCCAGAGCCAGTGTGATGGTGGGCTTCTAATATGTATAAGACAAACACACAAACAACCCAACAGATTGAAGCTTTTCTTCTCCCTCCAGCCTCCCTACCCCAGGCAATGTCTCTTAACTCTTTAATTCAAGGCACTAACAATAACATCAACACATTTTGGTCTCACTTCCTTTCTCCCTTTTTCTGTTTATTCTCAAATTGATTTTCTGGGGAGTCAGGAAACAGCCAAAAGCAAAATATCATGGGTGGTTTTCAGAAAAGAAGAGCTCCTTGGACACCTGTAAACAGAGTAGGAGTGCTTTGCATATCTACATTAGTTATATGTACTTAGGAAATATGTGGCCAATCCCCCCCAAACCCAGTTCCACTCCCCCAACCCCATCCCTGGACGTATCCACTGCTGGTCACCCTAAAGTGGAAATTACGAGCAGGGAGGGGAGAGCTCACCTGCATACATAACTAGTTTTGACCTTGTTTGCTTGTGGTGTCTGTGTTAGCGTGTGGGTGCCTGCACGTGCGGAATTCTTTATTCTCTTTGCATGTACCTCTAATTGATCTTGAAAAGAAGGGACAGTTAAAGAAGACGTTAGGGTGAAATGAAGCCATAACTGCAGCTGGAGACTTTTATTAAGTGTGGCAAAGTTCCCTGGGCTGCGCTGAAATTGTTTATTGATTTTGGTATGGCTGGGTGCTCAGGAGTAATCGCCCAGAATGCCGCTAGAGAGAGCGTCTTGTTAGCTCCCACTCGCTCTCTCCTCAGCACAGCGCTCACTCTGGAGCTGGCCTCTTTAACCTGTAAATAAATACCCCTGGTTAACTCCTGAGGTGCCTCTGCCTGGGACCAGAGCTGCTTTGGACCTGAAGTTGCACACCCTCAGCAGCATTCAAAGACCACAGGGGAGTTTAAGTTCTCCCCTTGGAAAAGGTGGTCTAGAGGGGGAGGGAAAACAGGGTTAGATTTGCTATTAAGGGCGTATACCATTTTCCATCATTAGTGCGTATTTGGTTTGTTTTTTCTCATTTCCCTTTTAGTATTTAGGTGGGAAGTTTGAAGAAACAAAGTAAGTTGAGATTTTTCAACGGTGTTTTCACTGTCCCATCCCTGTATCTTTCCTTGTGTGTTTGTCAGTTTCATGGGCTTTGCCCTTGCCGGGGCCTTCCTGGTTTTCCCATTGCTATTTCTAAACTTTCTCCAGAGTCTCAACAGGGCAGCGATGCCAAGGCTGTTCTCTGGCAAGCAATCCTGTGTAGGGCAGCTGTATGGCAAGGACAGAGTGTGCACACAGTCATATGGTCCATGTCCTCAAGCTAGCGAGGAGGCAGGAAGAGAAGCCTGGTTCAGGATAGTGCAAGGGAGGAATCAAATTGTGGGATGAGAGTCAGGATGTTGGGATAGCTGAAAAAGGGCAGGCTTAACCTAGAGTATCCCTTCTCCAAAATAGATAAGGTTAGCATCTCTTGGGAGCTCCCAGGTTGACTTCGAGTAGAGTCATATTGAAGGTATTTTGCTTCAGAATTAGGGTTGGCAGTGATGGGGAATTGCCATCAGTTGCATTGATGGGTTTTATTCCACATCATCCAATGAAATACCCCCATGTTTATTCCTTCCTTACCTTTGAGATCCTTCTGCAAGTATCAGGCATCATTTTTTGCCAACTCCATGACCATGCTGCTCACAGCATTGGAAAAATGGCTCCAAAATAACAGAGCTACAGAGCACATGGGACCAGGGGTTTACACTGGAGTCCTTTGGAACTATTCAAAAATAGCATTCTATGAATTATTTCTTCTTAGTTATCCCTAAACAATCTCTCTCAAGAAGCTGATCTAATGTCATGTCCTCTGTGAATCCCTCTGTATTTGCCTTTTCCCCCTCACTTAGTAATTTTTTTTTTCAGACAGTAGCATATTTCCTCATTCCATTCTGACCACAATGAGTTTTATTTTTTCTTCTGAGTTATCAGGTATCGTATCTGTTCCTATTAGTTATCTGAGAGAATCAGAGATTCTTTGGAGAGCATTGTAGAAAGAAAATCTACAGTTTTCTACCTCCACCATCCTGAGTATCATGACAGCTGTGCCCAGTGTCTGAGGGAATGACTCCACTCCCAGGGAAGGGAGTGAAGATGAAAGACAAACGCATAGAAAACTTGAGCTATCCCTAAATTACTGCTGCCTTTTCATGCCTCTACGTAGCCTCCTGTAAGAGGGGGGTCATATTTGTTCCCCCATCCAACTGGTCAGTATTGGTCAAGACTAAGGAGGAAGTTGGAGCTATTAAGATGAAATGGACCATAAGTTAACACATGCCATTACACTGAAATCTCAGCGTAATCAAAAGATTTCTAAACCTAAGATGATATCTTCCTTAACCTCAAAAACCACTCAACTGAATGACATGTTAGTGAACCAGTGGGGTTTGAGTGGTCCTTGGGCCAAGTTTGACTTGTATAGGTACGATTTGTATAGATATTTGACATACAGATAGAATTGTTAAGAGTGAACATAATACCTTCTCTTTTGGAAAGTAGCACGCATCTAGGGGAAATTTTTTGCATCAAGCAGACTTGTATTCAAATCCCAGTACTATCCTTAAATATGATATTGAACAAGTTATTTAACCCTTATGAGTTAAAGTTTTCTCACGTAAAACGGAGATGTGGCTGGCAATTAACTAAGATCCTATAGACCTTTCTGCAACAGCCTAGATGGTAAATATTTAAGGCTTTGCAGGCCATGTGGTCTCTAAGGCCACTACTTAACTCTACTATTGCAGCAAAACAGCCATAGACAATATATAAATGAATGGATGTGACAGTGGTCCAATAAAACTTTATTTACAAAAACAGCCAGTGGTTGGATTTGGTCATATAGCACCTGACTGCTGCTATAGATGAAGTATTTGGCAGATGATCTGGTATTCATAAACATGAAATGCCTTCCCTTGCATTGATCATGGGATAGCTGGCTAATACTTAGCCTATATTCAGCAAACTGGTTTGGCCAGTATGAAAAACTAATTTTTAAAAGCCTTCTAAAAGCTTGTACTGGGTATCAATCCTGAATTGTAATCCATTCTATCTTCCTAGTTAATGTTTTCTTTTCTCCCTAAGCTGGAATGTCAGAGACCTCATTCTGACCCTCCCTTTGCCACAGTCTCCAATTTGGCCCTGGGCTACCTCGGTCTTCCAATACTTCCGCAGCCCGCACCTGTTAGAGAATTTAGAATTCCTGCTAGACTTCCCCAGTCTGTTGCCTCCATTGGAAAGAGTTATTTTTGACCTACCCTGACCCCATCTTGAACAACAATAAAATGGGGATTGGGAGAAATGTGACACAAATCAATAGGTTATCCCAACAGACGTGATCTTTGAAGCTGTGTTTTCTCGGAAACTTGCGGCAGTAACAAAGATAAATAGTGATTCCCTCACATGGCCATCTGAGTAGTAGGTGTCTCAGCGGATCACGATGTGACCTCTAGTCTGGGTGAGCAGCAGATCTGAGCGGTATGAGGAACAGGGGAGAAGAAAGGTTCTGGCCACAAGGAGGGAGAAGGAGGTGGCCAGAGGACAACTGGTACCTCCCCTCCGTTTGTAGTCACAGTTGTCGGGGCACGTGGGTCTCCTGCCTGCTTTTCAGTTTGCTCTGCTCACTCACTCACTCACCCACTTTCTCATTTATTCTCATTCCCTTATTTTACACACATTCAATAAACATTTCTTGAGCACCTGCTGTGTACAGAGCACTGGCGTGGTGTCTCAGGCATTAGTAGTGGCTCTGGTGGTCCCTTGCCTGATTCTGAGCAAACTGAGGTTGAGAATTGATTGCTGTGGCTGATTCCAGGACCCTGGGGGGGAGGGGAGGGGAATGTAACGCAGTGCCTTCCTCTTCTACCTTCCTGGGTACCATAGCTGGCTGGAGAGTGATCAAGAGCAGACAGAATAGATGGAAGAAACTCTACTGTCTCTTGTATGGGTTATGTGTCCCTCTTTGAGCTCCCGTGGAACTAGTAGTGATGGTAATAATAGCTAACAAAAATATCGATCAAGGACTTCCCTGGTGGTACAGTGGTTAAGAATCCGCCTGCCAATGCAGGAGACACGGGTTCGAGCCCTGGGCCGGGAAGATCCCACATGCCGCGGAGCAACCAAGCCCGTGCTCTGCAACAAGAGAAGCCACCACAATGAGAAGCCCGCGTACCTCAACGAAGAGTAGCCCCCCCGCTCGCTGCAACTAGAGAAAGCCCGCACACAGCAAAGAAGACCCAACGCAGCCAACAATAAATAAATAAATGTATAAAAGTAAATATCGATCAGTTATTATACATAAGGTGTATTCTAGCCGTATTAGCTATATTTACTCATCTAATTTTTACAACAACCCCATGAGGCGAGGGTGATTATCATTCCCATTTAAACAAGAGGAAAAGTCCAACAGAGTCGAATTCACTTGTCATTGCATGACTGGGCTGTGGCAGAGCTGGGAGGGGAGGTCAGGTCTTCACATTTACCTCACTGTGTTATAAGTGTCTGCTTACATTTCTGCTTTCCCAGCTTGACAGTGAATTTGTTGGTGGTATAAACATTCACTTAAAAAACAACTTATATTGTATGACATAGCACATATATAGAAAATTGCACAAAACATAAAGGGTAAAGTGTAATAAATTATTGTAAAACAAACTTCTGTGTATTCACTGCCCAGACATTGCCAGCACCCCAGAAAATTCCCCCACCCCCCTCTCAATCCTTACACCTCCTCTCCTCCACAAGTAACAATTCCCTTGCCCTGTAGCACCACGGTTACTTTTGTCTATGTCTGAACTAGAGCTACATGGGAGCATAATGTAACTTCTCTTTCATGTTTGGCCTCTTTCGCCCAGCTTGGTGGTGTTATACATCGCTGTAATTCATTTATTTTCATTTTGGCACAGTACTCCGTTGTAGGAACTTGCCATAGTTTATTTATCTAGACTATTGTTGATGGACATTTGGGCAGTTTCTAGCTTTTGAATATTATGAAAAGTCTTGCTGTAAACTATAAACATTTGTGTCCACGTCTCTTGGTGTTCCTCTGCATGCATTGTCCTTGGATGTAGATCTAAGAGTGGACTTTCTGCGTCGAAGGGTTCACTTTGTTTTTACAAGTTTCCCTCCCCCTGTTGGTTCATGCCTCACTAGCACAGGGATGCCAGGTTTTTTAAATAGATGGTGGTAACTCATTCTGGCCTTAATTTGCATCTCCCTGATTCATAATGAGGTCAACATTTTCGTGTTTACTGGCTCTATGGAATCCTCTTTTTGAATTGGCTGTTCAAGCCTCTTGCCCATTTTTCTTTTTCGTGTTTGCCATAAAAAAAAGAGTTATATATTTAAATACAAGTGCTATACTGGTTATATGTTTGGCAAATAATCTTCTCTTACCCTGTTGCTTGCTTTTCACTGTCTTGATGGACTGACGTTCTTTTTTTTTTTTTTTTTTTTTTTTTTGCGGTACATGGGCCTCTCACTGTTGTGGCCTCTCCCGTTGCGGAGCACAGGCTCCGGACGCGCAGGCTCAGCGGCCATGGCTCACGGGCCCAGCCGCTCCGCGGCATGTGGGATCTTCCCAGACCGGGGCACGAACCCGTGTCCCCTGCATCGGCAGGCGGACTCTCAACCACTGCGCCACCAGAGAAGCCCTGACGTTCTTAATTTTAATGATGCTAAACATATCAATCTCTTTACATGTTATGCTTTTTTCTTACGTACTATCCTCTTTACTGTTCTGTTTTCATTATAGAGCTGTAGTCTATTTGGAGTTGATTTTTGTGTATGATACGAGGTAGGGGTTGACTTTCTCTCTTTTTATTTTCCTTATTGATATTGAATTGACCCAGTACCATTTATTCAAAAGACCTTCCTTTCCCCACTGCTCTGCAGCGTCACTTTTGTTGTAAATCAAGTGACCCTATAAGTATGGGTCTATTTCTGGACTCTATTTAGTTCCATTGGTCCATTTGCCTATCCTTGAGCCAATTGTATACAATCTTAATTACTGTGGCTTTATAATAAGTCTTATACTCAGTGGATGGACTCCCACCTAGGTCTTACCTGAATTCTATATTTCTATCCCCGGTGCCTATCCCAGTGCTTGGCACATTATAGATACTCAACAAATATTTGTTTAGTGAAAGGGCCTCTGGTGCTGGTTTCTGCAGAGCTGCCACTGTGGAAGGCTGAGGGAAGAGGATGGTTTCACTCCTCTTCCAGGATGGGGGCTGGATCTGGAGGGAACTTTGGACCCATGGGTGTTTTGTCGGGGTAGCAAGACCTCATCGTCTACATTAGGCATATTCACAAAGGCCGTGGGGGTTAGTGGAGCTGGGAAGCTCTGACAGTGACCGGCATCAGGGGTGGGGCAGAAATGGCAGGGTGAGTTAGCTGGGTGCCCTTGGCAGTGACAATGTCATCCAGCTGTGTCCCTGGAGAGAGGCAGAGGCTTATCTGTGGGAACTGTAGAGAGCATTTGCAGGCTGAAGCTTTCATCAAATCTAAACCCAAAGCTTTCCTTGCCACCCACAGAGACTCCTTTGCCTGGAACTGGGCCTTGTCAAGCAAACTGCTGGGTTGCCTCCTTCTCTATCCATCTCCCAGTGGGATGGTGGAAGGGATCCATATTCCAGAGATGGCTTCCTGGACTCTGGTCTCTCCCTGTCCCTGTGGGCAGCTAAGCTTCCTCAAACACCACTTTCAAACTGTCACCCCTCTGCCTCAAGGCCAACAGCAGACTCTTGTCATTTACAATATACATTCCAAACTCCTCAGACTGGACCTTAAAACCCTCTATAATCTAACCCCTAAGTGCCCAATCTTCCTCTTCTCTCCCAACTATTCTCTGGTTTACTTAATTATCTTATCTCCTATACAGAAAATGCTCATTCCTAGCTGAGTTGTTCCTTTTACACAAATGTCTTTATCTTCTCCTCTATCCTAGTCTATGAATTCTTTAAAGCCCAATCCCAGTTTCATCTTTCCCTCAACTCAAGCCCTTTCTGACTCTTTCAGCACCCTGTGCTCTCCCATCTCTGAAACTCTTCATGTATCTTTATCCAGTATTGAAAAGTTGCTACTTATGGTTTTCCCCATAGATTGCACAAAAGGAAAGCCCTATTAGTCAAGATTCTCTTGGTGGCTGCATTAGTTTGCTACGGCTACTGTATTAGGGTTCCCCAGGGAAACAAAACCAATAGGATGGATGGATAGATAGATAGATAGATAAGAGGATATTTATTATAAGAACTGGCTCAGGCTGTTATGGAGTTGAGAAGTCCCACAATCTGCCATTTGCAAGCTGGAGAACCAGGAAAACTGGGGGTTTAACTCCCAGTCCTGGGTCAAAGTCCTGGAGTCCAAAGGTCCGAGAACTAGGAACTATGATTGTCTGAGGCCAGAAAATGATGGACATTCTTCTTTCAAGAAGAGAGAGAATTCACCTTCCTTTACTTTTGTGTTCCATGCAGGCCCCCAACAGATTGGACGATGCCACCCACACTGGAGAGGATGGATCTCTTTACTCTGTTTACTGAATTGAATGTTAATCTCCTCCAGAAACGCCTTCCCAGACACACCCAGACATTATGCCTTACCAGTTATCTGGACATCCCTTATGACAGTCAAACTGACACATAAAATTAACCATCACAGCTGCAATAACAAAATACCACAGACTGATGATTAAAGCCACAGACATTTATTCCTCACGGTTCTGGAGGCTATAAGTCTAAGATCGAGCTGTCAGCAGGTTTGGTTTCTTCTGAGACCTCTCTCCTTGGCTTGCAGATGGCCACCTACATGCTGTGTCCTCACCCGGCCTTTCCTTTGTTTGCAGATGACTGTGGTGTCTCTCTGTATGTCCAATTTCCTCTTCTTATAAGGACACCAGTCAGATTGGATTAAGTTTCACTCAAAGTCCCATTTTAACTTAATCACCTCTTTAAAGGTCCTATCTCCAAATCCAGTCACAGTCTGAGGTACTGGGGGTTAGGGCTTCAACATATGAATTTGGGAGGGACACATTTCAGCCCGTAACAGTGGCCAACTCATGGTGGATAAAGTGAAAGAGAGAATTTATCACCTCCAATATCTGAAAAGCTGTGGTTGATCAAATTGTTAGAGCTGGAACCAGGTACCCCATGTTGTTTGGAACACTGTGCCCTCACTCCCTCCCTCATCTCCATGTTTTCTGGCTTGAAATCATTCTCAAAAAGCTTCCTTTCCACTGTGGCAAGATGGCTGTCACAGCTCTCAGCTTGTCTTCTGCCAACTCAGCAACTCTAGGGAAAAGAAAGCTTCTAACCCAGTGGTACCAGGAAAAGTCCTGGGGCCAGTTCTCATTGACACTGACTAGTCATGTGCCCATCTCTTCGCCAATCACTGAGATTCTAATTCGACTGACCTTGGCATACCCTCACCCCCACTCACACACACAAAAGGTAGAGTCAGCCTGATGAAACCACATAGACTGAGGGGGACAGGGGTTCCCTGTAGAAAAGTCAAGACTTCGTTATAGAAGAAGGACAACAGGGTGCAGAGTAAGAAAGCAAGAAATATCCATCCCCACGGCTTTACTGTTCATCTTATTTTGATCCACACATTAACCCCAAGAGGGAGGTTTTGTTTATTCTCATGTTCATAACAGAGAAATGGATGCTCAGGGAGGGTAAGTCAAGTCAAGTAGCTGGTAAGTTGAGAGCTAGATTTAAGTACCAATCTCTCTGACTCCAAACTGCTCTACTATGCCACCTCTCTCAACTTTTTCTGGGCAGGGACTTAGCTTCCAGCTTCCTCCACAACTGGCCCAGCTGTAAGAAATCATAGGCGCTCAAGAGATGATAGAGGCCAGAGGCTGATGGTAGTTGGTTGCACATTGGACGTGCTGCAAAGTGCGTTCAGCCTCAGGCCTGGGGTGGAGGCAGCTACAGCTCCAGGCTGGGAACAGAGGGTGTGTGAGCAAGGAATTCTGGGTGAGATGGTGAGGGGGGCGGGGAGGAGAGAACTTGGAGGTATACACAGGAGCAGGTTGGCGGGTGGGACTGGTACAGCTCATTTCCCACGGCTTTGCCAGGCGCGCGGGACACCCGCCTGTTGTCTCCCATTTCTCCCCTCCAAGACTTGAGCTTTGCTCTTTGAGTGAGGGTGGGTCTATCAGTATCCTTCAGATCTTCCCCTTTGTTCTTCTTCTTTGTAGATGGCTTTGCAGACTTTCAAACACTAGAATATTGAATTAGAGATTGCTTGGCTCACTGCAACAGAGTGGAGAGATTCAGAGAGCAGTCCAGAGGTGGTCTGCCTGGCTCTGCCACTTAGTTGCTGTGTGACCTTGGGCAAGTTATTTAACCTCTCTGGGCTTCAGTTTCTTTATGTGTAAGATGGGGAGAAAAAGAGGTTGACCTTATAGAGTTGAGATGATCTACCATAATCTCTCAGCTCAATGTCCCACTCACTGTATATGCTCAGAAATAAAAATGTCAGGTGTTCCTGAGAAGCCGGGCCGGACAGGGGCTGCCCAGCCCAGAGCAAAGACCGTGATAAGCAAAGGTGAGCTGGCTCCTTGTTCAGAATATTCCTGCAAACTCAACTCAGAGTTACAGTTTTGTCTCCTTTAGGGGAGAGCTCACAGGCAGGCAGTCAGCGTTACATCTGAGTTTGCTTTCCTTGAAGAGGGCTTAGAACAGGCTTCTCAGAAGAAGTGAGTCATAGGGAACAATTTTAAGAAAGGGAAGTTGTTGATTAATAGGGTGACATGAAACTTCAAAAGCTGACCTCCATAAAAATTTAACTAGTGGAGAAATTTTTATCCCCTCTTATTAACTGAGGGCTCCTTTGCCTTGGAAATCTATACCCTCTGATAATCCCAAACGCACCTGTGATTTCAGAGTGCACACACACACACACACACACACACACATATATATATTATTTTGGCGATAGATTTACTTCTTAATCACGTTTGTAGTTTAAATTAATATGGAAATTAACCCTGAAATTAACCCCAGACCATTTCAAAGCACTTCATTTTACAGATCTTGAACTACCCTAAAATAAATGCTGAAAATGTGAACTGCATAAAAAATAAAAGCTGATAGTTTTAATTTAATTTCGTCTCCATTAAAGATATCACAGATGATTTACTGAGCTTCTAAAAGTGAAAAGGCGTATGCTCTGTTATGGGCACATGCCACTTACAGGCGCAGGTTGTTAGAATGAAAAATGATGCTTTTGCCAGATGCTAGTTTATGGCTGGATCCCAACCCAGGAATAAAATTTTTTGGGTTTCACTTTAATGATAACCTCTATGAACACATGTCTTTGTGCAGAAACATCTCATATCTTTTGCAGTATGTAGCTACATACCAGACTTTGTCACATTCCACGTTCTGGGGAGAATAAATTTCAAACCATCTTTACTGTGGATCTGAATTTGTTCATTCACAAGATGTACTGAACACTCACTATGTGCCCTGCACTGTTGTGTATTTACTGAAAGTAGTGGGTAAAGAGAGCAGGTGTAGTCTCTGCCTTCATGAAAATAGTAGCCTGGGGGCAAGGGAGACATGAGAGAAGTGAACCCAAATAAGTATATAATAATAATCTGGGATAAGTGCTTAAGAAAGAATTTGGAAAGGGTGTTTAGTTTGGTTTGCAAGAGGTCTGAGAAGGCCTCACTGAGGAACTGACATTTAACCTGAGATGCAAAGAAAGATGAGGACTTTGCCTGTTCATGCGCACACAGGTCCCCTCTGCACACATATGTTATTATGTGCCTGTGGAAACACAGCAGGAAGGTTGGAAGGATCCTCACATACCATGTGCTTAGCTCAGGGTGAGGAGGGGTAGGGGTTTCATAGGGAGGATTCTAAGTGTGCATCATTCCCAGTCACACTCTTGGTAAGTGGCACAGCTGGGATCTGAACCCACATCTCTGACTCAGAGTGCATGCTTTTTCTCTCACACTACAAAGCCTCTCAGAAAAGAGGAGCTTTCTCCCCCACTTAGATTCCCAGCACGTCATCAAGGGCATCTCGGCAGGTGGTTGGAATTTCATCTTTCTTCTTCAGTTTGGGCTTTCTTCTTCAGTTTGGGTCTTTCTCTTTCCCAGAGGAGCTCCCTGGACCAGAAGACCTGAGCTATCACTTCCGCCTCTGAGGCTGTGTCTGTCTGCGCGGTGGCTCAGATGGATGGGTGGCTTAAACAGGACCGCTGTAACCAAAGCCGAGGAGTTCCTTCAGATGTTGAGAGGTTTCTTTAGTGCCTTTCTTCCCAGCTAGAAGCCTGTGGAGATAATTCCATCACCAGCTGGGGGAAGGAGTGATAAGGCTGGAGGCTGAGGATAAGTGGACCCGCCTGGGGGTGGAGAGCAGGTGGGGGTGGGGTGCCTGCCAGGTGTCACCTGTAGGATGGCCACACCTGTAGGGGAGGGGAGATACGTGGCATTCTAAGCCCCAGAGAGGAACAGCTTCTGACCTCTATTCTTTTTTTCTTTTTAACTGACATTTGAAAAGACAATTCAAGTATAATTTACATATGATAAAATGAGCAGATCGCAAGCTCAGCTCCACGGATTATGACAATGTGTACACCTAGGAAACTGACATGATATAGAACATTTCCACCATTCCGGAAAGTTCTCTCATTCCCCTGCCCCCACCCCACCATAGAAAACTGATGTTCTGACTTCTATCACCATTGGTTAGTTTGGTCTGGTCTTGGATTTCAGTTACACGGAATCACGCGCTGTGGAATCTTTCACGTCTGGCTGCTATCACTCACCTCACACTTACGCGACTCATTCAATTTGTTGCACGTATCAGCAGTTTCTCCCTTTTTATTGCCGAACGGAATTCCATTGTATGGGTATACCATAATTTGTTTATCCAGTTTTAGTTGGCGAACATTTGGGTTGTTTCTGGTTTGGGGTTTTTGTGAACAACGTGCTATGCATATTTGTGTCAAAATCTTTTTAGAGATAACGTGTTTTCATTTCTTTTGGGAAAATACCTAGGTGCGGAAGTGCTGGGTCAGAGGGAAGTTGTACTTTATGTACCTTTACTCTGGCTTCTAGTGGAAAGAGAAGCAGCGGGGAGATGGAATCTCACCCACTCACGGCTTTGCTGTCTTTTCTGATAAACTTCAGCGCGTGCAGGGTACTTACGTCCCGTCCCCACTCCGGTGGTGCCGAGCAGACAGCCCTAAACAAATGCTTGTGGGCATTGTTCAGCTGGTTGCTGCTGAGTAGAAGGGCTGGTTCTCACCCTAAAATCGTCTTTCCTTGGCTTCATTTCCTGTCCATTCTTAGTTCTCTAACTCCAACGGTTAGGTCCGTCTCCACGTGTCCACTTCTCTTGCTGCAGGCAGGGGATGTTGTATAATTGGCAAGCTTTTGGTCTGTCTCCTGGCCCTGCCACTTATTAGCTGAGTGGAAAGAGCAATTACCTAATGTCTCTGAGCCTTGGTTTCCTAGAAACTGTTGAAAACAACTATCTTGAGGAATAGTTATAGGAATTACATCAAGGCTGCCAAGTATGACCATGCAGGTTGCTCAAGCCCAAAGGGACCAGCGCATGCTCTGCTGTCGAGCCCTGTGTCTCCGTGTCACCACGGAGGAAGGGGCATCTTTGGTAATTTGTCTGACAGAGGGAGGAACTTCTCAAGTTTTCCTGCCCAGAGGTGGTGTCTTGTAATTCATACAAAGACGGCTGTAGTCAAACCACATGGTGAACAATATTCCACATTCAGAAGGTGCTAAATAAATGGTAGCTATTATAATGCAGATTGTATCAGGCAGGATTCTTGGTTGCAAGCAACAGAATTGGCTCTGGCTCTCTTATGGGTAAAAGGAAATTTTCTAAAGGGATATCAGGGGCTCACAAACTTGTTAGGAGACAGGAGAGCCAGGCTTGGGAATGTCAGGAACCAAGGGCAGGGGGCTGTTTTTTTTTTTTTTTTTTTTTTTTATGCGTTACGCGGGCCTCTCACTGTTGTGGCCTCTCCCGTTGCGGAGGACAGGCTCCGGACGCGCAGGCTCAGCGGCCATGGCTCACGGGCCCAGCCGCTCCGCGGCGTGTGGGATCTTCCCAGACCGGGGCACGAACCCGCGTCCCCTGCATCGGCAGGCGGACTCTCAACCACTGCGCCACCAGGGAAGCCCCTGGGGGGCTGTTTTTAAGGACTGTGCAGCAGGAACAAAAGCCAAGGCCACCTGAGCAGGAACTGGCTGGTCCGTGCCCTGCAGTGACTGCTGAGATAAATATGGCCTCCAACTGTCCCACATCCTTGAATCACTGCAGGGAGAGAGTGTCCAGTTGGCCAATTTGAACTCATGTTCTTGCCCACCTTTGGGGATGGGCCAAAAGAGTCAGGATTGAGCTTCCTTAATGATGGGCAGGCCCCCCCCACCCCCACGATGTCACCACATGGACAGTTCCCCATTATGAAGATGCCTCTTTCCCAAGAACGCATCTAGTGGGGATTTCCCATATTGGGATGGTAACAGGAAGGGGGATTATATGCTGGACAGCCAACGAAATGATGAATCCCATATTTAGGTCAGTTCTGAGGAATGGAAGATTTATTGCCAGGAGTCCTCGTCACTTGGTAAACCAAGCGTTAAAAATGCAGGAGCCTGTTAAGCCAAGTCTTCTCTTAAATTAATGGAGTGACAAAGACCCTCACACAGAACAGGGCACAATGCCTCAGTCTTTTCCACTTTGGTATTTGGAGAAACATTCATTGTTGTTTTAAAAATGCAGAATCACCTGACGAGATACGATTTTAGTTCTGGGAGAGCTGCCTGCCAACGTCCAGAGGATTTATTCCTCACATTAATGACTGTTAGCATAGCAGAGTGAAATGTGCCTGAGAAACTGTGGAAAAAGTAACAAACGTGGTGGTGATCAAGACTGATGGGAGGATGCTCTTGGGGACAGTTGAGGTTTTGATTTATAGCTTTAGTATCAAGGAGTCACAAGCATTGCAGTTGCAAGCCACATTGTCACCTGATATTAACCGTGGGGGAAGATTCCAGAAGGACTCAAGACTAAGTTTTTGGAGGGATACAGACACCAAGAAGAATGCATTATACATTCTATGGTGGGGTGACAATCTGGTAGGGTTGGGGATGAGTGTAGGGTGAGCAGTGGGTTCTCAGTTCCTAAAGAAAGAAAGTCAGCCTTGTAGGGCAGGAGAAGGAAGGTGCTAATATTAGTTGGGCATCATTCCTGGCACTTCACCTCTGTCAACTCGTTTAACCCTCACCACAACTGAGTGTGGTCGGTATTATTATTCCCATTTACATATGAAGAAACTGAGGCTCAGAGAGGCCATCTAAGTTGCTGTATGGTCTTATTCAGATGGACTCGTGTATGGCTAGAAGTTTAAAAGGAAGTCCTAGAACATTGCCACACATCTGAGATCTGGAATCAGTGGGAGGGAAGGATATTCAAAACTGCCACATCAGCCACACGATAAGAGACCCTTGTCACCTCTGCGTTTTGATGACTCTTCATGGTCTTTAACATGTCCTAGCTGCCCTCAGCTCTCAGGTTCTCAAGGCAGATCTTTCCTGATGGCACGAGAGGGCACGGAGCCTCCTCCTGCCACAGTGTGGCTGCGCCTATGCAGAGGGTCCAGCTGCTGCTTGTCAAGGAAAGGAGAAGAGGGAGGAGGGAGGACAGGTGAGCGCTGCTAGGTACTCAAGCCACGAGGCCCCTTTCTCTATGCAAACAGCCCCGGCAGAGCCTCTAGGCCGGCATTCGTTGGTGGCCGAGGCTGCACTCCTGTCACCTTGGGGGGGTCTGTGAGCAGAAGTGGCTGATCCCTCCACCCCTACTTCCCATGTTTTGTGTGTTCTGAAGAGCCACCCTATCCCGAGGCTAGGACATCCCCAGCTAACCGGAGCGTGGCCGTGATTATTTGGCTGGTAACCACCTCCTCTGTTGAACTTCCTCAAACCTGCCTCACTGAAGGTATCCAAACACCTCACCCATTCCTTCATCCCACAAATATTTATGAAGCACCTGCTCTGTGCCAGGTACCATGCGGTCCCCATGGGTTTGGCAAGCAGTCCCTGCCCTCAGGAGGCTTACAGTATGGTGGGGAAGACAAACCATTCTCTTCCATACCTCCCCCACCCCGAAAGCATCCCTGCTATTTTCTCTCACCCACCTGCCACCCCAGTGCCTATAGTCCCTGGATCCTCCCCGCAGCCAGACAACATGATGACAAATGCTGGGCTGCTCATCCAAGACTCCATTGAGAGCTGGTCACCGTGTGCAGAAAGCAGCAGTGTTAGTCCTGAACCTGACCCGGGGAGCACTGCCTATGGTCAGCGTTGTTTTGACAGCCCTTGACAGCAGGTGTCTGTCAGCCCTCCATTCGTCCCTCCCCCACCCCACCCTCAACACATACACACACAGCCTCCAAGTGTCACTTCAGTTTGGAAAGCATGGAGGGAGCAAGGCGGAGAGAGGAGCCAGGCGTCACACGGCCTGTTGACCAGCGATGGGGGGCAGGTGTGGCCAGAGGACACATGCAGCTGTGCTGAAACACCCCACGAGTGTGATGCAGCCCCTGCCCTCGAGGATGAAGGGAGTGGGGGTCACGGGTCCCTCAGCTGCAACACTTCTCTCTGCCTGTGCCTTTGAAGAGGGCTGTTTTCTTCCGTGGTCCCACCATCAGAGTATGCCTTCTCAGTGTCTCACCCGGTGGAAAGAATTGCTCCGGCTGTAGGGTCTGGGCGATGAGAGGAAGGGAATGTCCTGGTTAAGGGTGTGGGCTGCCAGAGACTGATTTTAAGGGAAGAGAAACAGTGAGTATAGGGTAGTGAGTTAAAGCTTTGGGGTCAGACGTACTTGGAACTCAAATCCCAAATATGATCCAGCAATTCCATTCCTAGAGGAATGAAAACACCTGTCCACACAAAGACATGTATGCAAATGTCCATAGCAGCATTATTCGTAATAGCCCAAAAGTGGAAACAATCCAAATGTCCATCAACTGAAGAATGGATAAATAGCATCTGACGCGTCCGTACAGTGGACTACAATTCAGCGATACAGGAGTAGAGGGCCGACACATGCCACAACATGGATGAACTGAGAGCATTAGCTACGCGAAAGAAGCCAGAGGCAGAAGCTCCTAAGTTGTGTGATTTCATTTATAACCAAAGTCCAGAAAAGGCAAATGTCTGGATACAGAAAGAAGATGGGTGGTTGCCTGGGGCTGGAGACAGGGGGTGGGGCGTGAACAGGGAGAAACTGCAAATGGGGACAAAGGTGATCTTTTTAAGGAGGTGGAAATGTTCTAAAACTAAGTAGAGAGGGTTGCACAGCTTCGTAAACTTACTAGGAATCATTAGATTGTACACTTAAAGTGGGTAAATTTATGGCATATAAATTATACCTCGGTGAAGCAGTTTCAGAAATCCTAATTATGTCACTCACTAGATGACAGACCTTGAGAAGGTACTTTACTACTGAGTATCCCCATCTGTAAAATGGAGATAATGATACCGACCCAATAGGCTCACTGTGAAAGCCAAGGGGCCTGATTTAAAATGAGCATTCAGTAAATGATAGCAGCTTTTGCTACCACTCCATTTTTTTTTAATGATTTGATTTATAAAGATATAGGGAGAGATACCAAGAATCATGGGTAGCAGTGAAATTATAGTGTTTGAGGGCTCTCCCTGTACTAGATAGATTTTTTTAAATGGTCTGCCTCCATATACATTCCTGAATGTTTCTCTGAACGCCACGGAGACTGGTTTAAAAAAAAACCAAAACTCACACCAGCCAAAAGCATAATGGGAATGCAGGTCTTATATCAATATTGACAGCAAGGGGAGTGAATTATACCAAAGTGAAAGCGAAGGAAATCCAGTTGGTGACCAGTGTGCCTTCCTATTCCAGCTCTTCATTCCTATTTATGAATCCAGGAATGCCTTTGGAGTTTACTGTGAGCAACAGGTGGGCTGAAAGATCTTTCTATGAGTCAAAACCCTTCTCATTGCAAGTGTGGAAACACAACACAGACTGGCCAAGAAAGAAAGGAAATATAGACCCCAGATCCAAAGATAGAATGGGATTTAAGTTTGTCTGGATCTAGGATCTCAAATGAAGTCAATCCTGGTCCCTCTAATCTCTTGGCTTGGCTTTCCTCTGGGTTAGATTTCTTCCCAGGAAACTTGTCCCTCTCATGGTGACAGCAGAGTTTGCAGCAACCCCAGGCTCACGTTCATTCAACTTAACAACCCCAGGGAAACAACAATTCTTCCCCAGTAGTTTCAGCAAAATCCCCAGGGTTTACCCTCCTTCAGTGTACCTAGATCTCCTGTGCCTCCTGAACCAGTCAGTGTGGCCTGGAGAATACAGCATGCTGATTGGCCAGACTGGGGTCACATGTCCGTAGGTAGGCGAGGTCAGCCCCACCTAACACATGTTGATGGTACAAGAAGGAGGGGAGGTCCCTCAAAGGGAAATTAAGAGATTCTTACCAGAGGAAGAGAAAATAACCAACAGTCAGATAAAACATAGATGTCCACTCTGACCATCCACCTTGGGCCTTCTACCTTCCTTGTGCAGGTCTTGGAGTAATTTTATTATTTTTAATTTATTTTTGGCTGCATTGGGTCTTTGTTGCTGCGTGCAGGCTTTCTCTAGTTGCAGCGAGGGGGGGCTACTCTTCGTTGTGGTGCGTGGGCTTCTCATTGTGGTGGCTTCTCTTGTTGCGGAGCACAGGCTCTAGGCATGCGGGCTTCAGTAGTTGTGGCTCGCGGGCTCTAGAGCGCAGGCTCAGTAGTTGTGGCACACGGACTTAGTTGCTCCGCGGCATGTGGGATCTTCCCGGACCAGGGCTCGAACCCGTGTCCCCTGCATTGGCAGGCGGATTCTTAACCACTGCGCCACCAGGTAAGTCCCTTGGAGTACTTTTAGAACTGTTATTTGGGGAACTCTTTGGCCCTGTTTGATGGATCCCCTTAGTCTGCTATTTTTCAGGGGCTCCAAAGCTGTCCTCCTCTTCAGGCCTGAGTACTGGTTAGCAACTTCATTTTCATAAGAGAATGTTAATCCCACCTCCCACCTGGCTCGTTTTCAAAGCATATGTTTCAGCATTTCACTGGAAACACAATATCTGCATTATAAATTCTTGATAAGGAATATAACTTTAAAGATTTAACTCTTATAAAAAATTTGATTTCAGGGGCTTCCCTGGTGGTGCAGTGTTTAAGAATCCGCCTGCCAATGCAGGGGACATGGGTTCGAGCCCTGGTCTGGGAAGATCCCACATGCCGCAGAGCAACTAAGCCCGTGCGCCACAGCTACTGAGCCTGCGCTCTAGAGCCCGTGAGCTATAACTACTGAGCCAGCAAAGACCCAACACAGCCAAAAATAAAATAAATAAATTAAAAAATTTTTTTGATTTCAAAATGTAATTCACATGGAGACTGTTTAGAGCGCTTACAGTGTAGTCGTTTCTCCAGATACTCCAGACTACAACCCTGCATCAAGCCAGAGCTACCCAAGAACCGTATGGCTACTTCAACTGCATGGCTTTGGCTCCCCTGTACAACCACCTCTTGGGAGTATGCCACTGTTTTTCACTCAAGTGTGCTATAAAAAGCCATTGTATTAGTCAGGCTATTCCAGGCCATGATGCAACAACAAATAAACCCTGAATCCTCAGGGGTTTAACACAACAAAGGTTGACTTTTTGTTCACCTTGCAGTCTGATGTGGGTCAGGTGGTCCTCTCACAAAGAGACTCAGGAATCAAAGCTGCTTCCACCTGACTCCTCAGCTGTCTCTGATTTCTTTTCTCTCGTTCTTGAGGATGAAGCAGCTGAGCGGAAGGGAACCAGTGAGCAGAATTAATTGATACTTACATTCTCTTCCCTGAAAATTCAGCTACGTGATCCCAAACTAAAAGGGGTTCTGGAAAATGTCATCTCCCCAAGTGCCCCTGAAGAGAAAACAGGCTGGTGAACTCACGGTCTTGTCTCTGCCACATTGGTTGTAGGAAAAACACAAGCTTATTTGTTATAAAAAGGCTGTTGAGATTAAGTACAGCAGATGGAAGCACATGCATTTATTACCATTCCTTCCCCAAACCCAGCTAAAAGTATAGGAAATGGATTTTCGAAAGGCATGAACCCATGAGGATAAAGAGAACAAGAAGGAGATGACAGCAATTACATTTTGGAAGTTGGAAAATGAATAAACAAGTGGGTACCGGCCACTTCCGGGAAAGCTGAAGCCTTAGTCAGGACGGGGTGGAGGTAGGGTGAGGTGAGAGAGGAGCCCGGAGGCAGGCTAAGCCAAATCCCAGAAAGGCTTAGGTGTCAGAGGCGCCAGGTAGTATTTGGAAAGTGAGGGGACAGATGGTACCAAAAACAGAGGGACCGGTTTAAATTTGTAAAAGTAGCCTTTAGACCACCCCCTACCCTCCTCCACACATGGACAACTGATTTTTCTATCCCACTCCAGCAAAAGAAGAGAGGTTTATTTTCTAGAGAAACTGAGCCAGAAGGACCCTGGACTTGCGCTTCTGGGCACCCCGAGGGCAGGGATCCCCAGTAGACAGCAGGAGCATTAAGTGCAAGTCTGCACACTGAGGGTTAACCCCCTCTAGCCCTTCCCCATCCGGCTCCCGGATCTCAAGCAGTCAGATTTATTATATAACCCAAACTGGAGAGTGGCAGAGTCCTCTCTGAGGAAACCCATGAAGCCAAGAGAAAAGACCTACAGGAGCTTGCTATTTCTTTATGGCAAGGTGCCCTCCCCCAGATCTTAGTTGTGCTTTTGTCGAACAGCCCAGGAACACCATCTTAGGAACATTGTGAATGTTATAATGAAGGAAGCTTCCTCCTTTGCTTTGCCTCTAGGAAACTTAACTCCACATCTTCTGTCCAGCTCAAGAAGTTGTGTGGAACGTTCTGGTATATATTTCTGGGCACTAAATTTATTCCTGACTTTACGATGCCACCTTATTTTAATTTCACTCTGATTTCCATCCATTGATCCACTCACTCACTCGTTAAAAAAACAGGTGGACTGAATGCACTTTGTGTGCCAGACAGTAGGCTCAGCGTTGGGGCCAATGGACTTGCTCCCTTGGACTTTACACGCTGGCATCGTGTGCATTTTGGTAGGTATTCTCAAATTTATTTTGGAAGTGTATACAAGTGTATGATTGATATAAACGGATACATATGCCAAGAATAGAGCTTAGTATCCCACTGTGATGCTGGAGAATTTGCTTCATTACAGGGGCTAAATTCCGGTGATGTCTCAGTACATCTGCCACTATGGATGGTTAGGTATGGTGTAGGGGTGAGGGTTCTGGGAGATGTGTAACTTCTCCTGGAGGGACCCCATACCTTGAGGAATTTAAATAGGAGAGAGACAAAGGAATGAGCTTGTATTCTTACCTCTCAGGTATCTCTCTAAAGAGTCTTTACTCTGAATTTATGCTCCTAGGTGCCTGAGTAACCCTGCAAGACAACAGTGTTACGGAAAATCACCAGCCGGTTTCGGGAACGCCAGCTTGGGTCTGATTACTGCTTCTCTCAAAGGCTAATCTTTGCTATGAATGGGGGTCTCACTGCCCAGATCCACCCCCTGCCCCACCACCCCTTGTTGGCTGAGTGAGGCTGGGGTGTGCGGAACACAGGTGACCTGCCTCTGGGATGTACATGCTCTGTCCAGGTGGGTCTGAGGATCTGGCTCACCTCCAGGCAATGTTAGCAGGGCGGCCCCCCACGCGTATACACACCACGCATAGGCTCACATGTGTGCACACCCTACAGGGAGGTTAATAGAGATCTACAGCCCTCGTTACCATTTGCTTTCATAAATAAATATATTAAATAGGTAAGCCAAATTTATTTCTGGCAACAGCTTGCTGGCTACACCTCCCCCTCTTATTCCCAGTTCCCGCAGTAACCCCAGCCTCTTCCACCCTATCCCCAGGCATGATTTTCTCTCTTAAAATTTTATTTTTAATTTGTCGTGATGAATGAGTGACACCTCTGACAGCCGATTCGCGGAGATTAATAGAAACGACACAATATTTACGTCGGCGCTACGAACAATTATCCTGCCATCTATCTCTGAGATTATCTTCCTGATTGAAAACTACTCATCCATGTAATCGGAATTATTTGGAATTAGAAGGGAATTTATAGCCCCCCTGGAGCACACTCTCTCCCCTCGAATCAACACCTCGGGCTTCATCATTCTCTTGTCCTTCCTCTGGGGCTTTGGCCTTCTCTTCTGTCTTGGTGATGAGCAGGGAAAACTCCCCCTCTTCCAGGAGGGCCGCTTTCAGGGCAGTGGGCATCTCTCTGGCCTGGCATGGTGACTGTGTGATGAGGGGTCTGGATGCAGTGGTTGGTGGGAGAGAGCGACCAAGTGATGTTGGAAGAATCAGGGGTCAGCAAGGGTGGCTTGTGAGCTCAAGATAGATGAACACAATCTGAAGAAAGAGGCTAATATGAGAGTGGAGAAGAAAGGTGACTTTGGGAAGCACGTGGAATCAGGTTGGACCAGCTGAGAAATCTAAAGGAGCAGGATAGGGTCTAAGAATGATGCTGAGATTGGTGGTGTGCAGGGCCAAGCAGGCTGAGTCAGGTAGTCTGGAGCAGGACCCTATTAAGAGCCACATTTGGGTTGCAGGGGTGGGGGAGGGGAGGCTGCATAACAGCTTGTGCAGATCAGGGGAGGCCATGGAGTGGGATTCAAAGTATGAAAGAATGGTGATGCTATGAGTATGTTCTTTGTTCTCTGCCTGATCCCTGTCTGCTAGCCCAGTGGATACTGAATCAGGCAGACCTTGATTCTGACTCCTCACTCTGCCACTTTGGAGCTGTGTGACCCCAGGCAAGTTTCTTAACCTCTCTGAGCTTCAATTTTCAATCTCTAAATCCCCAATTTACAATCCTCCCTGTAGGAGTGTACACAATCTGTACACTGAGGGTAGTAACAGTACCTACTTCACAGGGGCGTTATGAAGATTAAGTGAGATAATGCATGCAGGGTGCACAGTTTCGGGAACTTGGCTCTCTCCTTCCAAGCCAAGTGAGATAATGCATGCAGGGTGCACAGTTCCTTGTATGTAGGAAAGGCCCAATATATGTAGGTGCCACAGAGGAGATAAACCTTTGTCTCCCTTTAGGAGACAAAGACCTGGGCTCCAGGATTGGCCCTGTTTGCCAAGTTCTTTCCCCTCCCTTGGCATCCTCATCCTGCTAACATGTTGGCCTGCAGCCTCCTCCTCCCCTCCCCCTCTGTAGTACTGGACTGGCAACTGCAGCTGCAGAAAGCAGGCAGGTGCTTGGTTTGATGGGTGCATGCTAGGATTTCAGAACCACTTTCTGGTATTTCTCCTGTCCTCTAATCCTTCTAACTGCTAATGTGTATTGGACACATATTAGCATATTCTAAGTACTTTACCCGCATTTAATCAATATAATATCACCATAAACTACGTGCTATTAATTAGTAACATTCTCATTTTACAGATAAGGAAACTGAGGACCTGGGAGGTTAGATAATTTGCCAGAGTCACATGGCTAATGTGATGGGCAGCCTCTAAGATGCCCTCACTGGTCTCTACCTCTGGCATTCACACCCATGTGTCATCCTCTGCCCTTGGGGCAGGCTGGACCTAGTGGCTTGCTTCTAGTGAACAGAGTATGACAGAAGTGATGGGATGACACTTTAGAGATTAGGTTCCAGAAGACTGTGACAACTGTCTTGCCCAGTCTCTCTCTTCCTAGCTTTTCTCAGGTCACTTGCTCTGCGGAAGCAAGCTGCCGGGTAGTGAGCTCCTGTATGGAGAAGCTTCGGGGAGCGGAGGGCAGCCTCTGATCAACAGCCCATGAGGAACCAAAACCTGCCAACAACGCTGGGAGTGAGTTTGAAGGTGACTCATTCCCCAGTGGGACCTTAAGGTGACTGCAGCACCCGGTTGGACACACCTTGATTGTGCCTTGTGAGAGACGCTGAGTCAGAGGACCCAGACCCAGACCCACATAACCAATCAGCTGCTGAGTCTGAGGAGAATTTGTTACACAGCAGTAGATAACCCATACAACTTGTAATAGCCAAGCCAGGATTCGGACCTAGGCTGCTGGATTCTAGAGCCTGTGTTCTTGACCACTTCGCTCCCTGGCACCTGAGGAGCCCTTTAGGGCTGAGCCACTCAGTTCTTCAGTCCTGTCTGAGACGGGCAAGCGAGCTCAGACGGCTTCTCATGTTGTCACAGATTCAGACTGAGCTTAAAATAATGTCCTGGTCAGAAGTGACTCGCAAACACCACCTGGACACTGTTTCTTCTCCCTTAGGACTGATTTAGCCCTGTCCCAGGGAAAGAGGAGAAATACATATCCTTTAGGCCTAGAGGAGCTTTATTCTTTAGGTGGCTGGTGGCGAGGAAAGAGCTGGCCTTTGTAAAAAAAAAAAAAAAAAGAGGGTGTCAGGGGGCCCTGCACAGGTGAGAAGAATCTCTGATTGGATCCTCAAGAATGCTTCCAAGCCAAGGAGGCCTCCTGTGGTAAATAACAAGGGTTCAAAGGCTAGCAGGACTTGTCTTCAACAGGAAAACAATCCGGCTTTTACCTCGCTCGCATTGGAGTCCAAGCTCATCCGACAGAAATGAGCTCATCACCACCGTGTTGTGAAAGATCCTTCTTCCCTTCATGGACTCCCATCCACACCCAAGTCCCCCTCCCACTGCCTGTGTCCAGCGTGTGTCCCCCTCCCACTGCCTGTGTCCAGCGTGTGTCCTAGAGACATAACAGGACCGAGCAGAAGAGACTAGGGAGGAAACATATGTGGAATGATGTGTACGGTTACCCTTTCTTAGGAACCACTTCGGATGCAAATAGACGATTCTGCAGAGGACCAGGGCAGGGCCCAGAGACAGAAGTTGAGCCTTATTTAAAAATGACAGTAGATGTCTGTATTTGTTTGGCAGTGTGGATTGCGGGGGCAGGGGGCACTGCAGTGAGGTGCGTGCTATTCTGGTGGGGCCTGGGAGCAGAACAGACGGGGCCGTTGGAGTCTCATCCAGCCCGAGCTGAGGGGCATGATCTCTCCTATCCTTGGGCAGCACCCGGTGCTGGAGGAAAATCAACCCAAAGCAAGTCCTCAGAGAGCAAGCAGCCTCTTCATGAGAGGGGCCACGGGGGGCAGGCAGGAAAGTCATCAGGGTAACCAGCCTTAATAAAGGTAGAAGATGAAATGGGAGAGGGCTGGGCTGGAGCAGGGGGAGTCGCAGGGAAGGAAATGGTTGCTGGAGAAACAGATGCAATTGAACAAGACTTGTGGAGATGGATTTCCCTGCCTTGGTCCAAACTCAAATCCCTGTGCTCAGATTAATTAGCAAGGAAATATTTTCCTGTCTGCAGAAACAGGCTGCTGGATTGCCAGTGGGACATGAGGGTGGGCAGTCTATCAACTAACTACTAATTAGGTTACTTCCCACTGCTGTTGACATGTTCCTGGGCCAAAATAAAGGAGGGAGGAGGAGGGTATAGGAACAGAGACAGAGAGGGAGGTGCAGGCCAGGATCTTCTCTGCTCGTTGTGCAAAACTGTTGGCTGGAATTAGGAAGGAGACCTGGGTCCAAAGCCCAAAGGGGAGATGACAGAAGACAGCCATGTTCTGAGTAGCGGACAGCCCTTGGCGGAGAGCTACACTTGTGCTTGTATTGCCTGGCGTTCTACAAAAGCTCTGAAAACGTGCACAGTAGGGAAGCCCTGGGTGGGAATTTGAATGATGATAATAATGACAATGGGTGCTTTTTGAAGTATCGGTAGCACTTCATTCGTTCATTTATTCAACAAGTATGAGATAGGGGCGTGGGGGGGCACAGAGAATGGGAGATTAACATTCATTTGCCTCATTGTTTCTCATAACTAGGGAGAAGGTATTTTAGCCCCTTTTTATACATAAGGAAATTGGGGCTCAGAGAGGTTAAATAACTTGCCCATAGTCACACAGCAAGTAAGAAGTAGTGAAACTGAATTTTGCCCCCAAGGTGGTCCTGATTCCAGCCCTGCCTACCCTTAATCACTGCTCAGTGGATAATGCACAGTCAACAAATATATTGTCGTCTTTTGTCTGCCTGAGTTCCCCAATTCTGCCCTAAAGTTCTCAAGGCATATTCTTCAGTATGTCACATGCAGGAACTTTAAATATCCTGCAGGAGGGGCACCACCATGTTTCCCAAGGTCTGAGGCCATCATTTAGTTCCCGATTTTAGAGAACCAAATAGGAAGGTTGGCCAACCCATTTCACTGGCAGCACCATCAAGTCATCTACATTGTGCACGTGTGGAGTCTGCCTATTTGCTTACAGTCTCTCACTGCAGATGGGACAGTAAGCTGTGGTGCAAAGTAGCTCATGGCCATGCCCTCTCCTGGGCCGGTCCATCCTCCACCCTCCACCCTTTCCCTGTGAGCAGAGTTGGACCACAGGATATCCCTCTGCTCTCTGGGTGAACCTCCTGCCTGGTGAGTCCTGTTCTGCCCTGTTGTTTCTTTCTTTCTTTCTTGGAATCTCCTCCTGCCATTAAAGTAGCTCTTTGTAGCCTGTGCACTAGATAGCAAGTTTCTTGAGGCCAAAGACTATGCCACGTTCACCTTTGCGTTCCCTGAACTTAATATTGTACCAGGGACCTTGTGATGAGTGTTCCATGAATGTTTGCTGAGTGAGGGAGTAAATGCCTGAAGGACTCTGTTTGGCTCACATCTGGCCTGCCTCTAAATGTTTCCCTAATTTTTACTGTTGCACCAGACACCAGTACTGGGGTGTCTAAGTATTCTCTGCTAACTAAGTATGGCACAAAGATGACAGTGCCCCCAGGATGCCATTTTACCCTGTGTGCATGCAAGTTCCCTCTTAACATTGAAAGAGTGGGGACTTTGTACAGAGGAGTTGCTACTGCTATGGACGGTGACTGGAGTTCAGGTACTGCTGTTCTCCCTCTTAGGCCTTTGAAAGGCAGATCCAGACCTGAGGGCCTGGGCATGGGTAGGCTGACGGATGGGGTAGGGAGATACATCAGAGTGGCCGGGAATGAAATAGTGTCCAGGAAACCTGCTTCCTCGGAGCGAGCCTTGTGCGAGCAGAAGGAATCTATCCACAGAGGGGTGAGGTAGCAGAGCAAGTGGGTTACCTAAAAATAGCAGCGCTGGTTTCCCACGCTTAGAGATGGGTCCTCTGTGATTCGTCTTGGCTGGTTTGTGCAAGTTTGCTTATTTATTGAGAGTTAGAGAAAAGGACCAAATCATTCACCTGCAGGTGGAAATCTGCAAGCCCTTCTGCAGTGAGCAACTAGACAGGGCAGCTACGCAAGAGGCTCCTGAAACCCAGAGGCCTGGGGCTTGCTGTGGGGAGGCAGCCAGGCCTAGGAGCCCCCCTTCAGCTGCTTCCTGCCTTTATGGCACAGTTGATGGTGGGCAGAACCTCACTCCAGTCACGGGAGACTTCTGTGGAAGAGGCATGTATATACACACAAGTGCCCATAGATCTGTACGAATGTGTATCTCTTTGAGGGAGTTAATGAGTACTGTGCATAAATCACCTAGCCCAGCACCAGGCACCCATAGTAGGTGCTTAATAAATGTTAACTAAGGAGTCAATTAGGTGGGAGCGAAATCAGGACAGGAGGAGGTAGGGATCGAGAGATATAATATAAAACAGCCATAGTGTTTTTGAAGACAAGGGATGGATTTTTGGAGTCAGGAAGCCATAGGTTCAGATCCTAACTCTGCTGTTTGCTAACACTGCAACCTCAGGCAAGTTACGTCACCTCTCAGAATCAGTCCTCATCTATAAATTTTTAAAAACGGGGATAATAATACCTATCTCATAAGATGGTTGGGATTATTAAGTGAAATTACATAGAGAGAGTACCTGTACAAGGCTGAGTTCAGTAAATTAGAGCTATTTTTCTTTTTATTATCATTTGTTATGAATAGCATCAACAATGAGGACCCTCAGATTATTAACAGTTAGAATATTACTTTAAAAAAGAACTCATATTAAAGATGCCAATACTCCCCAAATCGATCTATAGATTTAATGAAATTCCAATCAAAACACCAGTAGGCTTTTTTTTTTTTTAACAACTGATTATCAATATATGAAAAACGTTGATTTAAGCATCTGCAATGGTGCCTTCAAGCTCAACTCCTGGCTCAGTCCTGATGGAAGTGATCTGCTTGACAATCGCAGAAGGACTGCGCAGGTCGATGAGTCGCTTGTGGATCCTCATCTGGAAACGATCGCAAGTCTTAGAACCTTCACCACAAGGAGTTTTCCTTGTAGTCTGAGAATATTCTCGGAGTCTTGGTAGGCATCGGAACCGGTCCTTTCATTTTGAGATTCTTTTCCTTCGCACTTCTGATCAGGTCAGCACATACCTTCTCCAAAGACTGCACGCTGCGGCTGGTGAGGGTGATTCTAATGCCGTGAATCGCCACCTCGGCCTCCACGGGAGTCTTTCCGGTATCTTTAAAAGCCATGGCTGCGGCGCGGCTTCCTGACCGACTTGTTCCTCGGCCAGAGCGAACAGCGGCGAGTCACGAGCAGGAGCCGGTGGCCCGAGGCTCCGCTGCAGGGACCGCGTCTTCCTCCAAGAGCCAGCAGGCTTTTTAAAAATAGAAATTGACACACATATTCTAAAATTTATATGGAAATGCAAAGGCCTCATAATAAACCAAAATATGTTTTAAAAGAAAAAAGTTGGAAGAGCTATACTACCAGATTTTAAGACTTAAAAGCTACAGCAGTAAATATTGGCATAAGGATAGGCGTATTGATGAATGAAACAGAATGGAGGGTTCAAATGTAGACCCATTTAGTTGCTTTTCTACATAGGTGCCAAGGTTTTCAATGTGGAAAGGATAATATTTTCAACAGATGGTGCTGAAATGGCTGGATATCCATTTGGAAAAAACAAAACAAAACAAAAACCTCGGTTCTTCTTGCCTCACACCACCTACAGAAATTTATTCAAAATGGGCTATAGATTTGTGATGGCTGATTTTACGTGTCAACTTGGCTGAGCCACGGGGTGCCCAGTTGGTCAACCAGTATTCTCCATGTTTCTATGAGGATATTTTTGGATGCGATTAACATCTAAATCAACAGATTGAGTGAAGTAGATTAGCCTCCCTAATGTTGGTGGACCTCATCCAATCAGTTGAAGGCCTGAATAGAACAAAAAAGCTGACTCTCTCTTGAGTAAGAAAGGATTCCTCCTGCTTTCCTGCCTTTGAGCTGGGACAATGACTTTTTCCTGCCTTCAGACTTGAAATGAAACATCAGCTCTTCCTGGGTCTCTAGCTTGCCAACTCTGCAGATCTTAGGACTTGTCAGCTTCCATAATCCCATGAGCCAATTCCTTATAATAAATCTCTTTCCATAAATATATAGATATATCTCCTACAGGTTCAGTTTCTCTGGAGAACCCTAATACAGACGAAAACTTGTGTTCATTGAAAGACACAGTGGTAGATTGAATATTGGCCTCCCCAAAATGTCCATGTCCTAATCTTGGAACCTGTGAATATGTTACCTTACATGGTAATAGAGACTTTACAGATGTGATTAAATTACGAATCTTGAGATAGGGATATGTTCCTGAGCTATCCAGTGGGCCTAGTATAATCACAAAGACCCTTTTAAGAGGGAGGCAGGAGGGTCAGAGACAGAGAGGAGATGTGATGATGAAAGTAGAGGTTGCAATGATGCAGGGCCACCAGCCAAATAGTGTATGCAGCCTCTAGAAACTAGAAAAGACAAGTAAATCAACTCTCCTCTCAAACCTCCAAGAAGAATGCTGCCCTGCCAACACCTTGATTTTAGCCATCAAAGGAGGTGAAATTGACCTCCAGAACTAGAAAACAATAAATCTGTGTGGTTTTTAGCCACTAAGTTTGTGATAACCAGTTACAGCATCAATAGGAAACTAATACAGACACCACTGAGAAAACACACATGCACACAGACATAGGACTTATATCAAGAATACATAAAGTCTTATAGTTCAGTAGTAAGACAACCCAATTTAAAAATGGGCAAAAGATTCAAACAGACAAAAGAAGACATACAAATGGCCAATAAGCACACAAAAAGATGCATAATATCACCAATTACCAGGAAAATACAAATTAAAACCACAAAGTACTATCTCATGATCATTACAATGGCTAAAATGGAAAAGACTGCCAATGCCAAGTGCTAATGAGAAGGAGGACGAGTTGGACTTGCATACATTTCTGGTGGGAATGCAAAATGTTCAACCACTTTGGAAAATTGTTTGCTGGTTTCTTATAAAGTTAAACATAGATTTACTACATAACTGAGAATTCAACTTTTAGTTACTTACCCAAGATGAATGAAAACATATGTCCAAGCAAAGACTTGAACGTGAATGCTCATAGCAGCTTTAATCTGTAAAAGTTAAAAATTAGAAACAACCCCAAATGTCCATCAACCAGTGAATAGATAAATTATGGTATATCAGTAAAGGAATACTAACCTGCAATAGAAAGGACGAGACTACAGACACATTCAACAACATGGATGCATCTTAGAAACATTATGAGAAATAAATTTAGTCAGACACAGAAAAGTACGCTGTGATTCCATTTACATGAAATTCTAGAAAAGGCAAAATGAATCTAGAGTATCAGCAGATCAGTGGTTGTCTGGGACCAGGGGTGGGGCAAGCAAAGAGGCAGGAAAGAGCTTTTGGGGGATGATGGAAATATTCTATGTCTTGACTGTGATGGTGGTTAGAGGTCAGTAAACTTTCTTCTATCAAGGGTCAGATAATAAATATTTTAAGCTTTGAGGACCATATGGTGCCTGTTACGACTACTCAGTTTTATCACTGTAGCATGACAGCAGACATAAATAATATGTAAACAAATGAATGTGGCTGGATTTGGCTCAAGGGCCATAGTTTGTTGACCCCTGGTCTAGACTCTTCAAACTATATTCCTTAAATAGGTACATTTTATTATATTATATAACATCGATAAAAATAACACAAATCAAAAATATTATGTAGCTATTTTTGAAGTTAATGTTTTGGAAAGCTACATACAGAAAATGTACAAATGATGTGTACAGCTTGATGCATTTTAATTTTAGCCATTCTAGCAGGTGTGGAGTAGTATCTCATTGCAATTAATTTATATTTCCTGGTCACAACTGATACTGAGCACCTTTGATAATGCTTACTGGCCATTTGGGTATTTTTGTGTGTGTGAAGTGCCTGTTTAAGTCATTTTAAAGTTCAGTTGTTGGGACTTCCCTGGTGGCGCAGTGGTTAAGAATCCGCCTGCCAATGCAGGGACACGGGTTTGATGCCTGGTCCAGGAAGATTCCTCCGCGGAGCAAATAAGCCCGTGTGCCACAACTACTGAGCCTACACTCTAGGGCCCGCGAGCCACAACTACTGAGCCTGTACTCTAGGGCCTGTGAGCCACAACTACTGAGCCCACATGCTGCATCTACTGAAGCTCACGTGCCTAGAGCCTGTGCTCCGCAACAAGAGAAGCCACCGCAATGAGAAGCCCGTGCACCGCAACAAAGATCCAACACAGCCAAAAATAAATAAAATTATAAAAATAAAGTTGTTTACCTTTTACTGATTTGTATGAATTCTTTGTATAGTCTGGATACAGGTCTCTTTTTCAGATATGGGTATTGAAAATATATTCTTCTAATCTACAGTTGACTTTATGCTCTTTTTATTGAAGTACAGTTGTTTTACAATGTTGTATTAGTTTCAGGTGTACAGCAAACTGATTCAGTTGTACATACATATATATATATATATTCTTTTTCAGATTCTTTTCCATTAGAGGTTATTACAAGATATTGAATATAGTTCCCTGTGCTATACAGCAAATCCTTGTTGTTTATCTATTTTATATATGCTGGTGTGTATCTGTTAATCCCAAGCTGCTAATTTATCCCTCCCCCTCCACGCCCACCCTTGTTTCCCCTTTGGTAACCATAATTTTGTCTTCTATGTCTGTGAGTCTATTTCTGTTTTGTAAATAAGTTCATTTGTATCACTTTTTTAGATTCTACATATAAGTGATATCATATGATATTTGTCTTTCTCTGTTTGACTTACTTTACTTTGTATGATAAACTCTTAATCCACCCATGCTGCTACATGGCATTATTTCATTCTTCTTATGACTGAATAATATTCCATGGTATATATATGTACCACGTCTTCTTTATCCATTCATCTGTTGATAAACATTTACGTTACTTCCATGTCTTGCTTATTGTAAATAGTGCTGCTATAAACATTGGGGTGCATGTATCTTTTCGAATTAGAGTTTTTGTCTTTTCCAGATACATGCCCAGGATGGATCATATGGTAACTCCATCTTTAGTTTTTTAAGAACCCTCCGTACTGTTTTCCACAGTGGCTGCATCAGTTTACATTCCCTACACCAACAGTGTAGGAGCGTTCCCTTTTCTCCACACCTTTTCCAGCATTTATTATTTGTAGACTTTTTGATGATGGCCATTCTGACCAGTGTGACATTTTATGCTCTCTTAATGGTGTCTTTTCTTGAACAGAGCTCTTAATTTTAATACAATCCAACTTATCAATATTTTCCTTTATGGTTAGTGCTTTCTACGACCTGTTTAAGACATCTTTACCTATTCCAAGGTTATAAAGATATTTCCCTGTTTTCTTGAAAGAGCTTTATTATTTTAACTTTCACATTTAGTTATTCAATCTGGAAATGGCTTCTGTGAATGGATATCCAAGTGACCCAGTTCCATATATTGAAAAGGCAACCGTTTCCTACTTCATTGCAGTTACATCATTGTCATAAATCAAGTAACCCTCGTGTGAGTCTGTTTCTCTATTCTGTTCCATTGGTCTAGTTTTCTGTCTTTGTACTAATACTATACTGTCTTTTCTTATGAGGTTGTTATTTGGTTTTGATATTAGGGTAATGCTGGCCTCATAGAATGAGTTAGGTTACATTCCCTTTTCTTCTGTCTTCTGAAAGAGATTGTAGAGAATTGATATAATTTTTTCCATAAATGTTACGTAGAATTCACTGTAATTTACCTGGACCTAGTGCTTTATGTTTTAGAAAGTTATTAATTATTGAGTAATTTTCTTTAGTAGTATAGGCTTATTCAGATTGTCTATTTCTTCTTGTGTGAGTTTTAGCAGATTGTGTCTCTCAAAGAAATGGTCCATTTCATCTAGGTTATCAAATTTGTGAGTATAGAGTTGTTTATAGTATTCCTTAATTAACCTTATAATGTCCATTGAATCTGTAGTGATGTACTCTTTTTCATTTCTGATATTAGTAATTTGTGACCTCTTTCTTTTTTTCTTAGTTAGCTGGTTAGAGGCTTACTGATTTTATTGATCTTTTCAAAGAACCAGCTTTTGGTTTCATTGATTTTCCCTATCAATTTTCTGTTTTCAATTTCATTGATTTCTGCCCAAACTTTTATTGTTTCTTTCCTTCTGCTTCTTTGGACTTAACTTCTTATTCTTTTCTAGTTTCCTAAGTTGGATGGAAGCTTAGATAAATTTCCCCACTACTATAAGTTTCCTAAGCACTGCTTTCACTGCATCCCACAAATTTTGATAAAGTGTGTATTCATTTTCATTTCATTCAAAATATTTTACAATTTCTCTTCAGATTTCTTCTTTGACCCATGTGTTATTTAGAAGTGTGCATACTATCTTAATTAGTGGAACTTTGTAAAAATTCTTGGTATCTTCTTAGTCCTCAAATTTTGTTTTCCTACTTCAACGTTGGGTTATTTGTTTGTCTGTTTGTTTTGTTTTCTTACTTTGCATTTTCATATAAATTTTAGAATCAGCTTATCAATTTCTTAAAAAACTGCTTGGGATCTAATTGGGATTATACAGAATATATACATCAATTAATGAACAGTTACCCCTTTTACAATTCATGAATATTGCATATCCCTCCATTATTTGGATTTCACTTTCTCTCAATAACTTTGTAATTTTCTATGTAAAAAAATTTCGCACATCTTTCATTATATTTAAGGTATGTGATTTTTTTAAATGCTATTGTAAATGACATCTTTTTAAAGTACATTTTCTAATTGTTTGCTTCTAGTATATAAAGATAAAATCGACTTTTGGGTATTGGTCATGTATCCAGAGACCTTGCTAAATTCACTTATTCTAATAGTTTATCTGTATCGTTTTTGTATTTTTTACATAGACAATCATGTTACCTGCAAATAGTGACAAATTTATTTCCTCATTTCCAGTTCTTACACCTTATATTTCTTTTCCTTGCCTTACTACTCTGACTAGTATCCCAGTACAATATTAAACAGAAGTCATTTTAGTGGAATCCTATCTCATTCTCAATTTCATAGAGGAAGGAAGGCTTTCAATAATTTATGATTTAAGTATAAGGTTTTTTGGTAAAATTTACATAGATACACATTTTTATGGTAAGGAAGCTCTCATTTATTCTTAGTTTGTTAAGAAGCTTTTATTTTTTTTTAGTTATGGAATATAGTTTATGAAAAAAAAATTGGGGCGTCTTAAAATGACCATATGTTTTCTCTTTTTATTCTGCAATAATAGTGAATTATGTTGATTTGTGAATGTTAAAATAACCTTGCTTTTCTATAAATCCTAAACCCTAGTTTTCCTTTTTATATAACTCTGGGTTTGATTAGCTAGTATTTCATTTAAGATTTCTTGCATCAATATTTATGAAGGATACTGGACTGTACTTTTCTTTCTTGTAATTTTCTTTATTATATTTTGTGTCTGATTATGCTGGTTAGATTATGCTCACCCAAATAACAAGCTTTAGGAAGTGTTCCCTCTTTTTCTTTTCTCTGGAAGAGACTGGGTAAAACTGTTATTTTATTTCTTCCTTAAATCTTCGGAAGCATTTACAAATGAAGCCATCTAGGCCTAGAAATTACAAATTTAAATTCTTTAATATATAAAGAGAACTATTCAGATTTTCTGTTTTTTTCTTGTGTCAGTTTTAAGTTTTATTTTTAAAGGAATTTGTCCTTTTCATTTAAATTTTCAACTATATCAGCACATAGTTGTTATTCTCTAATCTTTTAAAAGTCTGTAGAATCTGTAATTGTGTTCCACTTCTCATTCTTCTTCCTATTATTAATTTTTTTGTGTGATTCTTGTTAAGGGTTTTTCAGTCTGCTAGTCTTTTCTGAGAACCAATTTTTTTTTTTTTAATTTTTAAAATTTTTGGCTGCGTTGGGTCTTCGCCGCCGCACACGGGCCCTCTCTAGTTGTGGCGAGCGGGGGCTACTCTTCGTTGTGGTGCACGGGCTTCTCATTACGGTGGCTTCTCTTGTTGCAGTGGCCTCTCCCGCTGCGGAGCACGGGCCCCAGGCGCACCCACTTCAGTAGTTGTGGCTTGCGGGCTCCAGAGCGCAGGCTCAGCAGTTGTGGCGCATGGGCTTAGTTGCTCCATGGCATGTAGGATCCTCCCGGACCAGGGCCCGAACCCCCGTCCCCTGCATCGGCAGGCGGACTCCCAACCACTGTGCCACCAGGAAGCCCCTGAGAACCAATTTCTAGCTTTGTTGATTTTATCTTACATACCTTTATTTTCTATTTAATAATTTCTGCTCTAATTAGAAATAAACTACAAGAAAAAACTATAAGAAACACAAACACGTGGAAGCTAAACAATATGCTACTAAACAACCAATGGATTGCAGAAGAAATCAAAGAGGAGATCAAAAAATACCCAGAGACAAATGAAAATGAAAGCACGATGATCCAAAACTTACAGGATGCAGCAAAAGCAGTTCTAAGAGGGAAGTTTATAGCAATATAATCTTACCTCAGGAAACAAGAAAAGTCTCAAATAAGCAACCTAACCTTACACCTAAAGCAACTAGAGAAAGAAGAACAAACAAAACCTAAAGTTAGTAGAGAGAAAGAAATCATAAAGATCAGAGCAGAAATAAATGAAATAGAGACAAAGAAAGCAATAGCAAAGACTAATGAAACTAAAAGCTGGTTCTTTGAAAAGATAAACAAAACTGATAAACCTTTAGCCAGACTCATCAAGAAAAAAAAGGAGAGGACTCATATCAATAAAATTAGAAACGAAAAAGAAGTTACAACTGACACCACAGAAATACAAAGGATCATAAGAGACTACTATAAGCAACTGTATGCCAATAAATTGGTCAGCCTGGAAGAAATGGATGAATTCTTAGAAAGGTACAGTCTCCTAAGAGTGAACCAGGAAGAAATAGAAAATATGAACTGACCAACCACAAGCACTGAAATTGAAACTGTGATTTAAAAACTCCCAACAAACAAAAGTCCAGGACCTGATGGCTTCACAAGTGAATTCTATCAAACATTTAGAGAAGAGCTGACACCTATCCTCTGAAACTGTTCACAAAAATTGTAGAAGGAAAACTCCCAAACTCATTCTATGAGGCCACCATCAGGCTGATATCAAAACCAGACAAAGATACCACTAAAAAAGAAAATTACAGGCCAATATCACTGCTGAACATAGATGCAAAAATCCTCAACAAAATACTAGCAATCCAAATCCAACAGCACATTAAATGGATCATACACCATGATCAAGTGGGGTTTATCCCAGGGATGCAAGGATTTTTCAATATCTGCAAATCAGTGTGATACACTACATCAGCAAACTGAAGAATTAAAACCTTATGATCATCTCAATAGATGCAGAAAAAGCTTTTGACAAAATTAAGCATCCATTTATGATAAAAACTCTCCAGAATGGCATAGAAGGAACATACCTCAACATAGTAAAGGCCATATACGACAAACCTACAGCTAACATCATACTCAAAGGCGAAAAGCTGAAAGCATTTCCTCTAAGATCAGGAACAAGACAAGGATGTCCACTCCTGCCACTTTTAATCAACGTAGTTTTGGAAGTCCTAGCCACGGCAATCAGAGAAAAAAGAGAAATAAAATGAATCCAAATTGGAAAAGAAGTAGTAAAACTGTCACTGTTTGCAGATGAAATGATACTATACATAGAAAATCCTAAAGATGCTACCAGAAAACTACTAGAGTTCATCAGTGAATTTGGTAAAGTTGCAGGTTACAAAATTAACACGCAGAAATCTGTTGCATTTCTACACACTAACAACAAAAGATCAGAAAGAGAAATTCAAGAAACAATCCCATTTACATCACATCAAAAAGAATAAGATACCTAGGAGTTAAACTACCTAGGAGACAAAAGACCTGTACTCCGAAAACTTTAAGCACTTTAAAGATGCCATTCCTTGTCTTCTGGCTTCTATCATTTATATTAAGAAGTTATCTGTCAGACTTATTGTTGCTCCTTTGACTGTGATGTATCTTCACTATGGCAGCTTGTAAGATTTTCTCTTTGTTTTCAGTTTTCAGAAGTCTGACTAGGATGTGCTTGGGTGTGATTTCCTTTGTATATATCCTCCTTGGGGTTTGTACTGCTTCTTTGGTTTGATATCGTTCATCAATTTTGAAAATTCTAGGCCTTTATTAGGCCTTCAGATATTGCTTCCACTAATTCTCTCTTCTCAAATTCTGGGACTACAAATCCACATATTTTAGAACTCTTACCCTAACTCATGCCTGTTTGCTTTTTTTTTTTTTTTCACATTTACTCTTTGTGCTTCAGTCTGACTTTTTTTCTACTGACCTATTTTCTAGCAAAGCGATCGTCTCTTCATCTTTGTCCATTATGCTGTTACATCCATGTATTGACTTCTTAATTTGACATTATAGTTTTCAGTGATAGAGACTCCAGTGTTTTGTCAGTTATTTTCTTGAACACTTTCATCACATTTATTTTAAAACCTATGTCTAATAATGTTAATATCTGGCTCATCTGTGGATCTGTTTCTATTGCTTTGTCCTCTTCTTTTCTGTGCCAGGAAATTTTATCCAATACCAGATTCGTGGTATTGGATTTGAGCAGGGTTTTGGGCAGGTATTGGATTTTGGGCAGCTAGGGCAGGAAGATTACCTCAATCCAATTAGAGACTGAAATAATGCAAAGCTGGACTTAGACTTTTAAAGTTTTGTTCTACCTCTGACGCTTCTTACTCTTAGGGTGTAGCCCTCCGACAGTTCTAACTGGGAGTTCAGGATGTTTTCAAGGCCCGTGCCCATCGTCCAGCTGTTTTGGAAACGCTCCGCTGACCTCAGATAGAATTTTGTATTTTATCCAGCTTTTCTATTTGTTCTTGGTGGGAACATTGGTCTAATATAAGCCACTGCATCCTAGAGAGAAGCAGAATGTAACAAGTGTTCTTTTTATAATCTCTAGAACTCTCATTTAGGCTCTGATCCAGGACTAGAATTCATACATTTTCTGAACAATATTTATTGAGTTTCTACTTATAATTTTAGGCACTGTTTTGGTGCTGGAGATACAGCAGTAAATAAAGAGCAAAAATCACTGTACAAGCGTACCTTGGAGATAAGGCAGATTCAGTTCCAGACCACCACAATAAAGCTAATATCACAATAAAGCGAGTCACACAAACTTTTTGGTTTCCCAGTGCATGTAAAAGTCATGTTTACACTATACTGTTGTCTATTAAGTGTGCAATAGCATTATGTCTAAAAAACCAATGTACATACCTTAATTTAAAAATACTTCATTGCTAAAAAAATGCCAGTCATCATCTGAACCACCTTTGCTTGTGGAAGGTCTCGCTTTGATGCTGATGGCTGCTGAGTGATCAGGGCGGTGGTTGCTGAAGGTTGGGGTGGCTGCAGCCATTTCTTAAAATAAGACAACGGTGAAGTTTGTTGCATTGATGGATTCTTCCTTTCATGAACGATTTCTCTGTAGCATGCAATGCTGTTTTGATAACATTTTACCCACAGTAGAACTTCCTTCGAAATTGGAATCAATTTTCTCAAACCCTGCCACTGCTTTGTCAA
Organism: Phocoena phocoena; assembly: GCF_963924675.1. Classification (NCBI taxonomy): domain Eukaryota; kingdom Metazoa; phylum Chordata; class Mammalia; order Artiodactyla; family Phocoenidae; genus Phocoena; species Phocoena phocoena. Next base: position 26,110,503 of record NC_089220.1, on the reverse strand, counting down.
CTAAGTTTATGTCATATTCCAAATCATTTGTTGTCCTGTCAACAATCTTCATAGCATCTTCACCAGGAATAGATTCCGTCTCAAGAAACCACGTTCTCTGCTTATCCATAAAAAGCAACTCCTCATCTGTCAAAATTTTATCATGAGATTGAAACAATTCAGTCACATCTTCAGGCTTCACTTCTAATTCTAGTTCTCTTGCTATTTCTACCACATTTGCAGTTACTTTCTCCATTGAAGACTTGAACCCCTCAAAGCCATCCCTGAGAGTTGGAATCAACTTCTTCCAAACTCCTGTCAATGCTGATATTTGGACCTCTTCCCATGAATCACAAACGGTCTTATTAGCATCTAGAATGGTGAGTATTTTCCAGAAGATTTTCAACTTACTTTATCCAGATCCATCAGAGGAACCACAATCTATGGCATCTATGGCCTTACTAAATGTATTGGGTTTTTTTTAAATTAATTAATTTATTTTTGGCTGCGTTGGGTCTTTGCTGCTGGGCACGGGCTTCCTCTAGTTGCGGTGAGCGGGGGCTACTCTTCGTTGTGGTGCGCGGGCTTCTCACTGCAGTGGCTTCTCTTGTTGTGGAGCATGGGCTCTAGGCGCGCGGGCTTCAGTAGCTGTGGCACGCGGACTCAGTACTTGTGACTCACGGGCTCTAGAGCGCAGGCTCAGTAGTTGTGGCACATGGGCTTAGTTGCTCCACGGCATGTGGGATCTTCCCGCACCGAGGATCAAACCCATGTCCTCTGCATTGGCAGGCGGATTCTTAACCACTGCACTACCAGGGAAGTCCCACTAAATGTATTCTTAAATAATGAGACTTGAACATCAAAATTACCCCTTGATCCATGGTTGCAGAACGGATGTTGCGTTAACAGGCATGAAAACATTAATCTAGTTGTACTTCCATCAGAGCTCTCGGGTGACCAGGTACATTGTCAATGAGCAGTAATATTTTGAAAGGAACCTTTTTTTCTGAGCAATAAGTCTCAACAGTGGGCTTAAAATATTCAATAAAACATGCTGTCAACAGATGTGCTGTCATCCAGGCTTTGTTGTTCCATTTATAGAGCACAGGCAGAGTAGATTTAGCATAATTTTTGAGCCCTAGGATTTTTGAAATAGCAAATGAGCATTGGCTTCAACTGAAAGTCACCAGCTGCATTAGCCCCTAATGAGAGAATTAGCCTATTTGAAGCTGTGAAGGCAGGCATTGACTTCTCCTCTCTAGCTATGAAATCCCTAGATGGCATCTTCTTCCACTATAAGGCTGTTTTGTCTACATTGAAATCTGTTGTTTAGTGTCCCCACCTTCACTCGTTATCTTAGCTAGATCTGGATAACTTGCTGCAGCTTCTACATCAGCGCTTGCTGCTTCACTTTGCACCTTTATGTTATAAAGATGGCTTCTTTCCTTAAACTTCATGAACCAGCCTCCTCTAGCTTTGAACTTTTCTTCTGCAGCTTCCTCACCTCTCTCAGCCTTCAAAGAACTGAAGAGAGTCAGGGCCTTGCTCTGGATTAGGCTTTGGCTTAAGGGAATGTTGTGGCTGGTTTGATCTGCTACCCAGACTACTAAAACTTTCTCCAAATCAGCAATAAAGCTGTTTCTCTTTCTTATCATTTGTGTGTTCACTGGAGTAGCACTTTTAATTTCCTTTAAGAACATTTCCTTTGCATTCACAACTTGTCTAACTGTTTGGGGCAAGAGGCCTAGTTTTTGGCCTATCTTGGCTTTTGATACACCTTCCTCGCTAAGCGTAATCATTTCGATTTGAAGTAAATAAATTGACTCTTCCTTTTGCTTGAAAACTTAGAGGCCATTGCAGGGTTATTAATTGGCCTAATTTCAATACTGTTGTGTCTCAGTGAAGAGGGAGGCCCGAGCAGAGGGGTAGAGATGGGGAATGGCCAGTCTGTGGTGCAGTCAGAACACACACAGCATTTATCAAATAAGTTCACTGTCTTATATTGGTGAGGCTCCTGATGCTCCAAAACAATTACAACAGCAACATTAAAGAATGCAGGTCACCATGACAAATATAACGGTAACGGAAAAGTTTGCAATATTGTAAGAATGACCAAAATGTGACACAGAGACACAAAGTGACCAAATGCTGTTGGACAAATGGCACCAATAGACTTGCTCAATGCAGGGTTGCTACAAACCCCCAGTTTGTAAAAAATGAAATATTTGCTAAGTGTGGGAAAGTGAAGTGCAATAAAACGCGGTATACCTGTACATGTGGTGCTTGTATTTTAGTGGGAAAGATAGAAAATTGGCTAAATGAGGATGTAAAATATATACTGTATGAAATACTGGGCATATACCCTGAGAAAACCATAATTCAAAAAGAGCCATGTACCACAATGTTCATTGCAGCACTATTTACAATAGCCAGGACATGGAAGCAACCTAAGTGTCCATAACAGATGAATGGATAAAGAAGATGTGGCACATATATACAATGGAATATTACTCAGCCATAAAAAGAAATGAAATTGAGTTATTTGCAGGGAGGTGGATGGACCTAGAGACTGTCATACAGAGTGAAATAAGTCAGAAATAGAAAAACAAATACCGTATGTTAACACATATATATGGAATCTAAAAAAAAAAAAAAAATCATTCTGAAGAACCTAGGGGCAGGACAGGAATAAAGACGCCAATGTAGAGAATGGACTTGAGGGCACGGGGAAGGGGAAGGGGAAGCTGGGACGAAGTATATACACTACCAAATGTAAAACAGATAGCTAGTGGGAAGCAGCCGCATGGCACAGGGAGATCAGCTCTGTGCTTTGTGTCCACCTAGAGGGGTGAAATAGGGAGGGTGGGAGGGAGACGCAAGAGGGAGGAGAAATGGGGATAAATGTATATGTATAGCTGATTCAGTTTGTTATACAGCAGAAACTAACACACCATTGTAAAGCAATTATACTCCAATAAAGATGTTTTTTAAAAAATTAAAAAAATATATATATAGTGTATGAAATAATGAAAAGTGTTAGTGAAAATACGTGAAGAAAGGGGAATAGAAAATGTTTAGGGGAGTGAGTTGTAATTTTACACAGGATGACCAGCTAAAGTCTTTCTGGGAAGGTAACACATACATGAAGACCTGCAAGAGGTGTGAGAGCAGGTCATGCAGATATCTGGTGGAAGAGCCTTCCAGGCAGATGGAACAGGAAGTACAAAGCCATGAGGCAGGGGCACCCAGTATGTTTAAGGATGTGCAAGGCGGCCAGTGTGGCTGGAAAAATGAGTGATGAGAGAGTAGTAGAAGGTGAAGTCAGAGAGGAAAATGGGCCATTTATGAAGGACCTTGGAGGTCATTGTAAGGCCCTTAGCTTTTACTCTGAATAAGCTGGGAAGCCATAGGAGGGTTTTAAGCATAAGTGTGACATGACTGACTTATGATTGAACAGGTTCACTCTGGTTACTATGTATTGAACAGATAGAAGGGTGACAGAGGAAGCAAGGAGACTTGTTGGAAGGCAGTAATCTAGGTAGGAAAGGTCTTGGATCAGGATGTAAACAAGAAAGGCAAAGATGAAGCCCACAGGATCAGATATGGTGTGAGAAAGAGGGGAATGAAGGATATCCAAGATTTTTGGTCTGAGCAATTGGAAGATGGAAAAACCGTTTACTAAGATGAGAAGAGCAGGTTTGTAGAGGCCGGAAGGGAGATTGCTAAAGCTCAACTTCGAATGATGACTGAAAATGTCTATTAGATATTCAAGTGGAATCAGATGGTTGAATATAAAAATATGAAATTCAAGGGAGAGGGCTGGGCTGGAAATGTAAATTTAGGAGGCATTGGCATATAGCTAGTATTTAAAGCTATGAGACCTAAGGATGTCTCCAAGAGAGATGTAGGTAGAAAAGAGGTAAAGACCAGGACTGATCCCCAGGCTCCTCCAACAGTTGGAGGTCCAGGAGATGAGGAAAAACTGGCAAAGGAGACTAGGAAGGAACATCCAGAGACATACTAGGAAAATGAAGACATATTAGGAGAATGATGTCCAGGAGGGAGTGACCACCTATGTCACTGAAGCCCAGTTCGATAATGATGGGTAACTGACCACTGGATTCAGTGGCATGGAGGCATTTGGTGATTCTGATAAGGGCCTTCTGGCATCATGGTAGGAAGGAAAGGCTCATATATAGGTCCAAGAGAGCTCAGCAGAAGAGAAATTGTAGACAGTAAGTATGGGCAACTCCTTTTGGGAACTTTGCAATAAAGCAGGACAAAGAAGATGGGCAGAAGCTGCACTGGGAAGAGAAGTCAGAGAGTGTCTTTTCAAATTGGAGAAAAAATGGCATGTTTGCCCTTATGGCTGGAATGGTCTAGTGGAAGGGGAAATTGATGACAGAGGAGAAAGAGGGGAGAATTACAGGAGCAATGTCCTTCAGTAGGTGCCAGAGACTGTGCAACGTGCATGCATGGGGGTTGCCTCAGCAAGGACCACAGACAGTTCAACAATAGTCACGTGACGTGAGCCAAAGGCTGCTTTGGCCACAGATATCCAATAAGAATAAGCTTTCTGACCTGTTCATCCTATGACTGCTGTATTTCACTTGTATTTTATTTAATTTTTTTATTTTTAGTTTTTGGCCGCACCATGCGGCACGTGGGATCTTAGTTCCCCTACCAGGGATCAAACTCACGCCTCCTGCATTGAAAGCACGGAGTCTTAACCACTGGACCACCAGGGAAGTCCCTCACTTCTCTCAAATAGTTGGCTCCTCCAACAAAGATTCGACAAAAGGGGGAAAAACTTGTGCCAAGGGAAAGCGGCACCTTCAGAAACAGAAGAAGCAGATTCCTTCTCTCCTGCCCGTGCCCTTTGGTTCAGGCTGTTTTCCAGGAACTGCAGGGCAGCCTGAGGGGAGACCGAAGTCTGCAGTTATGACTCAGCCCTGAAGGCCAGGCTATCACTTCTCCGGCACGGCAGAGGGAGGAACGCACCCATCTCTGCCTTGGTTCCGGTTGTTATCATCCACCAGGGCCCCAGGCCGGAACTCTCACAGCTACCTTGCTTCTTCTCCCTCTATCACCTCCACCAACTAGTCAATTATCAGATCTTGTAAATTCTATTTCAGAGATGTTTACTGCAGATCCCCATGCCTCTTCATTCCCTCAGCATCGCCTAAATCTACACCCATGTCTTCTTCCTCTTGGTCTATCTCAAGGCCTCCTACGGGTCTCCCTGCCTCCTACTCTCTGTTCCTCCATCATTATAGGACCCCTAGAGTTATCCTCTTAAAAAACAAAGCTGGATTTGTCACATATCTCCTTAAAAGCCTTTTTTGGCTTGCACATGGCTAGAGGGAGGAATTTTGAACCTGGGGCGTATACACTCCCTGAAATCTCAGGTACAATTTAATGTGTGTCACTATGTGTGCATTTTTTTTTTCTGGGGAAGGCAGCGGCTCATAGCTTTGCTCAGATTCTCGGAGGTGTCCATGACCTCCACAGGTTAAGAATCATAGGCTTGAAGGGTAGCAGGCAATCGCCCTTCTTAAAATACAAGGTCCCCTGTTATTTGACTTCAGTTGTACCTGCTGTCACTCCTCAATATTTAACAGAACATTTGTTGAGCCAGGCATTTTTGTACTACTAAGTGCTGGGCATTGTTGTGTGTGCCAGAGAAAATGGAGATAAACAACATATGGCGCTTACCTTTCATTAAGGGCTGGGATTGGAGAGGGTATAGAGATAGAAAACAACAAATAAAGAAAAAGAATAACATTTTAAAAAAACTAATAAGTGCCACTTGGGAAATTGAAGTAAGATTATACGAATGCTAGTAAGAGGCTACTTTAGGTGGTGTTGCAAACTGAACTAGGCCATTTGGTCAATGATAACCCTTAGGTTATTTTTGGTTGGTAATGGGAGTGGCTAAAGAAGTTTGAAGAGGATGAGTATTAGCTCTCCCCCACAATTTCACAACCATGTTATTAGAGAAGCTACTGCAGACCGAATTACATCCTCATAGAGATATTCATGAACTAAACTTCTACCAGGAGTCAAGCACAAAAGCAGTTCATACACCTATTCTGTAGGCTCAAAGGAATCCCAGCTCTCTGTCCTTTTAGGTGCTCCAAAAATTACCAAGATTCCAGAGGCAGGATTCTTACTACGCTGAAAGCCCAACAGCAACCAGAATTTTCCATAATTCACAGCTGGCTGATGATAGAATAACTTGGGTTTGACTTAGAGTATCTCCCCAATGGGTAAAACCTACAGACTCCTCTGGATTCATATACTCTGTACATACAAGGGAGGGAGAATGTTTCCACACATTTTAGTTAGGCCAGTTGCTGTCTTACTTTGGGTTCTCCCAGAAGCAGACCCCTGAGGCAAAACCCTGGGTACAGCTATGTTATTTCAGAGATTATTTCAGGAAACACAAGTGAGGGAATAGGGGAAGTAGAACAGGGAAGAGAGGAAAGACGGCAAAGGTTTTACTAAGGAGAGAGTTATTGCTGTGAATGGTTGGACCTTAACCCTTCAGGGACCGTCTGGGACACCATGTGGAGCAAACCTCAAAAATCTTTCCACCAAAGGACTGGGAGACTCCCATCTCCTATCAGTTGAAGTTTGCCCCTGGGGGCATTAACTCTCCTGGCTGGACCTGCTTTTAGCAGAGCAAGCTCCAGTGGTGGCAGAGGAAAGAATCAAGCAGAAAACAGAAAAGACACAGGCAGTTGAGGTGGGAAGTGGCCAAGCTGTCAGACACTGTCAACCTCAGATGCAGGTGAACCCAGATGGGCAGAGGGGTTATGGGGTGGGGCAACCTCTCACACGGTTGTTGAAAATTTCACAACAGAACTCATTTCTAATTTACCAATAAAATTCCATTTCTGACATTCACTGTGCTACTTAGCCAAGTGTTGCCGGTTGATCTAGACAAAAATACCAGATGCTCTGACCATGGGCTTCCCAGCTAATTGGGGCAACCCTCACCCTGCATTGTGCATTCTTTTTTTTTTTTTTTTTTGCAGTACGCGGGCCTCTCACTGTTGTGGCCTCTCCCATTGCGGAGCACAGGCTCCGGACGCGTAGGCTCAGCGGCCATGGCTCACGGGCCCAGCCGCTCCGTGGCATGTGGGATCTTCCCGGACCGGGGCACGAACCCACGTCCCCTGCAGCGGCAGGCGGACTCTCAACCACTGCGCCACCAGGGAAGCCCCAGCACTGTGTATTCTTGATTGAAATGCTAGAGGTCCCTAGGTTATAGCTTAAACTAGGTCTCACACATATAATACCACACTTACATGCTGGGGTCTTTTAAGGTAAGTTATAGACATTCTGACAGGTGGGTAGCCAGGGAAGGTGTCTCGGAGAGGTGACCACAAAGCTGAGGTCTGAATGACAAGAAGGAGCCTGCCAGGCAAGGTTGGACATTTTAGGCACAGGGACCAGCTCTTGCCACTCCCTCCCCTTCCCCACTCCTTCTTCCTGGGCATGCCAGAGCCTTTTTGCTTGTCTGGACCTGGAAAACAACACTCACCTGCCTATATGCCTACAATCTCCTCTTCAGGCTTCAAAACCCTGCTCAAATATCCTACTTCCTCATAAACTCTCTTTTGACAACTTCACTGGGGTCCTCTGAGCATCCAAGGCACTTGATCATTGACCTTGACCTCTGCCTTAGTATTTATTATGTTGTGTTATATTTTGCTTTTGTATGTTTGAGTTCTTAAGAAGCCTTGCTCATCTTCAGATCTCTAGTCCTCAGCCCTATGCCTGGCTCCTAGTAGGTGCTCAATAAACATTTGCTCCACGAATGGTATCAGCAGGCTGGGCAGGTAGTCAGGATAATTAGCCAGGGTTGACTCCTCTTCCTAAGTCACTGCTATCAAGTCCTTACACCCCCAGCCCAATGCCTCATCCCCCGTAGTACCAGGAAGGGAAATGGTAAGCATATCTGAAAGGGAGAAACTGTCTTCTGTGTGCTGAGCACAAGGCAGGTCTTTAGGTATATGCTGTGGGGGAGGTTTGGCCCTCCATGGTTTAATGTGTAACTGGTCACCTTTCCTGAATGTCAACTTCTGTTATTTGCCTGTAGCACATTCACCTTGCTCAGTCTCCTTGGTTACAATGCGCAGCTCCAGTCCCACTGCCGTCGCTCCACAAGCCTGCCCACCTCCACTCCATGTTGATTGACGGAGGCTTTGACACCTTGTCTCCAGTGCCAGGGGCCCAGGGCTAGACTTCCCAAGTCTCCTGGACATTCCCCCAAACCATCCCTGACCAGGGTCCAGCTCCTAGGAGCCCTGGGTGTTCTTTCAGAGTAAGAGCCTAGGGGGCACGGCCTGTCCTGTGCCTTGTACATTGGAGGTACTGAAAGAGTATCTGTGGAATTAAACCAAATTGCTGTCCTTCTGCTAAGTTTCCTTCATGTGAAGATGGCCTGTTTCCTAGAAGAGTTCACACTAACCCAGAAGCTTGCCCACCTTTCCTTCCTTCTTTCCTTCCTTTCTTCTACAAATGTTAATTGAGCACCTAATATATGTCAGGCACAGAGGGGCCGATGGTAAATAAGCCATTCCAGACATCTCTTTTACAGCGATGACCTCACAGTGGGGTCGGGGAGAGGCGAGTCAACAAATCAACAAGGTGACCTCTAACTTTGGGAGATGCTCTAAAGGAAATAAGCAGAGGCCCCAGACAGAGAGGAGAGGAGAGGGGTCTGCTCTGTAGAGGGCAGTCAGGGAAGGGGCCATTGGAAGAGGTAACAGAACACCTGATGAGCAATGTCAGTGTCTTAATGATATAAAATTTTGTTTCCTAAGAAAAAAAAAATCTGCAGCTAACGACATAACATTTCTTCCCTTTCGTGGTGAGTACATAGGTATTTATTACCTGTTGCACTTTTCTGTATTAAAAAAGCTTTCTGCCTTAAATCATCTAATTGAAAAATTCTACTCCAACAGTTCACAATTTGTGACATGTGAGCGGTAGCTCTCATGAATGACAAGTAGCCACCTTGAAGCATCATCACTGGGTCCCTGAATGATCCTCAGACCCTTGTCGTGTGGCCACCCAAGGCTTTTTCCTTTTCTCTTCCTGGCAGACTCTTATTCATGCTTCAAAACCCAGCTCAAATACCACCTTCCCAGGGAAGACTTCTTTTACCTCCTCTTAAGGAGAGTCAGATGTTCTATGGATTGTGGTTGCTCAGTACATTGCTTATGTATTTCTAATAAATCTTAGCATACTGTATCATAGTTTATTTGTTTGCATATATAGAATCTTCCAAGGCATCGTCTGAATCTCATTCAACTCTTTATTCTTGGCTTCTAGCACAGAGTACATAGTAGCACATTGTAGATTCTCAGTAATGTTTCTCCATGATGCCTGTTGGATGAATGAATGAATGTTTAACCTTCAATCAACAAGCTCTCGAAAGAGTATTAATAGAAGATATTTGCATATAAGGAATATGCTAATTAAAGTTAGTTTTATTTATTCATTCATGCAAACTCAGCAGGAACCCCATTGGGCTGCTGTTAATGTTTAGTGTGATTTACTGTAAGTACTAGAAATGTAAAAAATGTGTTTCTTTTAAAAGGAAAGCCACAGTTCCTTCTGGTTTCCCCCGCTCCCTCCTTCCATTTGTCTGAATTAGTAAAGCTTTACTTTAGCTCAGGTCTTACACAAGCTCAGGCTTGTGGCATGCTAGTTTAATTACTTCTGAGTCTACTGTAGGCAGATACCAAGCAATCTACGGGGAAAGATTATGGAGTTCCAGGTTATTTATTAAGTAAGCCTTGGTAGTCCTTGTGGTGGCAGTGGTAACCCCACCCCTCATACCGACCCCTTGGGTGTCAAGTGCTGGGAGGGAAACCCACGTTTCCCTAGATCTTGGAGTGAGCCAGCAGGAGGATGGCAGGACGCTTATATAAAGACCAGCCAAGACAGAGGGATGCTTAGCTCCTCCCCAAACTCTAGGTTCTTCCTGGAGGGAAACAGATTCATAAACATAGGATGGCTTTCTTTTCTTTCCAGGAAGGAGTTGCCCCCATCATTGAGCAGGTTGTGGGGGAAGTGTAGGTCTGGAGTGGGACTAACTTGGTTCATGTCCCAGCCCTGCCTCTTTCAAGGTGGGAATGTTACAGGGCCTCCCTCTGCCTCAGTTTCCTCATCTGTAAAATGGGGATGAGAATGGTATCTCCACTTCATAGGGTTGCTGTGAGGATCAGATAAGCTAACATATGTAAAGTACTCAGAACAGGGTACATAATAAGTGCTCAGGTGCAAAAGGAGTTCTTCAAGAGACTCATACACAAGGCCCAACTGATATAGAGAAAGAGGGTGATCTTCTTTGCTACCGCTTGTCCCTTGGCTGTTTCCTCACCCCTGTCCCGTCTACCTGGGGGTTATTGTGGCCTAACTAAATGAATAGTGTTTTGTAAATTGCAACAAAAAGTATACAGGGTTTTTTTTTTCTGGCCCAAAGACTAACCATTTGGGGGAAGGTGAAGGTTGGGGCTTGGATTACAGCAAAGGGGAGACAGTACCAACTTATCATACACAAATCAGAGACAAATGGAATAACCAAAAATCAAATTCACACTGTTGATACTGACTGATGTTTGTGTTTAGGGATTCTTAATTTATGAAGTCTCAGGATTTTTCTGCTCATTTACACCCAGTTTACATTAATTAACTGGCTCCCAACTTGCATTGCCATATTTAGCGTGAACTCTCCCCGCCCCACACACACCAATACATCACTTAGAACGCTTGGGGATGTAAGTAATGGAAAAAAAAACGAATAGGGATTTAAGTGATTAAAACACGCATTATCTCCTATAACAAGAAGTACATGATTCCAGGGTCGATTTTGGTTCAGCAGGTCACGGATACCCTCAAGGACCCATGCCTTTTCCCCTCTTGTGCTCTGCCATTCTTTGCATATTGGGCTTTTCTCCTTCAAGCTTCTTTCTTCATGGTGGCAAGGTGGCCTCTGCAACATTTCCCATCTCTCTCTCTCTCTCTCTCTGTCTCTTGCAAATGTCGCTTCTCCCCAAACAGACTCTTCCTTAAGTCTTACTGTCTAACTGGGACATAAGGCAGCCTCTAGCTGTAAGGAAGGCTGGGAAAACCAGTGGCATTTTCAGCCTCTACAGTGTGTGACGGGTCCTGGAAACGCAGTGGGAGAAGACTGTAGGGTAGCCAACCAATCATGTCTGCCAAGCTCGCTCAAGCTCCTCTTCTAGAATTCTCATCTATGTTCCCTTTTCCCAAAACCCCTCCCAACTCACATTAACTGGCTGGTTATTTTTTCCCTGGGAAAGGGTCTATGCCTTCCTAAGTCTGTTCTTTTTCTGGGGCTGCTGCGTATAGCTGCAAAGGTAGTGATCTGTGTGATCCTAGGAAGTTCGTGTGGACCCTCGCGTGAATGGTGCCTCCTGGGACTGTGCAGTGCACCACCTACTCCACCAGCAGCACTGTGGACCATTTCTCACTCATCCTACATCGATCTCTGACCTCACCCTTCACCTTCTTACTCTATATTTCGTAATTCATCAGTTTTCATTCATTCAGTCAATAAACCTTTGTTGGTTACCTAGTAAATGCCAGGACCTGTGATAGGCATTGGTTGGTAGTGGGACAGAGGATGAAATAAACATACAAAAAACAAGTCCTCATCCTCTAGCAGCCGCATCCCAGGAATGGCGACCAATATGTGAGCAAATATGTACAGTACCAGGTGATAAGTGCTGTAGCTGAGTGTGCCACACAATCCTGTAGGAGTACAGAGGAAGGAGTGGCTGAAGTTGGGAAGGGCTTCCAGAGGAGGTAGCATTGGAGCTGGGTATTGAAGGTTGCATGCTATGTTCCGGGCAGAGGTATGAAAGAGAACGCAACGTTGTAGAGGAAAAAGCTCCACGTGGCAGGATACAGTGAGAGATGTAACCAGGAATATAATACACAGAGCAGAATTATTCACTATAGATTAGAGCCAGACAAAGGACTTGGATTTTATCCCATGGAATGTAGAGAGCCATGCAAGCGGGAATCCACGGCAGAGATGGTTCAACAGTGGCTAGGAGCACAGCCTTTCCAGTTAGGCAGATGTGGGTTCAAATCCTGACTCCCACTGGGTGATCTCACTTCATTCTCTGACTGCCACTTTCCTGGATGATGAATGGGGAAAAGTATCCCTGCCCGACAGGGTAGTCGTAAGGATTAAATAAGGCAACGTAGAGCTTTACACAGACCCTGGCACACAGCAGGTGCTCAGGTCACGGTGCCTTATTTCCATGATCACCGCTTTGCTGTAGCACGAGGCAAATACACGAGAGAAGACGGTACACGACTCAGGGCAAAGTGGCCTGCGGTGGGTGCCTGGAAGGAGATGTACTGTTGGCGGTGGGGAGACCAGCAGGTCAGACCCCGGTGGGCAGGGAGTGCACAGGCAGGACGTCATACTCATGAAGAATGAATACAAATTAGGGGAGAGAGAGAGGGAAGGCAGTAGAGCTAGGAATGCACCCCGCAGGGAGAGCTTATTGATGGGACACCCGTGTAGCCTGGGTGAGCAGCAGGGCAGGGTCACTTGGGGTAAAGGAATGGGAGAAATTGGGGGAGGGGGGATGGGCCCGGGGGTTTTTTGATTTGTGGACTTGGCCCCTTGTTAGGTCTCCTGTTATTTCCCCATCCCTGTTCTGGTACCTCCCCTTCCTCTAAGAGTGTAGGACCCCCCCAAGAGGGTTGCAGGCCTGCATCAAAAGGCTGGGCCTGGCAGTTCCCAGGTAAATGGGGTTCCTGGTCAAGAGGTTCTGCGTCCACTGAGGGGGGGTGGGTATTTGCTTCAGTGGGGGCACCTCCTTTCATGGCCCACCGTCTAGGAGGGGATCAGCTGCCCCTCACACCTCCTCCTCCCATGCAAGACATCCCCAGCCCACATCCCTGTGGAATGCCCCCCAGAGGGAAAAGCCAGCAGTGTCCCAGCTCCGCCTGGCCCTTGTGTGGAACGCCAGTGCCCACGCCAGCGCTGCTCCCTGGTCTCCTGTGTCCCAGTGGGAGATGATTAATGACCCAGCTGCACCAATGTGTTGTATTTAGGTCTATTCCTGAGAAGACAGATTTTTCTTTCCAGATCAAATGAAGGCAGGCCCTTCCTGGGCTGCGGCGGGTCCTTGCCCACCCCTCCCCATGGCAGTCTGTGAGGGAACTCTGAAAGGTAAATGAGTTGATAAGCCGGTGAGAGCAGGCATGACTGTACCTTCAGTGGCCCTTGTAAACAGCATAAAGTCACCTTGATGTGCCAGGACTAATGACGTTGGGGCAAGCCATACGGAGTCCAGTGGCACCAAGCCAGGGCAGGAGCCCGCATGCCTACGGCATGAAGACGGGCTGTCAAGGCTTCACCTCCCTCTGAGTGGGTGTCTTTCCCGAGGTGACACCCACTCAGCTGTGTCTCATACTGAATGCAAGACCTCCTGAACTTTCAGCTGCTTCCTCTGTAAAAGGCGATGTTATGGGTTGAATTGTCTTCCCCCCAAATGATGTTCAAGTCCTAACCCTCAAAACCTGTGAACATGACCTTATTTTTGGAAATAGGGTCTTTGCAGATGATCAAGTTCAGGTGAGGTCATTAGGGTGGGCCCTAATCCAATATGACTGTGTCCTTATGAAAAGGGAAATTTGGATCCCAAAACAGACACATGCACACATATGACACATGTTCATATGGGTGAACGCCATATGAACAAGAAAGCAGAGGTTGGGGTGATGCTTCTACAAGTCAAGGGGATGCCGAAGTTTCCGAGCAAATCACCGAAAACTAGGAGAGAGGCCTGGGACAGATTCTCCTGCATTCCCTCAGAAGGAACCAATCCTGCCAACATCTTGACCTTGGACTTCTAGCTTCGAAGAATGTGGGACAATCAATTTCTCTTGCTGTAAACAAACTGGTTTAGGGTACTTTGTCATGGCAGCCCTAGCAAACGAACACAGGGAAATAATAATTCTCCCCTTAGGTGTGTGTGAGAATGTCACATGGGGAACCCATGTGAGGGAGCTGGCACATCGTGGGTGCTCACAGAGAACTGTCAAATCTCCACGCCAGGAGGCTCACCCTAAGACACAGGGGCCAAGACCAGGGTGGAGGCCCACAGGTGGAGGCTGGTGGACCACATGAAACAAGAGGTGCCGCAAAACGGTCAGGCTCCTGTTTCTATAAGACAGACATGTGGGCGCAAGAGGTTAGGAGGATGCCACACGTTACGTGAGTTCAATTACAGGATTTGTCCACAGTAGGTAAATCCATTCAGACAGAAAGCAGATTCGTGGTTGCCAGGGGGTGGGGGGAGGGAGAAATAGGAACAGTGTCTCCTCCGGGGGTGATGAGAATGTTCTGGATCCAGATAGTGGGGCTGGCGGCACAGCGCTGTGAGTATATTAAATGCCACTGAACTGTGCACTGTAAAATGGGCAGAACAGTGAATTTTGCGTCGTGTGAATTTTAAATATTAAGAAAAAGTATATATCGCATGCTAAAAAAGAAAGGTTAGTACAGAAAACTCAGGAAGCCCCAGAGTTGAAATCGCCTTTGAAGGAGGAAGGAGAGCTCATAATCTCAGGGAATTATAGGTTCAGTAATTGGGGTCTCAGTGATACTTTGGTCACTTTTTTCAAAGCCGTGTTCTGGTCAGCTGCTGGATAGTAGCTGGAGGTGGGATCCTCAAGTCTTCCCGGATCCTGAGATACCAGAACGCTCAGAATACTCAAGGTGGGCAGAGAATCTCTTGGGAAATGGGAGGGGATGGTGGACAGAGGGGCGAGCAGGTTATGAACCTGGCCCTTTGGGTGGTAAGGGGGTCAGGGTCCTCTGGGCGCTCCCATTCTTCGCCTCACCCGCCCCGAAGCTCACACACTAAAGCCCCCAGGTCCCCACACAGTTTTCTCTTCCTGACCTCTGACCTCTGGCCAGGCTCTGCAGGCAGAGCCCTTCTTGTGGTCAGGTGCTCGCCCTGACAATGCTACCGCCTCTAGCCGTGGGAGAAGAGCCAGAGCGCGCTGAGTAATGTGGCAAAGGTAGGCAGAGGTGTGCACGGGGGCTGGTAATGCTCCCCGAAACATTTATGGAGGTTTCTCATGTGACAGTCACCGTTCTAAGCATCTCCTTGCATTGAGTCATTTTGTCCAAGTGACAATCTGAAGAAGTAGACACTTAGAATTTCCACATTACAGATGGGAAACTGAAGCACAGAGAAGTTATGGGATTTCACCAGTTTCCCAATACTAAGTGGAAGAGGCAAGATTCCAACCCTGGGAGCCCCGATCCAGAGTCCGTGTTTTAACTGCTGGGGGTGTGTCTGCGTGTGCATCTGCCCAGGGCGCCTGGCTCTTGAAGCTAGAGAAGCTTTAGATGAGAAAACGGGGCTACTAAGAGCCTCCTGAAAGCAAAGGACTACAGACTGCCAACAAACACATGAAAGCATGCTCAACATCATTAGTCATTAGAGAAATGCAAATCAAAAGTACAATGAGATATCATCTCACACCGGTCAGAATGGCCATCATCAAAAAATCTAGAAACAATAAATGCTGGAGAGGGTGTGGAGAAAAGGGGACGCTCTTGCACTGCTGGTGGGAATGTGAATTGGTTCAGCCACTATGGAGAACAGTATGGAGGTTCCTTAAAAAACTACAAATAGAACTACCATATGACCCAGCAATCCCACTACTGGGCATATACCCTGAGAAAACCATAATTCAAAAAGAGTCATGTACCAAAATGTTCATTGCAGCTCTATTTACAATAGCCAGGACATGGAAGCAACCTAAGTGTCCATCATCGGATGAATGGATAAAGAAGATGTGGCACATATATACAACGGAATATTACTCAGCCATAAAAGACATGAAACTGAGCTATTTGTAATGAGGTGGATAGACCTAGAGTCTGTCATACAGAGTGAAATAAGTCAGAAAGAGAAAGACAAATACCGTATGCTAACACATATATATGGAATTTAAGAAAAAAAAATGTCATGAAGAACCTAGGGGTAAGACAGGAATAAAGACACAGACCTACTAGAGAATGGACTTGAGGATACGGAGAGGGGGTAGGGTAAGCTGTGACAAAGCGAGAGAGAGGCATGGACATATTTACACTACCAAACGTAAAGTAGATATCTAGTGGGAAGCAGCCGCATAGCACAGGGAGATCAGCTAGGTGGTTTGTGACCACCTAGAGGGGTGGGACAGGGAGGATGGGAGGGAGGGAGACGCAAGAGGGAAGAGATATGGGAACATATGTATATGTATAACTGATTCACTTTGTTATAAAGCAGAAACTAACACACCATTGTAAAGCAATTATACTCCAATAAAGATGTAAAAAAAAAAAAAGGCCTATAGTCTCCCATGACGACGACCAGCATTTCAAGGGCGCCCCTCGTGATCAGAGGGGTGCCTGATGGTTATCAGATGGCCCACCCCCAACCCCCGCCCAGGGCCGCTCAGCGGAGCAGACACCAAGGCTCGGTTCGTTCAGCTGCGAGAGCTGAATCACTGGGAATAATGCAGAGATCAGCCTGGAGGTAAAAAGCCAAAACCGAAGTCCCACAGGAGCTTTCTAAGGAGGATGCCTTTTAGGAGGTGTGGCTTGGTTCAGTGCATTCACTGAGCGCCTACTACAGACAAGGCATGGTGCTGGAGGCCAGGAGGCTCTGGGAGAGGCTGCAGCCACAGGGAGAGACTCATGCATGATTTCTGCCAGAAGTCAGGGAAGGGTCAGCAAGAGTCCGAATGGGCGCAGCCGAAACATTTGAATAGAAAGCAGATAAGTCTTCCGTCTGCATCGGAAGACAAAGGTTTTCCCCTGAGAACGAGCCTGGCAGTGAATGTGGGTCCAAGTGGCCATAGCCCCAGTCATCAGCATGGGAATTGGTCTACAGCCCTGCCTCTCAGCAGAGTTATCGGACTTCCTAGCAACTACACTCACCGGAGAATCTCGCCCGTGAGTGCTCAGCCCTGATTAGAGGGAGTGCTTGGTGGCCACACTGGCCAGGAACCCAGAACACAGAAGTTCTCAGATGAAACTGTGGATAAATGGTGTGTCAGTCAGACAGTATCCGCCTAAAGTCCTACTCGTAACTCTCTACCTTCCTAGGGGCACTCTCATAATACAGACATTCTTCTAGAGAGAATGTCTTAGTCTAAACGCGTAACTCAAATGGTGGGTATCTTAGGCATCACTCATTCATTCACTCATCCATTCATTCATTCAATCAGTTAGTCAGTCAACCCACGCCCAGGAAAGTCTTCCTATGTGTCAGGTATCGTGGTAGCACTGGAGACGCAATGGTGAATAAGACGAACACATGTCTTTCCCCTCTGAGACCTTATATTCCAATGGCAGGTTATTCATGGAAATGTTTGAGGTCCTGCATATTAAACAGGCTTTGACTTCAACAGCCTGGGTACCCTTAGCCTCAGAGTTTCTGTCAACCTGGAGAGTAAAGAATTAGATCTAACGTGAAGAGGCAATTCCACTTCATGTTTTTTTAAAGCTGGAGATGGGGAAGTTCTAAGGGTGATGAAGTGCCACCAGCAAGGGGCTGGGCCTATCCATCACTCTTCTGGAAGCGGGGAGCCTCACCTGAAATTCCACCTAAATCAGTGTGTACAGGTAACCAGATCATCAAAGGTAGAGGACCCTTGTGTGATCAAAGCACGTGGTCTCCAGATGGCAGGATGGGAGTCCCCGGGGTGATCGAGAGCTCACCTGGTTACTTGTTGGACGTTCACACTTCTGTCGTTTCTCCACAACTCTCCGGAAACTTTGCCCCGTGGCTCAGCTTTCAGAGATGGGCTGGACCGCCCTGGGGAGGCTGCCCCACTTTTGCAGAAACTGGGGCAACCAGTGTTTCTTAGAGACCCCCTCAGTATCCCAAAGACTGGGGCTCATTTCCCCAAGAAGAAACTTTTTCAGACAATTCAGCCTCCTAGGAAATCTTTCTAGAAGAAGCAGAGACAGCAATGCCCCCATGGCCTTTTAATCTTGGGCAATTCTTCTGTCTGGAATGTCACCCCCTGAGCTTTTAAAAACCCATTATGTGGTGCGAGTGGGCCCACTGGGCCCTGCCTCACCAGGCACAGGTGATGCTGTCCCAACCCCTCACCTGCGAATCCTCCCCCGACCCTTCCCGGCTCCAGGAGCCTCCTGCGTGTCCCCCAAGAAGCCTGCCTGGCCTCTGGGCTAGGAAAGCTCTGTCTACTCCCTCCCTTCCTCCTGATCTGGCAGGAGGCATGGAAACTTTCGTGGAAAGCACTTGTGCTGACGAATGCTCCCAAGTCAGGACTTTGACTCCAGCCCTGACCCGGCCAGGGACTCAGGGATGTGGAGCGGGGCCTCTCCTTCAGGGGGTCAGGACCTCCTGCCTGTTCCCCCCCTTGCTGTCTCTGCCGCAGACCATCACTCCTTGGCTCTCCGGTGACACCAAGTGACTGCTCCACCACCAGAGAAGTAACTGTCTTCCACACTTTCTCTCTTTTTTTGTCCTCCCTGCCCCACCGTCTCCTCCTGCCCTTTATTGTATATTTTTCTTCCCCCCCGCCTTTCCAGTGCCCATCTGTGTAGTCTGCATGGAGCTCTGCGGAGTTGAAGGTCTAGAGCCTTTTGCTGTTTTGTTTAAGACCTGGTTATGGTTGTGGGATTTTTTTTTTTTTTTTTTTTTTTGTCAGCTGCCTGTTATATCAATCACGGAGTCGGGATCTATTTATAGGTTGGGAGTACTGTGTCCTTAGTCACAAAGAGACACAGACAGGGGACTGTCAGCTGGTGCCGGAGGAGCTGAGCAACAAGCCATCAGCAACTGGAAACAGCTGAGGGAGAGACCCTTCCCTGCCAGCCCTGTCCCCTCCCCAGCCCCAAGCATGTAAGTACCAGACTTCTCCCTCCCCTCTGCCCCAGACTCTGCCCTGGACCTTCCTGTCCTTTTTCCCACACACCCCCCCTTCTCTCGTTCTCTCTCCCTCTCTCTTTTTAATGGATAAAAATATCTCCGCATGCCTGCTCTTTCATCCTGGGTTTCGGCACCATTGAGCATCTCTGGGTGGCCCAGAGGAAAATGTTGCCTCTCACAGACTGTCCTGGGAAGGTCAGAGGGACCCGGAATGGCTGGGTGGGACAGTTATACAAACTCATTTAGAATCAGTACGTTCTCTTTTATTTTTGTTTTCACTGAGAAAAAGTTAGTAAATCAAAAGGGCAAGGGAAAGTTTACATGCGACTCAGCGGGTGGTTGTCTCCCAGCCTAAAAACTTTTATTTGCTGGCAGCTCCGGCACAGGGTGAGCTGGGAAGGTTCCAGAGGGAAGACCCATTTCACACAGGACAGGTGATGATGGAGGGCTGCCGGCAGGTTCGGGCTGAGCCCAAGAGCTTCCAGGTTCAGGGGGAGTCTTGACAGTCCCAATGGCAGCTTCTCTATAGCACCTTAAAGGAAAATGACTTTTTGTTCGCTGCACAGGGCGAGTTTGCTTTGAGAAGTAGGGATGAGAGCTGACAATTTGTCTGGCCTTCCGGGCTTTCGTTGGCTCACTGATTTGGTGTGTTTTCTTCATCCTGAAAGGGGAACTTGGGCGGAGGGCAGGTGGGGAGGAAGAATGTCTGAAAGGACAGAAGCCAGGTGTGGAGTGCCATGGAGCCCTTGCTCTGCATCCTTCCCGAAGGAAGAAACTTAATATCACGATCCTTGTCAAAGCCATGCTTGTTTCAGACACTCAGAGCACGGGCTCTGTGAGCACACTGGAGGCTCCTAGAGATGGCAGTCCCCAGGCATTGTCCACTGGTCCACACAGCTAACATGCCACCAGCTTCCTGTGGAACATTTGGGACTTTAGTTTCTGGAAAATGCACCAGTGTTAACTAAAAATGCTACACTTGGGGAGATTTGCTATATATTATTTACGAAGAAATAGTAGTACTATTTAGTAAATAATAAATTTAGTAAAATTTAATTTACTAAATTTTGAAAAAGAATGCGATGATGCTTAAGGTATATGATATACAACTTTTAAAATGCATCTCTTTTTACGAGTCGAATAATCCCTGAGTTTCTGTTTACTAAAACAATGCTTACCATATACTGTATTGCTAAGTACCACTTCTTGGCTTGTTTGGGAAAACAGTATCCTAACAAAACAATCTTCCCAGCAATTTAAAAGCAGTAAACAAAGCAGACATGTCTGGCTTGCTTTTGATTAAAAACAAAATTGTTTCAGCAGCAAATCTAACGATGAAAGTTAAATAACATGGACACACACATATATTTAGAGAGGCAGTTTGGTCTCATTTTTATTTTGACCTTTATGAAACTTTCGCTTTCCTTCTCTTGGGTCTTTATTTTTACCAGTATTTATTTAAGGTTATTAATGCCTTTAATCCATTCATTCATTATTTTGGAGGACAGAATGGGGATCGGGAAGGAACAAGAGATTAGAAAGTACACTTCACATGTTCACTATAGTCATTGGTAGAGAAATTGGAATAAGGAGTTTGGTGTAAAATCGGGGGAAATGTCACTATTTCAAACCTACTAGGGAAAGTAAAGTCCCAGAAATTGAGAGGAAAAAAAAAAAAACAGGAATTGAGCATATTATATACATAGCATTATTATTTTCTCTATTCCAAGGACTCTGATGTAATAAACATATCCTGCAAAGGTTTCCCACAATAATACTGCAGTGGGATTTGGTGGGTGATCATTAATTAAAGCTCAAGTGAATCAAAGGATTGAGACCTTGCATTCAGAAATCTCAGCAGTCAGCTGTTGGCAAAATTGAACTGTTATGACTTTCTGATCTCAATGGCTTTTTAGGAAAAGTGTGACATTTTAAAAACCTTTTCATACAAGAGCAAACTGTTCCCTCCCCTTCTCAACATGCACCCTGGAGCCTGCTGGCCGGTGATTAAATGCACTGGGAGAGAGTCCCGAATTTCTGAGCAAGTCCTATGTTCTCATTAGCGTTAACAGTTGAGAGGGAAGAATATTTGTTGGCACATTTAGACAAGAACTGCTCCTTCCTTTGGCCACCTGTGGCTGCTTTTAGGTGGGATGGGGGCTTGTTTGGCAGTGTGATGGAAGGCCTGGCTTTCGTCCTCAAGTTCAGGATGTGGCTTTTCCCCTTTGGGCTTATTTACAGCGATGCAGTTGGGGAAACTTCAATGTATTTGCATAAGGCAGCCTCTGATTACTTAGTTTCTGCTTCAATAACGATTCATTTTATGTGGACCAAGCTGTTGTCAATCTCATTTTTTCCCCAAACTGATTGCTTACATGCAGTTGGTCACAGGGCTGTCTGTGACTTCAAGTCTGTAAAATCTCACCCATTCTACCCTCATCTTTGTTTATTTCTTTGATGTAAAGTTGCAGTTGCCTGTGTACATGCTGTCGTTTTATGTGTTCCCCCTCCTCCCTTAAGCTTGTGGAAACCCAGCCCTGACCTCCTCCCAAACTGGGGACAGTGGGGCCAAGGAGCAGGTGCTTTGGACGCAGCAGGCTCAGGTACAGGACCATCAATCTCGAGGAAGAAGGGATCGCAAATACCTGGAAAGCGCTCCCCTCATTCAAACAATTTTCCAGAGCTGAGGTCTCTCCAAATATCCCACAAATAAAAAAATGGCAGCTGGCAGGATTTTTCAACCACAGGCCATGTACAACTCTTTCTCCCCATCACTTCACCTCTACACTGTATCTGTCCATCTTTTTCTTATCTCTACTTTTACATTTCATTATCTTCCTGCGCGCTGTCGCTCTCTCTCCCTCCCTCCTCCTTTTCCTCCCCCCTCTCGCCTTCCCTGAAAAACACATTTCTATCTGGCACAGAAAATAAACTCAGATTGTGGGTAGTTATGTTAATCTAATTCAATCCTCAGCGGGTTAAGAGTGAAATTCTAATCGTGGAGCTGTTGAGGGCTTTTTTGTTAATGGCTTGGGGATTACATTGAGTTAAAGGCTCATTTCCTAATCAAACAGAGAGGGAGAGAGTGACTCCGAATATTTATGAGTCTCCCAGTGAGAGTTTAAACATTCAACTCCAAAAGCAGGGTTTCTGCAGGAGGAAAGAGTTAAAGCCCCTCAGGGCTGCTGGGGGAAAAAATTAAACCGGTTAAGCCATCAGCACTTTCAGGCTGCTGTACAACTTGGGCAGAGTGGAAGGCGGAGGGGAGAGAGGGGACTCATTTCACGATTGAAGCTGGAAACTGTGACAGAAGCGCCGAAAAAAAGTCCCCCGTAGCAGACACGGATCCTGGGTTCACCAAGGGCCTGGAGGGCCTGTGTGCCTTCAACTCCCCCAGTCAATTCTCCTCCAGTCCGGAGGTGAGCTTGTGGAGACAGGAGAATGGCTCAATCTACCAGCAGCGAGAGAGTTCCCCCAGCTGCCTGGTGAAGCTGGCAGGCAGGAGTCTCCCCCACTTCCGTCCTGTCTCTGAAATGCTGAGGGCTGGCTTCCCCTTCTAGAGCAAGTTCTCATCCCCACAAGCTCCCCCTTTGCTATGTCATCGGTCTGGGTCCCTCGGTCCCTTGGCTTCGCTCTCTGCACACCAGGACCTCAAAGCCCATCTGGATGGCTGTGCCCAGGAGAAAGCAGGTGGAGAACACCCATCTCCAGCCAGAGAAGGCATGGAGCAACTTGACCAAGGTCAAGCAAAGTCAAGGCCAATCTGAGGTCAGGAGTCTTAAGTTCTGCACAAGCGTACGATAGAGGAGAGGGGAGATTCAGAGCCATAAGGCTGCCAAAAACGTGCCCTGGCTCCCCCAGAGTGCAGTTTCCTTCCCCAGCTTTGGGAAAAAGGGCAGGAATCCCTTATACAGGAGGATTCTGACTGCTCTGTGGACACTTGGCCTTTTTTCTCCACCAGCCAAGTGAGCAGTTTCTAGTCCTTTCGCTTGGGTCTTTTTTCCTGCTCCACAAGGTCAGTTGGCAGAGGCTCTGGAAGCCACCTTTCTGTCCACAGGGTCCTTTTGTTCCCCTCCAACCTGGGCACTGATCTTTCTCTTAGTGCTTCATGCTCAGGGGCCGTGAGGCCTCTTGTATTTGCCCTTTCTCGAGTCAGGGTGGCGTTTGTAACTTGTCTACACCAGCTCTTCTGCCTTGCTTACCTGGTTGGCATCTTCCTCTTCTTGGGGCCCCAGCTGATGTCCCTCCATCATCTCATTCACCCCTATGGGGCGATTGCCCCCATGGGTCTCCCTCACTGTACCAGGAACCCCCAACTGCAGGGGCTACGTGACATTCCCCTTTGTAAGCCTAGCTCATCCTTGCTCATTCCTGTCCTCCTGCCCTGACAGGTGCCTCCTGCGGACGGCACGGAGCTGTGGTTAAGAGCGTACACTCTGAGTCAGAGAGCCAGAGTTCAAGTTCCAGCATCACCTTTTCTCAGCTGTGAGACTTGAGCTCTTAATCTCTTAAGGTCTCGATTTTCTCATCTGTTAAGTGGGGATATATAGAGCCTACCTCATAGGGTTGTCGGGGAGATGAAATGCATGTGAAGTGTTAGCCCTTTGCCCTATTAATAAGTCTTAGCCCTTTTATTTGCTCAGTACAGAGCAGTCACTTCTGCACACATCATGTCACACCACTAAAAACAGGTCCCTATGCCTCCCACTAAGGGGCTATATCCTAGTCAGCTTGGACTGCCATGACAAAATCCCACAGACTGGTGGCTTAAGCAACAGAAATTAATTTTCTCACAGTTCTGGAGGCTGGTCCAAGATCAGGGTACCAGCATGGTTGGGTTCCAGTGAGGAACCTCCTCTTTGTAGGCCATCTTCTCATTGTGTCCTCACATGGAGGAAAGAGTGAGAGCTCTGGTTTCTTCCTCTTCTTAAAAGGACATTAATCCCATCATGGGGGCTTCACCCTCATGACCTCATCTAAACCTAATTACCTCCCAAAGATCTCACCTCCAAATACCATCACATGGGGGATTAGGGCTGCAACACACGAGTTTGGGTGGGGACACAAACATTCAGTACATAACAGGTTATTTTCCCTGAATTTTGGTGAGCAGAGTCCTGTGTCAGCAAGACTTCCAGCTTCATCCTCCAATGGGCGATTCCAAATGGAAATCAGAGTTCAAGGCATATTGGGAACATCCTCCCTGCAACCTAAAAGGAACTTGGGGCTTTAAACCACTCTGGGAGAGCAGAGGATGTGAGCTGGGCTTCAGGCAGCAATCCTAAGTCAGGGGAAGAAGGCTTGACTCTTTTCTGCTCTGCAGAAACGGAGTTTGGTGAACTCTCTTGGCCTCACTCACATTCCAACGAACAGCTTTGATCTTGGGTCTCTGAGTCATCCTGCACCCCTCTCTGCCCTACATTCTCAGATGGCAGTTCAGGCTCTACCCTCACAGTAGGCCAGGCCAGTCCTGGCTGTCAGGCCCACTGGGCTGTGTTTTCAAGGCAGCAGGTGCCTGCTAGAGTCCTCTCTCTCAACGGGGTCACTTGACCAATGAATCCAAGAGCCACACGGGTGTCATCAGAGTTCCTGCCAGAGGCGTGCTCCCCTGGGCTGCCTGCAGTGCCGATGTCCTTGACCCTCCCCGTGTGTCTTTGTAGAGACTCTACGCAGCAAGGTAGTGAACCCCCCTCCTTTTCTGCCCCCACTGATCAGGGGATCGGAGTATGTATGCAGCACCGCCCAAACTTACAAAATGCCCCATGTTCCTCTCCCCGCCTCCTCTCTGCTCTCCCTCCTAGAGCTGGAGATGACAGTACTAAACACTTGAATTGTCACCGCCTCCCTTTTGCCTCCTTGCTCTTCAGCTTTGGATGCCCCAATGCCAAGCGCAATGCCTGGCATACAGTATGTGTCCAATAACCGCACGCGAAGTGAATTGCATGGAGCCTCTCCTCTCAAGGGGGCACTCCCAACCCATTAATTGTAGGGAAGGGGCAGTGATTTGAAGTTATGAATGTCCAGCTGCCTTAACTACATCAGCTCGTGACCCGTTGACCATGGTCGTTGCCCCTACCCTTCTCTGTCCCTCCTGTCTTCACACTCCTCCATCCAGGAAAAAAAAAAGAATGAGGTGTGTCTTTTATGCTCATGTGGTCAAACCTTCCCCGGAATTTTATGCTGTTCAGTAAGGAAGCTTTGTCTAAGTTGATGTCAGATTTAATTGCTAAACTGGTACCTCTCCTGTGATGCTTTCCCTCATCTGTCACGCCCTCCCCTCTCCCCTCTCCGGGCTGTACCTGCTTCCTCTGCCTGTTCTCACTCTGGGGTCCACATCCTCCTCCTTTGCTTTAATCACGCTGGTCCCGGTTGGTGCACATGAGAGGGAGACCCTCCTTCTGAAGTGCTCCAGAGTGTCTGCTGCCATTAGCACAGACAAGGCTTTTGAAAGGTGGCAACTTGGGAACATCATCTTAGGCACTGGATTCTTCCCAGCACAGCATTTCTGCTCTTTGGGAAGTCAGGGGAGAAAAGCTCAGGCTGCAGAAGGTTAAATGAGAGCAGTGAAAAATCTAGGCATCTCTTGGGGACTGGTCGCTGGCTGAGACAATTGATTAGCTTGGCTTAGTGATCTTTCTAGCAATATTCAGGAGTGAAATTATTGCTGATTAGACCGTGTGTGTGTGTGTGTGTGTGTGTGTGTGTGTGTGTGTGTTAGGGCTCACAGCAGTGAGGAGGGTAGGATAAGATCTCAGAAAGCAATGTTATGGATTGTTTGCTCCTAAATCAGTCTTAGGAAGAGACCTATCACCCCACGTGTGTCTGCAGTTATATTAGAACTCTGTGTGGGTACAAGTCAGCTGGAGGGGCAGGATGAATTGTGCACAGAATCTCCCTGGCCATTTTCTTTTCGACTCCCTGTGACGTTAGAATTATTCTGAAATAAAAAGTTAAAAACGGGGAATTCCCTGGCGGTCCAGTGGTTAGGACTCCACGCTTCCACTGCCAGGCACCCAGGTTCGATCCTTGGTTGGGGAACTAAGATCCTGCAAACCGCGAGGTGCGGCCAAAAAAAAAAAAAAATTAAAGACCGAAGTCAACTGGAGGGAAGCCCACTGTTGAGGGCTGCTTCTATCTGTGGCTCTAGTGGATGGAGGGCCAGCCGGGTACCCCGGGCAGAGGCAGGTGCCAGGCGGGTTCAGTCCAGTTCACTCCCAGATCAGTGATAATTGAGATACACAGGCTCTCAGGGCCTCAGTTCCCTGCATCATAACATGAGGGATTGGACGAGATCTCTTACGCCCTCCAGCTCTAAAAGTTTACATTTTAGAACTGTTCGTGGTGGACCTGGTTCATGGTACTCCTGACATAACAAATAACTGCAGCTCAGACCGCCTGTGTCCCTTCTTTTTTATTTTTATTTATTTAATTTATTTATTTTTGGATGCATTGGGTCTTTGTTGCTGTGTGTGGGCTTTCTCTAGTTGCGGCGAGCAGGGGCTTCTCTTGTTGCGGAGCACGGGCTCTAGGCGCGCGGACTTCAGTAGTTGTGGCACACAGGCTCAGTAGTTGTGGCTCGCGGGCTCTAGAGCGCAGGCTCAGTAGTTGTGGTGCATGGGCTTAGTTGCTCCGCGGCATGTGGTATCTTCCTGGACCAGGGCTTGAACCCGTGTCCCCTGAATTGACAGGCAGATTCTTAACCACTGCACCACCAGGAAAGCCCCTGCCTGTGTCCCTTTAATGCAAAACCTTGGGCCCAGACTTGGCTTTGGGGGGCTCTGTGCCTTTACCAACTCAGTCAGTCCCTATTATCTATCATCTTTTTCAGCCTGTCCTCTATCCTCACCTCCCTCTGTCTGTGAGTACACCTGGGCGATGAGTGGAAAACTGGTCAGGCCGCCTTTTTCAAAAACAAATATTGTATAAACTCTGCATTTTTAATTTTGTTTTCAGTTGGTGGCGACCATGGTTTTATATCTCTGTGGTCCTAATATTCCTCCCTCACAATCCGCCCCAGAAGTTGCATCCGGGCCTCTAGGTGTCTGGAGAAGCCCCAGCGGCAGGGCACCTGCTGCTCCTCGGGGTTTGCTCAAACCCTTAGGTGGGAGCACAGTTGGGATTTGGGAAGAGAGTTACCAAACAGGGTGACCTTGGCAAGTCCTTAACCTCACCCTACGTTCATTTCTTCATCAGCAAAAGGGGCTGAAACCTGTTCTGAGTGCCTCATGAGATTGGCGTGAAGCTAAAATAAGAATCAGAGGGCAAACGTTCCTTGAGAAAGGGCAGTGCTTACCTATTTCCGACTAACTTATTCTCCTGCACGGTGACTCCGTGCAGTGGTTGGGTGGTGACGAAACGAGCGTTAGAACCATGCTGCCGGACCCATGTCCTCTTGTACTAGCTGTGACCTTGGACAGGTTGCCCACCCTGTCCACTCCACGCTCAGTTTCCTCATCTGTATAATGGGCATGGTAAGAGCATCTCCCTCGTGGAGTTGTTGTGAAGATTAAAGGAGACCCGCGTAAAGGCCCTTGAACAGTACCTGCTAGATAACAAATTCGGAAAGCCATTGTTGAAGATGATGACATCTTGGCTGTTGTCATCATTTTCTAGGGTCCCATGCCAAAAAGGCCAAGAAGCAGGAAACGTTCACAGTTTCCCTACATTCTTCCCAAAGCCCCCCTGGGTAACTTACAAATGCAGCAGAAGGTGCTACTCTAGAGGTGATTTAAAGACATACCGGGTCCTCTGCAATTCCCTGCACTTCCATATCCAATAACCAAGTGGGCGTTGTCCCAGTGCCTGCCGGGCTTTGGGGTGATCTGCCCAAGCCTGTCATCTGTCATGGAAATCTGTTCTCCATGGCCTAGCGTACATGGCTGCTGAAGTCCAGGTGTGAGGTTGGAAATGGTTTAGATGGGTTGTCCTGTGTGTCCATAAGTGCAGTGAAGTCACTAGAGTGTGTTTCCTGCGCAGGGCCAATTCCTTCTCCTGTACAACGTAACGGAGTGGGGATTGCTTATTTTCCATATATTTGATGGTGCATATTCAGGGAGTGCTTAGCAAGGAAAGAAAAATGGGAATAGGTAAGAGCAACTTCTGATGTCTCCAAGGGGGCCCGATTTGTACATTTCAAGGGACCTGTAGAACCAACATCACCTTCTTAGGGGAAAATTCCAGATTCAGACTTGGGACCAGCCTGTGTGTTTGTGCACACGTGTTCACGTTAAGGGTATCGTGGTCAGTCATCCCGGACTCTCTTCTTTCCCCATCTCAGGCTGAGAGTAATCTTGAAGGAACATGTAATTACTGTTTACTCTAGGGCA
The DNA here is from genome assembly GCF_963924675.1 of Phocoena phocoena. NCBI lineage: Eukaryota > Metazoa > Chordata > Mammalia > Artiodactyla > Phocoenidae > Phocoena > Phocoena phocoena. The sequence goes on along the minus strand of NC_089220.1, from coordinate 26,082,230 downwards.
CTCAGTTGGGAACACCCTCATGTAATAATGACTCTTGAGTTAATTCTGCCTTCAGATGCCCATCTGCTGCTGCTCCTTTGGAAGTCAGTGGGAGCCGAGCACCACATGGAAAAAAGGTCATGTGACGGATATTAGTCCCTGCAAGGTCAAGGTTTACTCTTGGGCAACAGAAGTAGTGTGGTGGCATCTTTCTCATGCAGAACCTTCACGCAGATCTCTGCCCTTAATAGAAGCTTCGAAGCAGAACCAACCATTAATCGAATGAGCAGTCTTGGTGGATTTGAAGTCAGCAGCACTGATAAAGGAAAGGCATTCGGAAGAATTCTAGAGATAGGATTGTAGCATTTATTTAAAGTTTTAAAACATGCGAAGATGCTGTGTATCACCGTTTTGAGGGAGGGGGTGAATTTGCCGGATCATTGAAGGTGGGGAAGGGGGCAGAGGGAAGGCAGGTGGGTGCATTATAATGAAACCTGCAGAATTTATTTGCTAAAAATATCTGATATATTACTTTGAAATATGACACTCTACTGACGCGCTTGGACACTGTTGTGGAGGCCACCAAACTGCTTACGGAAATAAAACTGATTTGTTTGGCAGTATACTGAGTGAGGCTTTAGATTCGTTTCCAGGTGCCCGTACTGCTCCTAGCTCTGCCACTGTCTGATGACTTTGTTCAAGCGACTTGATTTCTCTCTGCCTCTGTTTCTTTATGTGTAAGAGGAATTGGTGGACTAGATAACTTCCAAGTGCTCCTCTGGGTACAGCTCTGAGCCTCCCCAGTGCCCCACCTAAACAGTGATCATCTTGAACCACAGCTGTTTGTGTGGTGGTTTCTCCTCCAGAATTAAAGCTCCAAGGGCAGGGACTGGTGGTCCGATTGCCCAGCACAGTGCCTGGACATGACAGGCACCCAACTTGCCTTTGAAGGTACTAATGAAAGAACTGACACGAGCAAATGCCAACTCCCAAACCCGGTATCAACTTGGCTGTTTCCAGAAATGCCACAGGCCTGGCTGATGGTTCTTAATGGCTTGAATTTCCACCCTCTGTGTCCTCCCTCATTGGTCAGGGGTGGTGGTTTGTGCCTCCATAGTGTGAACTGGAAAATCTTTTAGCAGCATGTAAATTGAGCTGTCTAAAACCAACCCGCTGAAAACACCTTTTAGGAATGACATGATTTCCCAACTGCCATACCTACTTCTTTGTATGACCATTCTGCTGTCTGTTTCTGTTCTTTTTTCCCCTCTCTCCATCATACTCTATTAATTTGAAAATATTACATTTGGAGACTTGCTAAATAAAGAGACCTCAGAGCACAAAATATCCCTTATCCATTTTCTGGGTCCCTATGTGCTTCCTTATAAAGATTTTTTTCTTATTTTTTTACTAAATGGCCTTAATTTTATCACTAATCTCTGTGTGACAATTCTTTTACTGTCTAACAATTCTTTTCCTGTCTTAACTTATTTCTAAAATATTCTCCCACAAGAGTCCCCAACTCTACTCTTATTGATCCCTTGTGCCCCTTTCACTTCTGTCTTTGCTGTTTCATAAAACTTATAAAGTGATTCCTTTATAAGTTGGACCCTTGATCTCAGTCCTTTCCGAGTCCTCCACCAAAATATCCCAGGAGGACGGTTCTGACAATTGGACTTTCACAGTTCAGGTGGTCTTGGGTCGCTGTCATTTCCATACTGAGCCTGGGGACGTGCTTTGTTGTCTTTCCCCTAAAACTCATATTTTCTTTAACCAGCAGTTTTCCCATTGCAGATGAACCAGATTACGAATTTAAAGCCTTAAAAAAATCTTCAGCATCCCTCTTTTGCGCCATATTGTGAAGGATTCCACTTTTTTTCCTTCTCACCACATGTCAACAATACCATTACCTGGTACCTAAGCATGACATTTCCTTGAGACATTTCTTTACAGTTTCCTTACGTTGTTGCTTACTGCTTGCTTTGTTTCTTGGCTTTTTCATGTGTCCCACCTCTGCAACTACTCTTCAGAGTATGGGAGAAGAAAAGAGGCATTTATCAAGGGCCCATTATATGTTGGAAACTTTACATAGTTTATCTTACTTGGCCCCTGTAACGACTGAAAGATGTAAGTATTATTATTATTCTCGTTTTACAGAACAGGGGTCAGAGGCACTGAGGACCTTGCTTAAGGTCACCCAGGTAGTAAGCTCTATGGTCTGACATCACCCTCCACAGTATACCGCAGGGCTAAGTGCAAGCAGGCAACCGATGAAAACCACACCAGTACCCTTTGGTATCATTTACATCAACATTGAACTTGTTCCAACATTTGCAAAGTTTTAGTGTTTTTATTTATTTTCTCGAAAAGTGTCAGATGTGCCCCTTAACGGACTTGTCAAGAGGTCCTACAATTCTAGCTTTTCTTCCCCAAGTCCCTGCGTCCTTGGAAATAGTACAACACAGATGCTTCCATCAAGGGAGTCCTCTGTTAATCACCCTTAGCTCTCCTTTGCCACTACTAACAGTCTTTCCCCGACATCAATTTTTTAAACCTCTCCAGAGGAACTGGGAACCCTATTGGTAATAGGTGGACCTAACCTGTGGCTAAAATGGGTAGACTTTAAAAGCTCCCATGATGCAGGGTTCCTATTTCAGAAAGCACGTTCCTGTTCCTCCTGCTTTATTCCGACTGTTCCTTGCCTGCTCCCCCATCACCTGTCCCACTTCTGCCTTTATATCCTCCCTCCAATTAGCCCATAGACAGTGTTTTCATTCGCTTTACGTTTCCTGTTTTGTCTTTTCCCCCACCTTCCTCTAACCACACGTCATCTGTCTTGACTTTGTCTGCTGAGAGCTACATCTACTTTGTAAACCTGACACTGGTGCTGTACCCGTCTCCCGCCATCAATATCATCCTGACTAGGATGTTGTGTGTCCTTCCCTCTTGTGTGAGCTACACCAACCATAATCCACCACACTTTTTTTTTATTTTTGAGGGAGTGAGGTGAGGGAGGAGGGGTCTCTCGCCAATGCCAATGCCACAGCCTTGGATGGCTGGACTTGCTGCCTAGTCTCCTGTGGTCTTTAGTTCCTCTTTATCTGCCCACCTTGGCTCTTGGGATGCCAATCACATTCCAGAGCAGAGTTATAATAAATCCCCTCCTTAGATGGAGTCCAGCATGCGCTCACTGTTTAGGACAAAGAGTTTATCGTCTCCCTGTCTGTGACCTTCCGTGGGTACAGGTTCATCAGGTTTCCGCCTTTCCTCTGGCTCCCCTTTCTCTTAAGGGGCCCTCACAGCCTACAGTCCGCCTCCTGAATACAGTGGGTAGGGGGCTATGGTGCTCACTTGTCTGGCCTTTGTAATGAAATGCTAATGGATGTTTGACAGTCACTGCTATGATTTCCAGTGTTTCATGTTTCCCCCTTGTCCCCAAGCCACAGTGTCACATTGAGAAACTATGTGAGATCATTGAAGTTGTTTAGACAGTCAGCGGAGAACTTTTCTGTCTCTGAACTACTCGCTTGCCTTGGAGACTTTGTTTCCTGCCTTGTCTGAGGTTCTTAGGGTCTCTAATCCTCCATCTCTCTTTTTGTAGGGAGAATATGAAAGTTCTTCTGTGTGTGTTCGGCAGGCGGGGGTGGCGGCAGCATGTTTGATGTGACTGTCGTTGCTCTTGGTGGAGCCCACTGGATCCTCAGCTGCGTGGGACAGGGTATTAGTGTGAACTGCAGGACCTGTTGGTTTCCTGAGTCGTAGCCTTAACCCAGGCTCTGCTTCCCCAGATAACAGTGACCCAGAGGAGACCGATAGTATTCTCTCCTACTTCTGGGGCCTTTGCAGATCCAAGGCCAGCATCTTCCCCAGGTTGGGTGAGTCTGCTGCTTAGTTGTTGCCTCTTCATCCGATGGGTGTGCAAGTGTCTCTGCTTCGCCGTTTTGGCATTTACCTTGCTTGGGGTTCCACCATCACCTTGGCAGTTTGGGGAAGACTCCTGAGAGATGGGGAGGAGAGTGTCTTTGGTCAGTGTCCCTAGAAGCAGAGCCTGAAATGGAAATTCTGGGCGAGAGATGTATTGAGGGAGTGCTGTCTGGAGACACCTGTAGGGGAGTGAGGAAAGAGAGAGAGGGGAGGGGAGGAAGCTGAGTAAGTGCGTGGATTCAGCTGAGGTCCAGCTTCAGCCTGATCCCGCGGGGCGCTCTGGAGCGTGAATTATACCACAGACTTGTGCCACCTTGAGGCAAGCATACTGGCCAGGTGCACCTCCATGTCAATCAGGCATTGGTTGGGAACTGCCCCGAGGTGAGTCAGTAACCTCCCAGACCCTTCTGGACCAAGGGGGCAACATTGGTCAAGGGCGATTCTCAGGAGAAGGCTGCAGCCCTTAGTATCTTGAGACGGCTGTACGGGGGGTGTGGGGGGCAAAGGGATCTGAGCAGAGCCACAACAGCATCTGCTACAGACAGACTGTCCGAGTGTGTCTCCCCACCTCCACTTGGAATTTGACGGTGGGCTTCCATCACTCTCCAACATGAGCCCAGGGAAGAGCCATTATAAAGCACCTGGGTGTTGAAGATGGCAGGGCACAAAGACAAGGACTCTGAATATGCCAATGCCCGGAGCTGCGTTCCACTTCTCTCCCTGCTGGTTGTGCTCACGAAAGGCAGAGGAAGAGAGAATCACTCACCACCTCACGCTTTCACTCTGTGGGAGCCGGAAACAGAGTAAGAAATAGCCTCTTCCTCTTGCACAGAGGCTGGCTTCCCTCTAGGTCCCTTTGGTGGAATTAAGAGCCTCCCTACAGGAGAAACTTTTGGCCTTTGATTTGCCTAGAGCCAAAGGAAAGGATGGGGTATGTAGGCATTACCTGTTACCAAGCAGCCCTTTACGGTAAGTCCCCTACGTACGAACAAGTTCGGTCCGAGAGCGTGTTCGTAACTCCAATTTGTTCATAAATCCAACAAAGTTAGCCTAGGTACCCAGCTAACACAATCGGCTATATAGCACTGTACTGTAATAGGCTTCTAATTCTTTTCACACAAATAATACATAAAAACAAACACACACAGAAAATAAAGCAAACATTTTTAATCTCACAGTACAGTACCTTGAAAAGTACAGTAGTACCAGCTACATCACCGCTGCTTTTATGTTGCTTCCGGACAGCCTGGGCTTGAGATAAAGATACTGTACTACTATACTCTATACAGTACTGTAAAGTACACAAAAGCACAGCCACTACTAGAGGATGCACGCACATGACAATATACGCCAGACACGTGAACTAACTCATGAGATTGGACGTGCGAACGCACGTTCTCATCTTTGAAAGTTCGAAACTTAAAGGTTCGCATGTAGGGGACTTACTGTGTTATAAATGGCCACGTGCCTGGCTCCGTGTGGAGAAAATACCGAAAGATCAGTTCTTGGATTTTTTTTTTTTTTTTTTTTGAGTTTGAAATTAGTTGGGGGTGGGGGGAGGCGGAGCTGCGAGGAGGGACGGATCACCTGCATACCTGTACTTGGTTGTAACTCATCTAGCTGCCTCAGGCCCAGGGATGTGTGTAAGGAAAGCAAGTAGCTGCGGGAGGAAACCACGAGTGCTGAAGGACCATGCTTAGAGTACGCAGCCAGGGTCCTTGTGTGTTATTGCATCTGATGGCCACAGCAAACCCTGAAGGACTTGTTATCTCCAATTTACAGCTGAAGGAACAGAGGCTCTCACATCAGCCTACCTGTGAGCACTGCAGACCTATGAATGGTAAAGATGAGTTTCAAATCAAGCCTGGTTCCCTCTCTAGTCCGTGTTACCCCATCCCTAAACCAGGAGGGCTTGGGTACCCGATTCTGGGAACACTGTGGTCAGGCCCCTGAGGGTATGCTGGCCCAGCGACTCCAGGTTGCCCAGTTCATCCCAGTCCCCAAGGGCTTGATGCTTCTCCCTCTTGAGCTCCTCTGCCCCTCTCAATCCCCTCCTCTCATCCACCTGCCGTCATGCACACCCATAGTGCACCCTCCGCCCGAGCCCTATGCCAAACCACATTTTCTCTGTGATATTTTAAGATGTCTCCTCCCCGGAGCCGCCCTAGTGATATAAAGCCCAGTAAAGTACCCCCATTCCGCATGTCCAGCACCCATCGCTGATTCCCACAAGGTGTCTGTGCACCCGGAGCCCACAGATGTTCACGGCCGCACTCATGGATACAGGCGCTCATTCTGTGTGCCAGCTGCTCAGCCCTTTTGGCCACACAGCTTGCGGGATCTTAGTTCCCCGACCAGGGATTGAACCTGGGTCCTTGGCAGTGAAAGTGCCAAGTCCTAACCACTGGACCTCCAAGGAATTCTCTGCTCCGCCCTTCCTACGTACCCACTCAGAATGCCGCCCACAGGTCTGTCCCCAACACCGCTCTGTGCTCTGCATTATTTAAACAAAAAGAGAACTTCAAGGCACAATGATGTCCCCATGCTGAAGGAGCCTACCTGGTGGGCCGATGCCAGCATTGGACTTAGGGCAAATCTGGGTTCCAAGTCTGGCTCTGCTGTGTCTTCAGTTCATGGTCTCAGGCAAGTTAATGTGCCTCTTTGCACTCAGTTTTCTCACATGTGCAAAGGGGTTGATCAAACCCAGTCTCATGGGGTTGGCGTGAGGGTTAAGTGAGGTGAGGCAGGAGGAAGCACGGGCTCGCGGCTGGGCTCAGGAGCTCTGCCCTCCTCACGGCTCAGTGGCTAAAGTTCACGGGCGATGAGTACCATAGGGTTTTCATGGACGCAAAGCCCCCAGGGTAGGGGCGGTTCTGATGGTAACAATATTAGTCTAATCTGAAATTCTGCCGACTCAAGAATTTGATCATAGACGTGGGAAGAGGGTAGGAATGAGGTTTGCTTTGCAAGACGTTTCCACACCATTCCTCACTCCTCCTCGACCTTTAGGACCCCATGACACATTTAAAAGGCCACACAGCTTTCGTCCCTGGCTGTGCCATGCACAGAGTGGGGAAAGAAAGCACCTTCCCGCCAGCAGCTTTTCCGAGCACCTGGCACGTTTGCTTCCCTGGGTGGAGGGAGGACTCCGGGGTGCACGGGCCACCATCTGCTGGAGCCACCGTGCCCGGGCCCAGCACCAGCCCGGCCTCCGGGACCCCAGCCCCAGCTTTTGGCAGTTGTCTGGGCTGGGGGAGCCCGGGCTGGGTGACCTCGCAGCTGTGCCTTCAGCCCATCGGGGGCTTGTGTTTCTGTGTCTCTCTGGGGCCCATCCTGGCTGCCAGGCAGAGGGCCCACTGTCCTTCAATACCAGAGGCTCTCATTGCCCGGCCTGTGCCAGCAGTTGGCAAAGGATCCTCAACCAAGAGGCCCTCTCGCGTCCGTGGCTGCCTGTCCCACCAGGGGCATAGACCCCAGGTCAGTGTGGGTCTTTACCAGCTTTTCCATTTCTCTCTGACAGGTCTGGAAACTCCTTAAAAAGTATCCATTCTCACATGAGTCAAAGGGGAAAATCGTGCAGATGGCTCTGAAAGCAGAGACACCTGATAAATTGTACTGAAAGGATATTGACACTAATCTAGGGATGGGTTTTTTCCTAACCTGACTGCATGGAAAATATATAGCTTGTGATGATGATGGAGGGAGGGGAGGAGAAGGAGAAGGAGGAAAGGGAGGGGGAGCGGGAGGGAGCAAGCACACACCATGCTTGGTGCTCTAGTCCTGTTGTTCCTTCTCATACACAGCAACCCTAGGAAGTAGGTGCTATCATTTCCCCCATTGTACAGATGAGAAAGGTGAGGTCCAGAGGAGTTAAACCATTTGTCCTAGGCCACACGGCTGCTGAATGGCAGCACAGGGATTTGAGGCTGGCCTCTCTCTAACATGTGTGCTTTCTTTTTTTTTTTTTCCCCACATACTTTTATATACATTTTAATAGTTGAACCACAAGTATATATTATATATTCAAAAACTTAAAAATTTTTTTAAATTAAGCGGTTGATAGCTGTGTTGCAGTTTTCTTGCCAGATGTTTTATTGTAAAATACACATAACATAAAATGTACCATTTTTATACCATTTTTAAGTGATAAGTTCATTCATATTTTTGTGCAACTATCACCACCATCCATCTCCAGATCTCTTCTCATCTTGTAAAACTGAAACTCCGTAGCCATTAAACAATAAATTCCTATCCCCGCTTTCCCCCGGCCCCTGGCAATCATAGTTCTACTTTCTGTCTCCATGAGTTCGATGGCTTCAATTACCTCATGTAAGTGGAATCATACAGTATTTGTCTTTTTGTGACTGGCTTAGTTCACAAAGTATAACGTTCTCAAGGTTCATCCATGTTGCAGGATGCATTAGAATTTCCTTCTTTTTTAAGGCTGAATTGTATTCCATTGTACGTACATACCACTATTTGTTATCTATTCATCTGCCAACGGATGCTTAGAGGGCTTCTACGTCTTAGCTATTGTAAATAATGCTGCTATGAACAAGGATGTACCAATAACTCTTTGAGACTCTGCTTTCAGTTCTTCAGAAATTGAATTGCTGGATCCTATGGTAGTTCTATTATTAATGCTTTGAGGAACTGCCATACTGTTTTTCACAGTGGCTGAATTATATTACGTTCCCACCAACAGTCCACAAGGGTCTAATTTCTCTACATCCTCATCAACACTTGACTTTTTCTGGGTTTTTTTTTTTTTTTTTCTTGACAGTAGCCATCCTAATGGATGTGAGGTGGTATCTCATTGTGGTTTTGATTTGCATTTCCCTAATGATTCGTGATGTTGAGCATCTTTTCACATGCTTATTGGCCGTTTGTATATCTTCTGCGGAGAAATATCTATTCAAGTCCTTTGCCCATTTTTTTAGTTGGGTTGTTTGGGGCTTTTTGTTGCTGAGCTTCAGGAGTTCTGTATATATTCTGGATATTAATCCTTTATCAGATATATGATTTGCAGACGTTTTCTCCCATTCCATAGGTTGCCTTTTCACTCTGTTGATGGTGTCCTTTGATGTCTGGAAGTTTCAAATTTTTATAAATTCCAATTTGTCTCTTTTTTTTCTCTTGCTGCCTGTGCCTTTGGTGTCATATTCAAGAAACCATTGCCATATCTAGTTTGCCTTATGTTTTCTTCTAAGAGTTTTATAGTTTTAGGTCTTACATTTAGGTCTTTGAGTGAATTTTTGTGTATGGTGTCAGGTAAGGGCCCACCTTCATTCTTTTGCATGTGGATATCCAGTTTTCTCAGCACCATTTGTTGAAAAGACTGTTTCCCTATTGCATGGTGTTGACAACCTCATAGAAAGTCATTTGACCATATTTGCAAGGATTTATTTCTGGGAACAGTTATACTTTTAACAGCCATTCCTGCACTGCATTTCAACACTGTGCAATGCTTAGTGGAATTATGGAATATCAAAGCTGTAGGAGACCCCAAACAAGTCATGAATACTTCCGCATTCTGTAGGTGGAAAAACTGAGGCCAGTGGTCAGAGCACTCTCAGTCTAGTGCTCAGGCCAATACAGGACTCCGTGAGGGTCCTCACCTCCCGGAGTGAACTGCAGGGTTGCTGGGAGACTTTTCATGCATTTTAGCAAATGCTCCATTCTGAGGGCAAATGCACTCATGTGTTTTAGAAATCAAAATCGTAGAATGTAGAGGCGAGTGAGGAAGCATCAAGAGTTGGCCCAGCAGTGAGGTGTGCTGGATGGAAGGCCCCTGAAACCCCCCCGAGTCAGGGTCCAGGACCACCATCTTCTGGATGGCTCTGGGGATCCAGGCACAGGAGCGGCAGACAGCCTAAATAGCCTGAGTGTGTACAAATCCTGTGTTCCTCCGCGGCCCAGGCCCCACTTTGCCCCCAGCACACCTCCTAGGCTCCGCCCTCACCTCCACCTCCCTCCTGCCCTTCACTGCCCTTGAGTCCCAGTTGCTAGCTCTGTTCAAACACTCTATTTTCCTGAACACAGGCCAGGCTGAGTTGCACTCCTGTGTCCCAGCTCACACAGACACATTTACAACTGTTTATCCCCTTCTCAGAGAAGCCTTCCCTCACGCCCCCTCTGGTAGAAGTCACTTCTCTGGCCCTGGTGCACCATGGACCCTGTGCCCCCTTCTCCACTCTCCCTGGAATTAGAGTGACGTGTCTTCCTGCCAGAGCTGAGATCTCTTGAAACTGTGTTGCAAATGTTCAAAAGACTGTCCTAAAGAGATGTGTGTGTGTGTGTGTGTGCGTGTGTGTGCGCGTGTGTGCGTGTGTGCGTGTGTGTGTGTGTGTGTAATCCTCAGTGCACACAATAGCTGCTCAAAACACTTTCGTGAATCCAGTTCAGAGAGGGAGCAATGAGTGAAAGGTCCGGTTGTGAAGGGAGCTGCCGGCTCAGCGTGGGCCACGGCTGGGAGAGTGAGTCGGGGGCTCATCGCCAGGGTTTTACGGTACTCAGGCAAAAGCAATTGCGTATTTGTTTGGCCACCATGCCCCACTAACTCCAGTGTAAAATTGGATTTTCATTCTGGGAAAGGGGCCACCGATAAGCTTGTTTTCCCAGGGCCCAGGAAAGAGTGAAGAGAAGGAGACGGTTCCCAGCTGAAGAATAATCAAGTCAATTTCAGGTTTAATTTCCCTTTGACCTCATGTCCCCGACAGTCACTGCCGCCAAGCAGTGCCGGTGCCAGCAGGTCACCCCTGCGTGCCAATTCCCCATCCCTGTCCCTCTGCAGGGAGCTGGAGGCTGCGTGTGCCCCTCCACACTAGCTGGCGCAGCTGGAAACAGCTGTGCGCATCACAGACACCGCTCAGCCCAAGCCAGGCGCTGACCTGTGCAAACACAGGAGGAACTACAGCCACGCATAAACAAATTAGCATCCTTTAAAAGGTGAAAAGCTCCATAAGATGTCTGGGTTTTGTTTACGGCTTCGAGGTGGGAGTGACGGGGAGTCGGATTAAATCACTGGGGTGCGCATGCGGTGCTGGCCCTCCTGCTTCCTCTTGCCTCCCCCCACCCCTCGGGCACGCAGACACAGCCCTGCCTTAAATGGCCGCTGCGTCCGCCCTGGTCCTGCCGTTGTTCCAGCCAGCCCGGGTCCCAGCAGGTGTTCCCTAATTAGCAATCTCTTCATTTCCAATCAAAGCACAAAGCGGCCCCAAAAGCCTGTCTTTACGAGGGAGCCAGCAGCGGCTAGGGATGTGCGGGGGGATAATTGTCTTCGCCAGTGGCGGCAGTAAGCGGGTTGGCTAATTCATTATCGTAATAACTTTGCTTGTCCTTGGGGAGGTGGGGTGGGGGAGGGAGGAAGGGTAAGGGGGGAGGGGACTGAGTGTGGCTGAAGGTGGGGCGGGTGAGGGTCTGGGGCAAAGGGGTGGGGAACAGAGGAGCGAATGAACGATGCACCTGCTCGCTCCGGTCTCCCCGACTGGCTGGGCACCCGCTTCCCACGGCGGGTGAGTGACACGGTTTGTCAGCCCCCGGCAGGGCAGCAGCCACCAAGTGGCAAGGCATCCAGACTTTCCACGGCTCAGGGAGGGGCCCTGGATTCTGAAGAGGCTCTGGGCTCAGGGAAGATCACGCTCTATTACCCTCTGGGGCCTGAGGGGCTGAGGCTGGGTGGTGGGGCCCCTGGAGCCAGGCCTCTGTCTTCCCAAGGGCTGAACTCTTGGACCTTGACTGTCATCCAGCCTGGACACAGTGGCAGAGGGTGACCGGTTAGAATGCCCCAAAGAGCTGCCTTATACTTTTGTTGGCAGAACGGTATGGATGACAACTCAAAGACCCCTCCAAGTCTGCAGGGGCCACAGAGGTGGCTGAGTGCATCCCTAAAATGAGGCTGAGGTGACCCCAGGTCGGGTTGCCCCCTTGCTCAGTCTGGTGCACTCTCCCTGACCCATTTCTCCCACAGTGAGCAGGGCCTGGGAATAAAAGTTTGGAGAGCCCCTCCCTGGCAGCCGTGGCCTGGGTAGTCAGGTGGCTTTGTGAGGGATTCAGAATTCCAGCTGAGCTTCCATCTGAAACCAAATACAGGTAGAGAGGCAGGAAGGGAGGGTGAGCCCAGTGGGGGAAACAGCATGGGCAAAGGCACAGAGGGAATCCTGGGACTGGGGGTGAAAGGCGTCAGGTCTTGTGGGAGGGGGGATGGGTGAGGGGGCGTGCTGAGGACTCCCGGGAAATTCTGGGAATGGAGGGGGAGGCCGGCCCATGGAGGGCCTGACTGGCAGCCGAGGGCTCGGTCTTCATCTCTTGTGCCCCCAAATTAACAGCACAGCAGCCCTGCTAGAGAGCCTGTGGATGGCCTTGCCCTACCCTGGAGGAGAGGTGTTAGGGTAAACCCTCAGCTTGGAACTCAAGGGAAATGGCCTGGACCGGAACAGGGACCTCCAGGGGGCCAAAGGGAGAGGGATAGGCTTTCCCAGACTCCTCCCTCTCCCCTGCAGCTGCAATCTCAAATCCGCCAGGTGGAACTTGTCAGGGGACATTAGAAATGGACCAGCCCTTGCCTGCCTACTCACTGGCCTGCCTCTGAGCTGAACGTTTCCCCTGGCTGTAGTGCCCTGTGGTGGCCACCCAGTGGCTAGGATCGTGGGCTCTGGAATCAGAAGGCCTGAGGTCACATCCTGGCTCCATCCGCTATTCACCTTTGCGTGCCTCAGTTTCCTTATCCATAAACTTGGGATGAAAGAGTCCCTATCTCATGTGAGTTAATACCTGTGAGGTTCATAGCACAGAGCTGGCTGTGGTGAGGACTTCAGCCATCTAGTGCCTGCCCTTAAAGACATAGGGGTGGGAGTAAGAGGTACAAACTACTAAGTATAAAATAAATAAGCCACAGGATATATATTACAGCACAGGGAAGAGAGCCGATACTTCATAATAACTATAAGTGGAGTATCATCTTTAAAAATTGTGAATCGCTATGTTGTACACCTGAAACTTATTTAATATTGTAAATCAACTATAGCTCAATGGAAAAAAAAAAGACATAGGGGTGGAGAGGGGGACATGTGAGGGTCTGGGGAGGGAGCTTCATGCCCCTGCTTTCACCCAGTTTTTTTCCTTGCTTGTGAAGCGGGACAGCCGAGGCTGTACTGGGACTGTCCAAGGTCTCAGATTGAAGGATGATGGGAGGGGGTGAGAGGTGGGACGGGGGTGGAGGGGGCGCTGTTGTGCTGGGCAGTACCTGGTCCTCTTGTCCAGGGACTAGAGATGTGGGAGATCTCCACATTGACCTGGAGACGGAGGCCCAGCCTTGTTCCCTCTCAGCCCTGCCCCTGTCTCTGTGCTTCTGATGGAGAGGAGCTGCGGCGGTTCCTAGACCCTGGGGGGCAGGGGGTGAGGGGTGACTCCCTGACTGTGCTGACTGGGAGTCTCCCTGGTCCTGGACTTGGTCTGGCCCACGGAACAGAGTTTAGGAGGCCTGATGCCCAGCCCCCAGACCTCTCAATAATGGGCATTGCCTTTTTTTTTTTTTTTAATATTTATTTATTTATGGCTATGCCAGGTCTTAGTTGCAGCATGCGGGAGCTTCGTTGTGGTGTGCAGGATCTTTAGTTGCGGCGTGCAGACTTCTTAGTTATGGCATGCATGCAGGATCTAGTTCCCCGACCAGGGATTGAACCCAGGCCCCTTGCACTGGGAGCACGGGAAGTCCCTCGATGGCCATTGCCTTGGGGCACTGTGGCTTTGGTCCCTGCCTCTCAAACTAGCTTAAGAGTCAGAAAAATCAAAGAGCCAGTCTTGCCTATACCCCCTGCCCCCGCCAATTTACAGATCATTCTTTCAGCAAATATTCACGAAGCATCTATTTTCTGCATAGCGGGAGAATCCAGTGTTACACAAGTAAGTAAGAGGATGGTTGGGGCAGCCTCTCTCTGAGGATGGAGACAGCTTCTCTGAGGAGGTGACAATCAGCTTCAGCCTGAGTAACTGGGAGAGAGCTAAATTAGGATCTGTGTGGGCTAGAGCAGTGTTAGCCAGTGGAACTATAATGCAAGCCACAGACGGAAGCCATTTGGGTAATTTAAATTTTTCTAGTAGCCACATTTTTAAAAAGTCGAAATAGACAAGTAAAATTAATTATATATTTTATTTAACTCAATATATCAAAATATCATTTCAACATGTAATCAATGTAAAAAATTATGACAGAGATATTTTACCTTCTTTTTCTTGTACTAAATCTTCAAACTCTTGTGTCTATTTTACACTCACAGCACTTTTCAATTCAGACTAACAACTGCATTTCACGTGCTCAATAGTCACACGTGGCTAGTGGCTGCTGTATTTGACAGCACAAGTCCAGAGGTTAAGAGTACAAAGTCTGGGGCTTCCCTGGTGGCACAGTGGTTGGGAGTCCGCCTGCCATGCAAGGGACGCGGGTTGGTGCCCAGGTCCGGGGGATTCCCACATGCCGCGGAGCGGCTGGGCCCATAAGCCATGGCCGCTGAGCCTGCGCATCCGGAGCCTGTGCTCCGTGGCAGGAGAGGCCACGGCAGTGAGAGGCCCGTGTACTGAAAAAAAAAAAAAAAAAAAAAAGAGTACAAAGTCTGGAGCCGCTTGCTAGCTGTGTGACCTTGGGCAAGTTGCTAAACCCCTCTGTGCTTTGGTTTCTTTACCTGCAAAATGGGGTAGTAATAGACCCTATCCCTTGTAGTTGTTATGAGAATTAAGCTCATAAACATAAAGAACTGAAATAGTGCCTGGCCGGTAGAAAGTGCTATTAGATGTTAGCTATTAATAACAAGAATTAGAAAACTGAGAATAATAAATCTCTGAAGGAAGAGAACTCACTCAAGGCAGAAAACAAACAGCAGAAGGAAGAGTGGAAAGGATGGTGGCCGGGCGGGGTGGTGAGGGGCAGCAGAGGAGGCCAGCAGGGTGGACACCATCAGGACACCATGAAAAGCTTGGTTTCCTTTACAGCTCCCTGAGCAGAGCCTGAGAAACCGGAGGGAAAATTCTAGGGGCTGAGACTTTGCCTGACACCTGTTCCTGTCTCAAGGGCTGGGGTGGGAGCCCCGGGTGGGAGGCCTGGTGTATCCCTCAGTCGTCCCCATCTTGCTCTGACTCTGAAACTGTTGCATGCTTCCCACTCACAGCCGTCTGGGAAGCACCGGGGCGTCAGCTGGAGGGGGAATATTAATGATTCAATTTTCAACCGGGTTCCACTCCAGGGCCTTGCCTGCGACATGCATTTTTAATCATAACAAAACAGAATGACAAAGGGAGTCATTTGCAGCAAGGCAGCCCCTGCTGGCTGGCCCCCCTGAAGGGTCTGCTTAGGGGGTTGTGGGGAACTGGCTTCCCAGCCCACAAGACATTCCCCATTCTGGTGCCAGAACTGTTCCCTGACTTCCTAGAGGGTCTAACTGTGGTGCCAGTCTCCGGCTGTGCCGTGCGCTGCAAGCCATTCTCTCTGGGCTGTGACTTTCTTCCAAAAGGGGGCTACTGGGTTAGGGGAACCAGAAACACTGGGTGCGCATCGGCTAGGGCTGGTAGAAGCTGGGGGTAGCAGAGACTTGACCATCTCCCTAAGGGTTCTGGCTGGTCCACGGCAGGGACAAGGAACCATCGGGGTGGTGAGGGGCCATGTGGGTATGGAGGTTGCAGAGAATTTGACCTGCCCGTCCTCCAAGACCTGGAGTCGTTCTTCTGTCTCTGAGCCTCTGTCACGCTTGGGGTTGGTTACACGGAGCGGGCCTTCTGAGCTGACCTCACTGTGGTGATACCTGGTGATTGGCTGGCCCTTCTCTGAAGGAAGCTGCACCTTAGTTCCCTGTTGGATCACCTTCTGCCATCAGCTGGGTCCTGGCCCATCCTGTTTGGTGACTAGCTTTGCACTGAGTCAGTCTGGAATGCTCTCCCTCGTCCTTCTTGGAATTCTTGAGAGTCCTGCTTGCATCCCATCTCCTCCATGAGCCTTCCCTGGCTGCCGGGCCACAATGACAGTCACCATCAACCAGCTCCTGGTCTCCTTTCCAATCACATTACCCAAGTCTGCACCATCCCTTTGGCACTTTTGCTGCCCTCTGACCGTCCCTCTGTCCATCCTCCCAATCTCCGAGCACCCAATATGCACCAGGCGCTGTGCCTGCTTGCTCTGTCTAGTGGGGAAGGCAAATGGTCAGCCCCTAAACCTTTTCACTGTAAGGGAAGTGCTGTAGTGGGAGGCATAAAAGAAGCTGTAGGAACCAGGGGCCAGGATGCTTTAATGTGTACATGCTATTTATTCCACCAGCATTTATGAAAGACCTATCTGTGCCAGGCACTGTGCTGGGTGCTGCAGCTACAATGGTGGAGAAAGCAGCCATTTCTCCACCTTCACAGAGTTTACATTTTGGTGGAGAAGATTAAACAAACCAGCAGGTGTCCCATGCTTCTTTTTGTATCTGCCCTTGTGTCTTGTACACAGCAGGTGCTCAGTAAATGCTTGCTGGCTGGCTAGTTCTCAGTTGCCTAATTCTCAGATTGTGTCACTTTCTTCCCCCTTGCTCTATAGTTATGAGGCTGGTTCCCAGGTTGGGCCTTTACCTACTTCCTGCCAGGAAGCCCCTGTCCTGATTCGGCTAACTCTGATCTCAGGTGTGATAAATTAATAACAGCAACCACCAACGTTTATTAGGCGCTTGTTATGTGTCAGGTGCTAACCACTTTGCCAATACAGGTAATACCATCCCATTTAATCTTTACAACAACTCCATGGAATGGGTACTATTATTCATTTTACCAAAGAGGAACGTCAGGCACAGAGAGGTTAAGTCACTTGTCTGAGGTTGCACAGCAAGTAAAGGGCAGAGCTGGGAAAGAAACCCAGGCAGCCTGACCCGAGTCTGTGCTCTAAACCATACTGGGTCGCCCTGCAGCTGCCTACTATCATATATAAAATAGGTCAGAAAGACCTTTTCACCCCATTTGCAGAAACGTGCTGCCTTTTAGTTGACAGCCATTGCTAGCTACTTCTAGGCTGTGCACCACACCCTCCAGGAATCACAGAAGGCCTTGCTGGGAGGCCTCAGAGGTCCTCTTCTGCACCTCTCTCATGTTTCAGCCAAAGGAACCAAGGACCAGGGACGGGAAGGGACGGGTCCAAGGGCTTAAGACCAAGTCTTGACTGAATGGGCCTCCTGGCCCAGGCTAGCCTCAGCCCTGGGCTGACTTCCTGAGCATTGTTTTACAGGGGTTAGTAGACCGGGGGGTGGGGGCGGACAGCTGATCTCAGATGGAGAGGGAAGAAAGGCCTGTGAGCAGCCCCTGACCCCTTGAGTCTGTACCTGCCTCTCAGCAATCTTTGAACTCCATCGACCCTTATTCCTGGGCTCTTGGGCCCACCGCTGTCTGCCCTCCTCACCCTATGCCCCCATTTCATAGCCGGCGCCTCCCCCCTCCTTTCCACTGTCTTGCCCCTGGGGTGCCAGTCAGCATCAGCCCATGCTTCTCCCCATGTGGCCCAGGGCAGGAGTGGGAGTAGGGAGTCTGCCCCAAGGACCCTCCTCGCTCTTCATGCCTCCCAACACATGCGCTAGCCTGTCCTGGGTGTGGGGATGCAGTAGTGAACAAGACAGACGGAAGTCCCTGCCCTCGTGGATCTTACATTCATGTGTGTTGGGGGGTGGGAGGGAGCAGATCAAAACAAAACAGAACCAAACCTAAGATAAGAAATGCAGTTAGTATATTAAATAGGTAAGTATATGGAGAAATAGGAAAACGAGGGAGCTGGAGAGCCCTTACTGCAGTTGAGTAGAGACCTGAAGGAGGTGAGGGAGGGTGCCCTGCGAAAGTCCAGAGAAGTCTCAGGAATAGGGAGCAAGTGCAAAGGTCCTGAGGTCGAAACGTGCCCAGTGTGTTCAAGGCACAGCAAGGAGGCTGATAGCTGGCGTGGAGCAAATGAGAAGCGTGGAAAGAGATGCCGTGAGAGAGTGAACCTCAGAGAATGAATGGACACCCTCTGATGCCATTGACTGAAGGTGTCAATGAGAGACAGAAATCACTTGCAGTGACCCTGAGGCTGCCTGTCCAGTGGGTGGGAGTAGAGGACTCTCACCATGGAGTCAGTCTCCCTGAGCTGCCCATTAATGATTGGCTCAAGACATACGAGAGGGTCTGTGTAAACCACTGGCAGGTAGAAAAAGTACACAGTGGTAGTAGTTTCTGTCCTTCCAACCCCTGCTTCTTGACCAAGGGAGTTCTAGAAAAAGACTGGTCCACTTTCACCCCTTGTCCTCCTCTTACCTTCCATGGTACTGTGGGCGGAATCTGTAGAACTTTCTAGGGAATGGGTTATGGGGAGTGTGTTGAGGTGGGGGCAGGTGCTTGACTTTTTGTCTGGCCGAAGCTCCATCACCTGGAATTCTTTACAATGGAAATGATCTTTCTCTTCACTCCGGGAAAGGACTCTTCCAAGGTCCTGTTCCCAAGCTGCGCTAGGAAGGAGGCCTCAGTCAGGCAATGACTTTGCTAGGAACTTATGAGCTCCTGGTCGTTGTTTTGAGGAGACTGTACCCAAGGGACACTCAATGAACACAGCCTCATTATTTATCACCCCGTCCTGCGTCCTGCGTCTCCTGCTTGCCCAGAGGTAGGAGGCCCTGATGTGACATGTCTCCTGTGGGGAGCAAGCCACGGGGCTAAGGCTATTTTGCCCAGTGGAGACTGAGGCTTCTGCTTCCTGTGGTTACGTTGCCCCTCCTTCCCGCCTCCAGCCGCCTCTCTCAGATTTAAGGGCAGGTTTTATTCCCGAGCTGCCTGAGGGCTCCTCTTTCTGATATCATTAAAGGCTCCGTAATTCTCCCCTCATTAATGATTGGCATATTTTTACCTCTCACTAAAGGAGCTTCAGGGCGACTCCCGGGGGCCCTACTCTCCGAATGAAACAATTTCATCCTGCTCCAGAAACGCATTAAAAAGGTTTGTCAGGATCTTATCACCAGTTAGAGAAAGCTAATCAAATTACTTCTATTTATTAGCTGGTACAGCACTGTGTCATCCCATGAAGCGCCCGCCTAGGTGGGCAGGAACAGAGAGTACCCTGGCTGCTGGAAGAGGGCACTGCTGGATGCCCGGCCTGCGGCTCAGCCCCTCTGCCCCCCGGCACCTCGGCACCAGCCCTGCCTCACAGGAGAGCCAGGCTGAGCTATTGGCACACCTAACTGCAGTCACCTATTACTCAAGCGTGATGGCCCCTTGCGGGTACCTGCGTATTCTCATAGACAAGAGGGCGCATCTCAGCCCCACACTGCCTGTCCTTGGCAGAGCTGGGAAGGAAATTGCAGTGTATTTATAAGAACACATGCATTCTCCCCTACTTTGGGAGAGAAGAGTATAGACTATTTTGTTTTCCTTTGGGGAATAGGGTTTAAAAAAAAGAAAGAAAGAAGGAAAGAAAATAGTGTTTTTAAGAAAACAGTACAGAAAACAGTATGTATCTACCACCCCAAATCAACGATTGATAATATGTTGTTAAAACAGGAAACATATATAACAACAGAATTCACATTTCGGGTAAGTTAGAGACTCCTTTGTGCCCATCCTCCGGCTCCCTGATTCCCCACACTCCCTCCCCAGTGACAAGTATCATGAATTTATTATGTATATTTCTAGGCTCTTAAAAATTCTTTAAAATAACGTATGTGTGTCCAAGGATGGTACAGTCTATTGGGAACTGTTGCTCATTTCCACTCTGTAGCACCATGGGTGTCAGCGGCATGAACTGTGGCATCAAGTTGCAGCTTGCAGCTCTGTGACCCTGGGCAAGTAACCTAACTTCCCTATGCCTCAGTTTCCCTACCTCTAAATTGGGGATAATAACAGCACCCGCCTGCCAGGGTTTGTTGTGAGGAAGAAGTGAGATAACAAACGCGCTGGGCCATGTGCCTGGCAGGTGGTGAGTGCTCGCAGATAAAGGACGTCATCATTAACATCCTCTCTCCCCCTTCCGCTTGCACCTCATGGGGGGGCCCATGTGGTTTCTGGGCTCCACCTCAAGTGTACGTGTTCATGCCCACCCAGCCTGAGGCTGCTTCAGGATGTGTGGTGTCCAGTTGTGTGGACGTGTGTGCGCTCTTTGCAAGGAATTCTATGGTTCGCCGTATGGAGAGGCGGGCTGGGTGGGAGAACTGGGCCAGGCTGGCTGGCGCCTTGGCCCAGCATCCCCTGAGCAGACCCAGGCTGGAGCAGAGGAACAGCCCCCTGGCCTGGCCAGCCCGAGGCAATGCGGGCTCTTCCAGCTGCACAGCTGTCTCCACGACCCCAGGAATGGTTCAAAAGGCCATGCCGCATGCCTCATCACATCGCACAAAAGGACATATTGATTGGTTTGTAGGAGCATTTCCTGGGGTCCTTTATATCTCTCTCCCTCGCCACCATAATGAAGAGGCTGAGTGCACAGAGGAGGGGAGAGGCCGGCACACATCCATCCGGGTGGGCTTTCTTCATCTTATCAATCAGGACTTTAATTAGACACGTCCGAGAGGGCAGTTCCATCTTGGGGCAGGCGGCAATCTTTATCAAGCATGCCACATCTCTAATTACCGTGTACTGACAGATAACAAGTCGGGGGTAGGGTGGGGAGCCCAGGAGGCAGGGAAAGGACAGCAGGGCCTGGTGAGCAGCCGTTCACCCAAGGAGAGCGTCCTTTCCAAGCAACCTGGAGGGAATCGCTCTGGCCCTGATACCCAGGGGCAGGGGATGTGTCCTCAGATAACAGCCCTCAGAGTGATTGCAGGGATGGGGCATGGGGAATGGCCAGGCCAGGAGATGGACGGGTGTAAGGATCCCCATCTCCAACCCCTGAACTCCTGATACTGGCTTCTTTCTTTTCTATAGCTCTGAATTCCACTTTTGCTCCGTGTTTTCAATGACATAGTAGAAAGAGCAAGGAAGTTCTAAGTTTGAATCCTATGGCTTGGCTACTTGGCTCCATGTCAGTCTGTTTCTGTGACCTCAGACAAGTAGCTTATCCTCTCCGGGCTCACTGCGAACTGGGGATGGTCGCACCACTCGTGGCATTGCTGTGGCCGTGAACTGAAATGTGTCCAGGTATGCGTGTTTCCCTCCTTGCCTGCCTTTCCGTCCTTCCCGTCCATGTGGTGAGCAGCTTTATTTAGGGAGTGGGGACAGCTGACATCATCAAAGGCTAAAGACAAAGCCTCCTGCCATTCCGAGGTGAGTCTGTTGCTCAGCAGTGTTGAAAATCATCAGGGATGGTGGAGCTGGGGGTGGAAAATGAGGTACAGAGCAGCAGGCTGGTGAACTCTGCCTCGGGTGAGGCCCGCTGCCTCCGAGGTGACAGGAGGAACACACGTAGGGTCAGGGACCTGAATTGGAATGCTTGCACTCTTATGAGTGTATTTAATTGTTTATTATTTCCAAGCCTCAGTTTCCTCATGAGAATGGTGTAATCACCCCTCCCTCCAGGGCTGGGAGGTTGGCACATGAAGTACCCAGACTCGGCCCAGCCCTGCACCCAGGTAGCGGCTTGGTGGGTTAATTGAGATTGAGGTTGCCCGACCCCGCTCTAATCCACACATGCCTGGTGCTTTCAGAGACCTGCCGTTTCTCAGAAGAGAGGGCTGCATGGTGCTCACTTGTCTAGACATCATCCCAGCTCTTCGTTCACTGGTTCTCAGGCTGGGGGCCTCCTGTCCTGATGGCCCCTACCCTCATACCACATTCGGGCCTCTTTCACAGATACATCAGATTCACACCCCTTTGGCCAGGCCTCCAGTAACCGGCTCCTGTGGTCACTCCCCGTGGCCTCCTGTCCCACAAGGCCTCCCAGCTCTCCTGACACCACTGAAACCTTGTCCCCAGACCCCAGCGGCCAGCGCTTCTCTCTCAAGAGACTTGGCTTTAAAGCTTTCACATGCTTCTGGCCTCTGGGGTCTCAGGCCAAGTCCCAGGAAGGTACAGGCCCTGGGGTTCCCAGGGTAGAGTGGGGAACAGAGGCTCAACGCTAGCTCTTTACGAAGTATTTAATTGATCAAAACAGCCTTTCTAGACCGAGATCTTAATCCCTGCTCAGATAGGTGAATAAACTCACCCACTGTCTCTCAGAGCCAGAATTTGAACCTAGTTCTGGAGGTCAAGTTGATCTTTAAACTACTCAGACGGGCAAGTGAGAACATTCAAAACTGAATGAGACTGGGCACCACAAGCTCGGGGATAATCTGAAAATGTCCCTAGGCGATAATTCTTGTGAGATGCTTTTAACAAACTAAGACTCACCTTTCCCTAAACGGACAGCCCCAGGTCTGTTGGAGAATGGCATAGAAGGTGGCGCTCTCAGAGGCAGAGTTTATGGCCCCTGAGAGCGCCCCGTGAGGCCGTCGGCCTGGTTGACGCTGGGCATGGGCTGACGGGGACCCCAGGGTGGAGTTCCAGAATGCCAGGCTGGTTGGGACATGAGAGGACAGGTGGTGGAGGTGGCCATGAGGGTGAACAGAAGGGCAAAGCTCAGCCTCGTCTTAGAGACGTCAGGACGTATGTGTGGGGGAGGAGCTAACACACGGACCCACCAGGGAACAGCAGAGGGCTCACTGGACGGCAGAATGGGCATTCACGGGAAGGAGCGGGCCCCTCTGCCTCTGCAGATCACACATCTTTCAGAAGAGGTGGCATCCTAGCAGGGAAGAATGAACATGGTGAGCAAAGGTGGGGGGGTCGGGGAAAACTCGGCAAGAGCCCTAAGCAGGCCTGCAAGCAAAGCCCACTGAGCTCCAGGCCTTTCCAAGACCAGGAAAGCACTGCCGATCACAGAAAAGGCATCCCTTCCCCCGACACATAACACGTTCCACATGCCTCCACCTGCATTCTTCCCCAGTCACCGGCTACCCTGAGAGGTAGGTGATAGGATCATCCCCATTAATCCAGATGAGGAAACAGGCGCTTAGGAGCATGGTCTATGGGACCAAAGAGTCCTGGTTTGAATCCGGTCCACCTGAGCTTTGATTTTCTCATCTGTAAAATCGGAAGAGTAACGTTCATGCCACAGAGTTGTTAGACAGCTGTTACTTAGCATATTTTCTGGCTCAGAGAAAACTATAAATAGTAACTGCCTGGATTCTTCATTCATTCGTTCATTCATTCATCCATCAAGAAAATACTTGTCAAGCACCTACTGCATGCCAGGCACGGTACCAGGTCCTGGGATCACAGCAGCAAACTTGACAGCCAAGTTTCTACTCTATTTTTTCTTTTATAAATTTATTTATTTATTATTATTTTAATTTTTGGCTGTGTTGGGTCTTCGTTGCTGCATGTGGGCTTTCTCTAGCGTGGTGAGCAGGGGCTAACTCCTCGTTGCGGTGTGTGGGCTCTAGGCGCATCGGCTTCAGTAGTTGTGGCACGCGGGCTCAGTAGTTGTGGCATGTGGGCTTAGCTGCTCCGTGGCATGTGGGATATTCCCGGACCAGGGCTTGAACCCGTGTCTCCTGCATTGGCAGGCAGATTCTTAACCACTGTGCCACTGGGGAAGTCCCCCAAATTTCTGCTCTTGAGGGACTTGTGTTCTAGTGGGGAGGTGGGAAGTGACCAAGTAAACATAGAGTGAGATCCCTGCGAAGTGGAATAATCGGTGAGGAAGGAATTAAACAGGGTGGTGGGGAGATAGTGGCTGGAGAGACGGAGAGATCGTCTAGATCCCAGGGTATGCAAAGAAGGCAGCTCAGGACTTCTTGACCTTAGTGGGAAGTGTGAGAATGGCCCAGTCATGCCAAGAGCAGCCCAGGTAGAGGGAACAGCACGTGCAAAGGCCTGGGGTCCTGAGAACAGAAATGTGTGGCGCACAGTGAGGCAGAGGGTGGTCCAAGAGGAAGTTGGACAGATGGACCCACAGGGCCTCGTAGGTCATGGTTAGGAGGTGGTGGTTTATTCTAAGCACAGTGTGAACTCCTGGAGTGGTTTTAAGGACGGGAGAGGTGGTGTGATGCAGTGCTTGAGAGCATGGAATCTGAAGCCAGGCTACCTGGATCCGAGTCCTGTGTAACCAGCCCCTCCCCAAACTTAGTGTTTTAAATCAATAAAAATCATTAATTTTGCTCACAAACCTGAAACGTGGGCGAGGCACGGGGAGAATGGTTTGTGGCTGATCTGTGTACATCAAACTGGGCCGGAGCTAGAGTAGATGGCTCACCCACGTATCTAGCAAGTGGTGCTGGCTACTGGCTAGACTGTCAGCTGGGGGCCTCAGGCCCTCCCCACGTGAGCCTCTGCTGCTTGGGCTTCCTCACAGCATGGTGCTTGGGTTCCAAGAGCAAATAATCCAAGCTGACTGGCTGCTTCTGATCTGCTTCTAGAAATCATGCGTCATCACTTTTGCCTCATTTTATTGACTAAGCTGGCCACTGGGGCCAGCCCAAACTCAAGGGGACAGGAATCAGACTCCATTTCATAATAGGAGGAATAGTAAAGAATTTAACCATGTACCAGGGAGTTTGGAGAGGTAGGTTAGGTCAGAGATAGATCAGGCAAAACCTTGTCAGTCATGGTAAGGCGTTTTTGTCTTATTCTAGGTATGACGTGAAGTCATTGGGTGATTTTAAATGGGGGTGACAGCAAATGTGGTGGGTGATAGCATGCATTCTTGGAATTAGGCTGCCTGGATTTCAATGCCTGTACTAATTAGCTGTGTTACTTTGGATATGTTTCATAGCTTCTCTGGGCTCAGTTTCCCCACCTATAAAATGGGATTAGTAACAGTACCTACCTCAGAGGATTGTTGTGAGGATGAAATCAATGTAACTCTTGCTTGTAAAGGACTAGAACAGTGCGTGGCACATATGATGTGCTCAAAACCTGCTCTGTTACCATTAGAGCTATGCTTTTAAACACTTGCTCTGGCTGCCATGTAGGGAAGGCATTGCAGTGTGACTTGAGTAGGATCAGGGAGGCTCAGTTAAGTGGTGGAGCCAAGATTTGAATTTAGACCTTTCAGGTGCTCTGCACACATGCGTCTCCTTAGGTATTTACTGTGTGCAGGATACTGTCTGTGTTTGTTTCCTAGGGCTGCTGTAACAAAGTACCACAAACTGGGTGACTTAAAGCAGCAGACATTTATTCTCTCACAATTCTGGAGGCTGGAAGTCCAAAATCAAGGTGTCTGGCAGGGCCATGCTCCCTCCGCAGGCTCTAAGGAAGGATCTGTTCCATGTCTCTCTCCTAGCCTCTGGTGGTTGCCAGAATCCTTGGAGTTCTTGGCTTCTAGATGTGTTACTCCCAACTCTGCCTCTGTCCGACGTGGTCTTCTCTGTGTGTCTGTGTTCCCGTGTCCAAATTTCCCTCTTCTTATGAGGACTTTAGGGCCCACTGTAATCCAGCATGACCTCCCCTTAAGTTGATGACATCTGCAGGGACCCTGTTTCTAAATAAGGTCACATTCACAGGTGGACATGCATTTTAGTGGTACAGCAGTCAGTACACTGTCAGGGCTGTTTTCGGGGCTAAAATGATAGAATAGCTGCAGATCCTGCCCAAAAGATGAAGGAAACCCGCTTCATGGATAACTGTCACACCTGGTGGGGAACTGCTATATGGCCTAAGGGGGAAGTTAACAGCCCTGCTGAGACCCTAGAACCCGGCCTTTCTCAGTACCTCCAAGGCCAGACCCTGAAATGACTCCACCAGCCAGGACAAAACACTGGTCTCCTGGGTCCAGGAGGCGGAGAGGATAGGAGCTTTTTATCTGCCAGAGGGACTCCTCTGGGGCCAGGCCAGGGCGCTAGTTGCTCGGTGAGCTGGCAGGGAAAGCTGGCTACCAGGCCAGCCCTTCCCATGTCCCAGCAGCCGGCTCTGCTGCCTCTGGGGCCTGGGGTCCACATGGCTAGGCCCTGGGGGCGTCTTCCCGGCCCCTCCTACAGGCTGTCCCCGACCAGGCTGAGCCAGGCCCTGCACAGTCTGAGGAATGTGCCCGGGATCAACCGGGATTCCATAATTGGACCGTTGTTCTTTCATTTTGCCGCGTCGTAGCATGCGGATTACAGACACCGCACGCTATAGATTTCCTGTCAGACCTCATGAATCAGGCCCCACTGTCTTATTTACCACTGGCCAGCGGCTATGAATATCATCGCCCTCAACACTCACTCACAGGCCCATGCTAGTGCACCACTGCCCACAGAGCTGGCCTGTGCTGGGTCTCCAGCCACCTCGACTGGGGAGGTAGCAGGAGGGAGCCTTTCCCCTTCTGCCTCCCCGCCCCTGCCCCGTTCCCTTTGGAACAAGCTAGAGGCCTGGTCGCCCAGGCAGCAGCCTTGCTCTGGAAGGAGATGGTTTCGTTCAGACTTTATTTTTTCTCATCCAACTTGGGCTTATTGTCTGTGGACTTAGGGAGGGGTCCAGCCTCTAGACTAGCCTGCAGTCAGTCTGTGCCCGTCCATGCAGGCAGTGAGAAAAGATGAACATTGTGCTCGGGCCCTGGGGCCAGAGAGATGGGGCTTAAATCCCAGTGAGGTCCCTCACCACTTATGCAACCCTGCCCTGGTTACATGTTCCCTGAGTCCTAGTTTCCTCATCTGTAAAATGAAGTAATAATAGCACTCATTCATGAATGTGTGTGTGTGTGTGTGTGTGTGTGTGTGTGTGTGTGTGTGTGTGTGAGAGAGAGAGAGAGAGAGAGAGGGAGGAAGAAAGAGAGGAGAGTAGGGTGGGGTAGGGAGAGGGGTAACTAAGAATTCATGTGAAGCACTTAGCACAGTAGCAGGATAGATGCTCTTAGCTATTATTATGGATGCTTAATGCTACTGCAGGCATGTCATAGATACTGAGCCAGCTCACTAATCTGCCCAGCAGCTCTTCTAGGTGGGTATGGCTCCATTTTGCATATAAAGAACTCAAGCCTCGGAGGGGCTAAGTAATTTGTCCAAAGTTGCATAGCTAAAAAACCAAACAAACAAACAAAAACAAAAAATTAAGGGCTTCCCTGGTGGTGCAGTGGTTGAGAGCCCGCCTGCCAATGCAGGGGACACGGGTTCGTGTCCCGGTCCGGGAAGATCCCACATGCCGCGGAGCGGCTGGGCCCGTGAGCCATGGCCACTGAGCCTGCGCGTCCGGAGCCTGTGCTCCGCAACGGGAGAGGCCGCAACAGTGAGAGGCCCATGTACCGCAAAAAAACCAAAAACAAAAACAAAGTTGCATAGCTATTAAATGATGGAGCCCGGACTCAAAGCCAGCTCCATCTGGAGGTGGCTACGTGCCAGGGTATGTCCATTAGGCCCACTTTGAAGTGAAGGACTCCAAGAAAACAGTTCAGAAGCAGTCTCTTTGCCCCACTGAGTCACCACCCACTCAATTGCCAAAGCAGCGGCTCCTTCCCTCCCCTCTCCTGCCCATGCAGGGGCTGTTCAGATGGACGTTTCTCCTCCTTTGGAGCTTAAACCCTGATCTTGTTGCTCAAGGCTAGTGGGGGGTCAGGGGTGGAGCTTATTAGATTTTTGCTTTTTTTGTACAGAGTGTCTATACGACTTATAGCATGTGCATCAGGCTGTGAGCTTCAGAGATTATGCACTATGTGTGTCTAGTTCACTGATCTCCCTACACCTGAAAACTCAGCAGGAAGTATCTGGGTGGTTGGATGGATGGATGGATATGTCCCTACCAGCTTCCTAAGAAAAGCGTCTGGGTACTTTTTAAACTAAATATGTGCCACATTTCCCATTGGATCTTTCTTGTCCGATATCCTTAGTAACAGCCACTTCAAGGTGGCACATACCTGGAAAAATCATCATTAAAATGCAAATTTCTCTGCTTCAATTTATCTTTCTTTCTGGCTGCATTTGGTCTTGGTTGCTGCGCGTGGGATTTTTCTCTAGTTGCGGCGGGCGGGGGCTACTTTTTGTTGTGGTGCGCGGGCTTCTCATTGCAGCGGCTTCTCTTGTTGCGGAGCATGGGCTCTAGAGCGCAGGCTCAGTAGTTGCGGCACACGGGCTTAGTTGCTCCGCGGCATGTGGAATCTTCCCGGAGCAGGGCTTGAACCTGTGTCCCCTGCACTGTCAGGTGAATTCTTAACCACTGTGCCACCAGGGAAGTCCCCTCTGCTTCAATTTAAACAGAGACGCTGGCTCCCGGCAAAGAAAACACCAATGACCTTCTCCGACCCCTCCTCCCTGGCCCGAGTGCAGGGCTGGACTGGCCTCCGGGGAGGGTCTGGATTGCTGGCCCCCAGAGACTTGCAAGGGGCTGGACTTGGAAGACAACAGGAGTCCTCCCAGCAGAACACTGTTCCATCACATCCCCACAGGCTGATTTCTCACTTTTCTCTCCTCATGTCTTCAAAACACAAGTCAGGAAAGGGGACTAAGGCTTCCATTTTTTCTGGGCTGGTCCCCAGTCACCTGTGCTAGACCCCAGAATCATTTTTAGCTAACTTCATTTTTAAAGGCGGTGCGGTTCCTGAGAAAGCAGGTCACTTTGTCTCTCCGAGCCTTGATTTCCTGATCCATAAAATGGGACTAAAAATATCTGTCTCATGGGGACGTTACGGAGCTTGGAGTCCTTGATGCTTCCCCAAGTCTAGGATAAAGGATCATATTCCATGTCTTTTGTGTCTTCCCAGGCACATAGAGTGTATTAAATAAGTACGGGTGATTGATTACGGAGCTGTTAGTTGCCACCTGGAGCTTCGGGAGTTCTAAGCATAGGTGCTTTGGCTGGGGCCTGGATATGACCCCGTCAATGTGTGTATTAGGCCCCTTTTGTCTGGGAAGGTAGACATATTCCTTCCTTCCCCCGAGAAGAGAAACTTCCATGGAGTAATAAGATCGGCCTGGCAGATAATGTTTGAGTGAGAGGCATCCTCACCTCAAGGCCTGTTTGGTGAGTCATCTCCAAACAAGCCCCCTCCCTGCTCCCCCGCAAAAGCTTGTTCTGTGCCCAGAGGAAACGCTTCATCCTCAAATGTAATTGTGTCTGAGGAGGTGTCCTCCTCGACCAGGCGGGTCACGGAGCCCACGAGTGAGTCAGCCCATCCGGGCGGAGTTAATTAAAGCGGGGAGGGCTGGCAGGGGCCGCCAGAGGGGTCTGCTGCAGCAGGAGATGACTCCCAGCAGGCACTGGGCCCAGTGCAGCTGGGCTTTTGGCTGTGGTCTGCTGGGCTCCAAAGGGTGCAAGGGGGCCATGGTAACAATGGGGGTGATCCAAGTCTAGGCAGGGAGATGAATCCAGGGGGCGATGGAGGCCTCCTTGGCTCTCCAAATTAGCTCAACACTTTGGCTTAATATTGGCTGTTTCCACTGTCCTTTGGATTCTGTACACAATATTCACAAATAATCAAGAATTCCCTGTGCGTTCTCTGTGCCCAGAGAGATGGACTGGTCTGGCGGGGAGGGGGTAATTCTCTTCGACTGCTATTCACCCACGGAGGTGTGGCCTCCTGACAGATGCCCAAGATGTCCAGGGCCTAGAATGGTACCCGCACATTGTAGACACTTAATTGACAGCTTTGAATGAATGAATGAGGTTTAGGCTCTCCAGTTGGGGTTTATCTTGGCTGCCAATAGCTGGGTAGGTTGTAAGAGAGGAATGAAAGAAAAGAGTTGTTAGAGGCAAAGAGAGAGACGCATCCTCTAGAATGTAAGTTCCACAAAGGCAGGATGTTTCCTCTGTTTTCTCACCACTGGGTCCCTTAGCACCTAGAACAATACCTGGTTCAGAGTAGAACTCCTTAAAGGTTTGTTAAGTGATGAGTGAACCAAGAAGGAAGGAAGGGAGGGAGGGAGGAAAGAAGGGAAGGAGGGAGGGAGGGAGGGAGGGAAGGAGGGAGGGAGATGGGGGGAAATCCATGCAACAGGGTAGGCCTAATGAAAAGCGGCAAGCTTGGTGAGAGCGGTACCATTCTTCCTCTATACCATCCTTCCATCCTCACCCCATTCCTTGGGCACCTGTTCGTGGGGAAGACAAGTGTTCTCTTAGCAAATGATGTGGAGATTTCTTATCTGCCTCCTTACCCTTGCTGCCACCCACCAACCTGCTCTGATTTCTGAAATATCCACCCCAGGGGAGGTTCCAGCCAAGAGCTGTCCCCAGTCCCAGGCGGACACGTAAATGGAATCTCTGCTCCTTTCCTTCCCACGTAAGGTGGGCGGGACAATTCGGAAGGACCCTCTACTCCTCCCTGAAGCATGTGTTCCCTCAAGCCAGCTGGGGCTGCGGGCAGGGCGGTCCACGTGCCCAGCTTCTGTTGACTGAGGAAGGCATTGTGCTAGGCCAGCCCCACCCTGCGAAGTTAGCTGTCTCCTGGAGCTGCATCTGAAAACCTGTCTGCCCAGAAGGGTTTCGCTGAGCTGCAGGGCTGCAGGGAGATTCAGAGCGAGGGCTGCCGGGGCCCCAGCCTCCCAGGATAGCAGAAGCCACTAGGCCCGTATGTATCGGCAGCTTCACAGTGGGGGACGGGGTCCCTCGTAGTTTTCAGATCTGGCACTTCGTGCGTTTCCAAACCAGAATATTCTAAGCCAAGAGAGTCAATATTCTGCCTCCCAGAACCTGGAGCTCTCAGGTGAACCAGGCACAATGACGGCTGTCTGAAGGCACTTTGTAGGGCGGCTGCTGAGTGAGAGGGTCTGGGCCACATGTGACTCCCCATGAGGCTCGGGCCCTCTGTCTGCCACTGTCGTGGGCCACCTGGACACAGCTGGATGGACTGGCATGATGCCGCCTCTCCCTCTGCCCCTCCCCTCTCCAGGAATCAACGAGCGGTACAGCAGTAACTCGGGGGTTTGGCGATGCTGAGTGAGGCTGGCAGAGCTGGGGCTGGCAGATGAGGTGCGGGCTCCCAGGCACACCTGCCTGCTATCTTCCCTGCTATCTGCCAACTGGAGGCACCTTTGCCATCCTGGTGGGAGCCGTGGGCTAGTTCAGACAGGTAGAGGACAGCAACGCTGAGACCACAGGCTTGGGATTGATGCCATCGCGGCCAGTGAGCTCTATACCAGGAATACCCTGACCCTGATAGTTGTGAGGGTGGAGTGAGGCAAACAGTGGGCGGATAAGCCAGGTTTAACCCCATTAATGGAAAAAAAAAGAGTTAATACTATTATAGTAGTTTCCTAGGGCAGTAACAACGTACCACACACTGGGTGGCTTAAAACAGCAGAAGTTTATTGTCTCACAGTTCTGGAAGCTAGAAGTCTGAAATCAAGGTCTCAGCAGGGCCATGCTCTCTCTGAAACCTAGAGGGGAGAATCTTCCTTGCCTCTTCCTAGCTTCTGGCGATGGCCTGCAATCCTTGGAGTTCCCTGGTTTATAGCTGTAGCGCTTCAGCCTGTGCCCCCCCGTCACATGGCGTTGCCCCCTCATGTGTGTGAATGTGTGTGTCTGACTGTCTCCTCTCTCCTTATAGGGACACGAGTCATATTGGATGAGAGCCCATCCTACTCCACTATGACCTCATCTTAAGTTGATTACATCTGCAAAGGCCATATTTCCAAATGAGGTCACATTCACGATACTGGGGGTTAGACTTTCATATATCATTTTTGGGGACACCATTCTACCCATAATAACCATCCATGCCCTTCATTCCAGGTGAAGGTCAGGAATATTATCTCATATATGGCACCCTATGCAAAAAGCTTGATTTCCTTTCTGTTCAGTTCACAATTCCTCTTCTCATAGGGCATCTAGAAACAAGAACTAAGTTAATGTCACTGGGGACTCCTATAGCTGATGGGGAATGTCAGCTCCAAGAAAGAAAGAGTCTTTATCTGTCCTGTTGCCTATTGAGTCCCCAGCACTTAAACAGTGCCTGGCACAAAGTAGATGCTCAAGAAATGTTTTCTGAATGAATGAATGAATGAATATGGTGGTGGGAAATCCAGAGGCTGTCAGGTTTTAACTGTGTGACCCCACGAAAGTCACTTACCTCCCTGAGTCACATGTAAAATGGAAATAAGAATGAGGACACACAATTCACACATTATTGGGAGTACTGTATGGAACCGATGTAAAGGCATTAATTTGGTTCCTGGCACATAGTAAGTGTTCAATAAATGCTAATTAAATCAGAATCTGTTGGAGGCCATGGTGTGGTCTTTGAGTTTTACAGCTGGAGTGATGCCAACCTGCTGAGTGGAAATGTAGCTACACACTCCTTTTCCACAGGGAAGGGTTGAGCTGCTTTAACCAGTGACCTGCTAGTGAGAAAGTGATTAACCCTCAGGTGGAAGGAGGAGAATGGATTGCTAGGGAGATAATGTGATAGAGTGACCCATTAGGGCACAGGCTCTGTCTGTGGCTGCCCCTGGAGGTTCAAATCCCAGCTTTGGCCTTTGCCAGCTGTGCTGAGACTCAGTCTCTCCAACTCTAATGTGGGGAGGTAATAGCATCTATCTCCTGGGGTTCTAGTGAGGATTGAATTGCAGTGACTGTGGCACACAGTGAGAAGTATGTACAGTTAGTATTATTAGTATCACTTTTGTAAGTACTCTGCCCTGATTGCTCGCGGCTAGATCCTTGGAAAACCTGACCCTCGAGTTCCGGGCTGACTTCTGGGGACACGGGCTGTCTTTCTGCTTTTCCTCACCCCCAGCGCGCGCACGGCATGCACCTGCCCACCCGCGTCAGCGCCCACTCGCGCCTGACAGCTCCGCGCGCTGTGAGATCCAGTGCGCCCTCTGGTGGCGCTCGGCGGCCGCGCTGAGAGTCATCTGTGGGCACGTTCAGGGCTCTGACGCTTCCTGTGCTCTGAGATGCCCTTGACCATGGCTTTCGTCCCTGCGGGGGGTCTGTAGGAAAAGCTATGTCTCTCTGCGGCCTCTTTCACGCACTTGCAGCTGTTCTGGAGGGTCCAGGAGCCGAACCGGCCTGGAGAGCACGGAGGGGGCGGACAGAGGGCACCCTCCTCATCCAGAGAGCAGAGCTAAGGGGCTCTTTTACACTCCCCCATCACACTACTTTTTTCCTTGGTATGATGCTGAAACTGACTGGACAGCTAAAAGGGCCTGATATCTATAAATTTTCCCCTTTGGGGGTTCACCCCATATATCTTGGAATATCCAGCCATCTCCAGCCCCTAAGACTAGGGGATTAGAGTTCCTGCCCTGTTATGTTGGACCTATTTTGGCATCCCAGCCTCAGGATTTCATTGTCATCATCTCTAACGTTATTTGGCACTAAGCCCATGCCAGGTGGGGTTCTAAGTGCTTTATGTGCATAACTCCTTTTTTTTTTTTTTTTTTTGCGGTACGCAGGCCTCACTGCGTGGCCTCTCCCGTCGCGGAGCACAGGCTCCGGACGCGCACGCTCAGCGGCCATGGCTCACGGGCCCAGCCGCTCCGCGGCATGTGGGATCTTCCCGGACCGGGGCACGAACCCGCGTCCCCCGCATCGGCAGGCGGACTCCCAACCACTGCGCCACCAGGGAAGCCCATATGTGCATAACTCCTTTTATCCTGCAAAGAGTCGGACCTAGAGGGACGGTAGCACCTAGGAGGAAACAGGCTCAGAGAGGTTAGTGATTTGTGGAAGATCAAACAGAACAAGGATTTGGATCCTGACAGTCTGGCTCCAAGCTGATGTCACCACCAACCGGTCCTGCTGACCCCCTGATGAATTCTGTGTTGTGGTGCTGCACCCCTACCCTTGTATATGTATGCCCCGACCCCTCTCTCTAGAATTCCCCTCCTCATCTCCAGGATGCCCACTTGGCAAACTCTCCTGTGAGTTCTTCCCTGCCTCTCTGTGGGTCCCCTGGACCCCCACTCCCAGCCCCATCTCTCCATATGCCTGTCACCTGTGTTACTTGTTTGCCTCTGCTACTGGGCTCTGGAGATGCTGACAGCTGGGACTATTTGCTGTTTGTCTTTGCTCTGTCAGCGCCAGGCACACGGCAGGTGCTCATTAGATGAAGCGAGGCTCAAATAGCAGCTGCCTTCTTCCAGGGACACATCTCACCATTGCCTCTGAAGTGGGGAGGAAACGTACATTAGTCCCATTTCAGAGATGGAAATGCTGAGAGGGTAAGGGATTCAGCCAACTGCACAGAGTGAACCAAACAGGAGATGTTCTTACATAGTCCCTTGTTCTGTGCTCAACTTCTCAGGTCAGAGACGAGTGAGAGACAAGGAAAAGGTGAGGGCCTGATGGAGAGTGGAGGTGTTCGTGTGGGGAGGTCCTGGGCTTTATCTGCCTAGG
Organism: Phocoena phocoena; assembly: GCF_963924675.1. Classification (NCBI taxonomy): domain Eukaryota; kingdom Metazoa; phylum Chordata; class Mammalia; order Artiodactyla; family Phocoenidae; genus Phocoena; species Phocoena phocoena. The sequence goes on along the minus strand of NC_089220.1, from coordinate 26,048,147 downwards.
CCAGGGAGGAGAGAATTTAAAATTAGCACTTGTCTTATTCTCCAGGGTCTCGCCTTGAAAGATCTTATCCTTTGGGTCCATCCTCCTCCCTGGCATGTCTCCTTTCCATGTAGACTTCTGTGCAGGCTGAAGCAGGGACCATGTGACCAAGGCAGTGGGGACCCAAGTAGGGGCTGGAGGAGTTGAGAACCCAGGGCAGCTGGGGGCTGGGATGCTGGGTGTTTGCCTGCTGGGCCCTGGCATGTCTCACTCACTCACTCCCTGTTTAATGACTGCAGTGCTTGCCTCACTCCCCTTTCCCCGCATCCAAGCCTCACCATGTCTCTCTTGGCCACATTACTGTTTGTTTCCTCTGCTCCACTCCCATCGCACTCCACTGAGCCATGTCACTGAGCACTGAGTTTGTGTCTGTGTGGACCATGTCAGGGATTTCTGGGCTAGTCTTGTTTCTCCTGTGCCAGTGGATGCTTCTTAAAGAGAAGAACCAGGTCTTCTGTCCTGTTTGCCTCCCTTCAGTGGCCAGCGCAATGCTGAGCACTAGTAGATGCTTAAGAGAAGGCAAGTTGCTTAACTCATCTGAGCCTCAGTCTCCTCCTCTGTAAAATGGGGATAATATATCCATATGTGTGAGACTGGGTATGTCAGTGTACCTAGTACAGGGCCCAGCACACAGGAGGCAAACATTCAATGTCAGTTTCCCATCTTCCCTGTCAAATCAGGCTGGATCAGCCCCCGGCTTCCTGCTCTGACTGGGGGTGAGTAGCACCTTCCACCTTGGGCCCTGGTGGCTGGTGTTCAGAGGTTCAAATGCCTTCTCCTTTGTAGTCTTCTTTGCAACCTTGGGGACTAGAAGGGAAGGGCTGGGGACTCCCTGGCCCCAGCAAAGTGGAGGTTGGGTCTCGGTTGTCGCCCCAGCATCCAGCTGGAACACTGCGGAGCTCAAGGTTGAAGTTGCCAGTGTGACTGTCATTGAGTTGACCTGCTTCAGAGCCCCATCCCGCCTCCACCAGAAATGGCCTAATGAATGAATGGGTGGGGGGAGATGGGGATGGGGCTTGGATTTCTCGCTGGGTTCGTGAGTGATGGCGCGAAGGGCATGACAGACACGTCTTACCCTTCTCCACTGGCTGTGTCTTTAAGCCAAAGCATAGGCTCCCATGGTGTGGACAGGTTTATTGGATGTGTCTGAGTGTTTCCTCATATTAACTCATTTCATCCTCACCATAACCCTGTGAGCTGGGTACTATATTTCTCACATGTTACAGATAAGGAAACTAAGAGAGTCTACCTCTGGAAACTGTGCTCTCTACCACTGTTGTACTGTCTCCGGGTTGACAGGTGAACATTTTAATTTAAACCCCACAGCCTGATTTCTTCTAGTGCCAGCCCACCTTTTTGGCTCATGGCCTGGTACCAGGGCCTGCCAGTGTCTCATGGCCCCTGGCGAGTGCTCTCTGCTCAGACCTCCCAGCCCTAAGCTCCCTTGAGACTCATCCTACCCTCCTGGCACTGCCCAGCTCTCAAGGGGAAGAGGAGAGTCCCCAGGGGATGTGAATAAGCAGCTCATGAATAGGTAACACTCCTGTCCGTCCCCCCCCCCCCCGCACAGCCCTGCGATCGCTCTGGGTGGCTGGAGGACACTCTCTGTGGGCTTAACTTGGCCTTATTCTTTTGTCCAACTTGATACTGCCTCACTGTACCGCCTCCACCATGATTTCTGTCTCTCCTGAGGAGAGGAAAGGGCTTTTTTTGGACCTCTGATGGCCACTAAAAGCTTCCTGTGGGGATCCCCAGGGAAGGCTTCCGCTATCCTTGAAACCCCCCTCCTCCCCGCATGCACGCCGTAGGGGGGGGTGTTGTCCGGGCTCCTGCCTGGTGTCGCTGCCCAGCTGCAGAGCCTCTAATGGGGCCGGGGGGCGGGGGGGGGGGGGGGGGGTGGGGGGGGGTGGCGCACAGCGGACGGTAATTTACTAGCACTCACCACTCCTCTCCAAGGTTACCAAAAGTATTCTTCTGAGTTCACAGGAGGATGGGAGAGAAGGATCTCTATCCAGAAATGTAAGATGCTGGGAGGAGCTCAGAAATGTGCAAAAGTATTACGCAAAATGAAATGGAGTTTGTATTTAAAAAACAGTACAAATAATAAAGAGCCCTAGTAAAACATTCAGGGCCTTTGACTCAGTAATTTCACTTCTGAGAGCTGATTCTAAGGAAATCATTCAGAGAAGAAGGAAACATGAAGCCTAAAGGGGTTCATTACAGAAGTGAAAAATTAGAAACAACCTAAATATGGGAGAATGGTGAAATAAATGGAGACTTTGATGTGATGGTAGCATGTGAGACCCTTTTAAATGATGCTTATGAAGAATATGTAACAACTGGGAACATGTGTACAATACATTGTAACTACATAAAATACAAAACTACGTAAAATGTATGTGCTAAAGGGAATGAGCAAAGCTGTCATAATTCCAGTGTAAGTGAAGTGACTAGGGTGGTCACTTCCTTTAAAATAATTTTCCTTGCTTGAAATACTCCTACAATTGAAAAGAAAAAGAAAGAAATGAAAGACGCAGGGGTAGTGATTGGAAGGGGGACACCTGGGGTGCCGGCAGCGTTCAATGTCTCGATCTGGGTGCTGGGTACGTAGATGTGTTCATTTTATGAACATTTTGTGAACTGTACACTTGGGATATGTGAACATTTCTGTATGTGTGTTACTTCAACGAAAAGTTGAAAATAAAAGAAAAAAATGAGATTTTAAAAACAGAAATGGCGACTACCTCATGTTTTATTGGATACACTCTGAACTGTAGCCTACACAGTTAGTAAGGGTTTTCTTTTTTCCCTAAAAGGCCCTCTTATTAAAAATTAGTAATGACTGTTTGAAAACAATTTTTTTTTATTTTGGAGTATAGTTGATTAACAATGTGTTAGTTTCTTTTGTACAGCAAAGTGATTCATTTACACATATATCTATTCTTCTTCAAATTATTTTCCTATTTAGGTTATCACAGGATATTGAGCAGAGTTCCCTGTACTATACACAGCAGGTCTTTGCTGGTTACCTATTTTAAATATAGCAGTGTGTACATGTCAATCCCAAACTCCCAGTCTTGTCCTCTCCCCCATACTTCCCCCCAACCCCCGGTAATCATAAATTTGTTCTGTAAGTCTGTGAGTCTTTCTGTTTTGTAAATAAGTTCATTTGTATCATTTGTTTTAGATTCTGCATATAAGTGATATCATATGATATTTGTCTTTCTCTGTCTAACTTCACTTAGTATGATAATCTCCAGGTCCATTCCATCCATGTTGCTGCAAATGGTATTATTTCATTCTTTTTAATGGCTGAAGAATATTCCATTTTATATATGTGTATATATATATATATCACATCTTCTTTATCCATTCATCTGTTGACGGACATTTAGGTTGCTTCCATGTCTTGACTATTGTAAACAGTACTACAATGAACATTGGGGTGCATGTATCCTTTTGAACCATGTTTTTCTCTGGATATATGCCCAGGAGTGGGAATGCCAGATCATGTGGTAGCACTATTTTTAGTTTATTAAGGAATGACTGTTTTTAAAAGTCCTTTTCTCTGGGATTGTTTGAAGCTGGGTAGCAAGAAGATAGGCTTAACAACCTACATGCCCATCGACAGACGAATGGATAAAGAAGACGTGGTACATATATATAATGGAATATTACTCAGCCGTAAAACGGAACAAAATTGAGTCATTTGTTGAGACATGGATGGATCTAGAAACTGTCATACAGAGTGAAGTAAGTCAGAAATAGAGAAACAAATATCGTATATTAACGCATGTATGTGGAAACTAGAAAAATGGTACAGGTGAACCCGTTTGCAGGGCAGAAGTTGAGACACAGATGTAGAGAACAAACGTATGGACACCAAGGGGGGAAAGCCGCGGGGGGGTGGGGACGGTGGTGTGATGAATTGGGCGATTGGGATTGACATGTATACACTGATGTGTTTAAAATTGATGACTAATAAGAACCTATGTATAAAAAATAAATAAAATAAAATTCAAAACAACAACAAAAAAGAAGATGGGCTTAAGAACTTACAGTGCCTAATCTCTGTGAAACCTCAGTTTCATGGTTTCCAAACCAGAGCATGCATCTGAACCTTCTGGATGGCTGGACTGCTTGTTAAAACATAGATTGTTAGGTCCACCTAGGTCTGGGGTGGGGTCTGAGAATTTGCATTTCTAACAAGTTCCCAGGTTATGCTGCTGGTTTGTGGAACCCACTTTGAGAATCACTGCCCTAAAATAACCATCTGGAATCCCAAGCTTAGTGGTAGGGGAGGGCTAAGACATAGTCTTTTTAAAAAAATTTTATTTAATTTTATTTTTTTTATACAGCAGGTTCTTATTAGTTATCTATTTTATACATATCAGTGTATACATGTAAATCCCCATCTCCCAATTCATCCCACCACCACCACCACCTCCACTTTCCCCCTTGGTGCCTGTACATTTGTTCTCTACATCTGTGTCTCTATTTCTGTCTTGCAAACCGGTTCATCTGTACCATTTTTCTAGATTCCACATATATGCGTTAATATACGATATTTTTCTCTTTCTGACTTACTTCACTCTGCATGACAGTCTCTTCATCCATCCACATCCCTGCAAATGACCCTACTTCATTCCTTTTCATGGCTGAATAATATTCCATTGTATATATGTACCACATCTTCTTTATCCCTTCATCTGTGGATGGGCATCTAGGTTGCTTCCATGACCTGGCTATTGTAAATAGTGCTGTAGTGAACATTGGGGTACATGTGTCTTTTTGAATTACGGTTTTCTCTGGGTATATGCCCAGTAGTGAGATTGCTGGGTCATCTGGTAATTCTATTTTTAGTTTTTTAAGGGACCTCCATACTGTTCTCCATAGTGGCTGTATCAATTTACATTCCCACCAACAGTGCAAGAGGGTTCCCTTTTCCCCACACCCTCTCCAGCAATTGTTGTTTGTAGATTTTCTGATGATGCCCATTCTAACTGGTGTGAGGTGATACCTCATTGTAGTTTTGATTTGCATTTCTCTAATAATTAGTGATGTTGAGCAGCTTTTCATGTGCTTCTTGGCCATCTGTATGTCTTCTTTGGAGAAATGTCTACTTAGGTCTTCTGCCCATTTTTGGATTGGGTTGTTTGTTTTTTTTAGTACTGAGCTGCATAAGCTGTTTATATATTTTGGAGATTAATCCTTTGTCCATTGATTCATTTGCAAATATTTTCTCCCATTCTGAGAGTTGTAAGACATAGGCTTGAATGTCAAGACATAGTCTTCCTTCTGCAAAACCAAAGCTAGTGTTAGGTCTTGATGATCTTGATTCTACCACCCCAAAAGATGTCAGTGCCTCTGGTCATCGATGCTCTGCTCTGTGCAGAAGGAATTGATTTTGATGGGCCTTACAGATGCCTTCCAAAAATTCTAGCCAAGGCTGGTATTGATGTGAAAGGGACACAGAGTCAAAATCATTCAAGAATGGGGAACAGGGCTTCCCTGGTGGCGCAGTGGTTGAGAGTCCGCCTGCCGATGCAGGGGACACGGGTTCGTGCCCCGGTCTGGGAAGATCCCACATGCCGCGGAGCGGCTGGGCCTGTGAGCCATGGCCGCTGGGCCTGCACGTCCGGAGCCTGTGCTCTGCAACGGGAGAGGCTGCAACAGTGAGAGGCCCGCGTACCGCAAAAAAAAAAAAAAAGAATGGGGAACATACAAATTAGAATGCCTGGCATTGTATCTTTAAACTCAAATGAGTGCCTTTTTAGGGGGTGAAAAAACAGTCAACATTTTTTACTGTTTTTTTTACTGTTATTTTTACTGTTTTTTACTGTTACATTTTTTACTGAGCAATTACCCTAGGCCAGGCACTACGCCGAGAGCTTTATGTTCTGTGTCTCAGTGCATTCTCAGAACCACCCTCCGAGGTCAGTACAATCATTGCCCCCATGGACAGCCCAAAACCGTGGTGTATACATAGATGTGTGGATGGAAGCCCAGGTGCAGAGCGTGTGGCCATGCGCGGGGAGAGCCGGTGGGCACCCAGTAACTCCCCCTTGGGACCACCTGCAGCGGTGGCCAGGGAGGAGGGATGCCTGGCGGCCTGCACGGGCAGATCAGGGAAAGGATGGGTTTTGTAGGAAGGGGTGGTGGAAGAGGTAGGCTCTGGGGAAGCCTGGCCTGAGAAGGCGGGGAGGAGGAGGATACATTGTGCAGGGAAAGATCCAGGAAGCAAGGCACCATGGGCTCGATTTGGGGATGAAAGAAATGCAAGTCAGAGAAGCAGAAGCCCCAAAGGATCACTTATCTGCAGATCCTGCCCTCAGGGGTTGGTGGATCCACCAGGGCTACCAGGACTCCACCTCTCCTTAATTTCTGACTTTTCTACAAGGGACATAATAGGAAAAGAAAAAAGGAGTGGCTACGGTCAGGTGGCCAGGGGTCTAGTTTTAGTGGCCTGAAGGTGCTGCTGAAGTGCTTTGAGGCCTCCTGGTGGGGAGCCCTTCCAGAAGCTACTCTTCCCCCCTCCTCTGGGTGAGCGTGGCGGGCTGAGAGTGCCCTGCTGGCACCCCTGTCGCACTGTCGTGGTGCTCTGCTCTGGATGCAACCTGGTGTGTGAGGGGGGCGAGCCCACCCTGTGCAGCCACTCCCGATGCTTGCATGACTCTGTAGGGCTCTTGTTGGTACCCAGATTTCCCCCCATAGGTGCTTGTTCTTCACCCCTGCTCCCTGCCGCCTCCCCATGGACCCAAGGCACCTGGGTCTCTGCAGCAGACCCTGGCCTTCTCACTTGCAGGCATGGGGAGGGGGCTGAAGGTCTCCCTTTCTCTCTCTCTCTCCTTTTTTAAAAAATAAATTTATTTATTTTTGCCTTCGTTGGGTCTTCGTCGCTGCATGCGGGCTTTCTCTAGTTGCGGCGAGCAGGGGCTACTCTGGGTTGTGGCGCGCGGGCTTCTCATTGCGGTGGCTTCTCTTGTTGCGGAGCATGGGCTCTAGGCGCGTGGGCTTCAGTAGTTGTGGTTCGTGGGCTCTAGAGCGCAGGCTCCATAGTTGTGGCACACGGGCTTAGTTGCTCCGCGGCATGTGACCTCCTGGGCCAGGAATCGAACCCATGTCCCCTGCATTGGCAGGCGGGTTCTTAACCACTGCACCACCCGGGAAGTCTCTCCCTTTCTCTTTAGTGTACAGCATTCTATGAGTTGAGGCACCTCACCAAGTCTACTGCTTTGCAGACCACTTTATCATGAAGCTCTGTTGTGTTGGCTGGCGTTTTTATAACAAGACTTAATAGATGATCAAGATTCACTATTGCTCTGTCTCCCTGATCTCAGATCTGATAGCACCTGCCTGCCTTTCTGGGTTGTTCCATCCTGAACTGTAAGGACATGCTATTCATCTTTAATATCTGTTCATTCCACAATCCACCCACCCCCACACTAGGAAGGGACCCAGGAGTGTCACCCAGAGGGTGGGTTGACTTTATTTATTTCCCCCTCACCAGATGGAAGGTACTGTTCTGCCTCTGATCATGAGCTAACAAGAGCCACGAGACAGTTTCCAGGAGGGGCTTTGAGATGGCAAGGCATCTCTCTCTCTCTCTCTCTCTCTCTCTCTCTCTCTGTCTCACACACACACACACACACACACACAGCTTCCACCATACTTGAAGGGGCTGCTACCTGGCCCTCCTGCAGTCTCTCTCACATTATTGGTCATGGTATCATGAAAGGACACATTTGAGAAGCTATTCCAGTGTTCTCATTACACTGAAACCATCCTTCATTGGAGATGGTCCCAACATATCCCAGATGACTTGGCTACCCAGGACCAGACAGGTAGGATCAGGGTCTCACACATTTCTCTGCCTGGGCTGCTATCTGAGGCCATTCAAGGTGGCTGCGTTGAGAGTTCCCTTGAGATGGGAGGCTGAGGTGTGAGGGGCACCTCAAAGTAGTCAGCTTCTTCTCTGCCACACAGTGAGGTGAAGTGAGTCCAGCCATGGGAGACTAAATAATCCTTGTCTCTTCATTACCTCCAAAAGGTCCTTTAGAGAAGAAATAGCCAGTATTTGGATTTTTACATATTGATGACTCTTCTTCCAAGATTAAGAGATGGGAGTAATATATACGTTTCTGAGGGTTGCCTGGGCAACACCCGATGCTATCAACAGGTGTGTAGGAGGATTTCCAAGCATGGAATAAGCCTCAGAGGCTACAGGAATGGCAGTTCCTTTTACCCTTGTTGGAAGACTCAGATCCCAGTGGAATGTTAGGTCAGCATGAAATTCCATGTTTGAATCACAACAAAGACTCACAACAAAGACCCATCTCTAATGGGTAGTCCTAACTGTGTGGCATTGACCCTGATATTGCATGAGGACCAGGCATTCAACACCTGGGTTACGTGGTTGGCAAGCTCATGGTGAGGTGGGCAGAGGGTGGCCAGGCTAGGAAGAGCTATGCTCCCATCACAGCTGGGGGCTCTGGAGCAGCGATAGAGCAGAGAGGGAAGCTGTCAACAGGACTCTCAGTGAATAAGTTTAGCCACTTCAGTGGTCCTCTTCTCCGGAGGGCTGAACGTAATGTGGACAGTGGATGTGTTATGCAGAAGGTCACTGTGAGAGTGGAGCCAGTGTCTGTTGAACACAGATTCTGTGCCAGCTACTGTGCAAAGAGCTCTACCCACACTACCACGCAACAAACCAGTTTAAAGACTGAGGAAACACGGGCAAGGAGGTTACATGCTGCCCCAGGATCATGGAGCTAATGAAGGGCAGAGTGAGGGTTTGAGCTCAGGTCTGCCAGCCTCCAAAGACAGACCCTTTACTGTGCTTCTTAACTGCTTCCCCCAGACACAGATGGCAGGAGACTTTTACCTGGAGACCGTCTCCCAACAGCATCAGAGTGTTCCTTGTAATTCCCAAAGCATTCGCTGTATCTTGATTCACCCCTTTTGCTCCCACTCAAAAAAAGCACATCCCATGCAAGTGAATGAAAGTGGTATCATTAAATACCATTTGATAGTACTAAGTGCTAAATGAGAAAGAATATTGTGCTTGCAAATTTGGGTGCTTTACCAATATTAACATTCCTAGTAACTGACTTCTTACCATACCCGATTTGAAATCCACCTGTACATCATGACGCTGTTTGAGAATCACCCAGCTATACTACCCATGATGGTGAGTTCAGTCCTCGCTCACGTGTGCTGCAAGGCCAGCCACCTAAATGGGGCTGGTCTCATCCTGAGTGGCAAAGGACATCGATACAAAAAGCAAGGATGTTTAGGCAGGTTGCTACCTTTCAACCAAGTCCTCCTCTAACGTGGCCCCCGGGGTTTCCAAAGGGGCTGCCGTTCTAGGCATGGGTCTGATTTGTAGTAGTGACGCTTCTTATTTTATTTATTTATTTACTGGTTGATTGATTGATTCGATGCTGCTTAGAGAACACTGATTTTAGAGATACTGTTTTGATTTTCATCAGAGCATGCTCCAGTGGGGCTTAGAGGTTCCATAGATATGGTTCACGGACTTCTTGGAGGTGTTGGTGAAGGACCTAGGCTGGGAACGACTTACCAAAGAGAACAGCTACTTTTTTGCGCTTTATGTAACAGAGTTCTACGTACAGTTCCATCTGAAGAAAGACTTTTTGGGGATCTTTTTAAAAGTTCGAAAGCCACTGCTTTAAAATGATGCTTTTGCAATCCCATAGGCAATATCATTCCTGCTTATGGGCGAGTCCCTCTCCTGTGAACCCACTTACCAGCTGGCAGGGAAGAGTTGCTCAGGCACTAAATCTATGTAAAGACCCATCCTCTGGCCTATCCTTTGATAATGGGGCAAGAAGTGAGTCTCCCTTGTGGAGTGGCTGGGCTAGCTAGGATCCAAGGAACAAAAGGAAATGTGCATTGGTGGATGTTGGAAGAAACAGGAAAATAAAACCACCTATTCGGTCTCATGGTGGCCTTTCAGACTGGAAGGGGAAGGAATATGGGGTAAGGAGCCCTCCTTGTTTTATTAGGGAACGTATTCTACCTCCAGAGGGGGCCTCCTAATTTCTCGGGTGTTTGCAGAAACCATTCGCGTGCATCCAGGCTGTTTCAGAATTGCTGCGCGTTTGAACCTGCTCCAACCAAGCAAATTGACCCTAATGGGGAAATTTTCCTTGGCAGTAGATCGTCTTCCTTTTCACCACTCCCTCTGTCGTCTTCCGGCTGCCCTTCATCTTTTCCAAGTCATAGAAAGTTAAAATTCACCCTTTGGCATCATTCCATAAAGTCAGTTGGTTTCTTCCCCAGTGTTATTCTTTCTCTCACACACACCTCCTTCTGATTTGAAAGACCTTCTCTATTATGGATGAACATGTCTTGCTAAATACATGTACAGTGGAAGTAGGTCTGACCCATATTGACTTCCCAGGGCTATGTCCCTAAAGTACTTTTATAAATTGGTTGACTGGACCTAAGCACACATTTTCCCATCCAGCCATTGGCCCTGGGTTCCCAGGCCTGCCCACAGAAGCCTCTTCTCTAGCCATGGGACGCAGCGCAGGTGTGGACTCTCTCAAGGTGACATGGTGGAATGGACAGAGAACACAGGTTTGGGGATGAGCTAGAATTGGGTTCAAATCTCAGATTATCTTCTGGCTTTGAGCCACTTACCCTTAGAGCTACAATTTCCTCCTCAGTAGATAAAATGAGAGTGCTGACACCCACCTCAGATGTAAAGTAGGCTTGATTACCTTGAGTTAGGGCTAACTGGCAGAACAGTTCTGAGTGCCCAGCACAGAGTGGGTGCTAGGTAAATGGTACTTCCCTATCACCCCTCTCCACCGCCATCGTTGAGTCTGAAGAGTCGTACTAGAATTGGCATTCTTCAATGAACAATGAAAAAAGAGGAGAAAATGAAAATGCTACAACATTAGCGATGCACCAAAACAGGGAATCGATCATATCATGAATAAGAAAGAGAGTTTCTGTCTCTATTGCTGGTATTAGGTAACAGGCAGAATTATTCAACTGGAGGAAGATGGAGTAGATGGAGACAAGATGAAGACGCTGAGAGGCTGTCTGGACAGTTTCTGGGCTCAGGGCTGGTTACTGCTGGCCTGTTTGGAGGTGAATTCCCTTAAAAATATCCTAGGGGAATGTGGTCAGTTGTCTTTCTCTGTTTCTCAGGACTGCCAGTCCAGCTGGGGGTAGGAAGAGACAGAACAGCTGGGCAAGAGGAGGGATGGTGGACAGACCCTGAATATTTGATGCCTGGACCCACCCTCCTCTACGACAAATTTCTACTGAGTAATAATCATGTAATGATTAATAGTAATCATTATTTTCCTGATTGTTGATTAATTTAAAAATAAACACTTTGAGGGCTTCCCTGGTGGCGCAGTGGTTGAGAGTGGCCTGCCGATGCAGGAAACGCGGGTTCGTTCCCCGGTCCGGGAAGATCCCACGTGCCGCGGAGCGGCTGGGCCCGTGAGCCATGGCCGCTGAGCCTGCACGTCCGGAGCCTGTGCTCCACAACGGGAGAGGCCACAACAGTGAGAGGCCCGCATACCTCAAAATAAATAAATAAACACTTTGAAACCATGAACAAATTTCAATGTTAAAGATATTATTCAAACTCAGTAAAATTTATCATGTAGGAACTAATATTTGAGCTTACAAATATCCCATCTCACAGTTCTGCTCTGTTTCACTGTTTTAAATTTTAAATGCAAATAAAAATTTCACATAGAATAACAAGATTGAAGTAAGCTGAGTTCTTTCTCTGTCTCTAGGACACCGTGCTATCATTGTTTACTTTGAACCTACCGTTTGAACACAGGGATATGTTTAGTAAGTACCACAGTGACCAAGACACAAACGGGCCATAAGTGAGCTTGAACAATTCTGCATTTTAAGAATGGACTTTTTTTTTTTTTTTTTGAGAGTTATGTTTTATTCGGCAGGAATTTTTAGGACTTCAAGTCTGGGAGGCAGCATCTCAAGTAACGCTGAGAGAACTGCTCCAAGGAGGCCAGGCAGGGCGTCAGGTTATATAGAAGTTTTGCACAAAAGGGCAGGTCGTCTGACCTTCAAAAGATTATTGTTAATTAAAAAAAAAAAACATATCTCCAGTTAAGGAATCTAGTGCTTTTCTATGCATGGGAAGATGCAAGAGTCTGGGCTCACTGAAATCATCCCTTTGATATGCACCTCAGCTATCTGGGGCCAGTATCCTGTGTTTTCACATCCTGAGTTTCCTCAGGGCTACCCGTAGGGAGTAGATGGCAGGTAAAGTATGGACTCTTGAAACACCCAGGGAGCTAAGGGGAGCTAGGTTTGTGTGTGTTTGGCTGACTTCATAACCTCCAGGTGGAATGTGATTTTTATTAAAGAACAGGTAATAAGAACATGCTAATTTGAAGCTTATGTATATTATTAAAACTCAACAACAACTGCAGCAGTCGTTTAGAACTTAGACCAATGAGAGGTTTTCTTGGGGAGGGGTATTTTATCACTGACATTGTTTCGACTTTCTAGAGCAAGACGAGAAAAAAAAGTAGCCTGACTGAGAGTCAGTTTTATTATTGTTTTTACATCCCTACAGACGATGAACCTCTTCTTCTTCCCATCCCATCGGTGGCCTATCGCCACGGCCCTGCCAACGGTAAGGCCCAGGTGTGGCAGGCACTGTTTAGTGCTCACCCACCATCCATTCCTACTTCCTCCTCTAACAGGAGTCCATCTTGTTTGTCACTGAACGTTAAAAAGTGAGCCTCTCCCCCAGCTTCAGGGAGTAAACATATTTTAAACCAATCATGGCAATCCATTTCTCCTCTGACAGTGATTGCTTCGGGGTCAGTATGTTTCTGGATTCTGGCCAAGAAGATGTGAGGATAAGTCTGCTGGAGTGGGAATGGGGAACTTCTGGGAAAGATTGTCCTCCGGAATCATATCAAATCAAAACAAACAAACACTGAAAAACAAACTAGAGACATAAGGGGTGACATTTCTCCCAGCATAAACACACATATGCATACATCCGCTTCCTGGCTTTGGACACACTCGGTGAGGAAGTGGTGCTTACGCCACAAGACGCAACTTCATCCCTGGGGGAACAAGGCGAAGGTGACAGCCAGTATGCTAAGGACGGCCCACCAAAAAGATGAAACCACCTGCCCCCGGAGTCTTTGCCGTGTGAGATCATAGACTCCTATCCCTGAAGCCACTGGACTCTCCTGGTGCTTGAAGCCAAAACCAGCATAGAGTTATCGTTGAGTGGGTGTGCATGTGGGGAAAGACGGTCACCCAAGGAAGTGGCACAGCTCAGTATGGAGAAAAGCAGGGAGAAGGGAGAGCACAGTGTGTACTGGGCCTCCCGTGGTATGGGGGAGAAGGAAAAGAGGGGAGTGGAGAAGAGACATGGGGCCAGGGGCTTCTGATCTTGGCTTTGGATGGTACCACTGGCCTGAACGTCTTGGCAACTGAACCAGAACCAAGGTATCTGAGTGGATGAGCTGGGGGATGGATGGGGCAGGGTGCACATGGGCATTTGTGAGCCAGGGAGGCTGTTACTAGTGCAGTGACCACCCATGTAATCCATCAATCATTGCACTCACTGTGCTTCTCCTTCCCAAACAAGGAAGGCATAGTAAACAATAAAATAGTGTGAACTGAGAGAAAGTCAGTGGCCCTGAGCCATTTGCTGATTCAGTCTTTATCCTAGCCTTGGTCCCCTAGAAAACAGAGCCTGAGGCCAGCTTTGAAATGCTGATACTTCATTGGAGAGGTACAAGGCCAGGGAATGGAGGGTGATGTAAAGGGGAGGTGGGGGGGAGGACAGATGCCAAGCAATATGACATGGTGTGTACTGTGCTGGCCACCACGTCTCATCTGGCCTCAAAGAGACCTAGCAGGTTGCTTGGGGTGCATGTCTCTTCTGGAAGGTTTATAAAGAGAAACCACACCATGAAACAGGGCACAGAGGGCAGAAAAAAAGGGAAGAACTCAGGGAGCTACCCTCCTGAACTTCTGGCGTGCATCGTCCGGCCCCTCAGTAAACCAAACCTCATGCACCAGACGTGGAGGTGAGACTCAGCCTGAGTGGGTGTCGAGCAAGAGAGAGAAAAATGGAGACAGTCGAGGGAACCTGCAATGACACCTACCGTGTGCACGTGTGGCTCGGGCTCTGGAGCCAGGTAATGTCCTTCAGTGTGCAGGAGCAAGCCATCCCACCTTGTCCCACAGTTGTCCCTCTCCTTGTGGGGCTCAGACACCCTTCAGGAGGCCTTGACGTGTTCTCCACCACTCTTCCATTCCTTTCCTCATCACCCTTCCAGTCTGCTTTCGAAGCAAGTCCCTCAGGGCTGAGCATAAAATTCCATCAGTGCCTTTAGTAAGGGAGAGTAAAGAGGAATTATGGCTGTTCTCTGCTCGGCTGGGTTTTGTAGAATTACCCCAAAGCAGTGTTTATCATGCCATTGAGCTGGAGGCCCATGCTTAATGTGCTATCTGTCCTGACCCCAGATGTCTCTCTGCATCGCTGCTCTTCCACCAGCTCTCCTACAGTCTGGCTCATTCTAGGGTCATTGCTGACAAGTGTATTACCCGTGTTTATCCATATTAAATCTTGTATCGTTGACTGCCCTTTACCCATTTCTGTAAACTCTCTTTGGTCCTCCTGCAGTTTCCCTTCCTGCCTTGCCATGTCCTTCTTGGAAAGGCAAACCCTTCTAAGTCAGGAGTTCTAGTGAAGCTTGTTCCTAATTGTTTACGAAGGATAAAGCCGTTAGAGGTGGCCCTGCTACAAGGCTGGAGACTTCACCTGGAATTGGTACTGACCCACTCATAATTACATCATTCAGAGCAGTGGGGACTTCACCGATGGAGCTGGTTTCATTACAATATACATTTGGGAAGCTAACAGTTGGCCAGCACTTTTCTCATGTAAAAACACAGCCGAAAGCTATCATCTTAATCACGTTTTACATAGCTAGAGCATTTGACAGTTTATAAAACACGTTTGACTTTTCCTAAAACCTAAAAGCATTTGCTATTTTTCCCTCTCCATAAAACATTTTACTAGAACAAAAATAAAATGCATTTTATTCTGAAAAATAATGAAATAAGTTTTACCTTAACTGAGCCATTAGGAAATGAAAACACAGTTCAATGTTCCCAGGGTTGACTTTTATGTCATTAATGCTAGGGACACAGGCTCAGCCAACATGTTTCTTTGTTCCCAGTAGATAACAACACCTTACATGTGTTTGGTAGTTTAGAATTAATTTGCCCAAAGTTTCATGTATTTCGTGATTTCTTTAAGATGATTATCCCTGAGAAGAGAAATGAACTAAGAGGCATAATCTGTGAGTTTGCAAAGCAAATTCTTCACTCTTTCTGTAGCTAGTGTTGACTGTGAGATTTTGGCAGTTAAAACCATCATCAAAGAAAAAGTTTGCCTTCTACCAATGACGAGGCCCTAGAAACAAATTGTCTGCTTGGTATTTGAAATCAACTGTTTTATGCTTAAATTGATGCAAAAGCCACAAAAAATTAGATGATAAATTAATATGTGACAGATGAAAATAAGGTCAAATCTCTTTGTTATTAGTTACGGAAAAAACCCACAATCCAGGGCTTCCCTGGTGGCGCAGTGGTTGAGAGTCCGCCTGCCGATGCAGGGGACACGGGTTCGTGCCCCGGTCCGGGAAGATGTCACATGCCGCGGAGCAACTGGGCCCGTGAGCCATGGCCGCTGAGCCTGCGCGTCCAGAGCCTGTGCTCCGCAGCGGGAGAGGCCACAACAGTGAGAGGCCCGCGAACTGAAAAAAAAAAAAAAAAAAAAACCCTACAATCCACTGTAATGGAAAATATTTCATTAGACAGATCATTCATTCAGTTAATCGCTGGTTGTTTAATGCGTCCTAGGTAGCAGGTACTATCAAGGCACATTCTCCTCCCCCCTCCCCCTCCCCACATCCTTCTCCTCCTTCTCTGCCTCTCTTCCTCTCTTTGTACTCCTTCTCTGGATCATCTTTCTTTCTCCCCAAATTTGGCAGGTGACAAAGCTCTTAGAGTCATGATGTGTTCTTATTCTCCTGGTGATGAGGAAGGAAAACGATCTTTGTTTCTATGGAGAGAGATGTCTCACCCTCGTGACCCCACAGCTGGCCCACTCACTGCAGTCCCCATCTTGCACAGGGCAAGGAATCTTTTTGGCCAGCAGAGAACTTCAATATGCCATTCAGCTGTGTTGGTGAGAATGGGATCTTGAGGCTCAGGGAAAAAAAAAAAAATGGAGCTTTGAAATATCTGGAAGTTATTCCAAGGCCCCTGGTAAGGATTTCAGATGATGAAACGGCTGATAGTGGTGGTGGGAGGGAACCCAAGCATTTATCCACTCAAGACGTCATCCCCTTCACATTTTATCTTTGGTGTCATGGCGGCAGCACTAATAGGACACGAGCCTTCTTGCCCCAATAATGGCCCATTACAGCTTCAGGAAAAGCCATCATGTTTCCGCAGCATTTATCTGTCAGCAGGAGACTATTATGGGAGCACAAACTCGCATTGTATTAGCGTTATCAGTTCATTATGATTCTTGGGACGCGTGCCAGCCAGTGGGCTGCCAGTCTGCTGACCAGCGCTCGGGGATATAACTCCACACCCCAAATTCAAGCACTGAGAAGAGAGTGGGCCCACAGGGGTGTGTGGTTGGGACATTGTCTCTGGCCAGGAGTCCATGGAGCCCTGGCCTGATCAGCACAGTATCCAGAGATGTCCAGGTTAGGCTGACTCTCCAGGCTGGGCCCACCTTAGTCCTCATGGACCGTCAATGGTTGTGCTTCCCCGACTCACCTCCCCCAGCGCTTACCCTGGGGTGGAACAGAAACAGGCTTGGACTGTGATTCAGACAGTTTCACGGAGGCATCCTCTCCTTCCTGGGCTGGTGGTAAGAATTAACTATACACCTTGTGTTTCTCAAGGCATCATTCTCACCTGGAAACTTGGTTTGGGGAACATGGATAAGGTTGAGGGACAGGGACGCTGTAACCAAACAAGCAGTGTCCCGCATCCACCATGCTTAGGGGGCACGTGGTGGAATTGCCAGAAATTCTCGTCGCTCTTGTCTTTTAGTGATGAAGCCATTAGGTCCTCCTGCTAGGTTGCCTGGCTTGAAAGATGAGAAAAGCCTCCCCATTGTTGAGCTGGAAGTAGCCCGTCCAGGGAGGGGATTCAAGAACCCGAGAGACACCGCTCGCTGCTGCCTTGCATGTGCAGAAATGAGCAGTGTCAGGGGCAGCGGGGCGCCTCAAGACAGGGACATACACACCAAGACCAGTGCAAGGTGGCGATCTTCACCACACTTGTGGCAAGGGGTGCTGCGCTGGGGTCAGCCGCATAGATCATGGCAAGACAGCTCGAGTGGCCCTCGAGATCCAGGTGCAGGCGTTCGGACAGCCCATTCTAAGGACTTAGCCAGGCTGGGATGGGAAAGAGTGGGTGGCTAGTGTGGACCTGGGTTCAGCTATGCGTGAGATACCTGGTGCTTTTTGTACCCAGAGGAACATAGATTTGGGGGACAGAACACTCCGAGCTGTGTCTGGGTATGTTTTCCTACTTATCTGCCTCCCGGACCCCACCCCAAGGAGACCACTTGGGGAAGGGTGTGGACACAGAAGTCTGGGTCCCCACCATCTCCCAGGTGATGTGTGTGTGGAGTGTTGTTGCCAAGGGCATGGTTCTGGTTTGTCTTCGTATTCCTTAGGAAAGAGCTTGAACTTGGGCAAGCAGGGAGGAGGGAAAGTGAAGAGACTTGTATACAGAGAGTTAGGAGTTGAATAAGTAGAAACCCGTGCTTTGCCAGTTGTTCGCCATGTGACCTTGGGGAGGTCCCTTCACCACACCGGGCCATTTACGCATTTCCGTATTTATAAAGTCTGCTGATGATTCTAAATGATTCCCTGAACCCTCCCCACCCACACTCCCCAGCCGTAAGGTCCTACGAATGTAATAAATATCTATTTAAAGGAATTTGTCACAAGAGAAAGTCAGCTGCTGTCCCCTTCTACCCTCCACAATTACTGTGTCTAATACATTTTGTTCCATTCCCTTTGGGCTGACTCGCCCACCTAGGCATGCCAGTACTGGGACACGGGACAGTGAAGGGGTGGCTTAGAGTTTTTTGCTGGGGTGGATTACCAATAGCCCCTGCTCCAGGGGAGCAGTGGAAGATTGAGATGATGACTGGCTGAATGAATTTCAAGCTTGAGGGAGCACAAGAGCCTTGCCCACCCCATTCTACCCCCTTTGTTTTCTGGAGAAGAGATGACATCAGCAAGGCCACGCGGAGTGGTCAGGACCAGATCCCGGAGTCCTCTGCACGCTCCCACACTACCGCTTCTCCAGCTACAGGTGTGGAACCCACTCTAGCTTCGGGAAGGAAATCCATCCCCCCATGAGCTGGCTGAGGACAGAGAGGGAGAAAAGCTGGTACCATGAATAGTGTGTGTCCTGGCCATGTTTGCCTGGAAAAACCACAGGAGAAGCCTGGGTCTGCCAGGCTGAATCAGGTCGCCAGGATGTCTCCACTGGTGGGTCCTCTTCTCCCCTGCAGTGGAGTCCACAGGCTCACACTTGCCAGGGAGGGAAAGGAGGAAGAACTCTGCCCCAGGGCCATGTGCAAGGGGACTGGACAGGCACCGCTGAGGAAGACGGTCAGAAGAGGACCAGATCTTAGGGACCTCATTCTCGCCCTGGAGGACAATCTGCTTGTGCCCAGGGATGAGGCCCTCAGTTCCTGCATCCCTGTGCCTTGGATGCAGACAGTAGTTGTGTGGGCGTTAGCCTAGCTTTTTTTTTTTTAATTAATTTTTATTAGAGTATAGCTGAGTTACAGTGTTGTGTTAATTTCCACTGTACAGCAAAGTGAATCAGTTATACATATACATATATCCACTCTTTTGTAGATTCTATTCCCGTACAGGTCATTACTGAGTAGAGTTGCCTGTGCTGTACGTATTCTTATTAATTATCTACTTTATATAATATATAGTAGCGTGTGTGTGTCTTGAGCCTGTTTTCCCTCATTCGCCCCCAGTGGCTTTGCACCCACTGCTCCGGGCTGTGAAGTTGTCTTTCTTTTCATGCTCCATCGACTGTGCTCTGTCTCCAGTTTAAAAAAAGGTGCACCCACCCAAAGCAAGGAGCCAACAGATCTCATACAACCTGTCAGGGACTAAGCCCCTCCAGGGTAGCCAGCCTGTGGGCTTTGCCCACTCCCACCCTCCAAACTGCTGTGGTCTAACATTTCATTCAACAAAGTCTTTATCAAGCAACTGCTGTGTGCTAGGCACCGGTAAGCACTGGGGTTTCTCCAGTGAGCAAAGACAGACAAGGTCCCTGCCCTTATGGAGCTTACAATCTAGTGTGTGTGTGCCGGCGTAGGGGGTATTATTCATACCAATATGCGTATAATTGCAAACTAATAAATTACCTGAAGCAAGGCAAATAGCAGAAGGTTCTGGCGTGATCTGGAAGGTGGGGCGTTCTAGGTGGCAGGGGCAGAGCCTGAGGGGGACACGGCACGGACTGAGGAGAGGTGGGGAGACAACAGGAGCCTGTCATCTGGGGCTTGCCTTGTAGACCACAGGGAAGGACTGGGGCCTTTTTCCTGATTGCAACAAATTGCAAAGGAGACTTTGGGTGTGCATCTGACAGTGCACTCCCTGGCTGCTGTGGCTTGGAGAGTGGATTTCCAGGGGCCAGAAAGGATACAGAGAAACCAGTCACTGAAGTCTTGGCAAGAGATGGTGGTTGTGTCTCTGCACCTCTCTTTCCGTCTCCAACGTAACCAAGTACCTATGTGATTAAAACAATCCGGGCTGCCAGGGGTTCTGCTGACAGAGTCGACATCTTCATCCATCTCTCTGTGAGCTATCTGCCAGCGCCCCGAGCCTGGAGAATCCCATGCGTTCCTGCACTTCAGCACATAGGAAAAACCTCAGCTTTGTTTCCCAGCCTGCACGAGCTTCCATTTATCCAAGTCAAGCATCATCTGCTGTCTTGCTGCCCATTCCCCAGCCCCTCCTGAGTGGCCAGCCCCTCCTGGGGTTGCTCACAACCCCCCTGCTTTTATTCCTGAAGTGCTTGGACACTGCCTGCAGTTACACTCCATTTAGACATTATTTGGGTGATAAAATGAAATTCCCCCCCCTTGGGCTCCTTGTCTTTTGCAGAATATAGGAGAATAAGGTGGTGGTCTCTCCTGAGGGCTTTTCCCCCTCTTTAAATAATTCTATACCTGTCCTCTCCCCACACTCATTTGAATCATCAAATTATTATCCCTGTGGCTGTCACATCTCAAAAGATGACAAGCCCCAGAAGAAGGATTGGGGCTCGACGTAAAGCTGGTTTTGGTACAGTGGCAGCCCGTAACATTCAGGTTCATGGAGGGAGCAGCAGACAGGGATTGCAGGTGTGTTTGTAGCTGGGGATTCAGGTGTGTATGTTGAAGTGTCTACTTGTGCCTCGAAGTGGATGTGGCAGGTAAGTTGGTTGTTTAACCACAACTGTGTTTTTCTAAGCAGACAGGAATTTCTTTGCTCGTGTCTGTGTCCTGGGTACCGTTTCTGAGAGTTGCCAGTGAGCATCATTTTTATACATCTAGAGAGCGTCTTATAGAAGCGTGCCCTGCGTCTCACCATATGAGGGCCTTTCAGAACCCACTGGCCCAGGTGATGAGAGCTGGGAAGGGAATCAGTTTCTATCCTGTTCTCTCTTGCTGGGCCTCGCCTGCTGGCCTGACCCTTTGCACTTCTGTGCACCAAACACCAGGTTTGAGGCTATGAATTTCTAAGGCGCTGGCCTCTTCTCCTTGATATGAGGGAGGAGAAATGTGACTCATTTTTAATTTGTAAAACAGACCCCTTCCGAAAGGCTGAGGGGTGAGTTTGCTAAACCTGCCAGTTAAAAGATAGGATGGGGGTGAGAAGATATACAAGGGGCATATCTTTCAACCCCCCAAACCCACCAGCCAGTTGGACAATTTTTTTTTTTCTTTAATGGCGAGAGGACAGGCCTTGCAGCTCTACAGCACAATTCTACTCCTCAGGAGGTGGGGACCTCGCGCGAGCGTCTGATTCCATTGAAGTCTCTCTGGCTCACCCCCCTCCCCCCACCCCAGCTCGATTCTGTCACTTTAAGTCCAGCCCCTGAGAGATAGCCAATAGGAGCCAAACCATACATCAGTCTCCCAGCCTTAAAGCTACAGTAGGGTTAGTGGGCTCCAAGTCTCTGGTGCCCGAGCCTCCTCCACGGCTTCCCATCCCCTCTGCCCGCTCGGAGTGTGTGCATCAGTGGGAGCGCTGGGCTGGGCGCGCAAGGCTCTCTGCCTCCCTCTCGCCCCACCACGGTGCTTCCTTCCACTCTGCCTTCTCCCGCTCACCGTGCCCCTGCCCGGACTCGCACCTCGCCGGTGCCCTTCACTCGCTCTTCCGCGTGATTTCCCCGCCGCCTTTCTCTACCAACTGGGAATGCTAAAAGGGGACTGATGGACGTGTCAGAACTCTGCATCCCGGACCCCCTCGGCTACCACAACCAGTAGGTCCTCTGCTTCTCCGTCTGTGTCTGTCCTTCCGTCTGGGTGTCGCAGTTCTTCTTCTAGGCATTCTTGAAGTGGCAGGGATCCTGGGGGCACTTGGGGGGGTGGGGAGGTTGGAAAGGGAAAACCACCCACTTCCTGGGTTTCCTTCTGGGGATAAACCCGACTCTAACTTTTCCCTCACCCCCTTTTACAAACCCTCACTTTTAGGTAAGAGCGGAGCTTTCTCATTCACTCTTTCTCTCAGACCTTCCCTGCGGGGAGAAAATCTTTGCGTTTCTGTGGGTTGGGGAGGAGCAAGCCTAGAACAGGTGCGGGAGTGTCGCAAGGATACCGGGTCCCATCCGGGAAAGCCTCCCTGCGAGCCCTTTGACTTTAATGTTTATTTCCATACTGGGGACCAAAAACGATCCCGGCAAGGGGACGAAATCGAACGTGCCGCGCAGGTTTGGAAACTGTGGGCGGCCAGCGCCGCCTCGCACCGCAGTCCCAGTGGGGCGCCCCGAGGGCACGCACGCGGCGCAGTGGACTCAAGCCACCCCAGGGGTGCGGGCGGCGCGGCCCGGGCAGACTGCGCCCCGCACGCCCCGCGAGGGGAGCCCGCATCCCGCTGGGAGTGGGGACAGTCGGCTCAGCGCAGCGGCGGAGGCAAAGTTGGTTCGCGGCTTTAGGAGAGGCTGCGCCCTGCGAAACAGACTGGCGTGATTTCCGTGCCCCGGGGCGGCTTAGCGCTCGCCTCCCTGGAACCCGGGGTTGTCTGAGCGGCGTGCGCGTGGGTGACGGCGGGGACTGCAGGAAGCGACTCGCAGTAACCGCGGGTCCCCGAGCTTGGGCAGCGTGCCGAGCGCGCAGAGTGAGGAAGCGGAGAACTGATTCCCTGAACGGTGGGAGGCTGCCCCGCGCGGCCAGCCTGGGCTCTCCGGGGTCCTGCCCCGGCCACCCGCGGTTTCCCTCCCAGGGCCCTCCGCGGTTGTCGTCCCACCTGCCCGGGTACCTGCCCTGGTCTCCCCGCGGGCTCTACGCGTGCCGCCGCGCTCCGGGCTGGTGTCCCGGCGTCGGGGTGTGGGCGCGTGCAAAGTGGTCCCTCGGAAGGCTTCAAACAATAATACAATGAAAACTCTAGGTTCTCGCGGAACTGTTTAACTTCTTCCTCTTCTTCCTCCCCCTTTTTTTTCCTGAAGCAAACAGAACTACCAAAGTCAGTTCTCGTACCGCCATCCTTTCATTTTTGTACCACCCCTTCCTCCCAAGAACCGCGACATCCCTACAACAATACTCTGGATAACGTGGGGTCCCAGGAAGTGTGATTACATCCCCCTCGCTGCACAGAATACCTCCACCCCAGGTGGACCACGCGTGAGAGAGGAGGCAACTTCACAGCAGCATCTCCTGGGGGTGACCGGACTGTCCAGCCTCCACGCTGACCTTTTTGCTTGTAGTTTTGGGGTTTCCCTCGGCAGAGGGTCCTTTAGATGCCGCCAGAATTTAGACAGAGTGTCAGAAGAAGGCGATTGCGCTGGGAGATGAGGGGAATCTTTAATTATAATGGATTCAGATTTCCATCAGTTTGAAAAGTGGCTTTTCATCCTCTTTAAAGGTTACACTGATCCCAGCTTGCGTGGCTGGTGGGGGTGGAGTGAGGGGTAGTTTCACGCTCCTTCCGTAAGAGAGTGGGAGCCCCCAAAGGAACCTCCGGCGTGGGCGAAGCTGTGAACAATGTAGGATGTTTGTGGGGGCATTTCCTCATGTAAAACTACCAAGTACGACAAATATTGGATATTTAAATTATTTAGGTCACTCTCTCCAGAGGTGCCTTCTTCAGTTGAGCTTGAAATATCTATGTATTTGTCCCTGGCTCAAGTCACAGTCAATAAATAGGAAATTTCCTATGGGGAAGTACATCTTTTGATTATGTTGACCAAGAAAGCAAGGAGAGATGGGGGATTTAGCAGTTGGGTAATTCATCGAGTTGACGGCAACCCTGGCTTGAGTTTGAGGAGAAATATGGGCAAAAAAGGAATGTCGGGGAAGCGGCAAAGGGGAGAGAGGGAGCTGAGGTCCTGGGTGTCTGGGAAATGTTTGAAGTGGAAATCAGTTATAAAGTAAGCCTGAGAGTGGTTTGGGCTCCCTAGCCTTCTTGGTTTCTTTGCAAGGAGTTAGCTTCTCACTCCATGGGACAGAGGAAAAGCCAGGAACATGCCTGCTTTTTCTACGGAGGAGCTAAGCATCCCTGTGAGATGCTGTTTCTCAGAGCCCAGGACCTGCTGGGCAACCGCCGAAGCATTAGTGAGCTGGCCCCATATACAGGTGTGTGCCTCCTGGCGAGGGTTTACCTCTGCTGTAGTCACAGGGGTCCAAAATTTCCAAGGACGAGCTTGTGGAGGTCAGAGGCTGGTTTGGGGGGAGGCGTCTTTCTGACCTCAGCCCCGGTGCTTCACAAGCAGCTTTAGAGCCACTGGTAGCAAAGTAACAAGACAGAGGACTGCATTGTTTGGTCTGTTGGAAGGACCATAGAATGAATCCATCCATTACGGTGCCGATGTTTCTTGGGGAACATATACAAGAGTGGGTTCGAGTGCTCTGTACACACAATTTCTACCTCTTTGGCTTAGTTGATATCCCTGGACTGGAAAAAACCCAAGGGTGCAGGGACCACAGTCCAGTGAGAAAGAACTTCCCATACTTCCTTCTCACCTGCTGATACACAGAGAGCATTTTTTTAATGCTTTAGTGTTATTTTCACTTTCCAGGTGAGAAATTAACACACACACACACACACACACACACACACAGATATACCCGGACCTTCGTACCTTTCTCTCCTTCATTTTCATTTTCCTGTAGCCAATCCTGTAGGTGACTCCATTACCAGTTCTAATCAATATTTTATGTACATGTATAATCAGCCAGAGTGGGAGTGAGTGTGCTGGCCTGTGTGGGATTGTGTACAAATGCGTCGGGGACGGACCTGATGGAGACCCTCAGCATAAAATCCAGGGAGCAGGGGGCGCTGCGTCACCCAGCGTCCGATGACCACTTTGCTGATGTTAAAGAAACAGAGAACAAACTGTCCTGAAGGTAAAATATGTGGGTTCACACGTAGGAAAAATGCCACATGGTAATTCAGAATCAGTGACCCAGAGAAAAACAAAGGGGAAAATTAATTTTTAATGGTACATGTAAAAATAAATCAGAGTGAGGACATTAGTCTTGGTTTTCCGAGGGAGGGGCTCTAGGAAATAAACTTTTACGTGCCTGCCACACTTCTGGAGGTGTGGGCTGCCATGGAAGAGGGTGGGCTCGTTCAGGCCTGAGGGTGATAAACTAGGAGGAAACAGTGGGTCAACGCAGAGGGCCCCAGTCCCTGGTAAGGCCCTTTCCAGCTCAGTGAGGTCTTGACATCAACTGGAAATTTCCTCTCGGAGCTTATTTCCCCAACTCCATTTTACAAACAGTCCTTGATTTTACCAATAATTGGGACATATAAAAATATGTTTCTTAAAAAAATATATATGAAGAAACAAACTGACCCACCAAACAAGAACATTTCCATTCTATTGATTTGGAGTAATCAATACCTATTCCATTTAGTCTAAGAGAGGAGGGACAGAGGGGACTTTCGGGGAAAGCTCTGTGAGGGAAGTGGCTGTGATAGAGATTTCATGTCACAACCCTGCCTTCTCAGAGTGCCCCCCCCCACCCCGGCCCTAGCCCAGGGGGCCTTCGTGACCTTGTCCTGTGTGTTTGATCCGTATTCCTGATAATGGGACATTTTGCCAAATGGTTTTTATTTAAGATAATCCATACTCATTGAAAGTTTGTCACCTTCCTCAGTGCTCTGCAAAATGCCTGGTTTCTTTTGAGCAGTTGGAACTGGGAAGCTCTGTACAAGTCTGGCAGCCCCCAAAAAGAGGGGTGGGTTATGAGAGAGACATTGCAAGCGTGTTTGCCTGGCGGGTGGGCGATGGAGCTGGCTGTGTGAGGATTCAAAAGGAAATCAAGTTCAGTTCGGAAGACAGCCGAACAGTTAGATAAGAGGCGGGATGCTTTTGACATGGTTCTGCAGCGCTGTTCCCTAGAACTTGTCTTCGCGGATGCTTTAAGTGGTTTCCTCAAGATGAGTAAGATTATTCGTGGTTCTAATTTAAGGGGAAGGAATAGCAGATACTTAGACCGTAATCCACTCCTTCAAAGTAAAGTCCAGAGCCCACACCCTGCACACCCCAGGCCGGTGCCTTTCCACACCTACTAGCCATCATCTGGCTCTGTCTTTTCTCTCTGCAAGCAAGGCCCTCCCAGTCTCTTCCAGCTTGACCAGGAGGTCTGCCCAGAATTAGTCAGGACTCCTCACAGCTCTTGCTGGGAGCTTCTTTCTTGGTATCGGGTGGCTTTTGGCTGAATGATCCCATGGGGGACCCCAGCATGGCTTGAGGGCTGAGCCTCTGATGTCCTCCGCAGTGGCCGTGGTTCCCAGAGGGAGCGTGGGCCCAGGAGGGGGCTGCTAGTAGGGGGTCCACAGACCATGCCAGGAATCCTGGAAGGGCTCAACTTGGGGATGCTGGGACCAGACAAATCTGAGCCCACCTCCTGCCCTTGAGGTCATTTGCTGATTTCTAGGGATAAATCAAAGGTCTTTTTAACACTGTTAAGTGCTGGTGACCCCTGACTGGGTTTCATCTCTGGTGAGCATCCCCTTTCTCAGTCCCATCAGCCTCAGACCTCCGGGGAAGGGTCACATGCATGGTCATTCCTCGGAGGAGAGGCCCATAGGCTTCTGCTGGCCCCGGTGTCCCGCGTGGCTGGGGTGGCCTGCGGCAGGATCACATCCCGGTTGTCCCATGGGCTGGTATGGCCAGGTCCCTGCGCAGGGAGGTTGCGGTGTTTATAATTGCAAATGTAATTAGCAGACCAGCTCTGGGGGGACTGGGAAGCTCAACTTCTCTGCACATCACAGTGACCCCTGTGCTGGCTGGCCGGCAGATTAACCCTCCCCGGGCCAGCCTGCCCCCGCCCTCCCTCTGGTGAGGCCGCTGACCTTTCACTGATAATGGCAGGGCTGTCCCGGGGGAGGGATGGCAGGGCCAGACCCCTTCCTCGGAGAGGTTGTCAGGGCAATGCCTGGGAGAGGTCAGTCGCTGAGGGTGTAGTTTTTCCCTAGGCCACTGGGCATGTGACCCTTACCACTAGTGACAGTGTGACCCCACATGGCAGGCTGCCCTGGGACATTTCCTCGTGCACTTCCTGGGCCACGCTGGAAGCAGGTCACCAGAAGACTTCGGGTGCGTGCTGGTCTGTGGCTCTGGGCGCCTTGCTGGGGAAAGCAGGGCTCTGGAGGGGGCGTCCTGTGGCTTCGGAAGACTGCTCCTGGGGCTCAGCGAGCAGAGGGGAGTCAGTGCCTGCTGGCCCCCAGGTTCTGCGGGGCTGCCCCCACTCCGGATGTGGCACGGGGAGGCACGCCATAGGACAGCGTGGGCTCAGTTTGTCCCTAGGAGCAGAGAACGCCAAGCAACCATCCAACAAAAGACACTGACAGGGCTTCCCTGGTGGCGCAGTGGTTGAGAGTCCGCCTGTCGATGCAGGGGACACGGGTTCGTGCCCCGGTCCGGGAGGATCCCACATGCCACGGAGCGGCTGGGACCGTGAGCCATGGCCGCTGAGCCTGCGCGTCTGGAGCCTGTGCTCTGCAACGGGAGAGGCCACAGCAGTGAGAGGCCCATACCGCAAAAAAAAAAAAAAAAAAAAAAAAAGACACTGACAAACGAGGTGAGTGGGAAACTTGGAGCCGCCTGGTCCCTAGCCCCAGCTCCTCCTGTGAGTGTACTGGTCTCTGCCCACTTAGAGGGCCTTTCTATACCGATCAGGATTAGAACAGAAAGGATTTTTAATAGCACCTTTAGTTGTAAGCATTGGCTTAAGGGAGTGTCAAGACCTTTCTTGTTGCCGTCAACACCCTTGATATAGAGGATATCTCTGAACCCCGAAACGTCAAGAGCCGCATCTGTTCCTAGGAGAGTGTCTGTGTGTGTACGGGTGTGAGAGCGTGCTGTGGTGGGGTCCCTTTTCAGATGGGCGTCACGGGGGCGACGGGCTCTGCTGTTTAAACACAGCCCCGGCCACCCTGCCTTTTACCCCTTGCCTAGACTGAGGTCAGGCTGTGGCCACATTTCCATGAGGGGCTGCTGAGGCTTGGGGTTTTTCCGTGGTGTGAGAGGGAGCGCAGAGAGACTCAAGGGCTGGCTGTCCCTGCTGCCAGAGGAGTTCAGTCTTTCTTTAGAGGCTCTCTTGAGTTTTCTGGGCCTGGGTAAGGCTGGCAGACCCCAGAGAAGGTGAGCAGGCCGTACTGCCCTTCTCCAGCAGAACAGATGGCCACGCTCAAAGGAGCATTGGGATTTCTGCCCCAGGTCCCCGACTAACCCTTCTCTCCCTGGATAGGGCCATTGACAGTCTATCGCTAAAAAGGTCAAACGTGTTCTTAAGGAAAATCAGACTGGTTTTAATCTGCCCATGGGATGTTCAGTATGGAATTGGACAAGATGGGGGAAAAATCTATTGGCAAAATGTCTTAAATTCAGAGTTGTGTGTGCTTGGGTTAAAATAAGCCCCAAGCAAAAGTTTTCCTGGGGGTTACAGACATAAGTTTTTTCATCTTCATTTTGCCATGCTTTTTAACCTATACACATTGTAGTCCCAAAGAAGTTTTTTTCCCCTTCTTTTCCTCTCTCTCTCCCTTCCCCCCTCTCTCTCCCTCTCTCTCTCTTTAAATTTCTGTCCTCTGTTCCTTGGGACTTTAAAATATCCTATTCAATATTGTCATTTGGTGTCCCCGGGATTGAGCCTTTTCTGGAAATGGTTTTCTGGATAATGTTATTTTGTTTCTCAATGTCATTTCATCCAGAGGTCAAAAGGCAGTTAAACAAACTCCAACAAGCTTTTGTTTTTATCTTCTTGTTTCAAATGTGATCGATTTTCATTTAAAACTGTATCAGAATCCTCTCCTGCCAATTACAGCAGCAGTCAGCCTCACGCCTCATCGGTGTTTACTGAAACACTACATTAAAATTGCACAGATGTGAAGGGCCCAATTAGAGTCAAGCTTTTCTATCTAGGAAGCCGTGAGTTTCAAAACCCCAAATGCTAAGTGTTATTTTAACGTGGCTCTTTATTTTTTTTAATTGCTTGAATTAACTTGAATTCATAAATTTGGGTTTTTTTCTTCTTATTGTTAGAAAATTCTTAAAGTATTATATTTACTTAGATTTATGCTTTCGGTTTTTTCACCTGGCTTGTATGTTTAAAAAGATACCCGGCAAAAGGTTTTTGATCATCACTGGTCTTTTCGTGTGTTCTTGGTTTCTAAAGGGCAAAGAACAAGGAAATACAGTCGTAAGAAAATGCTCTAGGGGAGGGTGGAGGATGTGAAGGGTGATGCTTCAGATGAAATTCTCTCATGTCTTCTACAATTTAACATTTTCCTTTGTCTTATTTTTTTCCCTCTATTTTCATCCCAACTTGCTCTAGTTTGCCTTTGTCCTTTCATCCCTCTTTGGTTTTATACGTTTTGGAGGAAGGAGTGTAGGGTGTGTGCGTCTGTGTGTGTGTGTCTACCTGAGCGTGTGTGCATGTGTGTGTGTCTGAGCGTGAGGGTGTGTTGGAGCCGTTTTGAGCTGCTGCGTGCGATTAGCCGAGACAAGTCCCCAAGCAGAACGGCTATTGTGGGCCACCCTGTTCCGATTCAGCCATCAAGGTCTTGACCCACTGTCAATGGCCTGCTCGCATTTGGTGGGGACACCAAAGAGGGTAAAAACCGTACGTTCCAGGTTGGTTGTCTGTTACCTGAGGAGGTACAGGTGAGAGGGTGTCAGGACGCACCAAACTTTATTCGAAGTCTATTTTTCCATCTCTCTGCTCTCTTATCTCACTTCCTAGCACGTTCAGCTCTAGTTTGGGATCCTGGTGTTGCTGAGTGAATGAGCTAGCGTATGCTTTTGTTTTTGCTCTCCTAATCGATCGGCAGAAAACATTCCCTTTTGATGGTGAGACATGTCTTCAGCATGCATGCAGAGTGCAGTATTTATCCTTTTCCTTTTAGCCTCACTCTTTGTCATTTGTCCCTTGGGTGTGTTGACATTGTCTACCTAAGCAGTCAGGCTAACAAGCTTTGGCAGAAACAACACCGCTTTCACAGAAATAATAGCAAGAATGTGATGGTTGTAATAATTATAACAGTAATAACAGCTTGCAGCTTTTTCTTCCCCAAAAGCGCAAAGCAATTCTCATAACCAGTTTCCTCGTGGTAACTGGATTAGGGTTGCTGTGTCTTGCCTCTGAACATAAATGTTTTTCTGCAAACATAACTTGCACAGGCTTCAGGTTTGCATGTCTAAATTCATCCAAGAGCAAAAAATGCCTGGTGTTTGAAATTTGAACAGACTGATGAAGGAGAATATGGTGTCAGCCACACGGTCCCCCTCAGAAATGCTAGGTGTGTTGCCTTTGAACTGGGAAGGGAGAAATGTTTCTTGTAAAGGACACTGGGTTGGGTCTGACCCTCCTGTCACAAGCATCTGAGGTCCATGCCAGGCTCTGCCTCTCCATGCCCTCAACGTTCCTTGGTTCCTCTGGCTGCAATCTCAGGAGAAGTTTGCAGACCAAAGGCACACAGAGGACAAGAGGGGTTATGACTTGGCACATGTGAATAGCTGGGAAAAGAACTGGGTGAAGAGAGAGGCAAAGTCACCTCACCACCCTTGATCACCTTCTTGGCCATTCAGCGTCTCCCAGGGCTGCTGTCCCTGTTCCTGGGTACCTCAACCTGTTCTCTGGAGGCAGAAATTAGAGGGAGGGCACCAGGGAGCCACCCCCTCTGGATCCCTGAGACCCCTCTTGTGACTTTTCATGCCGATACCCAGGCCTGGACCGGCTCACCTGCAAACTGCTCATCAGCGCATTACTTTTGAAATTGGTGCTGCCTTTGTTATTTCCTCTCTCACCACCACCCCCTATTTTTGTATGTGCGACTTGGAAATAGGAGACAGCCTAATATACCAGCCTAACATAACAGGAGACACCTAATATACCAAGGTCCCACGACTGTATTTTTTTTCTACTTCAGTATTCTTACTCGTGTTCTTACTCAATTTCCCCCCCCAAAATACCCAACAACCTAAATTTTTGGGTTATTAATTGATTATTATCTGATTTAACAAACAAAACATCCTACCCCACAAGGAATCCCAGCAAGGATCTGGCTGTGTTGCTGAGGCTGAGATCTGCTTTTTTCCCCCTCAGTCGGTGAGAAATGTTATAGCTTCAATTCCCTTGCTGGACCCTGAGTAAAAAATTAATTCATGAATAATAAAAACCAATCAGTCTTGTTGAGTTAAGAAGGATTAGGAGAAAGGGTGTTTTTTCTTACAGAGAACATTTGGAATCTGCGTGTCATTGTCACCGAGTGTTCGGGGTGGCTTGAGCGTGCCTTTATTCACAGCAAATGAGCTGTTTATTATCCCGAAGTGTAACACGTCTTCCTCAGTTGTAAGGCCAACTTACTGAAGATCGTTATGGGTTTCCCTCCCAGTTCTCTCCCACGATCCCATACCGCAAGTCAGTGATCATTCATTGAAATTAAGACAGTTCCCTGTGTAAGTGGCACATAACCAAAGAGCAACAGACCCGGCATTGCATTATGAATAAGCCAGTTTGTTGATGGAATGGAGTCTGTCTCTGGATTTCCCTCCCCTTTCTTTACCTGGGAAGTAATTGACTAGAAATTTACATGCCTTTGCAAGAAGTAGAGAAATTAGACTTGTAGATACTCTTTTTAGTTTCCAGAATACTATCTTCCTCCCAGGGTTATTGTGAAGATTAGACAGAGGTAATTCACAAGTGTCAGGCACATAGTGGGTGTACATTAAATGTTTGATGTTCTTGTTAATTTTTTGATGCTATCTTATTGGAAGTTACTTTTCATTCCTTTGATATAACCTCACAATGAAAGTCCTTCCTACTCAGCAGTGAGATTGAGGTGCTTGAACTGATTACTTTGTTTAATGCGATCAATGTGGCTTGGGTTTCCATATGTAACACAAGGGGATTACAGAGGGAATTATGATTTGGGGCCGAGGTGATGAATAGGAAATTTCCTCTGAATGAATCCCTATATCCTTGGACCATGAGTAGAGTTGCCCAATAAAATACAGGACACTCAGTTACATTTGGATTTTAGATAAGCAACAAATAATTTTTTAGTATAAGTATGTCCCATGTGATATTTGCTAAATCTGGCAACCCTACCATGGGTGTTTTTCTTAAATTGGTCTGATTAAAAAACACATTTCCCTTATCTTTTCTACTTTCGACAAAGCCCCAAAAAACAATTATGTGTAGTTTTTTCAAAGTGTTTTTAAAATGACTATCTTTAACTTTTTGCCAAGATTAACTTGTTAGGTTGGCCATGTCCTTAGAAGTTAGTGCGTACAAGTGATTTCTGTCATCCAGATATATCGATAGAGTTGCAATCAGGTAAGCAGATCTGCCGAATGAGGTCTCCTAGCGTAGCACCCAGAGCTTCTGAATTTTGCCTTAGGGAGAAACAGGGTAAGCAGAGTCTTTTCGGGAACCTGCCTCTACGTGATGTTTCCCTGACAAGCAGGTTGAGGGGCTGGATTGTTAGAACCTGACTTCCCAGCAATTGGAAGCTACCCTTGCTGCACCTGGGAGGCCAAAGCAGCGGCCTCTCCCTGCCTTCCCGCACAAGGACAAGAGGCTGACCTTTTGGAGGCATCCCCTAGGGGGCTGTGAGGGAAACGGCCCAAATTAGTGTTAGATGGTGGAGTAGGAAGACCAAGGGGCTGAACCTGATACAGTCAGTTGGGGGCATGGATGAACTGGGGCACACGAGGGACCAGCAAATCCCAGCTTCTCTTCACTCACCTCCCAGAGCAGCATAGTTGCTCAGCCCGGTAAACACAACCCATTGTTTTAAGCGTGGTACCCTCGCAGCCCAGAATATGGGAAATGGAAGAGCTCTAGAGCCCCCTGCAGGCCATCAGTGGCACTGCACCTCGTGGGCGACTCCCACTTACAGAGCCTTATGAGGGTGGGAAGGAATGTGGAGGATCCCAGCAGGTGAGCCTGCAGCAACACAGGATCCTGGAGGAGTGGGTTAGGGTTAGGATCCCGGCTTCAGAAAGTAGCTCTGGTTGCGGAATCGCCTTTCGGAGCCATGCTCCATGCTTTTTAGCACTGCAGTTGCCTCCTTGTGTGGTATGCCAATGCCCTCCCCCCACGCACACATACACACGCAGGACTCTGCCTCCGTGGCTTGCCCTGACCTCCCGACAGGCTGAGCAGTGCTCAGGCCTCACTCAGCTTAAGGAATGCCCTCCAGGCGTCACCGCAGCCGGTGCTATTTTCAGAGCCCAATTGACACTTGTGTCCAGACTGTCTTCTCCAAGACGCCTAACTCCCTGGGGATCATTTAGGGTTTGCTGGAAGAAAAATTTTGGGGAAGACAAGAGAGCTGAAAATAAACTGCAGGGTCAGAGGTGGACAATTGTAATACTACTGATAATAACAGTCGTTAACATTTATCGAGCACTTACTGGGTGCCGGGCTTTGTCCTAAGAACATTTCTTGTATTAACTCACTGCTTTCTCACAATAACCCTATTGGGGTTAATTAGAAAATAGGAACTAGGTCCAATTACTATCCCCATTTTACAGGTAAGGAAACTAAGGCACAGAGATGCTAGGTCACTTGCCCAAGGTCACACAGCTGACAAAGCTGGGATTTGCTCAGGAGCAATCTGGCTGTGTGCCTGCACTCCAGCCAGTGCTATATGTGTTGTATGTCACTCACTGAGTCTAGAATTCTAGCTTTCTAACTCCAGCTTTTACACCACCCCTTCTTAGCTGTGTGGGTCGAACACATAGGTAAAGTTTGGGGTGGAGGTGGAAGGGGAAAATTGGGCCTCGTGTCTTGTTCCTAGAAAAGCAGAGGGAAGAATGGCCACAGCGGGTTGGGCCCTGTTCCCCCTTAGCCTGTGTCATGGGCAGAAGGGAAGGCTGGAGAAAGGAACTTTTAGTCTTCCTGACCTCATCCTCCAAGAGCCCATGGCCAACCTCCAGGGGCACCCCCTTCGTGCCTCCCTCTGAGACTGTCATCAATGTATGTTGAAGCTGTAATTTTCTCTCATCTCACGCCTTCCCCTTGTTTTCTCATCACCCGCTCTCCAACAACTCCTAAGTCTGAATCTCAGGGTTGGACTCTGGTGTCCAGCTTGGGCTCCTGGCTGGAC
This sequence comes from Phocoena phocoena, assembly GCF_963924675.1. Classification (NCBI taxonomy): domain Eukaryota; kingdom Metazoa; phylum Chordata; class Mammalia; order Artiodactyla; family Phocoenidae; genus Phocoena; species Phocoena phocoena. The sequence goes on along the minus strand of NC_089220.1, from coordinate 26,014,212 downwards.
CTCACTCCAGCACTTGCAAAAGAGAATTGCAGCATCGCCCTCCAAACTGCTTCTCCCCGTGTCTCCCTTGTCTCACCCTCCCTTGATGCAGGGGCCCCCAGCTAGGATATGGAGCATCTATCTAAATATACACCTCAGATCTATTTCCTATTCGTGCTATTACATACCTGCAACCCCCAGTCTGCCTGGCGAACTTCTATTTATCCTTTATTTATTTTTTTTTAACTTTAATTTTGTAAGTTTTATTGAACTTTTTGAAATTTTTATTTATTTACTTATTTTATTTACTTATTTTTTTTGGCTGTACCACGCAGCATGCAGGATCTTAGTTCCCTGACCAGGGATCAAACCCGAGACCCCTGCAGTGGAAGTGCACAATCATAACCACTGGACCACCAGGGAAGTCCCCTCTATTCATCCTTTAAACCCCGCTCATGTGTCCCCCTCTGAGTGAAGCCATCCCTGACGCCTCCCAGGGGGAAGTAATCTCGCTCTTTTTGCAGCTACAGTCTGGCCCATGCCCTTGACTGGGTTGTAACCTGTTGGATTTGAATATATGCTTATCTTTTCCCACAACTTCATGAGCCCCTAGAGTACAAGCTAATCTCTGTCCCCACCGCCTAGAACAGCACCTGGTATGGAGAAGGTGCTTAATGCATGTTGGTGGGGCTCACCTAGGGAGATCAGATATGGGTAAAGGGGAATTCTGGAGGCATAAGAGGGAGGTAGAAGGCCATGGAAACAGTGGCCAGGAGGGGCCTGGCTCTGCAGCATCTATTGCCCTGTTGACCAATGAGGGCAGATCTGGCTGGCTAGGTGGTCTCCATGCCCTTCTTGGCGGCAGTATAATGTAATGGTTAGGGGGGAAAGCGCTGGCTCCAGAATGACTGAGTCTAAATCCTGGCCCCAGTGGTGTGCTGGAACCAGCTCAAACTGGCTCGGGAGAACCGACCATTACATTTTCAGGAATTTTGTAGCTGATTGTTAAACACAATCATCATTAAAAGTGAAATTATATAAACTTACTAGTAAATACATTGTCTTAAAAACAAAGGTAGGGCTTCCCTTGTGGCACAGTGGTTGGGAATCCACCTGCCAGTTCAGGGGACACGGGTTTGGGCCCTGGTCCGGGAGGATCCCACATGACACAGAGTGGCTAAGCCCTTGTGCCACAACTGCTGAGACCACGTGCCGCAGCTGCTGAACCCCGCGCACCCTAGAACCCGTGCTCCAAAACGGGAGAGGCCACCGCAGTGAGAAGCCCACGCACCGTGACGGAGAGTGGCCCCTGCTTGCCGCAACTAGAGAAAAGCCCGCATGCAGCAGCAAAGACCCAACACAGCCACAAATAAAAACAAATAAAATAAATAATTTTTTTTAAAAAGCTAAGTAGAAAATAATTGTTTTTACAAAAACAAAACAAAAAAACCCAAAGGTAATAAATACTCAAAACTCACTACTTTAATATTTTATTACCTTTATGTTCTTGAACTAAATTTGCATCTAGTATGTCTGCATGGTAGTAATACTATATGACGGATTGTTAACTGCCCATCTCTTCACAGTAACACGGCATCAGTGATGTCACATTGGTAGCTTGAAGCTGGCCACGATGGTATTTACACTATGGAAGCAGGCAAATCATTCCCCTTCTTCCATCCAGTTCTTAAACATTTACTGTCACACCACTGCCTGGCTGTGTGACATCCCAGCTCTGTGACCCCGGATAAGTTACTTAATCTCTCTGTGCCTCCGATTCCTCATTATCAGTGACGGCCTTCATTTCTGTAAAGATTAAAAATTGATCAATATAAGGTACTTAAAGCAGAGACTGGTACACAGTAAGTGCTCCAGAAATTTTGACTCTTTTCAGTGTTTCTTCCTCACGGTTCCAAGCATGTCCCTATTGAAATTCTATCAAAACTAATGACTTTCCCAGATAGCAGAGTGTGAGTTTTATCCTTAGAGTGTAAGGTTATCGTTTTTCCCTGCTGGACCCTTGTCCATGGGGTTTAACTGTGGTAGCCAAGAGCAGGAAGCAGAAAGCACTAATCTTCCAGGGGGAAAGGCCCCTGTGGAGAGGCACACTCAAGCCTCCGGGCCAAGAGAGGAACTGGGACCACAGCAGCCACCAGTGTGGCTGAGCAGGTGAGGTGGGCACAGGTGAAGTCAGGAGAGAAACAGAGCAGATGCAAAGAATAGCCAAGCGCCAGGGTGAAGGGAGGCTGTGCAGTGGCTGCAATGGGTCCCTTAGATCACATGAGGGGGCAGATCGTCTCCCAGGAAATGCTGGGCAGTGCAGCCATGCCTGCGGAGGCAAGGGCTCCCTTGGTTTGGGAGTTGAAGGAATATTCCAGACCATCCCCAAGTTAGCACACATGCTGTAATCAGCTTGAGCTGGAGTTGCATGGGCCGTGCTGCAGTTGCTGGGGAAGCCGCAGGAAAATCCACAGCTCTCAGCACAGCAGAGGCCCAGGAGAGGCCAGAGTGGGCTAGGCTCTCCTGGACTCTTCCTCGGCTGGATTCTCGGGCCGCGGTCAACTCTGGCCCCAGAGGAGGTCTCTGCACTGGCAGTTCCCTGGAAATTGCTTCTGGCTCAGACCTTTGGCATCAGGAGTTTCAGCTCAATGACTCAGTCACACACGGCCCCCAGGCCAGGCCAGGCCAGCCCGCTTTCAGTGTTGAGTGGCCTGCAAGCCTGCAGACATGGGTAACAGCTAGATCTGCACAGCTTTCCAGGCCAGGGGTGCATCTCATCGCTGGGGGCTCACTTCATTCTCTGAATCCCTGTTCTGTAGAGAAATGCCCTTAGAAGTGGCCTTGTCAAGGAAGAGGCAGCCCTGAGAATCAAACCCTCTTTCCCACATCTCCATGAGTGTTGCCCCATCACCCTGAGCCCCTTAAAGGCCTGGGTCCAATTTATTTGTGAATCTGCAGTGCAGGGCCAGGCATGGAGGAGCCTTCAGTAAATACGAGGTGAAAGCTTGGATACAATTTGAGAAAATTTGTGTGCTGAGTTGAGCTGCTGATGGGCCACCTGTACAGTTGTACAGGTTGTTCACTGACCAAGAGTTCCTGGTTGAGGGTGTGGGTGAGGTCTGAACCTAGTTGTTCTAATTAACCCCAAGATGCACATGGCAGGGAGGAGAGGCAGTGAGTATTCAAGTTCAGGGCCTAGAGGGGCTGAGGAGTCTCAGGCTCTGACACACAATGGGAACAACCCCCCTAACTAGCATATGCCTTGGTTCTCTAAAAGCCGCTGTGTTTTTAGAGCTGCTCAGCACCATCCTTGCAGCCTGAAGTTAGAGCCTGATAAGGTCTTCAGAAAGCTTTCTGTTTTGTCTAACTGCAGTTCTTAGTGGGCCCCCAGAGCTCTCCATAGGCAAGACCAGGAAGGGTCACCCAGGCCCTGTTCTGTTGCTGCCCAACACATTGGGCCCCTGTGTTCCCAGACTCAAGGGGCCGGGTGGTGTGTGGATGTGGGCAGGCGGGGGCCCTGGCTGGCAGGGCATGTTAGAGGGAGAGTCTCACATGGTCCCTGGGCTCCAAGGGCCTCGGTGAGTAGATTTTGGGGAGCGCTGGAGCTTAGTAACTTGAAAGGGAAGGGAACTGCTGTGTTAGCGTTTGATCGGGTGCTCACAGGCATGATCTCTTTAAATTTACAGTGACACCTCAGTAAAGTAGGGGGTCCTATCCCCCTTTATGGGAAGAGAAACTGGAGGTCCAGAGAGATTGAGTGACTTGCCCAAGGTGACATGTGGGTCCACTTTAAAGATCCAGGCTGCAAATCCAAGCCTCCCTGAAACAGTGCAGCACTCCAGACCAGCCCTCCTGACATTTCCCCTGTCACGATAACGTGGTCCCGAGCTGCCCCTGGGCTCAGGAAGGGGGAGCAGAGCCCCTGAGGAGGGCATGTAGCTCTTGAGCTGCCCGGGGCACCTGAGCAGAGGGTCAGGGCATCCGGAAGTGTGGATGTAGGTGCCTGTGGATGTCTGTGCTGGGCTGAGGGAAGTGCCTCTTCTCGCCAAAAAGGGAAGAGGAGGAATGAAGTACCACCCCCTCGTGGCTTCCAGGTCAGCTGCCTTGGAGCTGCTGAGAGCAGAACTCAGGCCTGTGGCTGGTGCCTCCAAGGGCCTCCATGCAGGTCTGTGGGGGAGGGGATGTGCCAGAGGCCAGGGTCCTGTGTGTAGCCTTTAGGGCACAGTGGAGAGGGAGCCTGCATTGGCTTGTCTGTGCTGTGGCCAGTGTTTAGCAGGCCTGGGTTTGGGTTTGAGGTTTTCTCTCTGCTGTATATCCAACCTCCCCATCGCCGCAGCTTCATCCCGACCAGCAGAGCAGTCCCAGGATTGACTTGGGGCGATAGTAGGGGACCCACCCTGCCCTCCCTGGGGACAGGCACCCCTCAGCAAAAAGGCTCTCATCGCCTTGGGAAGGGCCCCAGCTTGGCCCAACTAGACACCCGCACGTGTGCTCATGGCTGTCAGCCTTGCCCACCCCTCCTCCACCCCTGCAACCTCCTAAGTCTTTACTCTGCCAGGTACTTTCCCCCGGTAATAGTAAAAAATATAGTTACAGTGGTCCGCAATGGATCTTTTTTTATTTGGTCTGTAAATATATTTATCTAAAAAATGTTACATGTTGTGACATCTAGATATTGCATGAAATACCTTTATGGCAGAGGTTAAAGTAACCTGAGATCAGAGCAGTCCCAGAAAATAGGGACCCCTGGCAGCCAAGCCAGGCCCACAGGGAGTGCAGAGGTCACGACGGGAGGCAGGGGTCCTGGCAGTGCCAGGTCGTCATCGTGGGTATGGCCGGTGTGGGCCGCTGCTCATGGGTCGGTGGGTCTACAGTGTTGCCGAGCAGGGGCCCAGCCAGCAGCCAGTGGCCATGTGCAGCAGGTACCTGCAGGATCTGAATCAGAGGCCTCTCCACGGGCATGCAGGAGGACCGAGGGGTGTAGAGGTGGGGACTCGGGCAAGGGACGCCATAGCCGCAGTCTTCTCGGCGGGTCACTGGATTCTGGTTTATTCAGTAATCACAACTCCTGGCCATGCAGGTGAGGCCAGAGATGGTGCCCATGACCGGGAGACCCAGCCACTGCAGGCTAAACCACTTTCTCTCCGCGTCTGCAGCTCTTTTCTGTTTCTCCATCATACTTGCCTCCCAGCCCTGTAGTCCTGCCTCTGTTATCCTAGGCTTGTTTCACTGTATTTTTCTCTTCTTGCTGCTCATGGCCACAGTCATCATCACTAACATCTGCTGAATGCCTGCTATGAGTGAGGCACCGTGCAAAGCGCTTCCTGTGGACACTCGCATCTTTTCCGTCCTCTCTTTCCAGACCTTCTGTTCTAAAGACTCAGCCCTGGGAGCCCCTGAGCACCATACATGGGTGGCGTGTGGGACTCCCTACTTCCCAGAGGGAGAAGGCAGAACCTGGGGGCTGGGGAAGACCCAGGAGGCTCATGGGCGCCTCAGCCCTCATTTGACAGATGGGAAACTGAGGCCCTGAGCGGATGAGGGTCTTGTCTGCAGTCCTGCAGCTCGTGTGCAGAATCCAGCCCAGGCCCCACCCAGCGCCTGGTCGTGCACTGCCTATCTTTCTGGATGGAAATCCTCTTTGCCCTCAGCTTCAGGGAGGGCCTCCAGGACCCGAACTGTGAGCCTCAGGGCCGAGCAGTGCTCGTCACCATCTGTCTCTTCCACTGTTACCCTGTGCGTCCACCCTAGCCAGGCCGGGTCAGGCAACAGCAGGAGCCGGTGGGAGCCAGACAGAATCATAGGGGTGCTGGACAGACTGACATGAACAATTCCAATCATTTTAAAACATCGAAGGGTTGAGAGAGTTTCAATAGTTGGAAACTGGCAGGAAGAGAGATGAGCTGGTGGTCCTGGGCAAGGAGGCCCCCCCCTCCTCGTGGTTTCCCTGCCATCCGTCCCCGATGCACGCCTGTGAGCTCCTTCATGTTTCCCTCCCAGGGCATCTTAGACTGGTCTCTGCTCTCGGTGACCAAGGTGGAGACAGCAAGGATCTCCCCATGTGGAGGAGAAGGTGGGAGATTTGAGCCACATGACAGTAATGACCACGTGCTCTGTCTGGCTCACGCTGGCCTTCCTCGTGCCTCACCCCATGGCTGGCACCAAAAAAGAACACATTGCCCTGCTGCCAACACTGTGGGCACTTTCAGGCAGCATCCAAGCTGCCGCAGCCCATGTCCAAGGTCAGCACGTAACTGGCCATCCCTGATCTGAGGTCAGCGTCAGGGTCTGTAATACTGCCGTGTACATAAATGCACCCGGCTGGGCTGGCGAGGATAGAGAAGGGCCCCTTGGAGGAAGGAGAGGGTACCCTTTCCTGACTCCTGACTCACACTAGCAGACATGCAGGAATAGACCAGCCCTGTGTGATGTGCTGGAGAGGGTGGAAACTTTGACGTCAGACCGGTCTGAATTCACCTGGTAATTCTGGCTCCCCTTGCTGTGCAGCCTTGAGAGAGTCATCTAACCTCCCTGTGCCACGCTGGCCTCATCTGAAAAATAGAAATAATAACCCTTCTGGGACTTCCCTGACAGTCTAGTGGTTAAGACTCTGCGCTTCCACTGCAGGGGGCACAGGTTCGATCCCTGGTCGGGGAACTAAGATCCCACATGCCACGCGGTACGGCCAAAAAATAAAAAAGAAATAATAAGCCTTCCCTTAAGGGTTGTGAGAAGCTTTAATGCAATAATGCTTGTAAAATGTTCATACAGGACCTCACAATGTCCATTATGCCCCAAGCATTCTCTGTAAACATTCTGCGGTCATTGAAAGGAAATGTGCAAATTCATTTTAAAGTATGACTGAATTGTGAATTTATTATGTATTTTTCCAACTGATGAAGAATAAAGGTACCAAGATTATGATACAGGGGAATCAGGAAATGTTTTGATATTAAAAAACCATCCTAGGTCCATATGGACTGATGCAGAAATACAGACAGCATAGAGTTAAGTGAAAAAGCAGATGGCTGAGCAGAATATATAGTAAAATTACATTTATGGCTTTTTAAGTTCCAAATGCTGGGCATATGCTTTGGGAATTTTGGGAAGGAGACACAAAAAGCTGTCATTTGAGTTACCTCTGGGGAGTCGGCTTGGAAATCCTGGAATTGGGAAAGATTTTTCTTTTGACCTTACCCTTTTGGTCATATGTGAGTATGGGTTCTATATGAAAACAATTGTAATTTAAAAGTTAAGGAAACCGACTTAAGCAAGCACATTGGCAAATGCTCACAAGAAAAACATCGAAATAAAAAAGGGTCCTCTACAAGCTTGGAAGCCAGCGCTCTGGACAGACAGACTTCCAGAAACGGGGCTCTGTCCTTGCCGGGCTCCCTGCCCCCCTGCTCCCCCTTGGCCCCTGCAGTGCACGCCTCACCACGCAGGGGTGGGTACCTCTGCCCGCAGCAGCCGCAGAGACGAGCCTGGGTGCAGGTCCGCCCGCAGGCTGGGCTCGCAGGCGTGGTGCTGACAGTGGATGAGGCAGCCGGGCTCCCCCGGGTTGGCAAGGGCTGACCTCCTCACCACAGCCTTTCTCCGCTTTACACCTCGCAGAGCCAGGCCGGGGGAGTCGCTGGAGGATCTTGGCTGGATGAGTGGGCGGCTGCCCCACTGCCTCAGAAGCCATTAATCTTGTGTCTCCTCGGCCTCCCACCCCCGCTGCCCTGGCACAGACGGACTCGGGAAAGGACATGAAAGGGGCCCTGGGCTTCTCTCTGTGGTGGACCGTGACCCTGGAACATACCATCTGGCTTTTCTGTGTGTCTTCTGACACGAATTCCCCAGGTCGGGACACATCAAATAGAGCTGTGTCTGGTGACATTTCTCATTGTTATTCCTTTGGCGGGGCCTTCTGATTCAAGGTCACAGGTAGGTGCAGCCTCCAGAGGCTGCCTGCGGGACCAGGGGCCTCCCGTCCTGTGGATGCCTCAGGAGGGGGCAAGACCCTACTCACCGCCCCAGGCAGGCCAGTCCCACGGGGCCAGGCCTGGCCCCAGAACTTCCTGGTGCTACCAGCTCTGGGCTTCCTTCCCTGCAGTCTGACTCTTCCCACACAAAATAGCCAAAGTGCCAGGTACCCAATCTGGGGTGTCAGCAAATGTGTAGAGTTTGACCTTGGCCCTGGGAATATCGGCTTTAGTCTCAGATCCGTATTTGCTTTAGGAAGGCAGAGGTTGCTGGCTTTAGAGTAATTCCAAAACAGAGTGATTTGGGGTAAAGTAATTTTGTGCAAAGGAGAGGGTCTTTTTTTTTTTTTGGCTGCGTTGGGTCTTCGTTGCTGTGTGCGGGCCTTCTCTAGTTGCGGCGAGCAGGAGCTACTCTTCATTGTGGTGCGCGGGCTTCTCATTGTGGTGGCTTCTATGTTGCGGAGCACAGGCTCCAGGCGCGCGGGCTGCAGTAGCTGCATCACGTAGGCTCAGTAGTTGCCGCACCCGGGCTCTAGGGTCTGCAGGCTCTAGAGCGCAGGCTCAGTAGTTGTGGCGCACGGGCTTAGTTGCTCCATGGCATGTGGGATCTTCCCGGACCAGGGATCAAACTCGTGTCCCCTGCATTGGCAGGCAGACTCTTAACCACTGCACCACCAGGGAAGTCCCAAAGGAGAGGGTCTTTGGTTAACCTAGATGTTTGGTACTCAAAGTTGGACTATCTTCTGAGCAGTGAGTTCTCCATCACTAGGAGCATGTAAGTGGAAAGGGGACCTGTTTGGATTGAGCTTGCTGTTGTACACTTTGCTCTTTAGCAAAAACCCCTTCGTTTCATATCGGTGGGGAGGAGACGGTGCACCTGCACGGGGCCACATTGGACAACATCTCACTTTTTTACTTCTGATCTTTCCAGCATGGGGCAGCACCTCCTGAGCTACCTTGCACTTACTGGAAAGTTGGTTCAATAACCCTAATAGCTAACACATATCTATGTGTTTAACTATGTGCCAGGCACAGCACTACATGCTTTTACCTACTTTTCGTCTTTGAATCTCAACAGTACTGCAAGGTAGGCACATATATTTTTCTCATTTGACAGATGAGAAGGCCGGGGCTCAGAGAGGTTGAGTAGCATCCCCAAAGTCACAGAGCTAATAAAAGGCAAAGCCAGGATTTGAACCCAGATCCACCTCGGAGTCCACTCTGCTGGACATACTTGTAGATGACAAATGGCTCCCTCTGTATTCTTTGCTCCCCGTTGGAAATTGTTTGGTTCTCCTTTTTGTCACTGTTTACGCTATCAGAGTTTAAAGTCAGTCAAGAAACTGGGTGGTCTCTGCTTTGCTGCTTCCTGCCTTGGCAGGCCTAATGGCTGGGAGGAGGGCAGGGCTACAGGGGAGGGGGTCTGAGAAGAGGACTCTCTGGGCAGCACTCTTGCCACATGAGGGCATTCACCTGGGGTAGGGGGTGCTTAACGTCAGGCACCTCATTCAGCATCAGCCTTCCCAGGCCCCAGATACACATGCTCATCCAATCGTTGCAATAACGCAGTGGAGCAGAAGCTCTCCCGTGCCTCGCTGCACAGACACTGAGACTGATGCCCAGATTGGCTGCGTGGTTGATCAGCTAGTGGACAGTGGAGTCAGATTCAGATCAGATCAGGATCTACCTGATTCCTAACTCAGTCTCTCCACCGCCATCCTGCATATTATAGAGATCAGTCTCTGCTCTCTTGTTGAGGGGATATATGGGGAAACAGAAGAGATGCAGTTCCATAGGTGAGTGAGGGATTATTCTAATCCTCCTTTTCCAGATCAAGACCGTGAGGCCCCAGAGTGTCTTGTTGAAGTCAGAAGTTGGGGACCAAAGTTACCACCAGGCCCCTCCTTGTCCCCCGTCTCCGGTCTGTTCTCTTTGCAGAGGGGTCCACACAGTAGATGCTGGTCATTTGGAAGGAAATGGTCACATGGCTGTGTGCAAGGGGAGGAAACTGGATGATGTGTTGGCTGGCTGGTTGTTTTTTGCTTGTTTTTAAATCAGTACTCACATCCTGATTTAAACAGGTGGAATGCTTTGGCCAGTCCAACAGGAAGTGCCCTGTGGCGGAGTCTGAGGCCCTAGCTTAGCCCCTTTGGTAGATCTGTCATCTTAACTAGTCAGCCTCTGAGCCTCCATTTTCTCATCTGTATAATGCGGATAATATCACCCCAGCTCACCGGGTACATGTGAGGGTTAGGTGAAATCAAGTCTCCAACAACGGTGAGATTCGACTCCCTGGGAGGTACAGCCTAGCAGTGCCTCCATCCCTCACTCCTCCTTGGTGGGCCCCACAGTCTGCATCATCTCTGAATTTGCCCGCTGGTGGAGAGTCTTCTTCCTACGGGGGTGATGTCATTTTTAATGTAGCCAAGGTCATATGGAGGCAAGTGTAGGGAATTAACTGGGTGACGAAGCGATTCTTGATTACAAGGAAAAGTGAGGATGTGACTCTGTCTCAGGTAATCTAGCTCTCAAGGCAGTTCCCAAGAGGCGTTTTAAAAAGGCTTTGACCAAAGACAGCATCGCTGGGAACTGGGAAGGGATGCCCAAGGTGACCACGTGGAAGGGGACAGCACTCTCCAGGTGTATAAATATCGGTTGGTCTCCTGACTTCACAGTCACACTCCGTTGCTTCTGACGAGCTGCCCCCGTTGGCAGAGCAGACATGGGGCGGGGGGGGGGGGGGACGGGGGGCTCATGCAGGCATCCAGGGGAACTTGGGTAATTGTGGCAGCCACGGGTCAGTCTCAGTCCCTGCTCCATGCAGAATAAGTAACGGCCCAGCAAGATGCCTATAACTTTCTCGTTTTACCAGCCAAACCTGCAAATTACCTAGCAGAACCCATGCTGCTTTGGCCAGGAAGGCCAAATGAGCCGGAGCTTTGGAGAGTCTAGCGGGAGGCAAAAGGGAAAAAGGACACTCAGCCCCTCCCGACCCCCAGTACATCATTTGCTCTTGAGAATTAGCCTGGCAGTGGGAGCCCTAAAAATGGGCACTTAATTCCCCTTTTCTTGTACTGCCATTCCCTGGCATTTTGCTTCTGGGAAAACTTCCAGAGAAACTGTTCTGGGAAACGTAGAAATTCGGAAGTTTTGAATAAGAAAATAGCAAGCCAAGAACATAACTTGGGGAGAAAGGCAGAGTACGGGGGCAGAGAACCCTGAATAGTGGCAGGTGGACCTCAAATGCTGGTCTGAAGACGGTTAGAGATCAGAACAAAATGGGAAAGGAGCAGTACCACGAACCTCCCACTTCAAGGGCAAGATTGTCCTTTATTGTGAGATTATTGCTTTCCTCATTTGGGGTGCTAAAATGGCTTTTCTTTTTTCATTTTTTATTTTTAAATGGCTCTTCTTTTATGAAATGATGGTCATACTAGGTTCTTTTTTTTTTTTTTATTAACATTCTTACCTGACAAAATAGTCAACCTTGTACTGATTCCCAAATTTGGTGGTAGTAGGGTAGAGTGAGGTTCATTCTGTGAGACTGAAAGACGGGGAACCACTGGCCTAGAACACAGAACCCAGACACCAGCTGTCCTCAGGTTGGACCACGGGTTCTGCAGGGAACCTGGGGCAGCAAGTGCAGACACGGGAAACTAGTGCTCGCACCTGATGTTTTTCAAGGGGAGGCTCCTACGAGATGGGGCTCCGTCCACCCAGGAATCTTCTTCCCCCTTGAAGCTCTGCTCTTTGTGCTGTTCAAAGGGCAGCTGACTAGAAGTCACAGAGAGAGGAGATTTCTTCTCGGCTGTGGCCAAGTGCTGCTGAGAACGCTGTCTTCACCCTCCCTGGATTCCACCCGAAGGTCTGGCCTCCTGCGAGGCATCGGCAGCTGTGTGTCTGAGAAGAAAGGCTCCTGTTACCCTTTGTGGTAATGGCAGTTCAGGGCCAGGCCACTGTTGAGGCCAGCATAGCCCCAGATATTCACGTGGGAGGATCGAGAGGAGAAAAGCAAGCAACTCCTTGCGTCAAAGGAGAAGGGAACAATAAAGGAAAATCTGAAACAGACTGGGAATTGTCATCCATGAAAGAGCATGTCTTCTTAATCCCCACTCCAGCCTTTCCAGCTTGGAAGACTTCAGATTAAAGGGCCATGGTGAATAGTGACCACAGTGACACATTACTTCAGAGAGCACCCCAGGATTTAGGTTGGGGGTGGCTCCACTTTCTGGGCAGTGGGTGGGAGCAGATCCTACAGCCCTCTTCGATTCTGACCCTCAGCTACAGCACTCCTTGAAGCATTCGTGGAACTTAGGGACTGCAAGATGCTCTCGGGGAAAAAAAGGTTTCTGTGGCTGTATTAGTCAGGGTTCTCCAGAGAATCAGAACAAATAGTGAGGGTGTATGTGTGTGTGTGTGTGTGTGTGTGTATCACACATATAGATACAAGATACACACACACACACACACACACACATATATATACATATATATGTATATATAAAGAGATTTTAAGGAATTGGCTCATGCAATTACAGATGCTGACAAATCCCAGCAGTCAGCTAGTCCAAAGGCCTGAGAACCAGGAGAGCTGATGGTGTAGTTCCAGTCCAAATGCCGACAGACTGGACACCCGGGAAGAGCTGCTGTTTCAGTTTGAGTTTAAAGGCAGGCAAAAGCTGATGTCCCGGTTTGAAAGCAGTCAGGCAGGAAGAGTTCTCTCGTACTTGGGAGAGGCCCTTTTTGTTCTATGCAGACCTTCAACTGATTGGGCGAGGCCCACCCACATAAGGGAGGACAATCTGCTTTACTCAGTCTACTGATTCAAATGTTAATCTCATCCAGAAACACCCTCACAGAAACAGCCAGAAAAATGTTTGACCAAATATCTGAGCACCTTGTTGTCCAGTCAAGTTGACACATAAAATTAACCATCACGTGGTCAGAAGAACTTGGGATACTCTGTATACTATAGCTGTGTCTTACACCTTCCAGTGTGTGTTAGTATATTAAAGGTTCTGAGAAGTTCTGCAGTTAAAAAAAACCTATTTGACTTGTTCACCCAAGTGTTCTGCTTATTTATTTGACAATGATTTTTTTCTTTCTTTTATTTTTGTGGAGGTGGTGTGGGGAACAGACAAGATACCTGTTAAAATCTCATGTAACTAGATTCTGTGGACCAGGCAGTGGGAAACACTGCCCTGGAGACATTAGTTGAGACATCACTGGTCCTCAGAACTTCCTCTGCCATAACTGCATCCCTGCCAATATTTGATTTTGGCTTCTTGGGCTTCTCTTCCCTGCTCTCCCCCATGCTGTGCTGGCACAAAGGTGGCCTGTCCACGATTGGGGCTATTGTGCATGTAGAAGATTTCACGCACTATCGTGGTCAAACTGCAACCAAAAGTAAAAGGACTTAGGAGAGAACTTTCTGAGAGTTCTTAATTAGGTGGCTTTTCTTAGGTACTTACCAGTGCTGGCTTGCTGCTAAGTGCCTTATTTATATGAATGATCTCATTTAATTGTTCCAACCACCCTTTGAGTTAGGAACTGGTATCTCATTTTACAGATAAAGAAATAGGCACGGTGGGAGTTCCCTGGCAGTCCAGTGGTTAGGGCTCTGCACTTCCACTGCAGGGGGCATGGGTTCAATCCCTGGTTGGAGAACTAAGATACCGTATGCCACGTGGCGCAGACAAAAAAAAGAGAGAAATAGGCACAGAGTTTCCATTACTTTCTAGCAAATGGGAAGTCAGTATTTGAACATGGGTTCTGGAGCCCATGTGCTCCAGAACCATGCCCTTTACCACCGTGCTACCCTGATTTGCAATGTGTGACTGGGAAACCTTTAGGAAAAAAGGAAGCAAAGTTCTCACAGGCATGTAGTTTGAAATCGGTCTATTGATGGCAAAAGAGAAAATTGGAGAGATTAGGGAAGGGGAGGAAGATAATGCCAGTTAGGGAAGAGAGACTGTGTTTGTAAAATGTGCTCATGTTCCAGAGGGAAAGGCAGAAGCGCCGCAGCTTAGAATGTCCTGGCCCACGGTCCCCCTTGCTGGTGACAGACAGACCCTGCTCAGCTGTGTGTTTCACTTGGTGCAGGAACGGCCTGGTGCCCTTGGAGATGATCCCTGAGAGCGCCAGTGGGCTGAGGTGGTAACAGGCAGCAAGGTCCTGCTAACCGGGAGCAGGACTTCTGGTCCAATCATAGGCCTGGCTTGGACAAGCTGGGTGCTCCCAAACATCTGGCGTGCTGTCTGCCTATCTGCTAAGTGAGCAAGGCAGCTGCATCCGATTTGGCACAAGGGTATTCCACGGAGGAGGAGCGGTGTGTGTGCATGCGTGTGTGACCATGTCTGTCTTCAGCAGTCGGTGCCCATCAGGGAGGGGCTGGCTCCTGCCACAGAGGTGCCCACAGGAGTGTGTCTGCATACTTGTGTACACACCACACATAAATGTGTTCCTGCATCACCCGGTACTTTTAAGTTATTTCAATTATATTATAAGTATGTATTATACTGTATTATATCCTTGTTAATCATCTGTCCCTCCCAAGACAATAAAAGCTGCCTGCGGTCACAGACCTTATTTTCACTGCCAGGGAGTATCCAGAGCACTGAAGTACCCAAGAAATATTATGAATGAATGAATGGATGAATGGACAGACCACTAGGTATAATCTTTTAGTAAATTGTCCTGAAATTTACACCTTCATGTGGACTGCGCCCCTTCAGCAGAGCCCTTCGGAAACTTCAGTTAGCTCTCTCAGCCTTCTTCCCCTTCCCCTCTCCTTTCCCCTCCCCACCCCTCCCCTCCCCTCTCCTATCCTCCCTTCCTCCCTTCTGTCTCCCCCCCACCCTCTCCCTCCCTTCCTCCTCCTCCCCTTCCCCTCCTTCTCCCTCCCCTTCCTCCTTCCCTTCCAGTTCTCCCTTCTTCCCCTCCCTCTACCCTTCCCTCTCACCCTCCCCTTCTCCTCTCTTCTGTGCCCCCTCCCTCTCCCTCCTCCTCTCCCCCACCTCCTCCTCTCCTCTCCTCCCCCTGCCACTCCCCCTCCTTTCTCTGTCCCCTCCCTCCCTTCCCCCTCCTTTTCCCCCTCCCCTCCCCCTCCTTCCCTCCCTTCCCCCTCCTTTTCCCCCTCCTTTTCCCCCTCCCCTCCCCTCATCTCCCCTTCCCTCCCCCAACTCCTCCTCCCCCTCCCTCGTCTCCTCTTCCCCCTCCCTCTTGCTCAGTTTCCCCTCCAGGTCCCTGGTGCTCAGAGTCATCTCTGGCTTCAGCCCAGCCTCTTGAATATCCTTAATGACGATTTTTACCTTTTTTTCTAAGAGACAGAAGTCATTTGGAACCAAGCATATGAGCTGGTTTGTTGGCCAAGTTGGTCACTAACCCAGAGATGATAAATGAGTGTAGTAGTAATCAGACTAATATATTTTTGACTCTTAATACCTTTTTGAAGACGGCCCAGCGCCCAGAGGGTGGGATGAACTGCCTTCTAAGTTTCCTCTTGAGGTGGTTTGGGAGCTTGGATGCTGAGTTTATGGGCATGACCAGAAGAGGGTAGAGTCTTCCCAGCAGTTTTTCCTAGTGAACCTGGGGGTGAGGCTCTGTGAACTTCAGCAAACAGATCCCAGAGGGGAGAGGGAAGTGGACAAAGCCCAGAATCTCCAAGGGCCTGCTTTGGTCAGGTTGGTAAACCAAGGTTAATTTAGCTCTTCCTCTCTGCCAAGCCTTCCCTCCGCCTTTGATGTGTCACTGTGGGACCTCGGCAGCGACTCCTCCCACTCTGATTTCCTCTCTCCTGGGCTTGCATCTTATTCCACCCTGTGCTCACTACCTGCCTGGGAGAGCAGCTACCCAGGAAGCCAGGCCCTTCTCCTGTGATGGATGGACCCCCACAGAGGCAGAGGTTGGCCCTGCTACCCCTGGGCATAGTTAGAGTGGGACAGAATGGCTGTGCCCTGCCTCACAGACTACCTCTTGCTGGGCAGGCCCTTCATTCTGTCTACAGCGCTGGCCCTTGAGCTGCATTGCCACTTTCTGCCCAAGCTCCGGGAGCCCTGATCCTGGGGCACTGGGCACTGAGCCTGGTTTGGAGCCATTGCCCCTGCTGCTGCTCTCACAGCTTAGCACAGAGCCTTGCACGCTCCCAGCCAAGGCTGTTTGAGATCTTCACAAATCCATATCAAAGCATCCATATTAAATGCCTCATTAATATAATTTTTATTGTAAAAATTACTTGGAAAGGTTGAAAAACATTTGGAATTTCAGGAATGCAAATAACTCATTGAATTTACAATAGACTCTGATTTCTTGGAAATCATTAAGCCAACTCAGATATTCTTACTAAAAAAAAACAATCTAACCTACCGATTATTTTCAGATGTGATGAAATGTTTATGAATAAATCATTAACGAGGCAAGTTGACACCATGTTATGCTTTGTGGACATTTAATTAAACATTAAAAATTTTTTGATTTTGCATTTTTTTCCTTTTCATATTTGGGGATTAATAATATTTTGCATATTTCAAATATATGAAGGTCTTTGAAAAAATTCACAGGCCAGAGGCTCTGTGTATATAGAGCTGAGTGGACAAACCGACCCTGTTCCACCCTTGGGAGTTACAGGGTAGGGAAGGGGCAGGAGGGGGAGGTGGGGAAGGGGAAGGTGATGGCTGGAGAAGCCCAGGGTCTCTGAGAGCCAACTGGGGTGGAGCTAGGGCTAAGAGTCAGGGCTGTGTTCTGGAGTCTTCTCTGATTGTTAGTTGATCTCATCTGTAAAAAGGCATTGAAGCCTTGTTCTGTTGCCTGGGGTGCTTCTCCTCTGACCTTCCAGACAGCCATTTAACTCCCTCCCTCTCTTCAGTCAAGACCTTACTCAAATGTCATCTTAGTTAAAATGGTACCTCATCCTTCTCCAATATACGATGCAGTGTTAAGAAGCCATTAATACTATGAAGACAAATAAATCAGGACAAGGGAGTAGGGAGTGTCCATTGTCGTGCATTAGTTTATTTACTTGCGTGTGGTCTGTGTGGACCCTTTTCCTGAGTGGGACTGTGTTTTGTTCATGGCGGCGTCTCCAGCTCCTTGGACAGTGTCTGGCACCTAGTAACTCCACATGGTAAATACTTGTTGGCTCCATAAATGAGCGAATGAATGATCTTTGTCTGCCTGCCTCCAGTGGCTGTTAGGAGAATCAGGTGAGAAGAGATGCACTCTTCAAATGATAAACTAATGTACCAGGGGCCCCAGGAGTCAGAGCACATTTTCTGTTTGCAGAGGGCTTTCCAGGTGTTCACTACGTGGCTCACAGGACAGCAGTTCTCAAACTTCCATCTTGGTAACAGTCACTTGGAGAACGTGTTGAAGTGCAGGTTGAAGCCTCACACCCAAAGATTCTGATTCCACGGGTCTGGGGCAGAGCCCTGGCATCTGAATTGAACAAACTTTCTGGGTGATACTGATGCTGCTGGTCACCAGACCACACTGAGAGAAGCCCTCACCGAGCACTAGCTGTAACTTTCGCTTCATTTCGCAGATCAAGACAAGAACCCAGAGCCCCTGGGCTGTCTCAAGCTGGAATGCAGTGTGACTCCAGAGCCCATGGTTCCAAAGTTGTTGGCAGGTGGGAATGGGGCTGCCCCTCTGAAGGTCCCAGGAGCCTGCACTGAGAACCGTGACTCTGGCTTGGTACCCCTGGGTGCTGGAGTTCTAGTTGGCCTATTTCTTCTTTTTAGACCAGAGGATTTGGGAGCTGCCAACCACACAGGCAGCTCAGGGCGTACACCAGGTCCTGCGAGGCCAGCCAGGCCACTGGGCCTGATTCACACTCAGCCTGAACATCGATAGGGGCTGAACTGTCTTGGAGGAGCAGGTCTGGGTGCGCCCAGGAGGTCAGAGGTAACCGGTTGCTGCCTGAAGACCTTGGCACGGGGCACAGAAGTGCTGGCATTAGAAGCTGAACAGCCCAAAGCGAATGAGCCCAGTGTGGATGGAGGCAGCTGATTGGCTGCTTCTCTGAAGCAGGACAGATCCTCCCAGCCTGATCTGCTTGCGCAAAGGGCCCGTGAATTCCTCTGGTGCAGGCCCTGGCTGGGTGACTGTTGACACGGGCCTGTGGGTCCTGGCTGCCCAGCCCTCTCACAGACACCAGGTAGCACGTGGTGTGCAGGTCACAAATGCACCAGTAATCTTCGAGGACAGGGTATCTGGCCACAGTTACTCACATCTGCAGAGCAGACTTGGGACCCCCGAGTCATGAGGCCTGTTTGAGGGGCCATCAGGACTTGGCCCAAAAAGAGTGCAGGTGGCCGTTGCCAGAACTCTGGCCTCACTCATTGATTCGTTCTTTTTTTTTTTTAATAAATTTATTTATTTAATTTATTTTTATTTTTGGCTGCGCTGGGTCTTGGTTGCTACGCCCAGGCTTTCTCTAGTTGCGGCGAGCGGGGGCTACTCTTCGTTGCGGTGTGCGGGCTTCTCATTGCGGTGGTTTCTCTTGTTGTGGAGCAGGGGCTCTAGGCACGCGGGCTCAGTAGTTGTGGCACGCGGGCTCAGTAGTTGTGACGCACGGGCTTAGCTGCTCTGCGACATGTGGGATCTTCCCAGACCAGGGCTCGAACCCGTGTCCCCTGCATTGGCAGGCGGATCCTTAACCACTGCACCACCAAGGAAGCCCCACTGACTCATTCTTTTGTTCATTCCACAAAAATGTATTAGGCACCTTCTATGAGGACACCAAGATGAATAAGACAGTCCCTGTCCTCAGGGAACTTAACCAATAAATGATGCCCCAAGGCACAAGCACTTACAGAGCAGCAAGCAGCCATTGAGTGCACAGTGCTACACGCAGCAGACACCCAGTAAATCTCTGTTGAAGAGAGAGGTGCAGGGGAACATTGAGGAGGGAGTGAGAATGGCGCAAGGGAAGGCTTCTTCTCTAAGGACAAGGGAAAAGGCATTCCAGACAAAGGTGTGAGAGTCATAAAATATTCGGGGAGTGCCAAGAAATTTGGTGTGAGTGTCAGTGTAGAGGAGAGAAGTAAGAGCTAACTTTTATTAAACACTGAGTCCCAACCAGGCAATGTTCTTACACATGCTCTTAACCCTCAGGCGATGCCAATGTATAATGGGAGTGATAGCAATCTCTTTAACCCTTGGAGATTGCTATCACTCCCATTATACAGTTGCATAGCCCGAGGCCCAGAGAGGTTAAGTTAATGCTCCAGGCCATGCCGGGAGTAAGTGGTAGAGCCAGGTGTTAAACCACTCACCAACTGGTACTTAATCAATCTGAGCCTGGATTTCTCCATCTGTAAAATGGGATACCCAGGCTTCTCTTGCAGGTCTCCTGGAGGGATTAAGAAAGCTATGCATGAATGCACATGGAAAATCTGTGAAAAGATACAAGATTCACAAAAAAAACTTGGTAGCAGGGGTTACTGTGGGGAGGCTGTTAGGGGACCAAGAATTAGGAGAGGGGGAATAACATACTAGTCTCTGGATCACTTGTTGGGCTCTAGTGTGTAAAGGTTAAGTGAAAAGGAACCTTAAGGGGAAGGAGTTGGGGTGAGGGTTCAGTCTGGGAGGAGAAAGAGAGTTGAGGCTGGTATCCCTAGAGCAGGGATGGCATTTGTCTGCAGCGGACAATCCCCCTGCACCCCTGCCCCTCTCCTTGAGGGGCAGGACACTGTGGCGACAGGCCTCCTCCTTCGTACAGTGTGTACATTTTATCTCTGCAGACTTCTTGCAGACTTGGTTTAAAGATCTCAGCTCAATACCATTAGTGTATATCTGCAGAGGGCCCTTTGTAAAATTGATTAGAAAGTGGGCTTTTGCATGTGGGGTGGGAGTGGGGGGGACCTAATCGGATTTGAGCACTAGATGGTATCTAATTCCCTGCATCTAGCAACTGGCTTGGGGACCTCCCTGGGAGCCAGGGCCCCTAATTTGGTTTGCGAATACATTAGCCAAACAAGCTGAGGGGGCTCCTTTGGGGAGAGGGTTTGGTGGGGACGAGGCAGGGAGATGGTGGGAAGGCTGAGGAAATGAAAGAGGTGCTTTCTGCGCAGGTCCTGGGTGTAGCTGTACCCAACATTGCCAAGGGTGTGCATTTTTGATGGTTTTAGCCAGTCCGGGAGAATGAAGCCAACTTTTAAAGGGACTTGCATTGCTTGCCAATTTATCTTGTTTTCATTTTACAAATTTTTTTAAAAGTAATATTCACATGTATAAGCAAGAAAGTCAAAGAGTTTGCGAGTATAGGCAATGACTGGTAAGTTATTCTTTCTCCCATAATCCTTGGTTCCACAGACAGCCTTCCCAAAGTAACCACTGTTACCAAGTTTTCTATGAATCTTATATGTTTTCTCAGATTTTCCATGAGCATACAGAGCTTTCTTAACGCTTCCAGCAAACCTGCAAGGGAGCCTGGAGAAATTGAGGCTCAGATTGGTAAAATGCCAGTTGGTGAGTGGCAGGGCCAGGATCCAGATTGTCAATGGTCTGGCTTTAAATCCTGGAGTCTTTTCATGGAATCGTGTACCAGTCCTGAAAAGAGAGGGGACTGCTTAAAGCTAAACCCTTGGATTTTTACTTCTCCAGCTCTTCTCTTGAGTCCACTCATGTGCTGTCATTTGGTCCACTTTTACTCAAGAATCTTCAAAACAGGATGGAAACTTGCAAGGGCATCTTGGTGGGAGACTCCAATTCGACAGCCCTCATGAGACTGCCTTGAGTGAATCCTTGTCTGTTTTATCAGGATATGGTGGGCGGCCTCCTTCTGTCCCCTTCCCTACCAGGCACTTGTGTGTGTGTGGAGGAGGGAAGAAATGTGTGCAAGTGGCAGTGTGGGCTGTAAAGTAAGTGTGGCTTCAGAACCCAGGGTCAGCGCCCAGCTTATTACAGATGGTACTGGTGCCAACCTCATAAGGTTCTTGGGAGGTCTGAATGGTATGATGGCATGGCACCTGGCCCATGGTAATGTCTCAATAAATATTAGCAATTATTAGTAATACTACCTAGGTAAACTTTCATATATTACTCATCTACTCTGTACAAGTTACCCCAACCAAAATATAAGAATAGTACTGTTCTTATACTGTTATTTACTATTACTTAATAGCTAATATTAATTAAATTATAATTCTGTTTACATAATAGAGCTTTTAAAGAACAGAATTAGTGTAATGATAGGCATACAAGAAACGCTCAATAAATGTGATTTTGCATTTTTTTCCCTTCCCTTTACCAGTTTTAAATCGAGATCTTGGTTCTCTTTTATCTCCATTCTGAATCTAATTTCTCTAGGGGAGAATGAGAACAGGGGAGTCAATCGCAGTCCAAGCTGTTTGGGGGGGACTGGGAAGTGCATGGGGTAAGGGGGCTAGGCTCCCTCTCCCCACAGTCTGTAGGGACCAGAAGACCTCAGCCCTGATGCTGAAGTGTAAAACCCAGAAGTATGTAACAGCTGGATTACGGGGCGATTATTAGCTTTGCTTAAAGATTTGCTGCTTACACAAGGATTAGCTGCGGGGTTCCTTTAAATAGCTGGCTTTGCTAATGCATTTGTACTGCAAAGAAAGGGGGTGGGGGAAAAAGGGGGACAGGACTGTGAGGCAGAAGGTCTTCGTTCTACGCCTGCTGCGTGACGGGCATTTTACCTCGTGGAGCCTCAGTTTCCTTGACGGAAATGAGAAGCGTCTGCCCTGAGGTGCCGGCAGGAGGACCGCCAACCGCTGTGTCAAGGCTGCGTTGCACAGCTAAGGCGCCCAGCTCGAACCGCAGCAGGGGGGACAGACCCGCCTCACGCGCTGTGGGTGTGATGCACCAGCCCAGCAGATGCTCCAGAGCCCCGCAGCTACCCCGCAAAAGCTCAGAGGTCCAGACGCCCTAACGTAGCCCCCAGGGATTTTCTGGAACTAGCCGCTGCCCACCTCTCCATCCAGATCTCCTGTCGTGCCCTCATTTGCCCCTGTCCTAGACTTTCCAGATTCCGATTCCTCGATGTATACTGCTGTTTCCCATCTGTGACTTGCACGTGGTGGTCCCGTTACCTAGAGGCCATTCCACACCCGCTTTCCGTATTGGCCTAGCGAACGCCTTACTTGTCCTTCAAGACAGCCTAGAGGACACCGCCTCCAGGAAGGCTTCCCTGACCCCCTTTCCCCTGAGGAAGGTTAGACACCCTTCCTCTCTGTTTCAGGAGTCCCCGTGCATAGGCATGTGTGACTCTATCAGAACATTACTGGACACTTTACTGTCAGCGTTCGCTTGCTTGTAGCTGCTATGAGCTGCTGAGATTAGGGGCAGGGTCCTTGTGTTTGACTCAGTAAGCTTGTAGTAAATGAAATTTTTTTTATGTGAGGTAAATGTGCTTCATCCCCAGGCACCACATCCCCCAGGAAGCATACAGCATGTCCTTAAGAACCAAAGCCTGGTGTTAGACTGTGGGAGTCGAAATTAATCCTGGCTCTACACCAGCTCTGTGACCAAATTACTTTGCCTCTCAGGTTCCCCACCCTTCATGTGGGACTGTAATAGTTCAGACCTCTTAGGGCTGCTGCTAAGATGAAGTAAGTGCTGCACTTAGAACAGGGCCTGGACGTTGTTCTGTGCCGGGCAGTGGATTTCATTCCGGAGGGCTCTGGAATCCTGCCCCTGCGGATCCTCCCAGCCCACCCTCACCCCCTCCCACGCCCCCAAGTTGCTGAGCTTGCCATTTCTCTCTCTCCCCTCGCTCCGGTGAACTTTCTCACTTCCCTCCCCACCACAACCAGTCAGCACGGAAGTAATCCAATTTTACTTGATTATTAGTCATTACTTTCTGCTGCTGTTTTTGTTTATTACTTTTTTAAAGCCTTCGAGATTTAATTGAGTTGATTGATTAGCACAATCACTGATTGGAAGGAGATACTCTGTAACCCTCTCCTCCCCCAGCCTGTACCTTTGCCCAGAGAGGACCTGGGCTGGTTGTTGGGGTCCAGGGCTCCTGCCCTAGGGACGCAGTGGCATGGCTTGGTGGGCTGGGAGCCAGGCACCTGACCCTACCTGGCTGAGTGATCTGCGGTGAGTTCCTTACCCTCTCTGAGCCTGAATTTCTTCCTCTGTAAAAAGGGGATTGAACTCAGTGAGCCTTCTGATCCTTTCCTGCCCAAAAATGCTATAAAAACTCTACATCTAAGTACCACCATCCCCCGCCCCTGCCCCCGCTCCCGCCTTGGTCTGTGAATCATTCATTCATTCAGCATCACTGAGACCCTGTGCCCAGCACTCAGCCAGGTGTTGTGGGATCCAGATGTGAGTGAGACCAGGGCCCTGCCTTCCAGGAGCTGGGGTGGGGATAGCCTGACAAGCAGCAGATTCCAGCATTTATAACTTACCTGTGTTCTAAGTTCAACAGGGTTTTGAGGGGAGTCCCTAACTCTGGAAAGCGGTAGAGGGGGTGACCTCAGTGCAAAGCAAAACAAAACAGACTGTGATGGGGGGCAGTGACCTTTATGGAGGTCACCCCTCTGTGCCAAGTACTGTGCTTAAGCCCTTTCTTCTCATTTCCTCTGTAATCCTCACAGCAAGCCTGTGACTACGGAAATGCAATAGCAATTTTACAGACGGGACACTTGAAGCTTGGTGGGGCTAAATGGCTTGCCTAAAGCCACACACCAAGTAAATGAGGTGCGAATGATATGAAAGCATGTCCTCTTTATATACTTTTCTACCATGTACAGTGTTCAATAGTTTGAGAAAGGGTTTTAAAATGTTCAGCTAATTTCCCCAAATATCACTTCTCTTTTCATTTTTTTGTACATTATCTTCCACGCATACCCTTTTTATGTTGTGAATATATACATCTCTCCAGTGCAAAGGCCCTGAGGTGGTGATGCCCTTGGCGTGTTTGGGGACGAGAAAGGAGGCCAGGATGGCTGCAATATGGGGAGAAGGGTGGAAGGTGAAGTTGGAAAGGCAGCCAGGGCTAGGGCATGAGGGCTTTGTAGACCTTGGTAGGGGCTGGGTTTTATTCCCAACAGGTTTTGCCATTGTCTTCCAGTTCCTGTTGTTTCAAAAGTCAACCCAGTGGATGTGACATTATTTACCAACACTGAGGTTGTTTCCAGGGGGCAGTGTGTGTGCATTGTGTGTGTGTGTGTGCACTCATGTGTGTTTGAAGTGAACACTACAGGTTGCATTTCAGGCATATGGCTATTGGCTTCTGGAACTTTCTTAGTCTAAAGCAGTAGGCATTGAGGTGACTGGTTTGGTGATTGATCATTTGTGTGACTAGACCAGTACGGCCAGGCTGTGACTTGTGGTGCAGAGAGGGGAAGGCACTGCAGCCAGCGGATGTGTGAGTGCAAAGGAGCAGAGCCAAGGAAGAGTAAGTCTTGTCCGGAGGCCTCTGGCCCTGAAGGAGCAGTGGGCGATGGGAAGGTAGATGCCACCTAAGGACAGTCAGCACGCGTGGCTCTTCACCTTCTCTTCAAGAGGCAAAGTTGGAGCTTTTACATTTTTTCCAGTTTTTTTTAAAAAGTAATTTATTTATTTTTGGCCGTGTTGGGTCTTGGTTGCTGCACGCAGGCTTTCTCTAGTTGCGGCGAGCGGGGGCTACTCTTCATGGCCGTGCGCAGGCTCCTCATTACGGTGGCATCTCTTGTTGCAGAGCACAGGCTCTAGGTGTGCGAGCTTCAGTAGTTGTGGCTCGCGGGCTCTAGAGTGCCAGCTCAGTAGCTGTAGCACACGGGCTTAGTTGCTCTGTAGCATGTGGGATCTTCCCGGACCAGGGCTCGAACCCATGTGCCCTACATTGGCAGGCAGATTCTTAACCACTGCGCCACCAGGGAAGTCCCCATTTTTTAAAAAACTTTTTATTAGGATAGTTTTGCTTTTGCAGAAAAATTGCAAAGATAGTGTAGACAGTTCCTGTATACCCCTGTCCAGCTTTCCCCGTCACTAACTTCTTACAACGTTATCATGGTACGTTTGTCACAATGATGAAAATGACATGGGGACACTACTATTAACTAAACACTGAACTTTGTTCAGGTTTCATTCATTTCCCACTGCTGTCCCTTTTCTCTTCCAGGACCCAGCTCACCACCCCACCCTGCATCCAATTGTCATGTCTCCTTAATATCCTCTGGTCTGTGACAGCTTCTCTGACTTTTCTTAGTTTTCATGACCTTGACAGCTTTGAAGCTTGCTGGGGTATTTTGCTTTTGCATTTTTAAACTTTCTATTTCCATCTGAAATCGTGACGTTGGGAATGCAGGAGTTGGAAGGGCCTGGGTTCAAATCCTGGCTGTGCCCCCAACCCAGGAGGTGACTGAGGAACCCTTCTATCCTCCGTTCCTCCCCCCTTACAGTGGGCGTGAGTTGCCTCCCGCTGGGACCTGGTGAGGGTTCACTGGATGGTTGCTTAAGTGCTCAGAAATTCAGGTTTCATTTTCGTTTTCATTTCGATGGACACCTGCTGGGACTGATTGCCCTGAAGACCTTGTTCACTTCCTCTCCAGGAGCCAGGGTTGTGAAATGCCAGAGCGAGCAGGATGGCCGGGAAGGTGTGACAACTTTGTCGGAAGCTGACACTTTGCAAAGCTTTTGAAACTAAGATCCTGACTTGATCCCCACAGTAACTCCATGAGGCAGCAAGATGGGTTAACCCTGTTTTATTTTATTTATTTATTTTTAATTAATTAATTTATTTATTTGTCTGTGTTGGGTTTTCGTTGCGGTGCGCAGGCTTCTCGTTGCGGTGGCTTCTCTTGTTGCAGAGCACGGGCTCTAGGCACGCGGGCTTCAGTAGTTGTGGCGCACAGGCTTACCTGCTCTGTGGCATGTGGGATCTTCCCACACCAGGGCTCGAACCCATGTTCCCTGTATTAGCAGGCGGATTCTTAACCACTGCACCACCAGGGAAGCCCCAGGGAGTGTTTTCATTTTGTAATGCGGGTTTGTTTGTTTTTTTTCTTTAAGTGATTTCATTTTTAACCCTTGAATTACCTGTGAAACTGGGATGAGCCAAAAGCTTGTGACTGGGGCCTGCTTCCTGGGGAAATCTTGGGACCAGTGGCTCCAGCTTCCCCCCAGAGGGCCCACTGTGCTACCTCCTGTGTCATGTGTCTTCAGGCCTCTCCTGCAGATGGCTAGGCTGTCTCCATTTTGCAGAAAGAGAAATGGAGTAACTGAGATCAGACAGGGCAAATGACTGTCTCAAGAACACACAGCCTTGGAGCTGGGGCAGAAGCCTTATTAGTCACTGGGCTCTTTCTACCTGGCATAATAAGAGCTCAGAAGACCCTTGTGCTGTTTACTATTTCTTTAAAAACCTGAAATGTAAACTACAAAATGGCAATTCCACCCTTGAAAAGGGAGCTGGAGGGCGTGTGTGTGTGTGTGTGTGTGTGTGTGTGTGTGTGTACGCACACTATGAAGACAGAGAACAAAGCAATTTTGGCATTTAAGCCTGAGAGCCAAAATGTACCCTCTATTCCACCAAGGCACACAGAGGGTGGAGGGGTGGGCAGTCCTTTCTGAAAGGACCTCTGGGGCCTGTGGCTGCCATTCCCTTGATATTTGAGGTTCCCATTCCATCCTCTTTGAACTTTCTACATTCGGGGCCCACAGGCTGCCCCCACCCCCTTGTAGTTCTGCACAAGGATGACGTGGACCTGGCAATTCTTCTGGTTCTAAGTGACATCTCCTCTGCGTGTCCCCCATCACCAAGGTGTGCCCAGGTTTTCAGATCTCTGAGAAGCTTAGCGTCTCACGGAGCGGGCTGAGTGTTCGCCCGCTCCCTCCTCCTCTTGGCCCTGGTGGTTGGCCTTGGGACATGGGTCACCGTACCTGGGTGATCCAGAGAAGAGTTTCTGCTCAGACCTGCTGTCTTAGTCTGTTTGTGATTCAATAACAAAATACCGTAGACTGGGTGGCTTATGAACAACAGAAATTTATGTCTTACAGCTCTGGAGGCTGGCAAGTCCCAGATCAAGGTGCTGGCAGATTCGGTGTCTGGGGAGGGGCCACTTCCCGGTTCATAGAGAGCTGTCTTTTCCCTATGGCCTCACGTGGTGCAGGGGGAGGGGAGAGAGCTCTCTGTGGTCTCTTTTTTTTTCTTTTTTTGCTGTACTCGGGCCTCTCACTGTTGTGGCCTCTCCCGTTGCGGATCACAGGCTCCGGACGTGCAGGCTCAGCGGCCATGGCTCACGGGCCCAGCCGCTCCGCGGCATGTGGGATCTTCCCGGACCGGGGCACGAACCCGTGTTCCCTGCATCGGCAGGCGGACTCTCAACCACTGCGCCACCAGGGAAGCCCTGTGGTCTCTTTTATAGGAGCACTGATCCCACTTATGAGGGCTCCTCCCTTATGACCCAGTCACCTCCCATAGGCCCCCCAATACCATCACAATGGCGGTTAGTTTTCCACATATGAATGTTGGGCTGAGGACATACACGTTGGGTCTATGACACCTGCTGTCTTCTTTCTGGCTGTCAGTAGCCTCTGCCCCTCTTCCCAGCCAGACCCACTAGGAGGAGGAAAGAGTTTCTCTTCTGCCACCTTTAAAGACCAGACTGGCCAAGAAAGGGAAAAAGTAACTGTTTGGAGTCATCACACTTCTCCAGAGACAGTCCTTAATCTTTGGAAGGGGGCAGGTTGGGCAGAGTGGCTGAACCCCTCACCGTGGGTGTCAGGTTGGATTAACATTCAACCTTCAATGACCCATAGAAGCTGTGTGGCCTGTGAGGCTCACCATCGGTGCCCCCATAGACTTTCCCGTTTTCCCAGTAAAACAGGACTAAAAATCCAGAATTATTGGGAGGATTAAATAAGCTTGTATGCGCAGAACGCTTCGTACATAGTAAATGCCTGCTAAACAAGATAGGAAATTTAGTATAATTACTGCGTTAAATAATACAGCAGCATTATTATTATTTTTTCCCTTAAAGGGCTTCCACGTCTATTTTCTTACTGAGTCTTTACAACCACCCAGGAAAGTAGGGTGGTTTTTCTTGGATCCAGTTTACCAGTGCAGTACCTGAGATGCAGGGAGTATAGTGACTTGTCCAAGGCCACTCAACAAGGCAGTGGAGGCACTGAGGCCTGACCCTGAGGTCCCTAGGGGTATCCCAGTCTGGCATACCTGCAGCCCCAAGGGCCTTTCCTGTCCGGAATGACAGCAGCCCCTGCCCCTCCGGGGCTCCCCTCATGAAGGAAAAGGACAATTTCCTGTCATCCTCCTGTCTCGCCTTCCTGGAGCAGCTGTCTTCCCCACCCCGGCTGTGACTTCCCAGGGAGAAGGGCCCTAATCCTTGCTTAGTACTGGCAGGGGGTGGCTCCACCTCTCAAGCCAGTGGCAGGGCTGGTGTCATTGCCAGCAGCATCTTGGCGGGATGAAGGTTGCATTAGCGAGCAGTAATTGGAATGCAAAATAACATTTTGATCGAGCCAGCAGGCTGTTTATTTATCAGATCAATAGTCAAAATGCCCCATCTGGAGAAGTCCGCCTGATAAGTGACAGCATTTCCAAGGGCAAGCCTGGTGAATCCAGCCCCTCACTCCCAAAGGTTTAGATTAAGGAGAGCCAAGGAGCCTGGGAGTGACCCACCACTGCTTCCCCCTTTCCTCATTTTCTTCTTATATCCAGTTTATAGAGGAGACGACTGAGAGCCAAATTGTCAGACCATACCTGCCATGGCTGGAAGGACCTGCATCCCAGAGACCTGAGGAATCATAGTAACAGCTCACGTTTATTGAGCACTTACTATGTGCAGGCACTGGTGTCAGTGCTTCCCATTTATTGTGTCATTTAATCCTCAGAACACTTCTCAGAGGTAGGTATCTTTATATTACCCATTTCGCACATGAAGGAACTGAGGCATGGAGAGGAAAAGCAGCCAGTTGTACAGCCCGTAGGTGACAAAGCCAGGATTTGAACCCAGGTGATCTGGGCCCAGAACCCTTGTGCCTGGGCCTGGTTCTGTCCCCTCTAGAGGGCAGGGAGAGGCAGTGGCTTTTTTTTTCACTTATACAGAGTCGGGGTCCTGGCTCTGAAGTCAAGGCAAGCTTTTTCCAACCTCACTTCCCACAGGTTTTCATTAATTACATTGCCTTTTGTGTTAAAATATCTTCTTTAACGTTTCAAAACTAGATTTCTTGATAAGTGGGTCTGAGACGCTAGCTTCTCTAAGTTCCTTCCAAACACATGACAGGCATTCGGGTGCTTAAAAAAATAAATAAATAAAAGTAAGAAAAATCCATACATCATAAGCAAAGCTTTTTCCACCAGGATTGGTGGAATTTGATGGGAACTGGGGGCAGGTTTCAGTGGGACTGTTGGCTGGGCCTCTGCTCTTGAGGTGCTGGCTGACTCCCTTGCCCTGACTCTGGCCCTGTCTTGTGGCTCAGGCCTGTGACTGTCACAGCCCAAGGCGGGGGCAGGCCTTGGGGCCTCGTATCCCACCCAAATCTCAGACCTCCTGCTTCATTTGTTCACTCGACAAATCTTTTCTGAGCATCTGTCGTGTCTGGTAGCGTCCTAGACAGTGGAGAGCAACAGAGAAGAAAGCAGAGGCAGCCTCTGCCTCCTGTGCGGCGGGCAGAGGCCCCGAGGTGGAAGCATGCGGTCTAGTCCAGAAACAGCCAGGAGGCCGGTGTGGCCGGCCCGGAGTGACCCCGTGGGGGAGTGGGCAGCTGCGGAAAGGACTCCTGCTTTCCTGGGGGTGTGATGGGAAGTCCCTGGCTGTCTGGAGCAGGGAAGTGTTGTGACTTACTCCCCTTTGCTTTGTAACTCACTCCAGCACTTTCTGGCAGTGAGACCCCTGCCAAGATATTTAGCCCCTCTGGCCTCTGTTTCTTCATCTGCAAAATGACGACAGGTTGTTGAAAGGAATCGCTGACCTCGTGCGTATAGTTTCGTGCCCAGTGCAGAGTGAGCCCTCTGTCGTCACCATTATGGAGCTCAGAAGCAGGTTCCCAGTTGGCTGCAGTGTCAGGTCCCCACCTGTTCACCCGAGTTAAGATGTATCTTTGTCATCTGCCCAGGCTGCCCATTGGCACAAAGACTGAAAAACTGGGTCAGGAAGAGAAATGGATTCTGGGAGCCCCAAGCTTCCTGTGTCATCCCTGCCGTGCATAAGGCCACATGGAAAGGGCCACTGCTGTGACCAGGTGATATATGAAAGTGTGGTTCCTCTCACTGGGTTTGCACACTGCCCTGCAGGAACGCACATAAGAAGCGGGTGGTGACACCCAGGAACAGCACACATGAAAGAGACTCAGGTGTGTGATTGCATAAGGAGCCGAGGGGAAGTTAGCAGTGTGAACCAAGGGCCTTAAACGCTGATCCCGTCTAGGGTTGCATCAACAGAGGTACAGTATCAAAAAAAAAATTTTTTTTTTTTTTAAAACAAACTTAGCTTTAGAGGATAAAAAAAAAAACCAGAAGTATAGTATCTAGGACGAGAGAGGTGTCAGAACTGCTCTGCACTGGTCAGAACTCACCTGGAAGGCTGTGCTGTATTCTGATGCTTCTTTCTGTGAGGAGTAAACAGAGCAGATGGACTGTTCTCAAAGGAGGGCAAAATGTTTGCGGGAGTGATTCTAGGTCCAGGAGATGTGCTCCTGGTGAAGACGGGGCTCAGCAGGGAGCAGGAAGCTGCCTTCAGCAATCTAGAGGGCTGTCAGATGGAAGTGGGGGGTTAGACTTGTTCTGTAGGTCTTGAGGGAGAGAGCTGTATAAACTATAACTGAAAGTTCCAGAAAGAAGAAATATTTTGGCTCTTGATAAAGAACTTAAAAAAAAAAAAAAGGGCTTCCCTGGTGGCACAGTGGTTGGGAGTCCGCCTGCCGATGCAGGGGACACGGGTTCGTGCCCCGGTCCGGGAAGATCCCACATGCCGCGGAGCGGCTGGGCCCGTGAGCCATGGCCGCTGAGCCTGCACGTCTAGGGCCTGTGCTCCGCGGCGGGAGAGGCCACAGCAATGAGAGGCCCGCGTACCGCAAAAAAAAAAAAAAAAATCTAAGTTGTCCAAAGATGGAAACAGCTGCTGCCTGAACTAGTGATCTCCTTATCACTGGGGTCTTTAGCAAAGGCAGGCAGCCTATGGGACAGACCAGGAGCCCTTTGAGGTCCTGGCCTGGTCCGAGTGCCCCTGGCTGGGACAGGGCCCTGCCCGCCTACCTCTCCCTGTCTCTCTGCTATTCCTTCAACACGGAGCTCTCCCTGCATGCCTCCTTATCTGTTTTTCCTCGGGCTTCTGCTTAAATGTCACGCCTTCAGAGAAGCCTTTCCTGGCCACTGTGTCTGGACACTCCTCCACTCTGCCGTCTGTCCGCAGCCCTGATCTTTCTTAATAGTGCTCATCACTAACTGAACTTATACTATTTGGTTGTTTGCTTATCGTATTCGTTAGGGTGGGTCACACTAGCTATTGTTACATACAACCTCAGTTTTTCAGTGGCTTAGCATGACAGGTTACATCTTGCTCACATAACATTTTGGTGAAGGTACTTGGCAGATCACCTTTCATGAGGTTTTTCATGGGCCCGGGCTCCTTCCAACTTGTGGCTCTGCCATCCCCCAGGGCCTTGGAGGGCCCTCCTGGAGCCTCTGCATGGATCTTGTGTGGCCTGCAGATGGGGGAGGACAGAGAGAGGGAGGAAGTGGGGGCGGGGAGGGCCATGGGAGATTTTTATGGGCCAGAGGGAAGACTGCCTTACATCCTTTTGCCCACATTCCATTGGTCAGGACCCAGTTGATGCACACAGCTCACTGCAAGGGAGACTGGGAAATGTGGTTTTCCTGGGTCTAGAAAGAACACGGAACTGCTTTTGACGACCTCGTGGCAGTCTCAGCTCTACTCATTATCATATTTCATTGAATCTTTGACATCATAGACACCATTATTTTTGGAACCACTAATTAAATTAAACTATGGCAAGCCATCCACTCAAGATGCATTCTGATTGCCAAGATGTTAAAAAGTGAAAAAAAGGGTGTAGTTTAGAGTCAATGAAATATGGTGCTGTCACTCCTTGAGGAAAGGCACGTGTCCACCTTGGGCACCAACCATCCCCAGGGCTAGAACGGTATCTGGCACACCGAGGGTACTCAAGGAATAGTAATGGGATGAATGAGGGAGGGAAGGAGCGAGTGGATGAACGAATGAGAGGGCGTGTCAGTTGGTTAGCTGCCAGAACCCCCTTGTGTGAGCTGCCACACCGGGGAGTCAGGCCTCGTCGCTCACCCGAGCAGAGGTGCTGCCGCATTGCCGAGCAGCTGCCAACTAAGGCTCCCGGGCCCCTGCCCCTGGCTGGCACCCTTCTCTGCTGCCAGCTTCCGTACTCTTCTTTCTTGGTGTGAAGTATGACCTCGCTCACACTTGAGCTGTCCGTCTTACTGCCTCTGTCCCTGGAGAGGCAGCCACGACACCAAGGTCTCATGGGGGAGACTCACTGCCCAGCCTGGGTCAGTTGCGCAGCCCTGGGTGACGCTGCTGGGTAGCAGGTGGAGATACATGCGAATGTGGCGATTCCTGGGGGAGCTTGGCGTGCACACAGGAATAAGAGAGAAAGGAGGCTGGAGTCGGTTGTCAGCTCCTAGAAGAGAGGCTAGTTAGTTTTAATAGTTGGTTCTAGTAGTGCCTGAATAAGGAACCCCTTTGTCTGAAAAGGGACTTCCTCAGTGGATGTTCCAGCATGCAGAGAGGCACACAAATGCATGATTAAATGGTGGATGGACGGATGCACGGATGGATGAATGATGGGAAGGAGAGAGGGAGCAAGACAGTCTTGCTTGCTGTGGGAATGGACTTTTTAGAGACTGAATGGAAGCCATCTCCTCATTACCAAAAAGGGTGCTAGTAACAACTGCTAACGTATTCATTGAGCACTTTTGCCAGGCACAGTTCTAAGCTCTTTTCTGTATTAACTCGCTAACCCTCAAGACCACCCTATAAGATGAATACAATAATTATTATCATCCCTATTGTACAGATGAGGAAACTGAGGCTCAGAAAGGTTAAATAACTTGTAAGAGACAGAACTGGAATTCGGACTCAGGCAGTCCAGCTCCAACCACTCAGCTCTACGGCCCAGCATCTCAGCTCCTCCAGGACTGAATGCCATCTGGAAACTGCTGAATTTGTTCAGTGACAGTAGGTGGTATGTTTATGCTGTATCACTGCTTGATATGGGGTAAAAATAAAACAGATTCAAGTAGAGTTAAGATAAATTCACAGATGTCAGATCTCCAAGAGATATTGAAAGGAAGATCGCTAGAGGTGTGTTTGGGGGCATCTTCTGAAATTGTGAGCTGTCCTTCCTCCAGACACACCCCTTTGTGGTGTCAGAGGCTAGAGTTGGCCATATGGGCTAAAGTAAGAGCCATCAAGTACCTTTGGCTCCTGCATGAGGACACTCCCTTGAGAGGACCGAGGTGAGGGCTGAAGTTTTGAATTGGTCTCCCCAGAGGGGGCCCCTCTTTCTAATCCACACACAGCCACAGAATGAGCCAGCAGCGGCTGCCCATTGTGGGCTGGAGCTTTGCGGGGGGGCTGGGCCCTCCCAGCTGTCCCGTGGCAGCCACTTCGCTTCCAGTGGTCTCCTCCTGCTTTGGCGAGCCTCTCACTTCTCATGATGATGGATGCAGCCTGGGACATCATGGATAAAAAGCCCCGATTGAAAGGCACTAATTACCCATCATTATTTTCCATGCTGTAATTTGTATGGAACGAGATTTCAATCAGTTGTCTGGGATCAACCTGGTTTTGACTAATCTTTCTAACGACAAGATGCTTAATTACAGATTTTTGCCTGAGTTCTGGCGTACAGGGGGAGGCAGCTCTCACTGAAGCCAGTTTGCTATCAGGTCATTTTGTAGTCTTAAGTCCCAGAGGGTCCCCTGAGGGGAGAGAGAGAAAGAAAGAATGAGGAAAGTATTCCTGAGGAGACCAGACAAAATCGAACCAGCACAGGACCGGTGCTGTGGTAGTGACGTGGTGATGGAGGGTAGCAGGTGGGCTGAGTCAACCTGCTCCCCTGCGCAGGTCACCTACCCACCGTGTCTCTACACCCCCAGCCAGCCCCCAGCCAGCCCCCAGCCAGCCTGGCTCTCTAGTGAGTGTCTCTGAGTGAGTCACGACTTCTAGGGCCTTCAGCTCCTCATCTGAAAGCCACCAGGCCAGGCAGGAGAATCTCTGAGCACTTATGATTCACTGACTCCCTCTGTGCTCTGTCTGTCCAGAAAAATAGATCCACTGATGAAAGATACTCATTGCAGGATTTCACAAGGAGTGATAAAAACACTGTTTATTAAAACAGGTGATTCAGACCACTCCGAGGGAAGGTCAATTTGAATTAAAGAAATATCTGTGTTTAAGGAAAGAATATATAACGAATAGACTCAGATGCATGGAAGTGGATTAATTATAATCCTTGGTTCGTAATACTTTTCATCACTGGCTTCCCATTTCCACTCCTTCCTTCCCCCTCCCTTCCCTTCCTCCTTCCCTCCTCTCTTCCCTCCCTCCCGTGTAATAAGTACCCATGGATCCGTGTCCCAACAGGAATACTGGGACCTTGTCAATTTAGCCATGCGGTCCCCCCCATCCTATACGTCCATTGAAGACCCATTGTGCATTATCTACTAATATTTTTAAAGGAAGTTTAGCTGTGTTACTTTCAGGTGCCTGAGGGTCTGAAGGTCTGCTTTAATGAATAGCTCAGTGACCCCTGGTTAGCAAATGAATCATGGAAATGTACACAAGAGTTTTTCAAGTGTTCCAAAACCATTTTTCTTCTGTAGAGTGGATTCCCATTTCAGGCTTATTTATCCTCTTAATTCACCTAACCTGCTACTTTCTTTCCTGGTAAATGGCAAGTTCCTCGTGGAATTATTATACTTGGCTGAGCGAAGAACTTTGCTAGGTTTAACCACAGGCCGCCGCCAGCTGCTGGATTTTCTGGAAGGGGCTTCCTGGGAGAATCACAACAGCAGCCACTGTCCCCTGAGAGCTTGCTGGGCTCTAGCACGTTCTAAACGTTTTGCTTGCATTAGCCTCTGCTCGCCCAGAACAACCTAGGAAAGAGGTGCTGTGGTGGAGCCCATTTTACAGATGAGGACCCTGAGGCCCAGAGATGGTGACCTGTTTAACGCAAAGTCAGCAGCTACTGTGAACTGCAGTGCTCATCTGACGTCAGAGTGATGGCTCTTAACCGTTAAGTGACTCAGTGGCTTGTTTCTGCTGTTACAGGGGCAACCCCAGCACAGAGCCAAAAGGCGGCTGTGAGGGCAGCCCCTCTGCATGTGATCTGGCTTCTGGCGTGTTGTAGGGTGGACTCTACTCAGTAGACGACAACAAGCCAGGCCCTAATCAGACCATCACATCCCTCTTCCCTCCAGGAGCCTCTGTTCCTCCAGAAGCTTCTCTTCTGCTGCCTGCCCACCAGTAGGTAGCCTTGAGGGGGGTAGATCCCTGGGATTCCAGCTCAGATTTTTATAATTTTTTATAAATTTATTTTTAAATTTTTTAATTTCTTTTTATTAAAAAATATTTATTGCAGTATAGTTGTTCCAACCTAAAGATTTATGACTGTCTCTTGCTGATATCCTGGAGTTTCTCTTCCTCTAGAGGTCCGTGGCTAAATAGCTGAAGAGTTTGGGTTTCCTTCAGAACTTCCAAGATTCTGTTGTATTCGGAAAAACTTCAACCCACTTCACTGGCCAGCAAGGGGATGTCCAGCAGAGGCAGAGAGTCCCCAGTAAGCTCAGGAGGTCAGGCCGCTCTGGGGTAAGGGTCCCACACTGGACGCTAAGAGGGGCAGGCCTAGGTGGGGGAGGGGACTCACATTAATCAGATGGTGACATTGAGGCCAGAGCAGCTCTGGCTGTGCTCCTGTTACGAGATGGATCAGAGGGAAAATGATGCCTCGAGGGGCTTCGACCACTGACTACTGCTCTTTCAAAGGCGGCTCAGATGGGGCAGCGGTCCCCTCCTGTAAAGTCAATAGTCATCGACCAGTTGGGAACTGGGACCCAGCCAACCACAGATGATGGACTCGACATGACCCTCTCCTCCCCAGAGCGCAAGTGTTAGCCACCTCCCCTTCACCCCTAGGCTGTGCTCTCCCTGCTGCCCATCCTAGCCACCTACCCAGTGGCCACATCCTCCTGGGCCTTGGCATCCAGGCTCCACCTCTGAGATCTTCCCTGACCCAATCTCCCATCCCTGCAGCTGTCCTGCTCCTTCCTCCTGCCGTACTTCAGCCTCCCCCGCCTGGAAACCCCCATGCTCTTGGGCGCTCCGTTTTCCCCCAATTCCTCTCTTTGTGACATCACTCTAGCCCCAAACTACACCATGTGCCCACGCTTCAGCTCCCGGGCCCTGTGCCTACCCCTTTCCCGCCAACGTCCAAGTCAGTGGTTCTCAACTGGCAGTGATTTTGCCCCCCGGGGAGCATCTGGCAGTGTCTGGAGAAGGTTTGGGTTGTCATATCTGGGGCTGGGGGTGCTACTGGCTTCTAGTGGGTAAAGGGCAGGGGTGCTGCTAAATGTCCTGCAGCGCACAGGACCCACAGTGAAGAATCACTGGCCCCAAATGTCAGCCGTGCTCGGGCTGAGAAACGCAGATCAAAGCTCCCCTGTGTTGCTGCCCCTGCAGAGTGAGTTAAGGGGCCTGGTAAAGCTTTATGCCCCTGATTTGTGTTCTCTCCTCCTCCCACAGTTGCTGTTGCAAACTTCCTTCCTTTTCCTAGATCTCCTGACCTCACCTCCCATTTCACAGAGTGAGGAGAGGCCATGTGGTGGGCAAGGGAGGCCACCTCCAAACTTCCCCTCTGCACAGCCAACCCTCCCTCCCCCTCTTACTGCTTTGGTTCGTTTCTCTTCTCTTCCAGGGCATCCAGATGCCTTGCAAACTCCCACCAGGTCCCCTGACTGCATGTGTTATTCCTGTAGGATTCAAACTTGACTCCCCTAAGATTCACATCTGGGGTGCTGAAAGCAAAGCAATAAGCAAAACCAAAAATGCAGGGGCTTCCCTGGTGGCGCAGTGGTTGAGAATCTACCTGCCAATGCAGGGGACACGGGTTCGAGCCCTGGTCTGGGAAGATCCCCCATGCCGTGGAGCAACTAAGCCCGTGCGCCACAACTACTGAGCCTGCGCTCTAGAGCCCGTGAGTCACAACTACTGAAGCCCACGCGCCTAGAGCCCGTGCTCCTCAACAAGAGAAGCCACCGCAATGAGAAGCCCGCGCACAGCAACGAAGACCCAACACAGCCTAAAATAAATAAATTTTTAAAAAAATTTTTAATGCAGATTTCTGGGCCCCTCCTGCAGGGCTGAATGTCCAGAATATGACTGGGGTGAGGTTGGGTCCAGGAAGCTACCTGTTCAACCAGCACGTTGGCTGACTCTGATGAAGATTGCACTGGAATTTGAGAAAAATCTTTTGTAACTGCAATCTTTCCATCTTGATTTGCTCTTTACCATTAGCATGTAACATGGAGTCACCATAGAATTCATTGCCTCCTCTGGGGAGTAATGGGGAGTGATGGGTAATAATACGGGGTCAGTAGGTGGGATCATGATTGCCCAGGGCAAACTGGAAAGTAATTTTTAAATTCCTTACATTCTTGACACACCCCCTCCTCATCAAAGAGGCTGATAAATTACGGACAATAACAACAAAAACATTCCTTCCCTGCCACCACCGCCCCTAAGTTCAAGTGGATGGTGCTGCCTACAGGTGAGCAAGGAGGACGCCACCCCTACTCCCTCCTCTGCCCGGCTCGGCCAGACATGGCCAAACTCCCTGAAAGGATTGTCTGCTGTTCAATGCCTCCTGCAGACCCGGCCCTGTGGCTCCCATCCCCCCATGCATGATACTGCTCTGACCAGCCGCATCCTGACTGTTCACTGCCGGGGACACTGCACTCCTGACTTCACCTGACTTCGTGGCTGCACGTGACATGCCGCCACCTCCCTCTCGATGGCTCTCCTCACTGCATGTCCACGACTCTCTCTCTTCTCCTCCAGCTCCTCTGGCCACTTCTTCTCTGCCCTCTTCTTGGACTTCTTTCCCTCTGTCCTTCCTTTAAATTTTGCTTTTGAATAAAGGAACAATGTCCAGGAGGTCAAGGATGGGTGGAGGGAAGGGTAGGTTTCCTGGAGGGAAAATGAAGGCAAATATGAATGAATGAGTGAATGAATGAAGCCAGACCAAAGGGGCATGGCGGGGGGTGCGGAGGGAGCCCTGTCTGTGTTGTGTTCCACACCCCCAGCCCCTGCCTCGCTGGCGCTCTGCACACGTGTGTTTCTTTCGTGTCTGTCCTTCCGGTGAGAGGATGAGCTTCTTGACATCATGGGCTGCGCTGGTCACGTCCTGCTGTCTGGCCAGCACTTGGCACATGGCAGGTGCCCGAAGTACCTGTTGACTCACCCTGGAAAAGACATTCTAGGGGCCAAAATAATGGTCACAAAGCGAGACGCCTAGAGGGATGAAATCATCAGACCCTCCTCAGCTGGGGCTCAGGCACTAAACCAGTAGGTGGATTTCTGTGCCAACGCTGAGGCCAGGGTCAAGTTTGCTTCCTTCTCAGTCCTAGAGTCTCTGACCAGGACCTGGGGGCAGCGGTCACTAAAGAAGGCTTTGAACCAATAAGGAGAGAGACAGGAGGGGAGACCTGTGGCTTAGGGTATGAAACCACTGCCTGCCCTGAGTGTCCTTCAGGGCTGGCTGAGCCATGAGTCTGGGGAAGACAGCTGGGGAAACTGTGGCCTGCTGTCCACCAGGCATGGCTGTAGGGCTCCCCAGCTGCGTCTCTCAGGGCACAAGCTTCTCATCCATCCAAGGGACAGATCTGAAGCGGGTGGCATATAACACGTGCTCACTAAATAGCAGTGCTATAATTACTGCTTATATCAAGCGTATCTCCTGAAATCTCTGGGGTGCTCACAGCCTGGGAGAGGAGTGGGATGGGGGGCTTGGGTCTGGGAGCTGCCTTGTCCTGCAGTGTTTGTCACAGTGGGCCTGGGATGTTCCTGGGCACTGCAGAGCCTAAAGCAGCAGTAGGAGGGGATTACAAATGTAAGAGCACCTGGTCCGCTCTCCCTGCAGGCCCAGCACAAGGCACTGTGGGGAGTTAACCCACAGGTGCATTTGTGTTTCTCAGGCCAATGGCATTTCCTGAGAACACACCAGGGAGCCTCTGGTGGATGGAGGGGTGGCAGGTAGCCTTGTGGAGGCTGGGGACATGACAGGGCACCAGCCAGAGATGTAAAAAAAAAAAAAATAAACCACCAGAGAAGACTTTCAGTGTGGTACCCTCTGCCAATGTAAGGGATGGGCTAGTAGGAGAGGTGTCTCAGAAGACTCAGGAATATTCAGTTTGGAACAGAACAGACCTGGGAGCCTCTTTCTTCAAACAGTACATTCCAGTAGATAATAAACTTCTTGACAGTAGGCTCCTTATAGGTATCTTTTATCTTTTTATCAGAAGCAGCTCCCAGCTTCTGATTAGAACTGTCTGCGGGGCAATGTGTTCCCTGCCTCTGGACATGTTCAAGTGTAGATGGATGGGACAGTGCCCTGGGAGGGGTATTGACTATGAAATCACTGGTGGGACCAGGGACAGTGGAGGCCCCTCCCCATCATAAGATTGCTTTTGGTGGTGCAAGTGTGTGGCCAAGGTTTTCTTGGGAGGGTGGGCTTTGTGGGTGTGATAAGACAGGCCTTTCCCCACATGGTGAATAATCCTTTCCCCAGTGATCTGCTCAGAAAACAGGGGCTACCTCTGAGCATCGTTGGACTGTGGCTGCTTCCCCAGTGGGCCCTCCAGCACTGGGACACTCCCTCCCTCCCCACTGGGGCCATCTTTCGACGAATGGGGCTGTACTGCCACCCTCTCCAGCCCTTTTCGTTCTCCAGGACACTTTCCTCTCTTTTTTTTTTTTTTTAAACAATCAATTTTATTTATTTATTTATTTTTGGTTGTGTTGGGTCTTCGTTGCTGCACGCGGGCTTTCTCTAGTTGTGGCGAGTGGGGGCTACTCTTTGTTGCGGTGCTCGGACTTCTCATTGCGGTGGCTTCTCTTGTTGCAGAGCACGGGCTCTAGCCACGCGGGCTTCAGTAGTTGTGGCACACAGGCTCAGTAGTGGCGCACGGGCTTAGTTGCTCCGCGGCATGTGGGATCTTGCCGGACCAGGGATCGAACCTGTGCAGGACCCTTCCCTCTTAACTTTCACCTGCTTCTTAGGCATCCACCTTGGCCTCCTCTTTACCTCCACCCAGCCAGGCCAGGACATGGACAGATGAACCCTGACCCAGCCTCCCGACTCCAGGGCCTGGCTGGCCCAGAGCTCTTGAGCATATGGACTGCAGCTGGGCTTTCCTGAATGCATTTCCCGGCCCTTCACTCTCCTTGCTCACGTGGGAGAGAAGCCCCTCCCCTCATCCTGGGAGCTAGGATGTGTGAGGGTCGCACTTTGCCTTCTTACCCTCTCAGCATGGTTCTGGGAGGAGGGGTTTTCGTTTTGGGAAACGTCTTATGACCCTTCCTCGTGATCCTGCCTCACTGTTAATGCTCCCTTGACTCTACAGTGAGGCAGGGGCCCTAGAGGTTGAAGTTTAAGGTTAAGAAACAGCTGGGGGATGCGCGGAGTTGGGGTTGGAAGGCCTCCTCATGCTGCATGATTGAGGCAGTCTCTTGAGGGGGAGGCCAGCCTGATGGGGCTATGAAGAGGAATGAAAGAGGGGGCCTGGGGGCCACCCACCAGATGTGCCTTGGGCCACAGGCAAAACCCGGAGGGCAGCCACAAGCCCTGCCTCTTGCCCTGGCCAGGTGACTTGGCATCTCTGGTCCCAATCTCAGCGATGGTGGCATTTGTGGGAAGCTCCAAGCTCGGGCTTACCTGCTGCCCCCGGGGCTCAGGTGAAGTGGGTCATCAGGTCATTGTACTGAGGGTGTCTGGTCCAGG
This sequence comes from Phocoena phocoena, assembly GCF_963924675.1. Classification (NCBI taxonomy): domain Eukaryota; kingdom Metazoa; phylum Chordata; class Mammalia; order Artiodactyla; family Phocoenidae; genus Phocoena; species Phocoena phocoena. The sequence goes on along the minus strand of NC_089220.1, from coordinate 25,973,299 downwards.
AGCTGGCACCCCTGGACTTTCAAATGTATTATGGTTGTGCCGGAAGGTTGGCCAAATATTTTGGCTGAATTATTACCACTTTTGTCACCCTCAGACCAGCAATTTGCAAAGGACTGGGGGGCCTCATCTGAAGTTTACTGATCGATCAAAATGTAGTTTTTGTTTGGAGGACTTAGAAGGTTCTGGTGGGTAATGCCAGAAACTTGCTCTGGGCTGTGCCGTTTTTCAGCCCAATTGACCTTCTCGGCCAGCATTTTATCTCACCAATGCCTTAATGTAGGGCCCCTCCCAGCCACCCCGCCCACCCGGTGCCCGGAGCCCAAAGCTAATTCCTGGGGACAGCGTCACACCCACCGCACCCTCTCCGAGCTGACTCCTGCGCTCTGTGTCCCCAGGCTGCTGAACAGAATGTCCGCAGACGACCGGCACCTGGTCTCCAGCTGCGGCTCCTTCATCAAGACCGAGCCATCCAGCCCGTCCTCGGGCATCGATGCCCTCAGCCACCACAGCCCCAGCGGCTCGTCCGACGCCAGCGGCGGCTTCGGCTTGGCCCTGAGCGCCCACGCCAACGGTCTGGACTCGCCGCCCATGTTCGCGGGCGCCGGGCTGGGAGGCACCCCCTGCCGCAAGGGCTACGAGGACTGTGCCGGCGGCATCATGGAGGATTCGGCCATCAAGTGCGAGTACATGCTCAACGCCATCCCCAAGCGCCTGTGCCTCGTGTGCGGGGACATCGCCTCCGGCTACCATTACGGTGTGGCCTCCTGCGAGGCCTGCAAGGCTTTCTTCAAGAGGACCATCCAAGGTGCGTGGCAGCAGGGTGGGCCCAGGCAGGGTGCGGGCCCGGCAGGGAACCGGGTGATTCTCGCGAGCTGCCAGCTTGGGTCTGGGAGCCACTGGAGCCCAAGTTCTGGAGGCTCCCTTCTCTGTATCCCAGGTTTTCTCATTTTGGGATTCTGGACAAGGGTTCTAAGTCCCAGGCTTTTGTTGAAATGGCATGCACCCCCATAGGGAGCCCCAGAAGACCCAAAGAAAATCCACACAAATGCCTTAGCACAGGTGTCTCTCTCGCTAGGATGGGGAACGCTGTCAAATGAGTGTCCCTAGAAAGCTGAATTTTTTGGAGAAAAAGCCCTATTTGCCCTGCAACTCCAGACCTCTTGAACTGTAATGGATCTCTCCTTTTGGTTTTATCTTTTTTAATTGCACAAATGGAATGTGACTATTTTCTTCATCGTGAAACGGTCAGGGCCACAGAGCAAGGGAAATCTCCCCCTGACTACTAATCCTGTCCCATCCCCGTGGGGCTGCTCTTTGAGGGCATGTGCATATCAGCTGAGTCATGTTCCAAAGGCCATGAGGTGGCTGTCTCTCTCGGTGGGTACTCACTCTGAGGAAGTCAGTCCTGCGCAAATTGGGGATAACAACGGGTCGGCCCTCACAGGGCTGTTATGAAGGTCACGACACAGGGCCCAGCGCAGAGGAATGGCTGGACATGCCAGCCAAGATTCTTTCTACAGTAGGTCACGCGTGGGGCGCTTGCTTCATGCGTTCCCTCCCGTCCAGCCTGACGCTAGGATAGACCAAAAGCCCTGCTTGTGGAGGTAACTGAGATGAGCAGATGCCGACCCCTGGGGACAGAAACTGCAAACCAGACTGGAGGAAACCCAGGAGTGCCAATCCTGTCCCCGTCCTGCCCGGCAGTCCGAGGGGGTCCTCCCTTCCGCCACTCCCCTATTTCACTTTTGGAAGAGGCAGGCTGAGCTTCCCTGGGGTGATTCTTGGCCTGTTCATTCAGCGAATATTTGTTTCAATTTCTTGTGACGAGTTATTTATTAAACTAATTGAGGGCGCTAGGATTGGCTATGTTTCCAGTTCTATGTGTTAGTTGAGATGGTGTGGTGTCCTGGCCAACCGCCAGGCGGGCTCCTGGGTCACACAGCTCCATCCCTTACCTTATACCTCAATGCCTTTGGGGCCTGCCTCAGTTTCTCTCTCTGCTTCAGTTTGCTCTTAGGTAAGGTGCGATGATGTCACGCCTACCTCACATAGAGCTGCTAAAACAGGCTTAAGTGCATTAATGGCTATAAAGCACTCATACTTTTGCCTGGCACTTAGTAAGCGCTAAATAAATGTTTGCAATTATTATTTTCACTTTTGCAATATCACTTAGGACATATTATTAAGACAACAGATCAAATTTGTTTTATCTTCCAGAGCAGGCCTTTGTAATTAACATACATTTAAATGAAACAGTACAATCACTATTTTGACTTAACAGGATTTAAATTATTTTAGCTACTTTAGTTATAGATAAATTTATTCATTAAGTGAACCCTTTAAAAAAATATAAACATGGTAAAAATTCAAACAGTACGAAGGAATAAGACAGTAAAGAGTAAGTTTTCCTAAAACCCTAGGCCCCAGTTCCCTAGACCTTTCCCCAAAGGAGTCATGATACCAACTTCTCTCAGCAAACATTGATTGAGCACTTTTGTATCAGGCACCGTGCTAGCCTTCAGCACAGTGAACGGATGCATCCTGGTCCCTGCCAGCTTCACATTCCCCAGTCTGGGAGGAGGCCCTGGAATCTCTAGATGTCAAAAGCACTGCATTATTTCTCAGTATCCTGCCTCAACCAGGGTTGAAAACCTCCAGTCCAATATCCAATCAGTATCATTGGATGTTTGACAAATAAACATGAGATGTTTAAACCAATTTAAGCTACTGAAATAACAGTGTTTTTCTTTCCAAATTGGGAAGTAATCTTGGTAAGATTGCCACCATTTTAGACTCTCGGAGGGCGGTTTTTGAAAAATTGCTTTTTAAGAGACAGTTACATTTTCTTCTGTCCATATTCTTAAATGTGCTGGAGAGTTCTGGATTAAATTTTCTGAAAGCAGAGCCTGGTGTAGACTCAGGAACCTTACTATACCCTCAACAGCGGCCTGGGTGCTGACAACATCCTCTGCAAGTCAAGAGCCCACAGGAAGGGACTTCCCTTGCAGCGCAGTGGTTAAGAATCCGCCTGCCAATGCAGGGGACACGGGTTCAAGTCCTGGTCTGGGAAGATCCCACATGCCGTGGAACAACTAAGCTCTGCGCCACAGCTACTGAGCCTGCACTCTAGAGCCCGCGAGCCACGACTACTGAGCCCACATGCCACAACTACTGAAGCCCGCGTGCCTAGAGCCCGTGCTCCGCAACAAGAGAAGCCACCGCAATGAGACGCCTGCACACCGCAACCAGGAGTAGCCCCCACTCGCCGCAGCTAGAGAAAGCCCGCACACAGCAACAAAGATCCAACACAGCCAAAAAAAATTTTTTTTAAATAAATATATAAAGAGCCCAGAGGAAGGATTTGTAAATAGTCTTAGTTATTTGCTACCCCGTAAAGGATAAAGATCTCTTCCTAGAAGTCCAAAGACAAACAGCAGGCTTTATTGCGATCAGAACTGAAGTACTCTCGTTTCTTTGTCACAAGAAGAGTAACTCATTTCCAACCAGAAAGGTTTCTATCTGAAACAGGGACCAGTGAACTCTAAGGCTGATGGATTGCTCTGGTTATCTTATCAATTATTTGGTTTTCTTCTAACAAAGATTTTGATTTTGTTGTTTCTGAGCATAATAGTTGTAGGAAATTTGGAAAAATATAAAGAGGAAACAAATGGTCTACAATTGGACAACCCCAGAGTCAGTTTAGTACCGAGAGAGCATTAATTTAGTCCCTGCGCTGAGTAAGGTGCTTCAGGGAGAGAAAGAGACAGGGTACCTGCCCTCAAGAAGCTGGAATCTAAGGCTTAGAGCACACGAGGCTGCAGGCAGAGCCTTAGCCCAGCCAGGGCAGTCTCCTAAGCACCTCCCCGATTAAGGAGGGTATGTAGGCCATCTTTAAAAAGGCCTTTAGTCACAGAATGATCCATTCACAAAGTAAACGCCTGGACAGCTCTGAAAATCATGCTAGCTCACAACCCGCCCTTCCCTCCTTAGATCCCTTCCATCTGCCCAATTCGATGGTTACATCAACATGAGAAGAAATTTATGGAAACAAAGAAGTCACGATAGACTTAGGGAGAAAGCCCTCAGACCACCATTCCTTGCCTACAAATATTTATGGAGCACTCTGTGTGCTTGTCTGTGGGGGGGGGGGGGGGCGGCTAGCGCTGTGTGGATGGGGAGAGGGGACGGGAGTGGTGGGCAAAGTACAGTTTGCCGGAGGCTTCCTGCTTTTGTAACTCAAGTTGTATTAGAACAGGGCCACACCTATTTGTTTACATATTGTCTGTTTTGGTGCTTTGGTGGAGTAGTTGTCAGAGACCTTCTGGCCACACGCAGAAAGCACTGACACTTTTCTGGCTTTTCACAGTAAAAACTTGTACCACCCACCCACCTACCCCCCGCCGCCCTGCACTTCAGCATTGAACAAGGTAGATGCAGCCCACCAGCCCTCAATGCCTAGTAATGCATGTTAAGTCTTCATTACACTTTGTCCAATTCTATGCTGTCAGTGCTGGGGCTTATGACACTCACCCAGAGTAGATGAGCTCGGAGGTAGACAAAAAGGCACAGTCCTGAAGGGACAGAAAGGCTCCAAGGCAAAGGAACCACCCTCAACCTGATTGAATTTACTAGCATATCTATAGAAAAAAAAGAGGATGGATCAGCCCTGGAGGCACAGAAAAAGAAAGCTGACTTTGGCAAAGTCCCCGCCCGAGGTAAAGGGAGTCAGCCTGGGACAGCCTATTGTGATTAAACATTCAATGGATTTGATTAACATCTTTCTGATTATAATCTGGGTACCCTGTTGGTCTTCTGCTTGGAGCCACCTTGCTGGTTAGACAGAATGCTGGCTGGGTAGATCAATTTCTTATCATACTTGAGTGTGCAGGCATCCTGGGCTTATACATCTGGTCCCTGAATTTGGGCAATGGGAGTCAGCCCCTGAGAGATGGAGCCCTTTTCTGTGGCTGGCACAGTCAGGCTTTTGGATCATAGGGCTAAGTGCCAGCTTCTGGACTGTGACGCTGACCCACAGTAATGAAAACCTTTGTCATGAGTACCGCAGTGATGAGGGAGCCCTTCGGGGAGCCACCTGGGGGATCTCTGCTAAGCTATACCCCCAAACTCTGACCCTCTCTCAGCAACCACCCTGCCTCCTCTCCTGTTCCATGGAGAAAGTGGAGGCCCTCAGATGGGAACTCCCTCAGCCTGTTGCCACCAGCCCTACCCACTCTCGGCAGCATCTCTCATTCACTGATGGCACACATCTTCATTGCTACCCACTCATGCGGGGAGAGGTGGCTCCCACCCCAGGCTCAGCTTTTCTCAGGCTTGGAATCCATCTCCTCACCACTTCCCAGAGACCTTCCTACCCATCATCTCCTCTCTTTCATCATCTCACTCCCTATGGGCTCCTTTCCATCAGCATTTAAATACTGTTAGTATCTCCAGTCTTAAAAGAAAGTCCCTTCCGGGACTTCCCTGGAGGTCCAGTGGTTAAGACTGTGCTTCCACTGCAGGGGGCATGGGTTTGATCCCTGTTTGGGGAGCTAAGATCCTGCAAGCTGCGTGGCCCAAAACAAAACAAAACCCACAACAATATGCCCTTTTGTTAAACTTGCATATTTTCAGTCATATTATGTAAGACCATGTATTATTTTTTGAAAAACTTTTTCTTAACATTTTGGAAGGCAAGGTTTATCAAATGTTTCACATGACTCTTTGATGAAAGTGTCTTTGCCACTTTCCGCATCATTTGGTGCCGTGTTCCAGAGCACACCACCTTCACTTCATCTTGGTTATGGGAGATTATGTGAGCATGTATGTGCTGCTGTCCCTCAGATTTTTATTTTGAGCACTAAGTACATTTCATAGACCATTAGGATAGTTCTTTTTTAGTTGTGTCAGTATTTTTTAATTGAAGTTTGATTAATTTACAGTGTTGTGTTAGTTTCAAGCGTACAGCAAAGTGATTCAGTTATACATATATATGTGTGTGTGTATATATATATATATATTCTTTTTCAGATCCTTTTTCTTTATAGGTTATTACAAGATATTGAGTATAGTTCCCCGTGCTACACAGTAGATCTTTGTTGTTTACCTGTAGTTGTAGTTGGGTCAATTTATAGTCATGGTTTCCACAACATACCAGGTACCATACTGCTTCTTTTTTTTTTTTGCAGTACGCGGGCCTCTCACTGTTGTGGCCTCTCCCGTTGCGGAGCACAGGCTCCGGACGCGCAGGCTCAGCGGCCATGGCTCACAGGCCCAGCCGCTCCGCGGCATGTGGGATCCTCCCGGACCGGGGCACGAACCCGTGTCCCCTGCATCAGCAGGCGGACTCTCAACCACTGCACCACCAGGGAAGCCCCCATACTGCTTTTGACTCTCAGTGTTTGTTAATTATGGTTCATATCCCCAGCAATAACTAAATTTGGGCTAAATTTCTTTCTGCCTTTGTTACTGATTCAGTCTGTGACGAGCCTTGATTGGGGTCTTCTCAGGGCACTGAGTCTCCCCAAAAGGCAGTTGTTCAATATGAAGGGACTGACACAGCACCTCTGATAAGAGACTTCACAAAGATAAAGATATTAAGCAACTTCCTCTTCTTTCTTTCTTTTTTTTAAAATTAATTAATTCATTCATTCATTTTTGGCTGCGTTGGGTCTTCGTTGCTGCGCGCGGGCTTTCTCTAATTGTGGCGAGCGGGGCTACTCTTCGTTGCAGTGCGCGGGCTTCTCATTGCGGTGGCTTCTCTTGTTGTGGAGCATGGGCTCTAGATGCGCAGGCTTCAGTAGTTGTGGCTCACAGGTTTAGTTGCTCCGCGGCATGTGGGATCTTCCCAGACCAGGGCTCGAACCCGTGTCCCCTGCATTGGCAGGCAGATTCTTAACTGTGCCACCAGGGAAGCCCACTTCCTCTTTTCTAAAGGACAGTGTTGGGGGAAAACTCCTGCCTTACATCTGAGCTTAGGAAGCACTTGTTCAGTTCTTTGGTGATACTTTACTGAGTCCCAACCATTGTGCTGGCAGCTGAAGACAGAACAATGGACCCTACTCTGTGGTCTTGTATTCTCGGGGGTAAGGCAGACAGTATACACGATAACAAAGAGGCATAATGACAGACCCAGGTGAGTACTGTGAAAGAGAAAAACCAGTGATGAGAGCAAAGGTGGCTGAGAGAGGGGGTCTAATTTAGTCTGAGGATTAGGTAAGGCCGTGCTAAGAACTTTCAAGGTAAGGGGAAGTTCGGGCGTTCCAGGCAGGGGAAACAGCGGATCTGTTTCAGGACCAGAAGGAGGGCCATTGTGGCTGTTATGAGTGAGTAAAGGCCAAGTGGAAGGAGACGGGGCTGAGAGGCTGATAAAACTCAGGCCGTGGTGAATGCAGCACTTGGATTTTCTTCTAGGTGGGATGGAAGCCGTTGACAACACATGCTGCGTGGCCATGAGGGGCTGTGCGGAGGGTAAAACTGCCCTGTCCCCTTCCCTGTGTTCCCAGGGCAAGTGGCCAACTTTGCAGGTCACCAGGAGGCCCCTTGAGTAGCTCCTTAAGATGAAGAGGAACAAGCAAGAAAGAGGCCCTGGCACCGAGCTCCCTCTGTTCACATGGGGCCCCGATGCAGGCTTGGAAGGAAACTCCCCAAGGAGAGGGGCAGGGGGATGATTGATGGGTTATCCTGCCTTGGACCACCTCCAGGCCTTTTGTCCTGGTGAATGAGGCCTGGGATCCCAGGGGACAGAGACTATGACAGGGATGCAGAGACAAGCCAGGAGTAAGTGGGAGCCCGGAGTGGAGTGCTGTCCCAGCCCTGCCACTCGCCAGCCAGCTGACCTTGAGCAGGGCCTAGGATCCTCTGGCCTCAGTTTCCTCGTCTGTACAAATGCATAAAAAGAGTCAATTAAACCCACAAAACATTGCTGTCTGCCAGGCACTGAGGCAATGAGAGGAAGAACAAATCACAGTTCCTCTTTTCAGAGGCACAGCCAGGGTGAAAGTCAGGTGAGACACAGCCAGACAGAGCAGGGAGGGCTTCCCGGAGGAAGGGGCATTTAAGCTGGAGTGGAAAGTGAACATCCTTGGTAGAAAGAACAGCAGGAAGAGGCCCACAGGAGTTGAGTGTGCTCTGCTCAGCAAGAGGGGACCAGTGGTAGGTGAGGGGCTGGAATAGAAGCTGGGACCGGATGTCAAAGGTTTTCACAGGCCCTTGGTAGGAAAAGTATAGAGTAATATTTCTGCTTGAGCTGCTTCACCTGGCTTAGGATCCCAACTTTACAATTTCGTAGTTGTGTCAAGTTGGGCAAGTTACAACTTTACAATTTCGTAGTTGTGTCAAGTTGGGCAAGTTACTTCGTTTCTCTGGTCCTTCATTTCCTTGTCAGTAAAAGGGGACTGATGGGGCTAATAAATAGTTCCTGCTCCCAGGATATTCTTGCAGAAATTAAATGAGACATGAATGTAGAGTGTTTAGCTTAGTGCCTGGACTATGATAACCATTAGATAAATAGGATTTGTTATTTGTTATTTATACTTGGCAACGAGAAGCCATTGAAGATTTTTGAGCAGGGAATTAATCACATCTCCTTTTAGCAAGATAATTCTGGCAGTGATAGGGAAGATGGGCTGGAGATGGGAGAGTCTAGGGGCCGGCAGACTAGGTGGCGATTTTAACAGTCCAGTTCAGAGATCTAGTTAACAGTCCACTTAGAAGCATCCAAACCCCAACAGTGGCAGAAAGGTTAAAAGGAGAGGTTAGGATTTTGAAAGTGATTTCAGTATAAAAAAATAGTAACTGGATTGTGAGACTGGCTCTTAGATTTCTAATTTAGGCTACTAGAGGATGGTCAGGCCATTGGCGGGGGAGAAACCTAGAAAGAATAATTTTGCTGGTGGAAGGAGGGTGAGCAGGGAGGAGAGGTTGGGATAATGGATGAAGTCTGAGGCATGTTGAGTTTGATCAGTTCACAGGCCTTAACCTGGGCAGTTGGAAATGCAGGGCTAGACCCCAAGAGTAAAATCCGAGTGGGGTTTTGGGTCCAATGAGATCCTCTAGGGCAGGGGTTCTCAAAGTATGGTCCCCAGACCTCAGCACAGGCTCCACTAGGGGGCCGGTTAGAAATGCAGATTTCAGGACTGCAGAATCTGAGGCTCTGATTTAACAGGCCCTCTGGGAGAGCTTGTTCTAGGGAAAGCTGCTCTGAAGGAGAGGGTGAAGGGATAAGGCGCCAGGAAGAGGGACCCTGGTGAAAGGAAGGGGTCAGAGCCTTGAAAGGAGACTGAGAAATACCATATTTTGTCAGTTGTAAGATGCACGTTTCCCCCATGTAACATCTCTGAATTGGGCCGATTACTGTCTGCTAGGTGACAGATGTATGTGGTTATCACTGCCCTCACAAGCACATTAAAACTTGCAGAAGGGGGCCAGTGACCTGGAAGGAGACCCCTACGAGAACAAGGGACACTCAAGAAGCACAGCGTCCTCAGCTCCTTTGTTAGCAAAGAGGACCGAACTGTAGAAAAACACAAAAACAATGACTTTGATCAAAAAGGATTAAGAAGAGTCACACTCTGAGAAATTTTAGCAATATCTTCAATTTATTTTTCTTATGTTTTCCCTTTCATGTATCCACAAGAATGCGTATGATCAAATCTGTATCTATCAATAAGTCTCAAAGAGCTCTTTTAATAAGAAAAAAAAAAAAGAAAATACTAGTGTCAAGGAAGCACAGCCATACTTTGATTGGCAGATGTTTTTCCTCTCTTGGTGGTATATAAAATAATGGTGCAATCTTACCATCAAAAGCATCTTAGATTCTATGCAATAAATATAGATGCGATCAGAGACGTTACAAGAGTCCCTGGAGAGAAGGGAGATGAAATCTAACAGAGTGGGTTTTAAGAGGTGTGATGGGTGTCTGCTGCTTCAGGAAGGACCAGGTTGGGGAAGGCCCAAGGGAGGGGATTGCACTTGACAACTGGAAGGTCATTGTTGAATTCTAGGTTTCTCTGGGTGGGAACTCCTGCTTTCAATTTATTTGCCTTGATCAACGGGTGCTTCAGGGGGCAGACACTGTACTTGAGATACAGAAATGAAAGACCTAACAATCTCTATCCCCAGTAAGCGCGCACTTCAGAAGGGAGGACAGCATGCAAAATCCTGATTATGAAACATTAAGCTAGTTGCTTTCAGTGTGTGTATGTGTGTGGCAGGCGGGGTGATGGATGAGGCCTATGGGGGCAAACAGGAAGGGACATGTAAGCCTACCTGGGACAGAAGGGAAGAGGGCGTCACTGAAAAGGCCACATGCGCGCTGAGGCTCCAAGGATGTGGAAGAGTTTGCCGGGAGGGGTTTCAGCTAGAGGGAGGTATGAGAGGGCCCAGAGGCTCCATGTGGTTTTCTGGAGCCTACAAACCGGGGGCCTAGGTGGAGGGAGGTTACAGTGGACTGGTCAGAGGTGGCCAGATCATAAAGGGCCCGATGTGCTTTTCCCTGGAGGTTAGATTTCATCTTTACACAATGAACAAATTAATTTTAAATTAATTTTTAACTTTTACCAAAGTAATGTATGCACATAGTTTACAAAGATCCAAAGTATAACTCTTATAATGAAAAATAAGGGTCCCTGACCCTATCCATTCTCTCCCTTTCCCTCCGTGATCTAGAGTTAGCCATTTAAGAAAATCTTTCTGCTAGCCCTTTGTCTTCTTAATTACGACTATGATTTTATAGCTATACTTACTGACAGCAATTTTACATTATTTCTTGACTTCCTGTTATGGAAGATAACATTATACAAACCATCCCAACACACATACATTTCCCGTCTTCCCATTGTCTGAATATGGTTATATCACAATTTTTGGTTAAATCTCTTTGTCTATTGCCAATTCCTCCTGGATGTCCCCTTGACTTTTCTCCTGGTAGGATCCTCTGTCTTCTTCCCCTTTTGGGTCCTTCCTTTTTGGGGTGGGGCGTGGGGGAGAAGCTCATGCTAGAAAGGCACAGGAGAGGTAAAATTGTTGACATCTTGGATGTGTGGAAATGTCTTTACTCAATCCTTCAACCCATACATTAGACGCTAGTTGAAAATAATTTCTCCCCAGAATTTGGACACCATTGCTGCTTTGTCTTCTAGCTTCTAGTGCTGCTGTCCAGAAGTTTGATTCATTCACTTAGAAAATGTATACTGAGGCCTCACTCTTTCCCAGACATGGTTCTAGGTGTTGGAAAACAGCAATGAACAAAGCAGATAATAAACAAGCTAAATAAACAAAAGTCAGGTGATGAGTGCTAAGAAGAAAAAAGAGTGGCGAGTATATGCACTAGTTTTGTGTATTTGTGTGTGTACAGAGAAGGTTTTTTCCCTTATGGTTTGAGATATGGTGGCCAATCTTATTCTTGATCCTTTGTATTTGACTTTTTTTTTTTTTTGCGGTATGTGGGCCTCTCACCGCTGCGGCTTCTCCCGCTGCGGAGCACAGGCTCCGGACGTGCAGGCCCAGCGGCCATGGCTCACGGGCCCAGCCGCTCCGTGGCACGCAGAATCCTCCCAGACCGGGGCACGAACCCACGCCCCCTGCATCAGCAGGCGGACCCCCAGCCACTGTGCCACCAGGGAAGCCCTTGACTTGTTTTTAACACTCTTGCTGAAAGTTTTTAGGATCTTTTTTTGGTCTTCCATGATAAAAAAATCTATGTTGTGTGTATAGGTCTTTATATTATTATTTTTTTTTAGTACCTTCAGATACTTTTTAAAAAATGTATGTATTTTATTTATTTTTGGCTGCATTGGGTCTTCGTTGTTGTGCGTGAGCTTTCTCTAGTTGCGGCAAGCGGGGGCTACTCTTTATTGCAGCGTGCGGGCTTCTCATTGTGGTGGCTCCTCTTGTTGCAGAGCACAGGCCCTAGAGCGCGCAGGCTTCAGTAGTTGTGGTGCACCGGCTTAGTTGCTCCGTAGCATGTGGGATCTTCCTGGACCAGGGCTCGAACTGTGTCCCCTGCATTGGCAGGCAGATTCTTAACCACTGCGCCACCAGGGAAGGCCCTATATTATTATTATTATTATTATTATATTTTTGTTTTGAGGTAATTGTAGATTCCCATGCAGTTATAAGAAATATTACAGAGAGATTCCATGTACATAGATCCCATACATTTCACCCAGCTTCCTTCAGTGGTAACATCTTACATAACAATGTAGCATATATAACTATATGTAGCTATATGACATAACACATATGGGCTATATAACATAAGTATATATAGCAAGATACCACAAGCAGGAAAATGGCATTGATATCCATCAGCCTTACTCAGATTTTACTAGTTGTACACTCTCATCTGTGTGTGTGTGATGTTCTGTGCAGTTTTATCACTGCAAATTCCTGTGAGCACCACCACAGTCAAGATACAGAACGGTTCCATCACACAGGACTCCTGGTGCTACCCTTTTACAGCCACACCACCTCCCTGTCTCTTCCCTCCCTGACCCTGGCAGCCACTGATCTGTTCTCCACCTCTATAATGCTGTCCAGGTCATTTTCATTCATTCTTCTGGACTCTCAGCAGGCCTTTTGACCTGGAAACTCATATTCTTCTGGTCTTAGACATTTTCGTCCCTCCCCTCTTCTCGCCTTCCCATTCTCCCTTGGCGATAACTTCCTCTCCACTGTTTTCTCTTTCAAAAACTCCTCAGGGTTGGATATTGAGTTTCCAGGACCAATCTTCTAGTTCTTACCTCTTTTCTGGCTTATTGTCCATCTCTTTGATTTTTTGTTCTATTTTAGAGTAGCTGCTTAGTTGATTCTTTGGAATTTTTTTGTATTTTTAATTTCTATGAGCTCCATTTTTTAAAAAATAAATTTATTTATTTCTTTTTGGCTGCATTGGTCTTTGTTGCTGCACACGGGCTTTCTCTAGTTGTGGTGAGCGGGGGCTACTCTTGGTTGAGGTGTGCGGGCTTCTCATTGCTGTGGCTTCTCTTGCTGTGGAGCACGGGCTCTAGGTGCACGGGCTTCAGCAGTTGTGGCGTGCAGGCTTCAGTAGTTGTGGCTTGCAGGCTCTAGAGCACAGGCTCAGTAGTTGTGGCGCACGGGTTTAGTTGCTCCACGGCATGTGGGATCTTCCCGGACTGGGTCTCAAACCCATGTCCCCTGCATTGGCAGGTGGATTCTTAACCACTGCACCACAAGAGAAGTCCCTGAGCTCCATTTTATACTTTATTTTTATTGCATGCTGTTCTTGTTTCATGAATGCAGTATTTTTATCTTCTCAAGTCAACAGTATACTGAGTATTGCTTGTGGAGGTTTATTTCTCCTTCTTGCTTTGTCCTGGTTTCTTCCCACATAATTTTCCCCCTGTTTATCTTGGTTAGTTTTTATATTGAAGCTTTTCACAGATGTAGTGATAATCCTTGGCTGTCTTAAATGCAAACAGGGATAAAAAGCATAGAAGGAGCTTTCCTTTGGCTTATTTTTTATCTGCTGGTCTTTTTTTTTTTTAACATTTTTACTGGAGTATAATTGCTTTACAATGGTGTGTTAGCTTCTGCTTTATAACAAAGTGAATCAGCTATACATATACATACATCCCCATATCTCTTCCCTCTTGCGTCTCCCTCCCTCCCTCCCACCCTCCCTATCCCACCCCTCTAGGTGGTCACAAACCACCTAGCTGATCTCCCTGTGCTATGTGGCTGCTTCCCACGAGCTATCTTTTTTACATTTGGTGGTGTATATATGCCCATGTCACTCTCTCACTTCGTCCCAGCTTACCCTTCCCCCTCCCCCGTGTCCTCAAGTCCATTCTCTACGTCTGTGTCTTTATTCCTGTCCTGCCCCTATACCTGCTGGTCTTTTCTCTGATGCCATTTGTTTTTCCAGAGAAGATTGCTACAAATTCCCATCTTCGGGCTAGGGGAGTGGAGAGTGGAGGGTGGGAGTGAGGGTGTGGAGTAGATGTCTGCCTGCTAGAATTTGGGGAGTGAGCTTGGGGAGTGGGGCTGGGCGGTCTCACTCTTTGGTGTGCAGTATTCGGAAACTTCAGCTTCCCTTCTGCCCTCAGCTAAGCCTGGGGCCCCTGAGTCCGGATTCACTTGCTTATACTCTCCAGAGATTAAGTTGGCTTCTCTTGTGCAGGCTGTGGGGAGATCCTTGGTGGCCACCTGTAGTGGCAGCTAAGTACTCCTTAAATACAGACTTCCAGCAAATTCCTATTTTTACTCCCATACCTCACTCCATCTTCTACTGTGTCTTCAACACCTGAGGCTTTTTGAGGTTCTGCGGTACAAGGGCTTATTTCTTATCTGGAATCCCCTCTGGTTACTTTGGTTTTGACTTCCTTCATTCTTCCGTGACTGTTCTCACTCCCTTGCTGCCCTTTAGTGGGCTCCTGGGAAGGCATGCAGACATAAGTGGGTGATCCATCGAGGCATTTTGCACAGGAGTTATTCATGTCTCTCCAGGGGCGGTGTGGAGGGTAGACTGATTGGAAAGGGCAGTGGTGACAAGAGGAAGCAAGTGCATTAGAGGAGAGGGAAGAGACGACGGGCGTGGGAACTAGCTGCGGCAGGAGGGGAAGGAGGGTGGAAATATCAGGCAGGTGGGATGAAAAGGACCTTAGAAGTAAAGGAGAGGCATGAGTCTACGATGCCACCTCAGTTTCTGACCCAGGTGGCGGGTGGCTTAGTGTTGGCTTTGCTGAGACAAGGAACACAGTAAGAGAAAGTCTGGGTGAGGATGGGTTCAAGTGGAGGAAGTATGAAGAACCCAAGGGAATTCCAGGTGGAAGTAGCCAACAGGCAGATGGATATAAGGGTTTGAAGCACAGACAGTGCCTCTTGCTGCCCTTCCTTGCCAGTTACATAAGCTGAAGCCAGTGGCATGAATGAGATCATCAGCTGGAGGGTAAGGAGGAGGGAAGGGTGGAGAGCTGAGGACAGTGGACCGTGCAGAGATGAAAGGGAGAGTCTCTCTCCTCCAGGAGTGAGATAAATAAGGGAGTGGAACCAAGTGACTCCCAGCCCAGCCCTATCACTCCAGAGCTAAAAATGGTGGCCATTCAGGCTCTGATGTTAGCCAGCAGCCCCTGAGCCCATAAATTCCTCAAGAGCTGTTTATCTAAGCTCTGCAGCCCCCATCCCTGAGCCCCAGGGAGGGGACTGCCCACTTTCCTGCAGCTGTTTCAGGACAGCTGATGGGGATGCCCCTGGGCTTTCCTTCTCCTGGGGCACAGGATTGAAGAGAGTTGATGGTGGGGAGTTCCCCTGTGCCTTGAGGTCACACTGAAATCCAGATCATTCCTGACTCCCTCCCTCCCACAGGCAGCATCAGCTCTGAGGTCTATCTATGGGAGGCCTGGTCCTAATGTTCTTAAATGGCAGAATGGGTGGCTGGCCTCAGGTCTGACACCTGGAAAGGACTTACCCTGGGGTCTTCTGGCTATATGTACCCTGGCAGCCCTGATGCATGTAAAAATAAGCATGTTCAGTTTGATTGCTTGCCACCCAGTGCATGCACTTCACTAAGCCCTTTATGTGCTGAATCCGCAGGACTGTACAGTTGGGAACATATTGTGCCCATTTTACAGATGAGGAAGCTGGGGCCCAGAGAAGTTGGGTGATTTGCCTGAGGTAGAGTCTGCATATGTCTATACTGGGCACACTCCCAGGTTAGAACTCTGAATTTATGCTAGATGTTGGCTGTGTCCTTGTCCTGTGAGAGCCCATCCCCAACCCTGCCACCCCTCAGCCCCTGGTGAGTGAGTGTGTGTGTGTATACACGCCCCTCCCTGCTCCTGTGCTCTCCTAGACTGCCCTCCAGAGACCACAGGAATTCTGATGAATTAATCTCATCACTTTATCAAGAAGGCACTTACAGAAATTACAAGGCAAGGCCACCAGCCTGGCTTTGCTGGCAGTCAGCCGCTGGGGCCATAAAACAAATTGAAAGGAACAAAAATAAATAAATAAAAATTAGATCTCTCTCCCTCTCACACACACACACACAGCCACACCCACAGAGTCAAGAACATCCCTAGGTTCTTGTTAATGCTCAGTCTCTTGTTCTGGGAGAGCAGCAGTGCCAAATCAACAGATACTTATGGACCCCTTGCTGGAGTGACAACCTAAGATCTGTCCTTCAAGGGATTGACAGGCTGGCTGGGGGGCTGAGGCCAGTGAACGTGAAGAGTTAGCCACCTGCAAGTGGCATCCCAAGGCGGCCCGAGTCCCCATGCCCCAGGCCCTGTAAACTCACCGCCCAGGGGAGCAGAGCAGAGCCAGACCCCCTGGTTTCAAGTCCTTGCTCTGCCTCATCCTGGACTCTGCTCACCTTTCTCATCTGTAAGACGGAGAGGAAGATGTTTACCTCCAGTGCTGTTGGGAAAATTAAAGATTCGACATAAGAAAAGTAGGACCGCAGCTGCTTCATAACAAGCTCTCGTCAGTGTTAGCTCTCAGTGTGTATTGAGCACCTACTGTGTGCCAGGCACTGGGACTACAGAGAAAAGCTGATTTGGGAGGAAGAGACACACAGTGGCGACCGGGTGATGGAGAGAAGGGTCACCTTCCCAAGGGGGACCAGGAGGTGTGGGCAGGCCAGGCCAGGAGGCGGAGGGAGCAGAGTGGCCTTGTCCTAAGCAGCAAAGGCCTGGGAGCCTGGGAGGTCACTGAGTTCCAGGAACTGGTAGTTACGCAGAGCAATGGGGAAGGCGAGGCTGGAGAGAGAGGAGGGGAGTGGGGTGGAGGCCGGGGCCAAATCCTACAGAACCTTCTAAGCCGGGATAGACCTGGATGGACTAGCTTATGTATGGGATTTCTTCCTTTCTGTTTCTCTCTCTCTCTCTCTCTCTCTCTCTCTCTCTCTCTCTCTCTCTCTCTCTTTACAATGTTGTGTTAGTTTCTGGTGTACAGCAAAGTGATTCAGTTATATATATATATCTATTCTTTTTCAGATTCTTTTCTATAATAGATTATTACAGGGTATTGAATATAGTTCCCTCTAGGTTCTCGTTGTTTATCTTTTTTTTTTTGCGGTACACGGGCCTCTCACTGTTGCGGCATCTCCCGTTGCGGAGCACAGGCTCAGTGGCCATGGCTCACGGGCCCAGCCGCTCTGCGGCATGTGGGATCTCCCCGGACCGGGGCACGAACCCGCGTCCCCTGCATCGGCAGGTGGACTCTCAACCACTGCGCCACCAGGGAAGCCCCTGTTTATCTATTTTATATATAATAGTGTTTATTTGTACGTCCCAAGCTCCTAATTTATCCCTCCCCTGTTTCTCTTTTTAATCTTACCGTGCTTATGTGAATATTGAAATTATTTCCCAAGAAGTCACAAAGAGAGTGACCTAAGAAATGGTTAGGGTCAGGTAATGGAAGGGAGGGGCACACGGAATCTTTATTCCTCCCCTTTCCTCTTACCTCCCATCCTCCAGCACAGAGGATGGCTTCTGGCCCCCCTCCCCACAGAAGCATGGTGCCGGCTGGACTTGAGAGAGAGAGAGAGAGAGAGAGAGATCTATAAGATGCTCCAGCCAAATCGACCTCTGTGAGCCTCAGTTTTCTCACCTGTACAAAATGAGGATCGGAATCCTCACTGGGACGTTGTGAGTGCTCAGTGTACTTAGGCATCTTGTAATCGGGGCTCAATGATTTCAGTACTTCAAAACACTTTTGTCAGTGGTGGAACCTGGTTCATGCTTGTTCTCAGAAAATCCAAATGCTACCTGGGGAGGCTGAGGCACGGGGACACCTGAGGACAGCCCCTCTCCCCTTCCTCTAGACCACCTCAGTAGCTGGGTTAGCATAGGGGCCTGTCTGAAGTCCCCAAGCTTCTTGTGGGGTGCAGGGGTGGCACAGCGGCTCTGTGTGGCCTCGGGTAACTCACTTCAGCTCCCTGACTCTCAGTTTCTTGGTCTGTAAAATGGGGCGCTGGTGGGTCCCAGAGGGTTGCCGTGAGGATGGAGGGATCTGAGGCAGGTCACGCTCATAGCAGGTGCACAATGAAGGTGGCTTTTATTGCTGCTAAAGTGGATGGGTTGTGTGTGTGTGGTGGGGGGCGGGGTTCTGGGCACAGGCAGGCCTGGAGCTGCCCTTTCTAGCACGGTGCAGGGCTGGGAGTGGCCTTTTGGAGGCTGCTCCGTGCCAGGCAGTGTCCTTGTTGGGTGAGCTGGGCCCAGGAGGGGAATCTGGGCAAGCGGCTTGCTGGGCATCACTTGTCCCTGCTCCCTGAGAAGGTGGCAGCTGGATGGGTGTTGGGATGAAAGGTTTGCAGTAGTTCAGAGTCTGTTCTCTGAAAACCACAGACTCAAGCAGACTGCACTGGCTGGGACGGGGGCCGAGGAGACATGATCAAATCCAAAACGGCACAGTGGTCCGCTGTCCTGCACTTGTATCTTTCTATTGCCTGTCTCTCCGCCCACCCCCAACAATTCCAGTCCCTTTCCCCCTCCCATTGCCTTTCCTTTGGCCTCCAGGCTTGTTATAGCTGCACAGTGCACATCTGTGACATGAGTGCAGACACGTAAGAGCACTCAGGGCAGATGCTGTGCCCCTACGTTAGAAAGGCAGCTGCAGCCTCTCCCGACCATGCTGTCAGCCCTCCCAGGATGAGGCCCTGCAAAGGGACAATGGCCTCCCCAGAGCATTCGAAGATCAGCTCATCCTGAATAAGACTGTAAACCACTCTGTAAGCCTCAGGTTTCTCATCTGTAAAATGGGGATGGTATCAGTACCTACGTCATGGAGTTGCTATGAGGATTCGGTAGATTTTTTATTCAGCAGGCTGGTCTTGCACGCCTTCTGGGCAGCAGGGGTTGATCTCAGTGCAATAGAGATGACGTGATGAACAGCACACCTCTTGCCTTCGTGGTGCTCACAGCCTACTAGGAGCATGGGGTCAGGTTCACGGAAGCCATTATTATCACCCAGTTAAGGGGTGACATGGAAAATTAATCACAGTTTCCCTCTGCAGTGATGAACTGTGCTTAAAATCACCAGCTCCCTTCAAATCGCGCTTTACGATCTTTAAGGCAGTCTTCTGCACCTGGTCCCGCTCAGTCCTTCATTTAGCAGATACCAGACTATTTTGCAGACGAGGAAACTGCAACTCAGTGAGAGGAAAGTGACTTTCTCAAGGTCAGCCAAGCTGGGTGGCCTGGGCCTCTGCCGTGGGATGTGGGATGCAGGCCCCGGTCCCTGCGGGCTCAGAGCTGCCAAGAGGTTTTTCCCATGAGTTGGGGCCCAGGCTGGAGGGCATAGGGCCGGTGGGCCACACTGATGTTTTGGTCAGCAGTGGGATAAAATTTCTCTGCTTGGGATAAAATGTCAGCTCAGTGAGTTTTGATGTCCCAGTTCAGTGGTGGCTTCAAAACTGTGGGTGACCATTCTTCAAAGCTGTGGCTGCCTGGCCGACCTGACCTCTGGTACCGGGATCTCTGTATTTAAGAGAGTAGGAAACACCCTGGCACGTGTCTCGGAGCACCTCCTACTTTGAGAACCACTGCCCTGTGGGAACCTCGGGGCTGGAGAGTAGTGATTTGGTCGGTGAATCCCCATCCAGCCTGTGGCTGGCAGATGGGGGCAGTACCTGGCAACCCTTCTGTGTCTGCTTACAGGGAACATTGAGTACAGCTGCCCGGCCACCAACGAGTGTGAGATCACGAAACGGAGGCGCAAGTCCTGCCAGGCCTGTCGCTTCATGAAATGCCTCAAAGTGGGGATGCTGAAGGAAGGTAAGAGGCCCCGCTTGGCCATGCAAGGCGGAACCGAAGCCTGGGTCCTGGGCAAGCTCTTCTTCCCACGGGAAGTCTCAGACCCCCGGGAAATGCCAGCAAGCTCAGGACCTTCTCCCTGAGCGGCGCACGAGAACAGGTCTCTCCCTGTAGCCCGGGTGAAGGCCCTGCCCCCCAGGCTGCCTGTCTCACACACCCTGCAGGCAGGTGTGCAGCCTCCAAAGCTCTCCGTGCTCTCGGGACGCTTCTGGGCAACAGGAGTTGGAAGTTCTCCATTAAAGATCCTTTGGGGAATCATGACCCCACTTGGGCCTTAGAAAAGCTGGCTTGGCGCTCTGGGGAAGGCCCTCGTCGGGGCCAAGAACCCTCTCCACCCTGGGAAGGAAGGCTTGGGATGCTTTATTACCTCTCGGTGGCCCATGGAGTGTGGGCATGCAGAGAGCAGAGACATTGAGGCCCAGAATGACACGTCACGTACCCTTCACCTGCCAAGGTCAACCTCTGTTTCCCAGCAGGTGCACAGGACATGGCTGTCAGCTGGCCAGTGTTTTCCTCCTCCTGTCCCCTGCCCCCACCCCCATCCTCTCTCTTCCCTTTCCTTTCTCTGCCTCTTGCCTCTCTTTCTCCTCTAGAGCCCTGCCATCCAAAACGGCAGCGTGAGCCACGTCTTCTAAGTGTAAAATACACACCAGATTTTGAAGACTTACTAGGATGATAAAAAGGAGTGTAAAATATTGTGGTAATAAGTTTTTAAATGATCACATGTTGAGATGATGATATTCTGGACATATTGGATTAAACAAAACATATTATGACATTGATATCACAGCTTCTTTTTACCTTCTTTAGTGTGGCTACTAGAGAATTGTAAGTGACCTGTGGCTCTCGTTATTAGGACAGCACGGCTCTCGGTCTCCCGCACCACCTTCCCTGTTGATCTGCTCACGCCGACGAGGCTCGTTTAGTGCCATTTTTGGAGACGGGTAGTGTGTGTGTGTGTGTGTGTGTGTGTTTCTCCCCTTCCCCTGCTTTCAAGGGGAGCCAGTGACAATTTCTACAGATCAGCTTTTATGATTCTGGGCCCTGGGATCCTTGCAGAAATGAGAGGAGTCAGGAAAAGAGGTGTGTGCTGGTGATCAGATTATCCAATCCAGAGGGGCTGGGAGAGGAGAGGAAGGGGCAGGACTGGAATGCAGGCCTTCACTGGGAGGGGCTTCTGGAGCCCAGCCCAGCCTTTACCAGCCTTTAAGAGCCCGAGGCCCTCCTCCCATCCTGGCTTCCAGGCGCCCTCTGGGAAGAGGGCCTGAATCTAAGGTGCTTTGTTAGTAGGACGACTTGGACGTTGTTGTGATGTGGAAATCGGGGACTCCCTCCGTTTTCCATTCCAGGCGCTCCCTCCACCTCAGCTGAGCCCGGTTCCTCCACCACCCCTGTGTCAACATGGCACATCGACCTTTAAACTGCGTTTCTTACTAGTTGTTTCATGCAACCCATTTGACGTGGAGGAGGCCCCTCAGCTCTTATTCGCATGCCAGCTGCTCCACCCGGGGAACCAACTGAAGAAGCAGTTCTCTTTCTAGATTAGAAACAGGCTGTGCTGGACCTGCTGAAAGACTGTGTCTGTTCATTTTGATTCTCCCCAATTTTGGTCTACCCCTGTGTGGGGTGTGACCCCAGCTAGTGGCTGAACCAGGTCCTCTGTACCTCCTCCAGAGCATCCTGGGGTGCACAGATGAGGAAACTGAGGCGCAGAGGCCCTCAGAAGCGTGCCTCCGCGCTGGTCTCCTGGCTCCCCCCTCTGCATGCTGCTGAGAAGCAACCGAAGGCTTTGTCAGCCTTGGAGAGACTCTGCTCTTAAGTCTGTGAGGATGTTCTGGGAAGCCAGGTGTGAGGGGCCTGACTCGGGCAGGGGCCAGCTGTCCAACAGCCTTTCCTAGTTGGAGCGTGTAGCCTTCTTGGCTTACTTCACAGCGTCTGAGGAGCTTGGAACAGAAGAAGCTGATTGCTATCAATATACTCCTGCATTTGAAGGGAGACAAAATTGAGTCCGGCAGCGACTCACGCTGGTTTGAGGGGAGCTGGTCCCAGAGCCTGGAGCTTCTCTCTGTTCTGCTGTGTCTGCTCCGCATGGCCCAGGTCAGGGGCGGGGAGGCTTCCAATCCCAGGCCACCTCGCCGCCCCCCCAGGATTATGAGCAGGGAGGGAGAGATAAGGAAAAAGTGGGGACCGCCACTTGAAATCCCTGGACCACCTTGCAACCTTTGAGCAGAGTCTCTTGAGGGGTTACCCGGTGCCGGGAAGAGAGCAGGGGTACTTCCCAGTGGTGCCCCAGAAAGGCAGAATGATGAGGGGATCCACAGAGGCAGGGAAGCAGGTGGCCGGGGGCGCAATCCATCGGCAACAGCAGGCCAGGCACCCCGCCAGCTACTTAAAAGGAGTGAGATGGACGCTGTGTGTCCCAGGATGATGGTGTGGGCTGCTGGGGGAACGAGAGCCTCAGGTGGGGAGCACACGCGTGGTGGGCATCTGAGGCTGTTGGCGGGAGCCGGGCAGGTGTGCTGAGGTGAACTTCCCGGGGGCTCAGCCCTCAGGAGCTCTGCCCCAGGAGAAGGGCAGTCACCAGAACGCTCCCTCCGCCCCCCCCTGCCCTGCCCCCGCTGCTGACGGGGGAAGATGACACAAAGGCTCTGAGCGCCTTCGTTCAGCTCTTCTCCGCAGTACAGAGCCTTGGCAAGATCCTGGGCTCTGAAGCTCCACGGGGACCGGCCCCTTAAGAGGAGCGCGCCTCCTCGAGAAGCCTGTGTCCCTGCCAGGGAGCTGCCCTGGCTTCTGCTTTTGTTTAGGTGCCCGTCCCCCCACCCCCCATCATGTGCAGGCACCCAGCCTCCCTCTGTCTCCCTCAGACTCTGACCTGACTCTGAAATGCAGACCCCAGCCTTCCCCAGGTGCCCCCCCCCCCCCGCCCCATCTTCAAGGCTCCTCGACATCGGGGAGCCAGGGGCTGGGGTCCTGGGTCTTCTGGGGGAGGGGGATGGAGAAGGGGAGAATGGAAGACCAGCCTCCCCCTCCTCTGCATCTCACCTGCACATCAGAACGCTGCTTCCCTCTTCTGTCCAGAAGCTCTGGATGCCTTATTCAGTCTTTCCTTTCTTAAGTAAAATAACCTGAGAGAGCGCCACGTGATTTGGGGGCCCAGCAGCTGCCAGGGAAAAGGTCAGAAGTGGGACTTTCTTTGGCTCAGCCTCTGCCTCGAGGCTGCTGTCAGTTCTGGAAGCGTCGGCTGTGGAGCACAGGTGATGTCCAAGGGTCTGTCTTGCTTCAAGCAAATCCCGTGTATGAAAATCTGTATTTTCAGAGAAAAGAGTGATGATTCTCTTTATAGGAAACTGAATACAAAATATGCTCTGGGCTGGGTGTCAGTGCCTGTGTCCCCTCCTGGCTCTTAGGTATCCTTGCTTTGTCTATGATTTCTCACTTACGAGCCTGGGCCTGCATTTCTTCACCTGTCTATCACTAGGTCAAGGTGAGGACCAGATGGGACGACTCCTTGGTAAGATCTGCTGTGGGACCGCTTTAAAATGTCAGCTTCCTGGGCGTGTTAAAGTAATACTGGGTTCAAAGATATTCTGCTTTGTGCCCATTGTGTTAGGTGGGGCATACTAGTGTCCAGCTGCCTTGAGTTTCCTCCTGGATTGGCTGGTGGGAGACTTAGAGGTGGCATCGCCTTAGGCTGACCCCGTCTGGGGTCTAAAATGAGAATGAGAGGGTCCCTTGGGAGGACCATGGAGACGCCCTCCCCAGATAGGTGAGGGTGTGGCCTGATGGCCTCTAAGCCAGGAGAACCTGGAAAACCATTTGCTGCATGTCACAGGGGGCACCCGTACATCCGGGAATTCTGCAAATCTTCCCGCACAGACTCTCCCCGCAAACTTCTTCTGCTCACCTCACTTTACCTCCCTCAGGCCACCAGCCTCCCGGGCCCGCTTCATTTCCTCCTCCCCTCAGCCCCTGGTCTGCCTTTCCCCAAGTGTTTTCTAAAAGATATTTGATTTCAGTGAAAGCTGGGCTGACATCCATGCAATACGCTCTCAATCTCTTTGTGCTTGTTGGGAAGGCAGAGGGCTCCTCCGGGGATTCTGGGTAATTGGGTTAGTGGCCAGCTCATGTCAGGAAATTAAAAGGAGGCCCTGATCAGGTTCCCGCTGCATGGGATTTAATGGCTTTGTATTTATAGAGTATCCCGCCTCTAGCCCATGCCAGAAATACCACTTTTCTGGCCCTGTGAATGAAGAAAGAGGATGAGAGATGACTTGCCTTTAAAAATTCTTTTTCTTTTCCAAAATACATTAGTGTTCTGAAACAAAACAACTCTCGAGCACTTCAAAGAATAGTTTTGAACTAGAGCCCAAGAACTCTGATGGCTGTTTGTATCCCCTGAACCACCTTCCACCCTACACACACACATGCTCACACACACACATCTGACGCCTCACAAGATCTTCCCATGTGGCCTCACGCCTTGGGCCACTCAGGCACGATGACCTGATGACCTCTGGTTGGGGAAGTGTTAATTGAATGAAGTCACAGGAGATGGTCTTGTCTGTGCTGAGCCCTTATTACTGTTCATTCAGGGCTTCTGGCTCGTCAGACATTGGATAACAGGTTCAGTGGTCATACAGACCCGGTAAAAGCCCAGCGGCACCATTTATCAGCTCCTTGGGTGATTTACTAATTTCTTGAAGCCTCCCCTTTCCTCCTCTGTAAAATGGGAATGATAGTAGTTAGTTGCTGTTTCATCTTGCTCCTGATTCACCAGGGAAAACCCCTAGAGTTGTACCGCAGAGTAAAATGTTAGTCACTGATTTAAGATACTCTGCATCATGTTACATCACTGGTTTCTTCCGTGTTTCAGAAGGCAGTTGTGAATCTCCCGTAGCTTCTTTCCCTGCTCCTTGGCCGATGACCTTGCTTGATATTTGCTTGAGAAAATAGAAACAGTCAAGTGGGGAATTTCTAAACTTCCTGCTGTTGAATCCGCAAACCTACCTACTTGTTTTCTGTCTTCACTCTTGGTAGAGGTATTTCTGTTCCTATCAAAAGCCAGTCTCCCCATCTCTGCACTGAATCGCATTCCTCTTTCTTTATTAGGGACTTCACTCCTATAGTATCATGTCTGCTTCCAACCCCATCAAACCCTTCCTCACTGCTGGATCATTTTCATCAGCACCCAAACAGAATTTAATTTAAAACACCCACAAGTGTATTTTGATCCAAACTTGATCTCTGTTCAGCTGCTGCTACCTTACCCTGCTCCCTTTCTCAACAAAACTTTCCTGAAGGGTTGACAGCCCTTACTATATATCTATCCACTCTAAAAATAAAAATGAAAACAAGCATAACACTTCCTTAAAAAGTAAGCATTGAGGGACTTCCCTGGTGGCCCAGTCGGTAGGATTTCGTGCTCCCAATGCGGGGGGCCCAGGTTCAATCCCTGGTCAGAGAACTAGATCCCACATGCGTGCCGCAACTAAGAGCCCGCATGCCGCAACTAAGAGATCCTGCGTGCCACAACTAAGACCCAGCGCAGCCAAAATAAATAAATAAATAATTTTTTTAAAAAAGTAAGCATCAAGTAGATCCAGAAAAATATTTATAGTATGTTATATTAGTTAGGGTAAGGCTAAACTTCTGTACAAAGAGACTCCCTCCCTCAAAGCAAAAAACTCAAACCTAAGCAAGATAGAACTTTAATTCTCTCTCATCTCTCATATAACAGTCCAATATGTCTAAGGTGATCCAGGACTGGTTGGCGGCTTTGCCATCCTTAACAAGTGGTTTCCACTTGTGGACCCATCTCCGAGACAGCCAAAAGGAAGAAAAGCCTGTATCCGATCCCTCGAAGGGCAAGACCCAGAGTAGTACAAGTTCCTTCCATTCACAGCCCATTGGTGGAATCTAGTCACTCGGCCACACGTCTTTGCAAGGATGTCTGGGAATTGTAGTCTTTAGCTGGGATGCCATGTGTCCAGCTAAAACTATGTTGGGATGGGAAAAGAATAACATATTTTAAAGGGCAGGCATTGTCATTTGCCAAAAACGTATGTGAAGTAGGAAGAATATTGATAACGTTCCACCCAGTCTAAGAAAAAGAAACTTTATCCTTACTTTTGAGCTTCCCTCTGCCTGAGCCGCATTCATTACTTTCAGGGGCAGCTATCATCCTGATTCCACATTATTTTCCCTTGCCTTTCTTTATGGTTTTATCATATATTTGTATCTCAAATCATATCATGTTTTTCAGTTTTAAATGAAATTATACTATACATATTCTTCTGCATCTTAATTATTTTAATCAGTATTTCTGAGGTGAATGCTTCTTGTTGCATGGCGCTATCATTCATTTATTTTCATTTCTGTATTACAGGAGTCAGCCGGATACATATTTTAGGCTTTGTGGGCCAAAAGGTCTCTGTCTTAACTATTTAAATCTGCTGTTGTAATGTGAAAGTAGCCACAGACAGTATGTAGAGGAGTAAACAGAGTTGTATTCTGTGAGGTACTTGTCTGAGGCTTTCCTCAAATTTTCTGCTTTATTTAGAAATCTTTATATATTCTGGTCATTTTTATGAGTCATTTTTTCAGTAGCTGGTGGTGTAAAAATCTCATTTGTAGCTTTCTTCTCTTTATGGCATCCTTTGATGAACAGAAGTTAATAATTCTAATAAATTGAATGTATCAGTCTTCTCCTTTATGGTTTGCACTTCTGTGTCATTAAAATATATATTATTTATTTACTTAACCTGCTACTGTAAAGATGCTTTCCTAATCTGCCTTACCCATGTTGGTCTTGGATCCTGCTGGACTTGACTTTTGAGTACAATGAGCTGGCTCCAGGATGGCAAATTGCTTTTAGCTGGACTGTCAACTGTAGGGTGGGGACCAGCTGCCTAGAATGCACGATTGGAAGGCTTCTTAGGCAGTGCCTGGGATCAGTCACAGCAAGAGTGCTGTGACTGATTAGCAATGTCTGCCACAGACTAGGAAATGGAGGGTGGTGGCACAGCTGACAGCTTTTTGCCATGACTGATCTAGTGCAACTGAGTTTAAGTGATTTGCCCAAGGCCACGCAGCTAGTAAATAACAGAGCTGGGTGGAATCTAGTCTCCTTGGTTATACAAGAATTCCTTCTAAGAAGCCCAGTCCAACTCATTGAGATGCCTTGGCCAGTAGCAAAGCCTGTAGCCCTTCCTCAAAGTGGGAAAAAGAGGAAGGGAGTGGAAAGGGAGGCTGGGCTGAAATAGTCTTTCCTGGTTAGGTGTTCAGTTCTAGAGACTTTTTGGCAGCTGGGAATGCAAGGATAGGACAGCCCTACTGAAACGTCCTTGGGGACACGGTGCCCTGGGTGAGAAGGGTCCAGAGGAGAGAGCAGCAGGAGAGCGGACACTTCCTTAATAAGCCGAAGGCCAGGGTCTCATCACCCAGTACCATCTTACCCATCCTGGAGCAGCTGGCACAAGCCCTGGAATATTAGGTGGCATGTGTGTTTATCCACCCGCAAGGCTCTCTGGGCTTATAGTGAGTCAGGAGTGAGGCACTCTTCACCATTATGATATGGCACCAGATAAGGGGCAGCCCGAGATAGCTGTCCTGTCGGAGGCAGCAAGGTGAGCTCACCTGTCACCCAGGACCTCCTGCCAGACAGGGTGGCTGAAGGGAGCTCAGATCGTGCGGGGGGTGTAGATGAGTGTTTAGGCAGGGCATTCTGCTGGGCTGGGGTATCCATCAGTGTGTCCACGTGACCCACAGCCCCTGGGCCCTCAGGAGCCCAGAGTACTCCTATCACCTTTTGTGTGATTTGTTCCTCTTTCTGGAGATGAGTCAGCTATAGTTTGGTAGAACTTATAGGTAGAAAGTCAACACCTAAGTCTCCTGGAAGGAACACTGGTTAGACAAAAGTACTGCATAAAATAGGTTTAGTGCATGCTCCCCAGACCTGGTAGGTAGTCAGAATCATTAGAGGAGCATTGCAAAATTATCCATTCCTGTACATCTCCCCTATTGACTTAGAACCTCGAAGTGGGTAAGTCCTTAAGGTCTGCGTAGTTCAAAGGCTTTCGGGGCATTCTGACAATCATACAGGGTAGGTGGTCTCAAGTTCAGGGCAAAGGAGATAAGACTTAGAGATTAAGGTTCAGATCCTCCCTCAGACCTTTCCTGGCTGTGTGGCCCTGAGAAAGTCACCTGACCTTTCTGAGCCTCAGTTTTCACATGGGAATAATAATAACCATCATGTGTTCTCCCTCCCTCAATTTTGGTACACAGATCAAATGACATATGGAAATAGCTTTGTAAACTCTAAAGCATTGCACACATCCTTAATAAACCAAGGACATTAAATTGTGTGTGTGTGTGGGGGGGGAGGGTTTCTAGGTAAGGGGAAGAGAAGAGTCTTGACCATGACAGCTTTGCAGTGTCAGGACGGCAGCTCTGCAGAGGAGGCAGAAGAAGGACACAGGTTCAGAGCCTCTCCCTCTCTGCCTTGTCTGAGCCTTTCCTGTGGGAAGAGAAATGTGATGGGGCAGCGCCTGGGACAGGCTGGGGGCCAGGTGCAGGGCCAGGCTTTTCTGAGCTTTAACCGGTTATTTTTAGTGCCTGGGATAAAAGAAAGAAACTTAAAACTGCCCCCACGCTGCTGCCGCCCTGGCACACTCTGCTATTTTTACTTCGGAAAGGCTGGGATCTCATCCAGCGTCGGGGTGGGGGGCGACCGAGGGGAAGGGGGGGAGTCGGAGGGAAGCAGGAATTATTTTACTTCCATTAAGAAAAAAGTCAGAAGCCTCATCTTATCAAGTCAGCAAGTGGACATGTGATCCAGGACACGGCAGCCGCGGGCTCCGGCTGCTCTGACGTGCCTGCAGTGTGGATAGGTCAGTAGATGGGGCAGAGGCTTGGGGGAGCCCCACTCCCCTCCCCACAGGCAGTTTCTTCCTCAGAGCAGCCCAGCAGCTTCTTTGCTCTTTCCTGTGCCCTGAGCTGGGAAGTGGGATTGGACGCTGTAGCTATAGGGCCACCAGCCTAGTGATGGTACCGCTGGGGGTTGGGGACTATATGGCTGCAGCCGAGCATATCCAAGAGAGTACCTGTGTTGGCGCTGTGTGCCCCTGGGCACAATATTCAACCTCTCTGAACCTTAGTTTCTTGAGAGTTTTAAAACATCTGACCCACGGTAGTTATAACTAAAGGGGTATGTTTCTCTCTCTTCCCATGAAGAAAGCTAGCAGTTTAAGGCAGACACTACCACTTTCACAGGCAGATGAGAGGAAAGAGATGACTATTGAGGGCCTACTGTGTACTGAGCACATTACTATGTTTCACACATTTTATGTTATTTAATTCCACTAATCAGAGAAAAGTGAAGTATTTTTAAAAATCTTTTAATAGCTTTATTGAGATATAATTCACCCATTTAAACTGTACAATTCAGTGGTTTTAGGTATATTACATTGTTTTTTTAATTGTGGCAAAACATATTCAACAAAATTTGCCTTTTAAAAACTTTTTATTTTTCCCGGCCAAGCTGTGTGACTGTGGGATCCTAGTTCCCCAATCAGGGATTGAACCTGGGCCATGGCAGTGAAAGTGCTGAGTCCTAATCACTGGACCACCAAGGAATTCCCTAAAAATCATTTTTAAGTGTACATAAAATTCAGTGGCATTAAGCACGTTCAGTGTTTTGCAACCATCACCACTACCTGTTTCCAACACTTCTTCATCATCCCGAATAGAAACTATACTATAACTCCCATTTCTCCCCCACCCCCACCCCTGGGATCCTCCAATCTACTTTCTGTCTATTCGAGTTATTTCTTATAAATGAAATCCTACAACATCTCTCCTTTTGTGTCTGGCTTATTTCACTTAGCATAATGTTTTCAAGGTTCATCCATGCCATAGCATGTATCAGAACTTCATTCTTTTTTCATGACTCAATAATATTCCATTGTGTGTATAATTCCACATTGTGTGTCAGTGGATACTTAGGTTGAGGAATTCCCTGGCAGTCCAGTGGTTAGGACTTGGCACTTTCACTGCCAGGGCCTGGGTTCAATCCCTGGTCGGGAAACTAAGATCCCACAAGCCACACAGCTCAGCCAAAAAGAAACTTAAAATTAAAAAAAATTTTAAAAGGACCTTTGAAAAAAAAAGAAAGGATACTTGGGTTGCTTCTACCTTTTGGCTATTGTGAATAATACTGCCATGAACATTTGCAGATGAGTATCTGTTCGAGGTCCTGATTTCAGTTCTTTTGAGTATAGACCTAGGAGTGGAATCGCTGGGTTACATTTCCACAAGTAGTTAAACAAAATTTTAATTAACCTTTTAAATTTTGATATAATTGTAGATTCATATGCAGTTGTAAGAAGTAATACAGAGAGATCTCATGTACCCTTTACCCAGTTACTCCCAATGGTAACATCTTGCTAAGCTATAGTACAATATCACAGCCAGAATATTTGCTTTGATACAGTCAAGATACAGAACAGTTTCAAGGGTGAAGTATTGATATTTTTAATAATAATTACATTGGCTAACATTTGTTGAGCACTCACTACATATTCATGACACACTTATGAATATTTAAATTTTGGCCTGCACATGTTAAAAGATGACACAGTGTTGAACTGTAGTTAAAACAAAGGATAAGTATTTATTATAGTATTTGGAGCTCTGGTATACTTTACATGAGAATATTATTGATGCTTTTTTAAATTCAGAAAGTATCAATAAGATGATATAATCTAATAATTCTGGACAGCAATTTTAAGTTAATTAGTATTTTAATATGCTCCCTGAGCCTACTTTTTTAGATATTTCACTAACATAAGAACACAAACAATAAGGCAACTCTTATTTCAGGTTCAAGTCCCCGCCTTTATTTTTTTCCATTTGCTGTTTGTAAGACTTAAGCATCCTAATTTAAAAAGTAATTGCCCATTTTATCAGTGAAAATTGCTTTCTGCTACAAGTTACGGAGAACTTGACTGCTAGTGGCTTAAGCATCGATAAATGAGATTGATCGCCCCACCTAAGAAGACCAGAAATGGCCAATTGCACAGGCTTCTCAGCCACAGCATCAAGGGCTCAGGCTCTGCCTTTCTTCTCCGGTATCCTCACATGGCTGCCTCATTGTTACAAGGTGGTTGCCACAGCTCTAGGCTTCATCTTCCAGGTCAGGGCAGTAGAAGGGCAAAAAGAGCTGCACCAACTATGTCTGTCTCTTTTTTTTTTTTTTTTTTTTTATGTCTGTCTCTTTTATCAGAAAAACAAAACCATTCCCAGAAGCCCCCACCATGGACTTCACCTTACATCCCATTGGCCAGAACCAGGTCATATGACCAGCCTTGGTTACCAGAGAAACTGGGAAAGTGGGCAACAGGAATGCTGGGACTGGCTAGGGCTCTCTATGAAGAAAGCCCTATGTGCCTATGAAGAAAATCCAGTCTCTGTTAGCATGGAAGAGGGGGAATGGAATGAAATTGGGTGGGAAACTAATAATGTCTGCCAGATCCAACTGTTAGTATTTGGTGATCCACTTCTAAAGGATTCATGATACAACATCTTGCTGTATTACCTCTTGGGGAGGGGCTGTTTCTTTCTTTCTTTCTTTCTTTTTTTTTTTTTTGATAAATTTATTTATTTATTTTTGGCTGCTTTAGGTCTTCGTTGCTGCGCACAGGATTTCTCTAGTTGCAACAAGCGGGGGCTACTCTTTGCTGCGGTGTGCGGGCTTCTCATTGTGGTGGTTTCTCTTGTTGTGGAGCACGGGCTCTAGGCACACGGGCTTCAGTAGCTGTGGCACGCAGGCTCAGTAGTTGTGGCTCGTGGGCTCTAGAGCAGAGGCTCAGTTGTTGTGGCGCACGAGATTGGTTGTTCCGTGGCATGTGGGATCTTCCCGGACCAGGGCTCGAACCCGTGTCCCCTGCATGGGCAGGCGGATTCTTAACCACTGTGCCACCAGGGAAGTCCCCCAATAAACACACATTGGCAGATAATAAGTATAAACATAGACCAATGTCTGTTTAGGCAGAGCGCAAAGGAATTCAGACCTCTGTCCACTGTCTCTGCCCTTGAGGGGCTGACCTTTCTCGCATCAGGTCGCATCAGTACAGACAAATGTGTGGAAGGCGAGGAGGTGGCTGGCCTAAAACACTGTATAAAATGTAGAACATAAAGGGTACTTGAGCATAGAAGGTGGATGCCCAAGGATGTTCAAGTCCATAAAGCGTTGTCTTATGGAAGGGAGGTGGCCTTGTTGGATGGGATGCAGGGTAAGGAGTGATCTGGAGAAAGAATTATCTCAATACAAGGAGGAAGTTTCATGAGGAATAGGCTGCCTTGAGAGCATGAATTTCTGGAGGCTGGAGAGACAAATGGAAGCTGGGGCAAGGATCAGACCCTGAGATTCTTTTGTTTCTTAACTCTGAAGAGCTTCATTTTAACTGGGCACGTCATTTTACTCAGACACTTGGTTACTGACCGCAGGCTGTGTGCTGAGCTTGGGCTGCAACGATAAATGAAAGTCCTTGTCCAGAAGTTGCCCACAGTCCGCCAGGGAGATGGGCACACAGTGCGTGATGGTGAAGAGTTGTTTTGACCTTAGTTGCTGTACAGAGAAAGAACAAAGGGAGCCCAAGAATGGCGTGGCCAGCTCTGCCAGGGGAGTCTGGAAAGGTTTCCCAGTAGAGATAATAGTTGAACGGGGCCTTCAAGGGTACCTTTGATGGTATGGGCAGGTCACTTAGGTGGGGGCCCATCTGCCCAACCCCAGCCTGGGTCTATGCCCCAGGACCCCTCTACCCTAAATGGTCTTTGATAAACCCTGACTGTGGGGCAGTGTAGGTGGGGGGGAGGGAGAACTCAGAAAATGGGGCAGACCTGGGCCCTGTCCTCCAAGAACCCACTGAATTGGAGGTGGCATGTGAAGTGCCAGGTGGGTGTCAGAGCACAGAGCCATGGGAGTGATGGCCTCACCTGGCTACTGAAACCAATTCCCAATTTACCAATAATTTTCCCACTATGATGTCATTTGTCACAACAGCCACATGCGGTGAGCAGAGTTGTTACTACCATTGCCCCCTCCCCTGTATCCCAGACCAAGGCCACGAGCGCCAGCTTGGCTAAGGCCACACAACTCATAAGGGACCTTGATCGCTGGATCCCGTGGGCTTGAGTGACTTGGGTTTGTGTTCAGAGTAGGACTTGGAAAGCAGACAGGAAGCAAGGAGAACACACACACCTCATACCAGGGATCAATCCGTGCATAATCAAACACAACAGGCTACTTTTTTTTTAAACAGAATAACATGTTAATTGATACACTTATTGATTGGAGCTATTGACCATTGTGCTATAAAGATCTGTGGAGAAAATTTAGAGAGTTTATACCTGCTGTGCCCTGGGAAGTCATACACTGGAATGGCAAAGAGCTTGGATATTGGCTCATTTATTGGGCACATTGCTAAATCTCTGGGAGTCTCAGTTTTTCTCGTTTGTAAAATGGGGATAATAGCACCTGCTTTATATGCTGTGGCTTAAATAGGGCAACACATACAGAAAGTCCTCCATAAGTTAGGCTGTTCTCATTATCATTATCAATGTGACTTACCAGAGGGTTGTACACAGCACAGGGGAAGAGTAATAATAATGATGACAGCGGTGATCATAGTAACAGCTCACATTTTCTAAGCATACACGTGGCACATTGGGTGCCACGACAGTCCCTGGAGTAGCATAGTGAGCAGCCTCTGGCTGTCAGGGGCGCCTAGTCGTTCGGGGAAGCCCGGTGTGTTATTGGAGCCCAGGAAGAAGCACCCAGCCTGGGTGGAGGCATATCCATTCCTGTATGTGTCAAGACTTTCTTGAACACCCACGAAGAGCCAGGCCCTGTATCAGGACAGAGAGTATTTCACACGGATGCTGCGACAGAGGTGGCATCTGCCCATCTTCTCGCCTTGCTGAGGGATGGGCGCCTCTTTTTACTTTTGTGGAACAGTTCACTCTCCTGCTGACATCTGTCTGGGATCAGGCAGCCTGGGTGGGAGGGGGAAGCTCATGAGACTGGCATCTAGCAGACAAAGTCAGTGAAGCGGGGAAGGGGTTCATCTTGGACTCCAAGTCAGACCCTGGCACATAGTAGGTGCTCAGGAAACTGGGGTCCTCACAGTCCTTTATGCCTGACGCTTGGCATTTTCACTCTTGGTCTTGCCAGCTTTCCAGGGGGAGAAGCTTGGTGGAGGGTTTGACTCGCCTCGGGTGTATTAGGCAGGGCTGAGCTGCTTTGTGACTGTGTCACAGGATGGGGTCAAGAAGACTCTTCCAAACAGGGAACTTCTCCCCAAAAACCTTTTCCCCAAAGGGAGGAACCGTCCTCCTTCCTGCCCTTATGTGCCTGCTCCTTCTACCCTCACAGAAGGGGCCGGGAGGGGTGAGCCAGAGTCCCATCAGCACATGAGTTTGGTCTTGTGCTGGATGGGATTCGGCTGCCCCTTCAAGGTCCGAGGTACTGATGGATGTGGATTATACAGCCACATCCGCTAGGAAGCTGCGGTCGTTATTGACTTTCTTCCTGAGAACGCCTCCAAAATAAACTTGCCTACATTCATGTCCTTATCGCAGTGTCTTGTCCCAGAGAACCCACTGTAGAGGTGGTCAGTTGCAACCCATTCTGACTCTCGAAGCAGAAGGGGAGTTCATTGCACACCCGTCAGGAGGCTCAAGGACCACACTTAGCCAGACAAGGACCAAGGGAAGCCCCTGAGAGCCCAGGCACGGGAGATGCAGTAATCAGGAGAGTCTGGCCCAGGGCTGCCCACACCCCTGCGGCTGACAGCACTACTGCTACCCTCCCCAGTAAGATGACTCACAACAGGGGAATTGCCTTGAAATAGGAAGCAGGGGTGGGATGCTGGGTAGACCCTTTCCTGGGGAAAAGAGTTCACTACAGCCATGTTCAGCATCAAACACAAAAGTGCCAGGTTGTGGGGTAAAAAGGATGCTGCTGGTGAAAGGGCGAGCACTGATTGGCCCCCAAAAGACAGTCCCCTCAGGCAGTCTGGCTGGGTGTGCTTACAGCATCCTCCTGGTCCTCCGAGCACCCCCGTGCGCTAGGAAGATGGAAGAAGGTAGGACAGGCAGGAGGAAGTGCCGGGGAAAGACAGGGCCCTGAAGATCACCTGACTGGGGCCCTGTGCCCATGACACTCTTGACCTTTGGGGAAAGGAGGAGGAGTTGAAGCCACTGAGCTTGCTTCCTCTGGGGACGCTGGCTCTGTCTCTGACTTCTTATGTGTGTTAGTCAAGGTCCATTTCATGGTAAGGAAAGGAGAGCCGCTCTGCTTTCTGTGTTCGTTCTCACTTGGAGCTCAGTTGATGTGTCCCATCCATCTTTTCATGTCAGGTCACATAGGTTGGTGGCCACACACAGGCTTGTGTAGCCTTGGGTGAGGAGCCCCCTGGAGGTCCTGTCCGCCCCGCCTGCTGGTGGGGCTGTCAAATGGTACCAACAGCTCTGTCCAGACAGCAGGAGCTGTGGGTGGGCAGCACTCTTGAAGGTGGTATGGACCCAGTGACAATAAGGGGTCTGTCTCCCGAGGATAGGGCCTCACTCCTGGAAAGGGACGTCAGGGTGGAATGGCCACAGCTGCTTCTGTACATGCTGTTGAGAGCCTTCCGGGCACCGGTGTTCCCGGTGTGGCCAGGACAGACAGCATGCTCATCCCGTGGGGCGTTTGTATAGACAGACAGAACTGAATCCTAGAATCTCTGAGGGAGGGATCCAGAAACTGACATCTGTAACGAGTGCCCATCTAGATGCTTTTTATGTGAGCAGTTTGCAAATCTTTGTTATAGCTCTTTGGAGGGGCCGCGCATGGCAGGGATTCCTTTCCTCTCTTGGTAAAGCTAACTCAGTCCTGCCTGGCTTCACGGCAGATCTAAAATGATGTGTCTTCTTTCCCCAGCTGTTGGAGGAGTGTGTTTGTTGTGCTTTGTCTTTTGGAGACAGAAAGACTCAAGAGCTGAAAGTTGCTTGGGATGGATTTCAGGAGGATGTTGACTCCAGAGAGGCAGGACCAGGCCTAGGGCAACCCGGATGGGCCATTATTACTGTGAAGACAATTATCTTAGGATTGTCCAATCACCTGGCCTGAGGCTGGCCATGTGGCAGCTGTAAAAAAAAAAGCCATCGGCACGTAGCCCTGAAGATTTAGCCATTGCTGAAATTCCAAAGTCAGCGCTAACACCCCTGGTGATGTTGAACAACTCTGAGACCTTCTCCCTTTCCTCCCCAAAAGGTGTGCGCCTTGATCGAGTGCGTGGAGGCCGCCAGAAATACAAGCGACGGCTGGACTCAGAGAGCAGCCCATACCTGAGCTTACAGATTTCTCCTCCTGCTAAAAAGCCATGTGAGTGCAGGGCAGTCCCTGCCCCTCTCGCCAGCATCTGTTCCTGGAACATCTGGCGTCCCTTTGGGGAAATGCCATCTTCACACTGCTGGGTTATGGGGCACAGAGGGTCACGGGGAGGGGCATCAGTGTCTGGCATTGGTATCGGGTACTTCAGGCTTCATTCAGAAGACCTTTCTTTCCTGTGGCATTTACAGAATGTAGCTCCAAATGCAGCATGATCCTAAGAGGGCACAGGCCCAGCATCCCTCACCTCCCACTCGAACCACGTTCATCTCAAGAGAATTCACCAGGCAACTTCCCTTGTTGGGATATTTCCCAAGAGCCCAAATCATCACTGCCGGCAGCTCTGTGGAGTCAGAAAGGGATGGACTGGGAGTTTTGGGTTAGCAGATGCAAACTATTACATATAGAATGGACGGACACCAAGGTCCTACTGTATAGCACAGGGAACTATAGTCAATGTTCTGGGATAAACCATAATGGAAAAGAATATAAAAAAGAATGTATATATGTATAACTGAGTCACTTTGCTGTATAGCAGAAATTAACACATCGTAAATCAACTATCACCAATAAAATAGAAGGAAAGAAAGAAAGAGAGAGAAAGAAAGAGAGAAAGAAAGAGGGAGGGAGGGAGGAATGGAGGGGTGTTTTTAGCCATGTTTGAGCTTCCTGGGGCTCCTCGGAACCCGACTTTTCTTCCTGAGCCATCTCAGATTCCACCTTGGCCCCTTTCCTCTTTTCCCAGGCATTTACATTCTCCCTTTTGTTGTTGCAGTGACTAAAATCGTCTCCTACCTGCTGGTGGCTGAGCCGGACAAACTCTACGCCATGCCACCCCCTGGCATGCCAGAGGGCGACATCAAGGCTCTGACCACTCTCTGTGATCTGGCAGACAGGGAGCTCGTGGTCATTATTGGCTGGGCCAAGCACATCCCAGGTGAGTCCCATAGGACTGGGGGAGAGTGTAGTCAGAGGCTCACAGCCGCTCTCTCCGTGGCTCTGGTTCTGATGCATGGGAACCCGTGACCCAGGAGCCCTGTGGAATCTTGGCAAAACTATTTTTCTCTGGCCTCCTTTCTCTCTTTGTGGGATTGGAGGTGAGCAGTTGTTTGGAAGGTCCAGTGATGTTCCTGAACTGCTGGGGGCTCTTCAGAACGGATTATCATTCTAGCAGGGGTATGATTGCTTCTACAATAGGTAATAATCAGAGCAGGTTCTTTGAATCCTTAAAGGCCAAAGAACAGGGTCTTATCCTAAATCTTATTGGCAATATACTGGAAAACAACACAGAAGAGGGATTGACTCTTGTTTCCTACTAGAGGCAGGTGAAGTGGAGTGGTTAAGTTAAGAACATGCACTTTGGAATCAGACTGAGATTCAGGTTCTGGGTCTGCAACTTGCTAGCTGTGTAACCCAAGGCAGGTCGCCCGACCTCTCTGCAAACGGGAAATACCAGCAGTGCCCCCTTCATGGGCTTGGATGTGGGGATGAAAGGCGAGCGTGTGTGTGATGCTTTGGCACATCCTGACGTCAGCTGCCTGCTCGCTCTTGCCATTTGCCTGATCCTAAGGGAGGCCTGTCTCTCAGTTTGGATTCTATGATTTTTAAGATCATTTCTGGCATGAAAAGTACATGTTACAAATGTGTTTTGGCTGATCCGGACTTGTCTTCGTTGCATGTGGCCCCAAACCCCTCTTTCAGTCTTTTTCATCCTGGATAAAGGGAGGGCGCTGATTTTTAATTTGTTTTTGTAGACTCCGATAGCCACATATTCTGCATCACACCCTTCTTGGGGGGCTTTCTAAAGTCTGCACAGCTTATCCCTTTGCGGTCCTAACAGCTTGGCTCGTACCGTCGGGGAGACGTCCTGTTCTTCTCTGGCAGTGGCCTGCCACGGACTCAGATTCTTCCTAGCTTTGTGATGTGGGACAGTTTATCTTCCTGTCTCTAGATCCTTTTTGTGTTTGCCACCGGCTCTGAAAGATGAATACAGCATGCATGGTTATGTAGCAAAGGTGTCCGAAACTTTAGATGCCAAGGCCCACAGTTGATTGGGGCAAGTCAGAAAGTCCTCATGTAAGATGTTATGGGCACAGCTTACAGGAAGGAGCCTTCCTGCGGACAACGGCTCAGAGGGGGTGCTGGTGTCACTTAGCTGGCAGGAAGCCTAGAATTCCTTCCACAGGGACTCCCTGACTCACGGGTGGGCTCCCTGGGGATCTGGGCTGGAGCGCCCTCACTAAGGAGCTCAGCCTCTTGGGATTACACACTCAGTAGTTTTTGAATCTGCCCTGCGCTGATTCAGCACCACTGTGGGGTCAGGCCACTGCTTAAGACACCTCAGCCTGGATTGCTCCACTAACCCAGGGCCAGGTTAGGCACCACTCCCCCTGCACACACCCCCTTCCCATCACACACTCCTCTTCCAGGCTGAGCAGGTACTGCATCGCAGCCACGGCTCAGGAGTGGCTCCTGGCGGGCCCGTGGGTCACTGCCTGCTTCTTCTACCACCTCGTGCCCACAGTTAACCCCCAGGGGGTAGAGTAGAACCAGGAGGCAGTGCCTCCCTTGCACCCATTTTCCTTCTCATCTCCCAGCCCCACCTCCCGTCTCTGCCCAACCGAGAGGGCAGTGGGCAGAGCAGAATGGCTGCTGAGGGCACAGACTTTGGATTCAGGCAGACCTGGCCTCTCATCCCAGCTCTGTCCTTACTGGCTCTGTGCGAGCTGCTTCATTTTTCTGTGCGTCAGGGTCCCCACCTGTGAGTAGTAGAGCCTCCCTCACTGGGTTGCTGGGAGGACCTGGCTCGCTTAGCCCAGGCCCCGCACAGAGTGGGCACCTGATAAATGGCAGAGACTGTGACCATTGTCGTTGCTAATAGTATGAAAAGCCTCCTTTCACATCATCATTTCTCCTTGTCCAAAGCTGAATTCTTTTTGCTTAAAAAATAAAATAAGCATAGGGGCTTATTTGTCTGTCTCAAATGCTAATTTGCCTATTTTGCATACATTTGCATGCTGAATTATTTGGGCCTGACCTTCTAGTGTTTAAGGTAAAATTAATTAATAGGGTCTCCTGCTACTGCATGTAAACCTCATATTAAGGGTGATGACGTAATCCAGTGCCTGATATAGTTAAACTAATTGACTTAATCCCATCTCAGGTTAGATGGAAAACTTATCTGAAGACCTGGTCAGAGAATGAGAATGAGAAACAGGGCAGGTTGAGTAGGGAGGATACAAGCCAGGGCCCCACCCTGGGACTTCTGTCAGCAACTGTCCATCTTGGTCCCTGGACAGACAGAAGGACTGGCTTGTGTTCTTTAGACGGCTCAGGTTAGAGCTCTGGAGAGGAGCCCAAGCCGCTGCCCTGAATTAAGCATAGGATACCACATTTCATGCGTCAGTATCGTCTAATCCAGAGCCTGGCACACAGAGGGTGCTTCCTACTTGCTTTTGCATGCATTTATTGAGCACTAACTGTATTTAAACTCTCTTGCTAGGAGTTGTGGCCCATCTAAAGAATTAGGTTAATTGCTGCCCTAAGGGTCTCATTTGGGAATAAGTTAGATAATTAAAAACAAACAAAACAAAAAACTTTTTTCATGGAAAATTTCAAACAGAGGTAGACCAAAGAGTATGATGAGCCTCCCCATTACCCTGCTTCAACAGTTATCCCCTCAACGGCCAATCTTGTTTCCTCTCTACCCACCCATTTCCCACCTCCTGTATCTCAGACGTGAGAAGGCAGATGCTTAGTTAGAATGCAGCAGGAAGAACCACAGGATGGAGTGCAGAGGCAGGAGGGATGCCACGGGCTTGTGGGGAGAGAGTTGAACAAGAGTGAGGCCTTCAGGATTGATGGGCAAGTGGCCATGGAGGAAAAGTCCAGAGGGACATTAAGTGCTGTGCACAGAAGCGGACATATTCATGCGGGCACTGAGTGGCCAGCTTAGCCGGAAGGAAGCCTCATTTGAGCACGGACTCATTCCCAGCACTCCCCTCCCTTTTCCCCATATTACTGAACACACAGGATACTTTTGCAAGGGTGAGTTCCGTGGGAAAGCTGGGGCTGCTGTGATTCCCCCAGAGCAGCAGCCACTCTTTCGTTTGAGTCAGTCTGAAGTTGCCCACCCCAGCACAGGCTTTTCCCTTGAGTTGAATTTTCCAAGTATTGGGCTGCCCAGAGAACAAGCCCAAGTCTTTAGAGTGTCCGCCTCTTATTCCCCATGAGCGAGAGATTAGAACAAGAGGCACCAAACATTCACAGGCAGTGGGTATCACTTGATGAATTGCAGCCTGCAGATGTTATTAGGTGTTATCCTCCCAGCCCAGGCAGCCCCGAGGGTGCCCCAGCCAGGACAGCTTCCTCCAGCTGGCCCTGCCCAGCCCAGGCTGACACGTGCACGGCCTCTGCAGGGGACACCCCCCAGGGACCTCCTAGCGGAGGGTCCCTCAGAGACCCTGCTACCAGGAAGCCACTGTCTGGCTCACACTGGGGAGAGAAGAACACCAGCGGCCGATGAAATATGGGCTGACGAGTGACAGCAGCTGTGTCTGGAGTGGCCTCAGATCCTATAATTACATCTCCCTTTATTACCTCTGCTAATGGCCCTCCAGGTCGACAGAAACGATAATAAATTAACAGATTATGAACTCCACTTGCCACAAATTATGTGCTCTTTTTTTTTTTTTTTTTTTAAATTCTAGAAGCTCATGCTGTCAAATCACTGGGGGATGGGGGCTTGGGAAGAGCCTGAATGTTATTAGATCAGTTGATGCAGATAAAGCAACTTTCCGGGGGCAGCAGAGCTCAGGGTGGGAGAGGTGGGAGTAGGCAGCCAGCTGGGAGAGCCCCAGGGGCACGGGCCACACGTAGCCTCTCCCAGCAGCCCCTCTGCCCCAGAATTGCTGATCAGTTGATGGAGGAGCCTCAGCCCAGCACAGGAACGCAGAAGTGAAGGGTGCATTGCTGAAGGGCAGGGAGGAGTGCTTCAGCTCCTTTGTTTGGGTTTAATAAAAGAAAGAATATGTGCTTCCAGTAAAGATGTGGCAGAGGGGTGGAAGTGATGTGTTCCAAATACCCATCTTTCTTAAGTCTCATTCTGGGAATTTGTGTATGTGTACAGCCACTGTGTGTGTGTCCCCTCCCTGCCATCGTTCATACTATGACACTGCTTTACACTCTGCTTTTCTCATTTAGTTATATGAAATAGTAGCGTTTACTATATGCTAAGCCGTGTTCTAAGCGGTCCACACGTTAGCTCATTTAATCCAAACAACCCAATGAGGTAAGTACTATTATTATTCCCATTTTACAGATGAGGAAACTGGGGCATAGAAAATGTGCCCAGGGTCACAGCCAGTGGTCAGCAGAGCTAGGATTCCAACAGACAGGCTGGCTCTGGCATCTGTGCCCTTAATAGTTAACGTCTTTCTTGGGCAGTGAGTATCTTTCTACATCCACATTCATGGTTCTTCCTTATTCTCTCTAGTGGCTTCTACTGTTCCATTCACCTAGCTAATAATTACATTTTATTACATTTATATAATAAGTACATATAGTACATTGGTTACATTCAGGTTGTCGCCTGCTTTGGGTCGTTACAAACAGATCTGACCAACAGCCT
The DNA here is from genome assembly GCF_963924675.1 of Phocoena phocoena. NCBI lineage: Eukaryota > Metazoa > Chordata > Mammalia > Artiodactyla > Phocoenidae > Phocoena > Phocoena phocoena. The sequence goes on along the minus strand of NC_089220.1, from coordinate 25,931,466 downwards.
TTTCACATTTATCTTTTTATGTTTATGCGTACTTTTCTTTCTAGGAGAAATTCCTAGCAGTGAGATTGCTAGGTTGGAGGGAGAATGCCTTTTGTGTTATGCTTGATTTAATGTCACTTCTTCAACACGGACAGGTTCAAAAGCCAAAACTAGACAAAAACGCGTAGGCAGAACTCTCACCTCCATCCCCATCCCCTCTCCCTCCTTTCTCCTAGAGATAATTTTTATTTCTCATTTTTCCTTCTTGTGTTTCTTTTGTCAAACATTAGAAAATATTTGAGCTATTTCAAATATTAGAAAATATCCAATATTTCCCCCCTGACCTTGCACAAAACCAAGCAGCCTCTATCCACTGTGCAGCACTTTGGGGTGTGCACCTGGATTTTCAAAGCTATTTCTAGATCCTTCTGAAGAAGCTCAAGGAAGAAGAGAAGAGTCAGGGGCTGAGTCACTCCTCAAACCAGCCTAGCAAGGGGTGTGCACACGGGCCTCAGGACACCCTCAGGTGGTGGTCCCACATCCCCAAGTTGCTCCATCCCCCCCTCCACCGCACCCTCTGCCACTGACCTGCCCTGTAGGCCTGCCTCTGACTCAGGCATGATAAGCAAAGGCAGCTAAATCCAGACTCATGTCTAGAGGACTAAGAGGGTCCATCTATGTTCTTCTGGCCCATCTTCTCGTCACCCAGGAGTCGAGGCCCGGTGGCATCTGTCCATTCTTGCCTCTGTGCCAGGAATGTTTGTGGGGCCCCTTTGCACCAGGCTGGCACTTGGCAGTGGGGCTCGGAAGGTGAGCGGCTTGGTGCCCGTGCTCCCGGGAGCCCGGGGCACAGGAGTGACAGCGGTCCGTGCAGACACACCCCTTCAGGGCTCCACCTCGCCCCTCAGAGCTCAGCCCCAAAGTCTCCTCTTCTGCAGAGTCCCCCGGACTCTCTCATTTGGGCCACATTCCCCCGTTGCATGTTCTCAGCCCTTCATCTCACTGGAGCTCTTCTTACAGCTGTAACCTCATGGGGACACGCCGTGACTTGGGGTGTGGCTTTCCCTCTTGACTGAGCTCTGGAAGTCAGGGATCGGCTCTGGTTCCAGCTGGCCATTTTGTCCCTGGTGCCTGGCACTTAGTAGGTGCTCAGAAAGTATGTGGGGCGTGAACAAGGGGGCAGAGCGTGTCGCTCATGTTCTCCTAGCCCTGAACCTCTCGTGAATCTTTTGTCTTTCGTTTCCAGAAGCCTAGCTCCTACCTCACCCTCCCTCTCTGCCACCTTCCAGTTCAATTGTCTATTAATTTTGCCCCGTCCACCTCCTACATCTTCCCTCCCAGTCTGTCTGCCTTCAGACCCGCACCCCCAGTGCAGTCCCACACGTCCCTACGTACACACACCCCCCGTGCTGGCTGATTGGTATCTGTTAATTAATGTCGCCCCAGGCCTCTCCTGCTCAGAGGCCCGATAAGGGAAATTGGATGTCCATTTCTATCTATCTTTCATTACCACCCGGCTCTCCCCGCCACCACGGGCAGCCCACACCCGCTCCCACTCTGGGATCTGGACGACAACACACGAGCACCTGACCCCTCTGTGCCACAGCCTCTCCCCCGAGAAGGCGCATCAATCCACGCTCACCCCGTGTCGGCAGTATAATCGCTCCAGCTCTGTGGGCGATCACCCGGGGATGCCAGCAGCCGGGTGGTGATCCCAGGTCCGGGTTGTACAGATCGGCCTGCGAACTGTGATAGTCAGACTAAAAAGGGTGTTTACTGGGAAAGGGGTACCTGCTGAGCGAAGGGGGGCTTCCTCCCCGGGATGCCCCTTACAGTTGGACACTGGTTGTTGCGCTGGTTGGAAAACAGGGAGGGACAGTGGCTTTTAGAGACAGAGGACAGCAGATGAGGGTGGAATAGACTCCAAGAAATCCAGAGGCTTGGGACCGCCCCTGGGCCTCCAGTCTGGGGGCGGGGGAGAAGAATCACGTCAGTAGCGTGCTAACAACAACAGCAACAGTAATAGTACCTACCTTCCTCGTTCACATGTACTGAGCACCAGTTGTGTGCAGGGGGAGGTGTTAGGTGCTTCCCGCGGCCATCTCTTTTCATCCTCACTGCACCCTGAGTCAGAACACTGCATCTAAGTGGGGTTAGGTTCTAGGTCAGCAAGTAAAGAGTCCTACATAAGCAAAATTACCCGTGGAGCTCCCTTAATTTCAGTTGTCCATGACGGGTGCATAGTGCAGTGGCTTTGTGGATACCTTTCCTTTTTGGTACATCGGGTGTGGTCAGTCCTGGAACCCATCACTGAGTTTCTGGTTGAAGTTACTGCCTTGTGTTTAGTGACCAAGGTATTTGAAAATCAACTCTCCTCCTCCCTCCCTGCTTCCCTCGCTGCTCCCTTCCTTCCTTCCTTTTTTTTTCTTTCTCTTAAATCAAGATGTGAAGTGACTTTACCTAAGTTAAGTGCATATATAATACAGTTCCAGGGCGTCATTCTCATTTTGCAGATGAAGACTTTCTTCTCATCATTAATAATAATAGTAAGAGCTCAGTAAATGTATGTTTTGTAATCATGGTCTCATTTAGACCTCACAGTGACTCTCTGAAGCAGGCACTACTGTTATACCCATTTCATAGATGGGGAAGCTGAGGTTTGGGGAAGTAGCACAGCTCTTACAAGGTCAGCCTACAGGTAGTAAATGCAGAGTCGGGATTCAAGCCCAGGCAATCTCCAGAGCACACTGAACAAGACAGTGTCATAACTCTGGAGCCGCCCCTGCCCCCATCCTTCTTTCACTCTGAACTCAGCCTCCTTGCTAGTAGGGAGGGGGAAATGCCCATGATCCAAGCTCACAGAATACAGGACTGCTTGGGTCATTGTTAGGTGGAGAGTGATGGCCAGGCCAATGGGGGTCTGACCTCTGGGAGGACAGGCTGCCTGTGAGAAAGTGCCCCCTGACCCTGGGCGCTCTTGAGCTCTTAGCAGCCCCAGGCTGTGGTCACTGGCCGGGGACAGCTGATTCCTCCTCCTTCCTGGTTGGACCCCTGGGTCTCAGCACAGCTGAGACTCTGCATTGAGGTCAGGCGTCACTCGAAAGCACTAAAGCCTCCCCTGCGCTGAGCAGAGAGGGGGGATATGGAAACTCCTCTGAGTGGAAGGCACCCTATACTGCCACCTCCTGATTCTACTATGAATTCAATAACTCCTTAAATTACAAATACTTTTAATCAAAAAGCCTCTCTGCACATTCGAAAAATGCCATAGAACTAATAATGATAATAACAACCGTCAGCATTGACTGAGCTCTTGTTTTGTTAAGTCTTTTCCGTGAATTCCATGTCTGACTCATTCACCAAGGGAAGGACAATGAGACCAGCAGGTAAAAGGGAGGGGCAGGGTCCAGAGGTTCCCCACGAGCGCCAGGGAGGCCCCCTGACCTCTGCTGCCCTGCTTGCCCCCTCTTCCTGCAGGCTTCTCCAGCCTCTCTCTGGGGGACCAGATGAGTCTGCTGCAGAGTGCCTGGATGGAGATCCTCATCCTGGGCATCGTGTACCGCTCACTGCCCTACGATGACAAGCTGGTGTACGCTGAGGACTACATCATGGATGAGGAACGCTCCCGCCTCGCGGGACTGCTGGAGCTCTACCGGGCCATCCTGCAGCTGGTGCGCAGGTATAAGAAGCTCAAGGTGGAGAAGGAGGAGTTTGTGACGCTCAAGGCCCTGGCCCTGGCCAACTCAGGTACGGGCGGGTATGCGGCGTCCAGGGGGAGCCGCAAGAGGTCTTCTGGGCCTGGGGAGCACAGCTCTGGGGCCTGTGAGCAGGACCTCTGTAAGGGGCAGGAATGGTGTGAGAACGCCAGAGCTTCTTGTCACCAAAGATTGTGCAAGGGGTGGCCTGGAGTCGAAGAGATGGTGATGAAGACTGGCATTGGCTGAGTATTTCCTAAGGCCTTGATTTGCAGAGCATCCTCCTGGGCCCTTGCCATGAAGATCAGCACAGGGTTAAGGGCACAGATTTGGGAGGCAGGTTGCTAAGAGTCAAATCCTGCTCCTGCCACTTGGGCAAGTCTGTGCCGCACTTCACCCTGTGCCTCAGTTTCTTCATCAGTAAAATGGGAACAACAAACAGTCCAGAAGACTATGGAAGGGATTTATTTATATATAGGTACGCTTACACTATGCTTGGCATATAATAAGTGCTCGGTCTGTTAAATCAATTAGCCCTGAACTGATTTCATCTTACAGTCAACCCTATGAGCAAAGTTATTATTTTAACCCCATTTTACAAATGGGGAAACTGGGGCTTGGAAAGGTGAAGCAAATTGCCCAGGGTCACACAGTTAAAGAGTGTCAGACAGAGCTAGGACCCAAACCAAGGTCCTCTGATTCCAAAATCAACTCCAAGCTTATACACACTCCTTGAATCTCCCACTCAAATTGCTCAGGCCCAAGAGAGAAAACTTTCCTGGCATTAAAAAGGAGGCTTCACTCCATTTCTTTTAGCGCCCACCAACTTCTAGCTAGACTATCTGGGGAGAGGGACCGGGCATTGGTAACTCAGGTGAGTGAGCTTCAATGTAACCTGTGTCCACACTCTGCAGGTACCAGGCCAGGTGGAGATTGCAGAAGAAGGAGAAAGGCGGGGTCCCTGTCCTAAAGAGAGAGTGTCAGGCACGCAGATACATAATTCTGCTGCTGGGTGCATGCAGTAGTCAATTGCTCAGATCTCAGTCAAGTTCAAAGTGGACCCAAGTTCAAATTCTAGCTCTGATACTTCGTAGCAGTGTGACCTTGGGCAAGTTGGCAACCTTCCGTAGCTCTCCTGTGTGTAAAGTTGGGATGTCCCCATCCCTCCTCCAAGCACTTTTTTAAATGATTGACTGAAGATAACGCGCTTAGCCCAGTGCCTGGCCTAGGGGAAATGTTCAATAAGTATTAATTATTATCATTATTATTAATATTAGAGAAAACAAGTGTAATCAGTGTATGGAAGAGAGAGAGCTGGTTCCAGATGGAGACAGTACAAATACGGGAACCAGCCAGTTTGCTTAATGCTGTCACACTTTCACTGGAAGTTCCATGTCCTGGGAAACCTCAATCCCTGTAAAACTGAGACAGTTGGTCCCCTAACAAATGGCTTCACAGAGAATACAGGGGATGCTGTCACTGCCCCACTCAGACCCCCTTTACTGGGTTAGTGCATCCGTGCCCCAGCTGCTGAATTTTGCTGCTGGTAGCACACACCTGCCCCCTTCGCCAGAGACCTACCCTCACCTGCCTTGCTTGGAGGGTTACATATCCAACCCCCCGCCCCCTTCTCACCTTCAGCCAAAAGCGGACCCACACAGGGGAGCCAAAGGCTGGACTCCTGGAGTGGGATCAGGCACAAGCCAGGCTGCGTGCATCCTTACCGTGCTTGCCCCGCCCTCGCCCTATCCCGCCTCCTCACCTTCCTTTCTCCTGAAAGCACGCTCGCCACAAATCCCATGCACCTGAACCCCCATCTCAGGCTCTGCTTCCAGGGAATGTGACCTAATAGACAGAAGGAAGCTTTTTTTTTTTTTTTTCAGTTCAAATCCCTTTTATTAAAAAACTAATGCAAAAAAAAGAGTTAAACATTTTACATACTTCTGTAGAGACCATTTACACACACCTTGATTCCAAAATTGTAATGTAGTCTGTTAGAGAATGTTAACGCTGTTGGTTTCTTTTTGGTACAGTTTCAGATTGACAGAATAACTGAGCAGATAGTATATAGAGTGCCATACACCATCCCACCTTCATTCCCCAGCCCCTATACACAATTCCCATTAACATCTTGCGTTAGTCTGGTAATTTGTTGCAATTAATGAGCCAATTTTTTTTTTTAATCTGACGGCTTTTTTTTTTTTTAAGTTTTGTTTATTTATTTTTGGCTGCATTGGGTCTTCATTGCTGCGTGCTGGCTTTCTCTAGTTGCAGCGAGCGGAGGCTGCTCTTTGCTGTGGCGCGCGGGCTTCTCACTGCAGTGGCTTCTCTTGTTGCGGAGCACGGGCTCTAGGTGCGCGGGCTTCAGTAGTTGTGGTGCACGGGCTTAGTTGCTCCGCGGCATGTGCGATCTTCCCAGACCAAGGCTCGAACCCATGTCCTCTGCATTGGCAGGCAGATTCTTAACCACTGAGCCAGCATGGAAGCCCAATGAGCCGATACTGATACATTATTATTAACAAAAGTCCACAGTTGCCTTCAGAGCTTACTCTTTGTGTTGTCTGGTTCTATCAGTTTTGACAAATGCACAACGACAAATCTCCATCATCACATATCATGCAGAATAGTTTCACACCGTCACAGTTCCCTGCGCTCTCCTATTCCAAGGGAAGCATTGTCATCAGCGGTTGTAGAGGGGCTGGGGGTTTGGGTGGGCCGAGGAGGAAAGGGAACAAGTGAAATCAGAGGACACAGGGCAAGCACAGCGAGATGCAGCGAGGCCGCCCAGATCCTGGAGGGCACCTCCTGGATGTTGGACTCTCCTGACCACTTCTCACAAGAACCGGAGCTCACGCTTGCCCAGACCAGGAGAGGAACGTGAGGAGGTAGGAGGCCACTCATCTGTCGCCTCCACCCACTCCTCAACGCCAAGCTTTCAGAGGACTCTTTAGCTCTGCCAGCTGCTCTGGCCTTAGGTCTCAGTACATACAGACACGCGCGCACACACAGACATACACACATACAAATATAAAACACCTGAGGACCGACGGAGCCCGGCAGGAGCTGCCGCTAGCATCAAGCTTTGCCGGAGTAGGTGCTTTGCCATGAGAGACAAAGTGCCGGGAACCTGGACTTCTTGCCCCAGTGGCATTTACCAGGCCATCCTGCAGCTCTGTGCAGGTTCAAGAGCTCCAAGTGGAAAAAGAGGAGTTTGTGATGCCTCAGGCCTTGGCTGCGTCATGGAGCGATCAGGTGCAGGCAGGAAACAGAGAAAGAGCAGACCTGTTTGGAGGTATGGCTAGAAGAGCTGTTGGTGTCAGAGCAGAGGCTCCAGGACTCTGAAGGGAGTGGGGTGGAATAGGGTCAGTATAGGGAGCCGTGAAAGGTTGTGGAGGAGCGACCTGTCCCCAGCAGTGAGGTAGGACAGTCACCCAGGCAGACAGCGTGTTAGCTGGAGGAGAGACAGGGGCTAGGAGATCACTGGAGTGGTGCTGGTGGCAGCCCCCAGGGCCACCGCAGGTGCCACTGCGGAGGCTGAGTGGGTGGTAGCAGGTCAGAGGCTTTGGCCCCAAACCACGCCCCCTCGGAGCCTGCTGGCTGTCTTTCACCCCACCTCCCGGCCTCTCCAAGGCTCCCTGACAGCAGAAAGAATTCATAGCCATTGATTTTGTAATTAACAGTTTATCAATGCCATCGATACAGACTCGCTGATGGATTGCACAGGAATTAATCTTCCAATGTTATTTTATTTCATTTTTGGTCGAAGCCAGCTGCCAATTTTGGCCTCCTTGGGGAGCGTGGGGTGGTGGGGAGAGGAAACCGGCAGGAAGGAAAGGAATCTGGATGGCCAGGTCCCAGCCTTACAGGGACTAGTGCATCTTGGCTGCACGCTCTGGAATCAGCCAAGAGTGTAGGAATGGAGCCACGCTTCATCCCCAGCTGGCAAAGGAAGAGTCCTCACCCCCTTGGTAACAAGGAGCAGAAAAATGTGGAGGAGTCTTAGGTATGGGGCCGGCCCTGCAGGAGCACTCTCCTGCAGTCTGAGTTTTCACAGTAATGATAATAACAGCATTTATTAGTGCCTGATGACGTGCTAGTTCATTTAACCCTCACCACTACCCTGTGAGGTAGGCACTCTCATTTGCTCTGTTTCACAGACAGGAAACAATCTCAGAGAGCCTAAGTAACTTGGCCAAAGTCACACAGCATCTGAGACTCCAGAGTCTTATCCACCTCATTCTACTGCTATTCTCCTAAGAAAAAGAGACAGGACCCTTGGAGGCATGGGCTGAGTATGGATCCAAAACGTCAGAGGGAATTACTGGGGTTAGCCAGTTGGTACAACTGCCCTTGGCAGTCTGGTATCTAAACCAACCCAGCAATGCAAAGGAATTGCCCTGCTTTTTTTTGAAGAATTCAGGAAACTTGCCCAGTCTTCCTTGACAACCCACGCAGAGCTTCAAGTTCCCTTGCTTCACATGCACCCATACCCTCCCACCTTTGGCAGGCCCTGGGGGCTGCAGTTCAGGGTGGTGGCTCCATATCTTTCAGGCACATCAGCAGAGGGCTGGTTATTTTCCCCAAGGCCATGAAGTGGGTTCTACTTTGCTTCTGCTCAGACCCAGCTGTCAGCAGGCACCTCCCTGCCCCTCTGGGATTTAGGTAAATTTCATTTGAAGTTCATGGCCTGAGCCCGAAGCCTTCTCCAGGATTCTGTAGAACTCCCAAGAGCATCTTCCGTCACTGTGCCCCGTGTGTCCAGCCATGCTTAGTCCCCCCGTATCCCCCACCACATGGCACGCAGACACAGAGCTCAGCCCCTTTATCTGTGTGTGTGTACTGTAACAGCTATTTTGTAAGGTTAGTGAATGCGCTGAAGACTTGAGCTGGTGCCTCCTGGCAGCAGTAACAATAATAATCATGATGAAGGTCGTCACGGTCATGACGGTTATGCTGGTGGCGATGGCGATGATGATGAAGGTGATGGTGGCGATGGCGATGATGATTGACGGTTATGCTGGTGGCGATGGCGATGATGATGAAGGTGATGGTGGCGATGGCGATGATGATTGACGGTTATGCTGGTGGCGATAGCGATGATGATGAAGGTGATGGTGGCGATGGCGATGATGATTGACGGTTATGCTGGTGGCGATGGCGATGATGATGAAGGTGATGGTGGCGATGGCGATGATTGACGGTTATGCTGGTGGCGATGGCGATGATGATGAAGGTGATGGTGGCGATGGCGATGATGATTGACGGTTATGCTGGTGGCGATGGCGATGATGATGAAGGTGATGGTGGCGATGGCGATGATTGACGGTTATGCTGGTGGCGATGGCGATGATGATGAAGGTGATGGTGGCGATGGCGATGATGATTGACGGTTATGCTGGTGGCGATAGCGATGATGATGAAGGTGATGGTGGCGATGGCGATGATGATTGACGGTTATGCTGGTGGCGATGGCGATGATGATGAAGGTGATGGTGGCGATGGCGATGATGATTGACGGTGATGATGGTGGTACTAAGATGATGGTGGTGATGGTGTTAACGATGATGCTGGTGGTGGTGGTGGTGATGATGATTGACGGTTATGCTGGTGGTGATGGCGATGATGATGAATGTGATGGTGGCGATGGCGATGATTGACGGTTATGCTGGTGGCGATGGCGATGATGATGAAGGTGATGGTGGTGGTGGTACTGATGATTGACGGTTATGCTGGTGGCGATAGCGATGATGATGAAGGTGATGGTGGCGATGGCGATGATGATTGACGGTTATGCTGGTGGCGATAGCGATGATGATGAAGGTGATGGTGGCGATGGCGATGATGATGAAGGTGATGGTGGTGGTGGTACTGATGATTGACGGTGATGATGGTGGTACTAAGATGATGGTGGTGATGGTGTTAATGATGATGCTGGTGGTGGTGGTGGTGATGGTGATGATGATACCACCAGCTGGGCACTTATTTTGTGACAAGTACTGTTTTAAGCCCTTGATCTGTATTAACTCACTTAACCTCTTGAGGTGTAGGTATGGCTATTATCTCTTTTCAAAAATTAGGACAATGAGGCACAGAGAAATTAAATAACTTGCCTAAAGTCACAGAGCTAGCAGGTGAGGGACACAAGATTACAATTCCACCAGTTTGGGTCCAGAGTCCACCTGACACCTCCAGGACAATGACAGGTCTGCTCGTGTTTAAGCCCTTCAGGGTCTCCACTGCCACCTCTTGGTGGGTTCTCAAGAAAAGTCCCCAGTGGATACAGATCTCTCCTTGGGTGTGAACCACAGCTCCGTCATTGGCCTCTGTGACTTCAGACTGGCAACTTAACCTCTCTGAGCCTGGGTTTCTCTCTCTGTAAAGTGAGGATTTGGAAGCCTCCAAAGCAGAGATCAAGGACCCTGGGGTGGCCCCCACGCCCAGGGCAGTGCTCTCCGGCCACGCCCACTGATGCTCTGCCTTGTGTCCACAGATTCCATGTACATCGAGGATCTGGAGGCGGTCCAGAAGCTGCAGGACCTGCTGCATGAGGCGCTGCAGGACTACGAGCTGAGCCAGCGCCACGAGGAGCCGCGGAGGACGGGCAAGTTGCTGCTGACGCTGCCTCTGCTTCGGCAGACGGCTGCCAAGGCCGTGCAGCACTTCTACAGCCTCAAACTGCAAGGCAAGGTGCCCATGCACAAACTCTTCCTGGAGATGCTGGAGGCCAAGGTCTGATGGCCTAGCCCAAGGACCGACTCCCACCCAAGGACAGACAAACCGACGGGGAGACCTCCACAGCCACCAGCCTCAACATTCAAGTCCTGTATCATGGCCACGAGCAGTCCCAGAGGAAGGGGCTCCTGGCCTCCTGGCTGTGTGCAGAGCCCTGGGTGCTGTGGGGTAGGGAACGGGGATGGGAGGGCAGGGCACGGGGCTCATCTGTAACTGGCTTTTTCTTTGGTATGTTTTTCCTCCGCCACGGGCAACGCTGAGGCCTGGGCCAGAGCTGACTCCCCTGAGGCTGGAGACCACCAAGGAAGTGCCCCCTCTCCCTGCCAAATCACCAAGAGGCAGCACGAACAGAACACGTTTCCTAACCCCATGCCCGACCCCCTGTCCTCTGTCCATGGCCTGGGTGGGCAGCGCTTAGCGCCCAGCATACTCAAGTGGGGTACCTTCTGGAGGTTTCCCTCTCCCAGAGTGCAGTTACTTTCTTGCAGGGGTGCTGCCTACTCTGGGCTTCTGTGGGGCCCCTCAAGAGGCCCTACGCCTTCCACAGTCCAGACGGCTCCCTCCCTCCATCCTTCCTCTAAGCTCCCAGGCCCGGTTCACCATCAGGAGAGTAGCGCCAGAAGTCATGCGTTTCCCTGGTGACCCCAACCCTCGGTGCGCCCCCCTGCCTGCCTGTCACCGCGGCCCCAGGGCCTGTCCTCCCCCTCTCTCCCCCAGGAGTCCTGCTGCTACTTCCTGCCCTACCTCAGAGCTCACTCCCACAGTGGGTTCAGCCAGCCAAGACCTCAGGGCCCGTGGGTGGGACTGGTGCTGGTTCAGAGAAGAGCAGGGGCCAGGTAACACTCCCCAGCGCTCCGCCTTCTTCTGGCTTCTCCCACTCCCCGGGGGCAGGTCCAGAGCAGGTAGGCCTTGGGAAGTCAGGGAGATGCAGGGGCCTGACCCCGTCTGAAGGCACCCTGTGCACTTGATTCTGGCAGCCCTGGGAGGACCGGGTCAGGATAGTAGGGAGAGCCCAAACCAATCTTTGCCGAGCACAGAAAGTCCCAGAAGCAGAGATGAGCAGGCGGGGGAACCCTGAAGACAGAGGCTCGCTGGAGGTCACCAGCCCACCTGATCTTTCCTGGTATCCAGGGGCAGTGGACACCGAAGCCCCCTCCCCTGCATCCCAAGGGCTGGGTGAATCAGTGCCACAGGAGGGGTTGCTCCTGCCATCCTTGGCCTAAGGAGGTGTAGCATAGCTCCCTGGGTGCACTTAGAAGACCAGCTTTCTGGCAGGACAACCACTCCAGCCCCCCATCAGTCCTCCAGGCTGCTGTGTAAGGTGACAACCACCCCAGTTGGCCCAGGACCGGTTCTGGCACTGAAAGTCCATTTCCCAGGAAACCCCTCAGTCCTGCCCAAATAGGGACAGTTGGTCACCCATTTCTGCGAGTGGCTCTGAAAGTTTGTTCTCACCCACTTGTGGTAAGTCTGGGGCAGCCTTGAACATGCCATCTGGTGCTCACGGGGTTGGCTGAGGGCCGCTCGGGGGATCGCCCGAGGATGAATGGTTTTGAGCATTCTGGAGAAGCTGCTTCCAATCAGCTGCCTTCTAAAGCAGGGATAAGAGCATCCCCGCTGGGCACATCCCTGGGGAATCCACACACACATTCTAACCCGACCTCTAGTCACTTGGAGAGACAGGCAGATCCCACCCACCCGTCGCTAGGACCAGGAGGCCAGGCGCCCTCCGCCAGTCTCGCAGCTTTCCAAGGGGAGCAGCTACCGCTGGCTCCACCTCTCCAACCCCAGACACCGCTCCTTCTGAACTTTTGCTGGGACGTGCTGAGGTCACCCCAGGCAGGAGGGTTGGCTAAATCCTAGCAGCTGCTCTCAGATACCTTCACATAGAAAATGTCAGGGGTTCCAAGAGACTTCACAGACCAGCAAAGTGTGCCCCCCCTCCCTTTTGCCTGTGGAGATGGCCACAGTCACTTGTCAGTCAGCATTGGAATGATCCGGGATGCTTCAGCCCTAGCTCTCTGTGCAGTCTCCAATCTGGGAGGACAGGCACACAGGTGCCTCTAAGGGACCAGGGGTAGAACCCAGGCCTAACCTAGCCACTGGGGGCCATGCCATGAAGTCTGGACTAGGGAGATGGCACGGTGCGAGAACTTGGGGTCTGCCGTGCGGGAGCCTCCCCTAGCCCCTCACTGTGCCGTGCGCTCGAGGAGGTGGGGCAGAGAGTCGCACCTCATCACCCCGCTGTCTGTAGCGTCACTGCTCAAGCACGAGGACCCAAGCTGTGAGCTGCGGCCGGGGCTTGTGCGCAACTGGCCTTTGCAGTCCATCTTTTCTAGAAAAAGCGTCTCTGGCCAACAGTGCAACAGCTGGTTTGCGGTGGGTGGGTGTTCTGTACGCAGGGCAGCTTTGCCTCGCCGGATCACGCACATCTGCAAGTGTCCCGGCATCAGAGCCCCTTTAAAGCAAAGAGGGGGCAGTGGTCCTGATGGCTTGGTGCTAACGAGATGGATCCCCCTGCTGCTGCTTTTACACTTAAAAAGCGCCAATGGCAAAAGGAAATGTATCAGTAATGATGAGAATTCTGTCCAATGGGAAAGGCCCTGGTGTGTACTTGATGGATCCATTGGCATTCAGAGAAAAAGTTTAGGAGCCAGCTTCTTAGGTGGAAGTCTAGCCAGCTTTGGGACCTCCCTGGGAAGAGGGGGGGCCCTGACTTAGTGGAAGACAGTGGAGCAAGGAGAGTTTAGGACACCCCATCCCCCCAATCAGAGCAAAACTGAAGTTTACCCACAAATCCGCTCTTCCTGGAAAATCTGTAAAAAGGAAATAGCCCTTCTCAGTTGTACTCTCATGATACAGGTCATTGAAATGAACCAAGAAATAAAATGAAAAAAATCCAACCGTGGAGAAGGTGGTATTGGCTGGGTTTTGTTTGGTCCCCATGTCCCCACCCTTTCTAAAGATTCTAGACTGGTTTTGTCTCATGTGAACCTTGATGGTGGCTCCCAGTTTGGATATAGAGGAAACTTCAGTGATTTCCCAGGGCACAATTTAAGAACCGAGTAGGAAGACCAGAGTAGGATGTTGGGTGGGAGGTCATGGCAGGGCCTTAGAGGAGCCAGAATCTGCACCCACCCCTGTGTCAGGGGTCTCCCTTCCCTCCAGACTCTCCCCTCCCCCTGCGCAGTTGGCGAAGGTGGAGGGGGGTTGTGGCGAGGGGAGGTAGTGACAAACTCGTGACCAGAAGACAGAGGGGCCCGTGCCCACGGAAGAGCACCAAAGAAAAGCACTATGTGGAGATTGTTTTATTTTCTAATAATGATAATATGGCTGGAATGGCTTCTTAAGATGTATATATTTTTTAAAATGGCGGTCCCTCATTGCATCACCCACCTGTACGTACTTCCACGTCTGTATATGTTCTCCCAAACACCCTAGGATGCTTCCATCCGGGTCCCGTGTATCTGGAATCTAATAAATAAGGAACGGCCTATCGGAGAGTTTCTTCACACATTATCTTTGCTGGCTGGCTGTCCCCTGGACAGCACTGCCCTCAGGTCTCAGGTGGATGCTAGAAGAGACCGTCAGGAGAACCACCTCAGCCTCAGAGCCCTCTGGGGATTCAAGTGAGCATTAAAATGTGTATTCAGCTGCAAAACTCAGGAACGTAACTTGAGCAGTGTGATACAGGTCTGAGAACCACTTCTACTTCTTTTCAGACTTCTAGTGTTAGTGGTGAGGCCCTTTATTATTTTCATTAATGTCAGAGAAATGGAGCGTCAAGTATATGTGAACCAAAAACATTTCATTGCCTTAGGATTTTGAAATGCATCTGTGTATGCATGCACATGACACAGACAGTGCAGAAAGCCCACGTGTTGTACCAGGACACACTAAGGACCTGTGAGAGGCAGAAGGGAGGGCCTGAAAGAAATCGAGAGGACTGTATCAGGATTTTTTTTGTTGCAAGTTAAAGACACCACAGCTTATAAGGCTTACTGGGCTTATTGCCTTGGATATATGTGAAGTCTAAAAGTGGATCAGGCTTCAGGCAGGGTTTGATCCAGAGGTTCACAAAATCAGTAGGGCTCTGGCTCTACATTTGTGATTCTCTCAGTTCTGCCCTCTTCTGTCTGTATGCTTTGTCCTCAAACTAGCCTCTTTCATAGTAGCAAGAAGGCTGCCAGATTTTTATTTAGCATCATGGGGAGAGAGAAAAAAATCTCTTCCTACAACCATGGAAAATATCTGAGAGCTTCATTCTAAATCCCAGCAGCTTTTGTGCCTATCCGTTAATGGACCACTGTGACCACCCGGGGGTGGGACCAGTCCCACACATCAGTCTAGCTGCTACACAAAAAGGGTTAGGTTGAAAGTCTAGGAGGTGACCAACCAATCATTATGCCCACAGAACCCACACACCTAGACAACTCAAGGTCTGCTCAACTTTCAGTGGGCTCTTTGTAAGTTTCCTGAAGCTCTTGAAAGAGAAGATCCACGTGGCAGTCTTTGAACTCAATACCTAGCAAGTCTTGTGCATTTGATACATAAACTGTTTGTGGGAATGAAAGTACCTGATCTGTGGATTATTTTAGGTAAATTCCCAATTCACCTATATCTGGTGCATGTGTACATGTGTGTACACAAACACACAGCTGGTATTCATGCTACTACCTTAAGAAAAAATAATTAGGAAAGAGTTAACCAGAGCATCATATAATGCAATCAAAACAGAAATTCTTATTGGACTATTTTAGGATTTTCTGTACTACGTCTTCGATTTGTCTAGATAATTGTGATCAGACTAGCTAATAGCTTATTTTTTCAAAGACTTAACCCTTATCCATTTCTTTATCTCTCTTTGTTCGTTCTCCAAATATTCCCCCCTTCATGTTAGCAAAAGAATTGAAGCTTCAAAGAAAGGGGAAAAAACACAACTGAGGGTCATTCATTCATTCAACAAATATTTACTGAGGGTCTGCCCTGTGCCAGGGCAGAGAGACTATATCAGTAAAGAGAACAAGCACAGTCTCTGTCTTCATGGACACACAGTCTAGTGGGAGAAAGAGAGAGACAATGAGCACAATAAAGAACCAGATTATATAGTTTGTTAGAATGTGATAAGTTCCATGAGGGGAGAAAAGCAGGATCAAGAATGGGGGGGTTGGGATATAATTTTAAAAGGAGGGACTTCCCTGGCGGTCTAGTGGTTAAGACTCCATGCTCCCAGTGCAGGGGGCCCAGGTTCAATCCCTGGTCAGGGAAATAGATCCAGCATGCTGCAACTAAAGATTCCACCCCAGCGCAGCCAAATAAATTAATTAAAAAAACAATTTTTAGGGCTTCCCTGGTGGCGCAGTGGTTGAGAGTCCGCCTGCCGATGCAGGCGACACGGGTTCGTGCCCCGGTCCGGGAGGATCCCACGCGCCGCGGAGCAGCTGGGCCCGTGAGCCATGGCCGCTGAGCCTGCGTGTCCGGAGCCTGTGCTCCGCAGCGGGA
Source organism: Phocoena phocoena (assembly GCF_963924675.1). Classification (NCBI taxonomy): domain Eukaryota; kingdom Metazoa; phylum Chordata; class Mammalia; order Artiodactyla; family Phocoenidae; genus Phocoena; species Phocoena phocoena. Next base: position 25,915,558 of record NC_089220.1, on the reverse strand, counting down.
GAGGCCGCAACAGTGAGAGGCCCGCGTACCGCAAAAACAAACAAAAACAATTTTTAAAGGAGTGGTCAGAGCAGCCTCAATGAGGATGTTTCATTGAACAGTAAGTTGAAAAAGTGAGGGTCATGTGAGTGTCTGGAGGAAAAATTCTCCAAGTAGAGGGATCAGCCCGTACAAAGTCCCTGAGGTAGGAGTATGCCTGGTGCGTTCAGTGAACATCAAGGGAACAAGTGTGGCCGAAGTGGAATTGGTAACGCGAGAGGGAGTGGGGAAATCACGAGGGGGCTTGAGGCCACAGTAAGTGTGGCTTTCACTTTAAGTGGAAGATTTTGAATAAAGGAGTCCTATGATCTCATGTCTCAATGGGAGCCTTTGGCTGATGTGTTAATAACAGGCCATAGAAGGGCAAGGATGAGAGCAGGAAGACCAATTAGGAGACCATAGGTAAGGTGACAGTGGGTTAGACCGGGGTCAGGGAAGAGCAGGGGTTAAGAAGTGCTTGAGTCCTGGATCAGTTTCAAAACCACCAGGATCTGCTGATAGATTGGATGTGGAATGTGAGGGAAAAAAGGAGACATACGGGATTTCAAAGATTTTGGCCCCAACAACTAGTCTAGGGTTGTCATCCACTGAGGTGGGAAGACTCAGAGAAGGTAGCTCTGGGAGCCAGAGGCGGGGAATCAACTGTGTTACGTTTGAGAAGCTATTGAAAGTCCAGAGGAGACACCAAGAAGACAGCAGGTGTGGGGCCTGCTAAATGGGGACCAGGGAATGAGAGAGCATCCCTAGAGAGCAGATGTTAGCACTGACCATCTTCAGCGGCTGTGGATTCCTTCTCACATCCAGCCAACAGCAGCCGTTGCTCTCTAAGCCAGTAAAGTAGAATTCATCTTAGAAACACAGATTTTTGGATCAGAAGGGGCTTAGCAACTACCGTTTTATATCCCTATTTGACAGTTGTGAGAAATGAGCCTAAACTCTAACCTCACCCTTGATTCTCAAAAACAGTGCGGGGTGCTGGACTCAGGCATGCACAGCTACTTGACTTGATTTAGACCAGAAGTTCTCAAATGGGGACGACTTTGTCCCCAGGGGTACACTGGCAACGTCTGGAGACATCTTTTGCTGTCACAAAGGGGGGCTCTACCGGCCTCTGGTGGGTGGAGGCCAGGCCCCACAACAAAGGATAATCTGACCTCAAATGCCAACAGCGCTGAGGTTGAAAAACCCTGATTTACACACATTCTGGGCATTATCAAGGAAACCCCCCACTCTGAGTTCCAGGGAACAGATTTTGGGGGTGTCAACTCACCTTACCAAGCCCCTCCCACCACTAGATGCCACCTCTGCCTCACCTGGTGTCGCTCTGACCCCAACACATCTGTCGGGCAGACGTCCTACGCTCTACGTGAACAATTCCTACTTAGACTCGACCTAGCGGTACGAGCAGAGAGGGTCCGGTCCTGCAGTCAGGCTGATCTGGTTTCCTTTTACATGTAAACTTTTGGTTTGGGGAAGCAAGGTCACACCTGTGGCTTCCTGTCTGGAGGAAGTGGAGCGCCTTGCTGGCAAACCCTGTGCTCCCTGTCTGAGGTGCTGAGAATGAAGTTGCCTCCAGCTCCTCTAGGCCTCCAGCGGCCCTCCCATGACTGTCCCTACAAGTTCAGCTCCATCTGTGAGTTTTTTCTGATCATTTCCCTCGCTGGCCTGGGATGGGCAGGGAACCTGGGGTTTAGCCTTTCAAAATCCCGTGTCTGATGGTCAGATGCCAAGCCTTCTTCTCTATAGGAGACCTTTTTTTCCAATTTACTTTTTCCAGGAAGTTGGTCTCACTTCTGCAGTCATCCCCCCATTCTCAGACCAAATGCCCAGCCCATCTGTGCAAAGGTCCCATTGGCAGCCGGTTCAAGTCAAAGCGAGGGCACTGTGGCTCTCAGTTGGGTACTGAAGAGTCTCCCCACCTCCCCTGCGGAGAAGAAGGAACACCAGAGCCTCCCGTCACTTCCTCCCACACACGCACATGACAAGCCCTATAGTCAAGCTTGGAGCAAGGCTGGGACAGGGGCTGGCATAAAGGAGAGAAGACTCCGGAGCAACCCATGGGCCACACGGACTGCACTAGACCCCGTTCTCAAGGCCCCTCGTTAAATACATGTTCCGGGTAAAGCCGCAATACCACATTCAATGCCCAGCTGGTCCCTTCCAAAGAAACAACAGTCCAGCAACCACAAAATAACTAAAAGTGACTGTAGTCTTACCCTTAGCATACGCTTAACACCACCAGTGGGATGTTAAATTATCAACGTACAGCAAAGCTTCATCAGGAACCTCTTTTTACATCTCTCTCTCCCAGGCAGCACCTGCTCCTGGAAATCTCTCCTGTGCATCTCCATACTGTCCCAGCTCCCCCTAACTCAGTCTTCTGGGCGCCCCTTCTCAACTGTCCCATCCCTGATTCGGCTCTTTGCTACCTAGATCAGCTCAGCCTCCCCAGCTTCTTTCCACTTTTCTGCACAAGCTAAAGAGGAGTTAGAAGCTGATCCAAGCAGCAAAATCTCTTCTTGAGCAGAGGGTGTGGGGTGGGAGCAGTGGAAGAAGACTGAAAACCTCACCACCTCATATATCTTATTTTGCCTCTGATGCAAATTCACTTCGCCCCCAAAGGAGCAGACGCTACCTGGAATCCCAGAGAGCTGTCCCTTACCTGCCCCGAGGCTCTGCCGTGCAGACTGTAGTCCCACAGAATCAGGACGTGCCCATCCAGGAACCCACCTCCAGGCTAAAAGGCTGGCAGCTGTTTTAGGGAAACACCCAGAAAGGCAAATCTTTTCCGATCCAGGATGTGCTGTCTCTTCCCAGTAAGCCCTCTTTTTCCTTGCTAATTCTAGTCACTTTGGCCTGCTCTCTTTACTCCATCATTCATCACCCGGCATGGGGCTAGATCTGGGGGTATGGTGAGGGCTCCTGATTTAGCAGAGAAGATAGATGGCGAACGAGCGGTTTATGAGGCCATCTTATCCAGGAGACTTTCAGCAACATATGGGCATGTGTAACAGGGCAACCAATCTGGTGTTTGGGGGAGTGGGGTTTGTGCAAGTAACCATCTTTTGGGAGCAGGTGGAGGTTGAGACCTATAGGAGAGGAGGAAGCCAGGTGAGCCTTGGGGAGAGAATTTCCAGAATAGAGAGAGGAGAGACACACACACACAGAGGATGATGTGCTCCAGGCTTCCTCAAGAAACTGGAAGAAGACCATTTGATTGGTTGGTCGGTGGCAGAGGGGTGGAAGAGGAGAGAAGACTGGAAGTCAGAGGGGCCAGACTGCGTAGGGATTGGTCAGCCTTGTTGAGGACATTGCTCTCTATCCCAGAACAAACGGGAAAGCCTGGCAGAGTTTTAAACAGGGAAGGGACACAGTCAGATCCGTCTCTCCCACCTAGAGATAGTGGGTCAAGCTTTCTGTCCTCCATGGACTGGCTCCGGTCATGAAGCACAGGTTTTGGGTTCAGACCGGCCTAGGCTCAGAAGTCCCTGCTCTGCCCTCACTGGCTGAGGCCAGGCACCTCCCTTTCCATCTGCACAATGGAGCTTACCATACCCTGTAAAGATGCTAACAAGTTACATATTCGTGGGACCCCAGCTGCATCCCAGACACTTTACATGTATTATCCCATTCGTCCCTCATAATGAGTGTTTGACACGAATGCTGCTGTCTTCCTTTGATGGGTGACTAAAGCTCAGAAAGGTTAACCAACTTGCATAAGGTCACAGAGCTCAAATTTGAATCCAGATTTGTATGAGTTCAATTAAACTCTCTTCTCTTAACCACCACACCATATTTCAGACTAATTATTTAAGGGCCAGGCACATAGTAGGCACTCAGCACGTGTCTGTTCCTTTCCCAGATCTCCTCCCACAGCAGGGGGCCACATGGCCTCACAGGAGCCACCCCAAGCTACAGATGTCTGCTCCCACCCCTGCCAGGGCCAGCTTGCTGCCCATCCAGGTCAGCTCACCAATATTCCAGCTGGATAGGGAGCCTTCTTCTGTGCCATGTAGCTCATGTACACGATCGCAAAGGGGCCTCTGGAGGGTGTCTTGCTGTGCCAGTTAAGTGACTTTAGCCAAAGTCATGCCCCTTGCAGGTAGCTGGGGTGACGCCGCTGGCCTTCAGACCACATTACTGGGGACAAAATTCCAGGATCTCCATACCTCATTCTTACCCACTTGTCTTTGAAAAATGTCAGCCTTGCCTCATGGGCCAATATTGTGATGACATTTCTGTCATCATCCGAAAGGTCCCTGGATGGAAGGCGTAGACTCATTAAGAGGAAAAGCCTCAGTTATATGCTATCAGAGGTCAGAGCTTAGATAGAAGGGATCCTCTGTCCCCAAATAAAACACGGAGGATCGTAGGGTACCCTGGGAGGTGGAGGTAGACAGGGATGCCTGGGGCAGGTATTTTGTGTCCCGCAAACCATGTCTGGTAGGTGGTTGGTTCTGCCTAAGGTCACTTTCTTAGTCACAGGTCTCCTGCAGAGTGGACATGGGGAGGGGGTACAAGTGTCCAGCACAGAGGAGGGGATGCGCGATCCCTGCCTGTCCCTGGCCAGGTCCTACGTCCTCTTCATCCTACGGCATGTGTAACCCCCTACTCCACACTGAGATCACTACCACGAGGGTGGGGTGGGTGTGGGGAGTGAGTAGGAGGCCAGTAGAGGAGAGGGACCTGAGACAGATGTGAAAAGCTGGCCAACAGAAAAAGAGAGAGAGAGAATTTGACTCAGAGGCAATGTGCCTGGAAGGAGACAAAGCTCCCCCAGCTTCCTCTGGAAATTGCTTTGTTTAAAATGCAAAGTGCAGATGTGTTTAGATGACATCTTAGAATCCATCACCCTATGCAAATACAGACCCTGGGGAAGAGGAGCCCCTGTAAGTCACTCGGATCCCCTAATCGAGTGCGTGTGGTGACGGCAGGCCGCGGGAGCAGCACAAGGGTGGGTGACAGCTCACCACCCAGGAGAGGGGCTGGATAAGGGGGTGGGAGGAGGGAGCCCAGCCCTGGGCATGGGGTCGGGGTGTCGGTGGATCCCCAGCAGTAGGGATGAGCTTTGCCACCTGCGCACACCGCCCACCCCCCGCTCCAGGCGAGCTGCTCTTGGATGGGGATGCAGGGCGTGGGATGCTGCTGCAGGTGATAGAAGGACAGAGCTCTAAACAAGGAGCTGACAGGCTCAGGGACAGTGAATTAAATCCTTATATGTGAGCGGGGAGGATGCCCCTTGCCTGAACACTCTGCCCCGGGAAAACTGGGGAAATCGAAGGCCTGGTTAGGGGTGGGGTGGGGCTCTTAAACTCAAGCCCACCATCTGATATCTCAGCCAATCACCGTACCTGCTCTTCATCATGGTGTTCCAGACTCAGCTTGTATAACTTCAGTGACAAAAACTTAGCCTGGTAGGATTACCAGGTAAAATCCTAGATGCTCAGTTAAATTTGAATTTCAGATAAATACGGAATAATTTTCTAGTATAAGCATGCCCAAAATATTGCATGAGATTTTTGTCGTTTACCTGAAATTCAAATGTAACTCGGTGTCCTGTATTTTTACTTGTTAAATCTGGCAACCCTACAGCCTGGACGATCCATTCCATTTCTGCACATATCTAATCACTAAGTCATGGGTTGAGCCCACCTCTGCCTTCTTGTTATTTCTACACATCCCAGCCCACCCCGGTTCTGCCTTCCAGACCACGTGCAACAACTTTACTTCCTTCCCTTTATCTTTCACAGGTTCCCCATACTTCTCCCCACCCATAAATGTCTTGCATTCCCAACCCCATCTTAGCCTCTGCCTGTGGTCCTCAACCCTGGGGAAAACCACTCAGCTTTGCTGTGAGCTCCACTCCAAATACACTGTCTTCAATATTCATTCCTCTACTCAGCAACTGTTTGTTGAGTTCATGCTATGTGTCTGACACATGGGTAGACACTGAGGATCCAGTAGTAAAATAGACAATTGTGGTCTCTGCTTCGCTGGGGCTTCCATGCTACTTGGGTTAGACAGATTTTTTTTTAAAAGAAGAAGCAGCAGCTAATAAAGTAATTATAAGTGTGAGGGATAGAAAGGAATAAGGAAGCTGAGATGGAGAACTATGGGATGGGGAGGAAAGCTAATTTAGGTGGGATTATTGGGGAGGGTCACTCTGAAGAGATGACATTAAAGCCAAGGTCTGAAAGATGAGACAATGTTAACTGTGCAGAGTGAGTGGAAGTATGTTCTAAATAGTGAAAACAGCATGTGCAAAGGCCCTGGGGTGAGACCGAATCTCAGCAGTGGGGCTTAATGTTAGCCAACTCTTTCATTGCCCAGAATTTTTATTTTATATTTTTATTTTTACCTTCAGTGGATATTCTGACTTCCAGTATTCTTAAGATCCCAAGCCAATCTCATCCTTTAGCAGGTGACCTCACCTCCTGATTCACGAAGAAGATGGAGGCAACACACTTCCTTTTATCACCAAGTTTCCTCCCATGGTCACACACCAATTTCTTCCTTTCCTTTGTTCTTGAAATCTGTTCTGACTTCCCTCCATAGCTAGCCCTCCCCCCAGCCCCTTTGGGGCTTTTGCTTCGTCAATTATTTCCTCTGTCTTGTACTTTCAACCTTGCCCATTCCACTGGCTCCTCCTCTTTCACCTTCAAACTAGCTCAAACTTGATAGCTCCTCTTCCAACTGTGACTTTCATCTCTTCCTTTGTGCTCTTAGCTGTTCTGTTCTGAAGATATTGATGTCTTCATTGTTTCCCTTCTGATTCACTCCTCACGCATGCCTTCTGTCTTCTGCCATCTTCCACCCAATGGCCTCTGCTCTTTGAAAGGCAGTCAGTACCACCTTTCCCAGACTTCCTAAACATGTGGTTCTTCTCCCTCACCCTCTGCACAGGTCTGTGTTCTGCTGCCTGGGACATCATGTTATTTCCTCGCTTGAATGCAAGGTCCTTGAAGTCAGGGACTTGTCTTATGTTTTACCACCCAAAGCCCCAAGCACATTGCTCTGGCCAGAGGAATCGCTCAGTACACATTTATGAGCTGAATTCAATTGGGGTGTCTCTTGGGACACTTCTGGGAACAAATGTGAGAGAATTTCCTCTGGGGTAAATGTGAGAGGGCTCCCCTCAGTGGCAGAATGAGGAGGTTGGATTGGAGATGGGGGTGGGGAGAGAGAGGGAAGGAAGGGGGACCAGGCAGAGGGTGCCAGCTTTTATAAGAGGATGATAAATGATAGCAGCGCTGGGAACAAAACCAAACATCTTTCATGCTGTCAGAGCAATGAAGCCAACACATTCCAAGACGCGGGCACCTGGCAGTGCCTTGCTTTCGGAACAGGCACAGACTCTCAGTCCCCTTCTGCTCGTCTTCCTTGGGGTGTCTTCTGAAACTGGGGGGAGATGTGTATCCTGGGGTTGGTGAGACGGAAGGAAGTCAACCTGAGCCAGCTGTCCTCTTCAATGTCCCCTTCCTGGGCAGTAGTGGTCTCATGTGACCCTACTGGTCCTTTCCTTGCCTGGGGTCAACCAGATGGTGTTGGCTCCCATGCGTGTTGCAGGGCATTTGTCCCACCCTTTTTTATGGAGCACTAAAATATTAAAATAAAGATGCTCCAAGAATAAGCAAACTGAAATGCACCTGCTGGGGGTGATGAGAAGATCCCAGAGACTTGACTGTTGCATATTTTCTTCCTTTGTCCACAGTAGGGTGTGAAGTGGAAGAAGCCATGCTCTGACAGTCAGGAAACCTGCCTGGATTCGGGGTCTGGCTTTGCCATGGAAAAGTTATTTCACCTCTCTGAGTCTTGATCTCCTAATCCCTAACTTGTTGGGTTGAGTAAATGAACCCCGAGTTACCTTCCTATTTTCTTATTCTGTTATTCCTTGTGCAACTCAGCAATGGGCATCTGTGGTGTTCTCAACCCATTTCTGTCTTTATGATAACAGCACCCCACTTCACCATTCCCTTTCCACATAGTCCTGGCCAGGCTGTCAACCATCCTGCCCTCCCCAACAAGGGGTGGGGCCAGGATCCAAGCTCGGCCAGACTCTGGGACAGGGTCACATGTCAGCAGCCCCCCAAGGGACCTGCCGTGGGTCCAGCTACCCAGCTGCCCCAGTTCCTGCCCTGCCTGAGGTCAGATTGTCCATCTCCTCAGCTCTTCAAGCTCTCCAGTGTTGCTCCAATAAAATTCCTTTTTCTCCAGGGTCAATGTCTGGTGCTTATAATCAGTGACCTTGATGATAAATTGTTAGAATCCTGAATCCAGGATCAGAAAGTGACTGGAGATGGCACAGATTGAATTGTCAATAAAGCTGCCTCTCGGCTGGGGAGACTTTTAATAGAGAAACAGGGAGTAATCTTGTTAAGTTTTACTGTCTGCTCCTGAGAGAAAAGGGTGCCTATTCGGCAGCTGGGGATCCCTTGGAGAATTCTGAGAAAACTCTGAGGCTCCCTGAGAGAATGCCATATATGCCAGTGTCTTTTGGCATTTCCCACCGAGGGTATTCCTCTGTGCCTGAGCCCAGACCTGGGTGCACCTGTGACCTGAATGATGCTTCCAACAGGCCAGGCCAGGTAAGTCAGCAGTTCACATAACCTCAGCAACTGCCCCTGACCAACACTGCCCAATAGCATTTAACAAGTCAACAAGGAAGGAGCCACTGAGTGCCCTCCATGGGCTTATAGAGCTGGCCTTACAAGAAGCCCTTAACAAGTGTGCTGTTGAATGTCTGAAACCTTAGGTAGCTGGAAAGAAAAGAACTCGAGCAAGAGTGGAGGTCAGGGACTTCATCTTTGCTAAATGAATTTGAGTATAAGAATGATGAAGGGGGCTTCCCTGGTGGCGCAGTGGTTGAGAGTCCACCTGCCAATGCAGGGGACATGGGTTCGTGTCCCGGTCTGGGAAGATCCAACCGTGGAGCGGCTGGGCCCGTGAGCCATGGCCGCTGAGCCTGCGCATCCGGAGCCTGTGCTCCGCAACAGGAGAGGCCACAACAGTGAGAGGCCCACGTACCGCAAAAAAAAAAAAATGATGAAGGGAGATCACCTGGCCACGTAGGGAGCAGACCTGAAAAGGAACTCTATTTTGGACTTTCTAGTTCTTCCCTATAGGACAGTGTTTCTCAAAGTGTGATTATGAAATATTTTCTCATGGCACTTGGACATTTAAAAAATTTTTATTGGGACTTCCCTGGCTGTCCAGTGGTTAAGACTCTGCACTTCCAATGCAGGGAACACGGGTTCGATCCCTGGTCAGGGAACAAAGATCCCACATGCCGCATGGTGTGGCCAAAAAAGAAATTTTTTTTTTGTTTTTAAATTTTGTTTTGTTTTATTTTATTTTAATGTGTATTAGAGAAAATATTACTAACCAATCCAAATACGATCTACAGATATTTTGCTTAGGAAGAAGCTAAAGTAGGTTCATAAGGCTAAAAAGTGAGTTCGTTTGAATAAAGATATCAAGTATGTAACAGTATAAGTGGGATATGAATTTGGTGACCTTTGCGAAGGTGGAGCTGGAGTAACTGCAGTTGGGCAGCTCTTGTGTAAGAGAAGCTCGGAGCCTCCCTCCACTTCCTGCCCCGCCCCCTCACCACCTCCAGCCAACACCTCTGCCTCTGCGTGGCTGGGTGAGGAACCTACCTTGAGTCTGTGAGCTCCTCCAGGCTCGGGCTAGGCTTCGTTCGCATTGACTCCTCTGTGTCTAGTGCACAGCCAGCAAATAGGAAGTACTGACAGATTAAATAATAGTTTTATGCCCTGCCTTGCTCTAGAAAACAATTAAAGCAGACGACACAGAGTAGACTTGCACAGAAACAAAGCATGACACAAATTCTAGCCCTTTTTCACAGCACGCTTATCTTGTCCAACTGGTCAACCAATCCCAACCACTCGATAAGTAGCTTAAAACCACCCCTTCTGTCTACTGCTATCCATCCCCATCGCTACTGCCCGGGTCAGGCCACCAATATTTCTCACCTGAAATATTGTTTGTTGCTATCTCCTGACTACTGTCCCTGTCTCCAGTCTTACCACATCTAAGCCATTTTTTTCACCCAACAGCCAATGGATTGTTTCCAAAATGCAGCTCCACCCCCTGATGGCTTCCTGCTGCTCACAGGTTGAACTCACAGTCTTTAGAATGATAGACAAGGCCTTTCGTCACCTGGCCTCTGTCTACCTCTCCAACATTATCTCTTACCAATTGCATTCCCTACCCCACTCATCAGCCATATTGTAGTTTTCCCTGAAAGCACCATGCGTCTGGGCCTTTGCACATACCACTGCCTCTGCTTGAAATGCCCTTCCCTTTCTTCTTCTGCCTTACTCCCCCTCAATCCTCAGGATCCACTGAAGCTTCACCTCCTTCAAGAAGCCAGCCCAGACTTTTCAATTTGGGTTTCATGTTCCCACAGCACCTACCCTTACTCATCCTAGTACTTGCAATAATGAGTCCCAGTTGTTTGTCCACCTGCCTCATAAATCCTCAAAGTCTTTGAAGGCAGGATCCATGGCTTATTCACCTTTTTAAAAAATTTTATTTATTTAATTTATTTATTTTTGGCTGCATTAGGTCTTTGTTGCTGTGCGCCGGCTTTCTCTAGTAGCGGCGAGCGGGGGCTACTCTTCGTTGCAGTGAGCAGGCTTCTCATTGCGGTGGCTACTCATGTTGCGGAGCATGGGCTGTAAGCACGTGGGGTTCAGTAGTTGTGGCTCATGGGCTCAGTAGTTGTGGCTCACAGGCTCTAGAGCGCAGGCTCAGTAGTTGTGGTGCACGGGCTTAGCTGCTCCGCAGCATGTGGGATCTTCCCAGACCAGGGCTCAAACCCGTGTCCCCTGCATTGACAGGCGGATTCTTAACCACTGTGCCACCAGGGAAGCCCGGCTTATTCACTTTTATATCTCCAGAACCCAGCCCAATGATGGACTGAGAATAGGCCCTCAGCAAGTATTTGACTACTGAGTAGCTGATGGCCACAGTCCTGGGAAAGCTCATGACAAAGGGGCTTGGAACCATAGAGCCTCTTAAACTCATTAGTGCTATCCACCAAGTAGTTCTAACTTCCCACCTGCTCAGCACACAGTAGGATTGCACTCCCTGGCCCCCCTGTAGCCCCCCACATGGTGGGGACCATGTGGTTATTCTGGTCAATGAGTTTTAAGCAGAATTACCAAGAGTCACTTTTAGGCTGAAGCATTTAATGCCAGAGCTCTCCCTCCCTCTGCTCTGAAAACCTGCAATGATCCAGATGGTGGCTTCTCCATCAGTCGGAATCCTAGAGTGCCTACAATGCCAAGTAGAGCCCCCCGCTGACCTGTGATTAACATGTGGGATAAATGAGAATAAGCCTTTGTTACAGTAAGTTTCTGATTTTTTTTGTTTAACCAGCATTACCTATCACAACTAACACACCCATGTAGCCCCTGGGGCCCAAAGGACTTAATCTAAACTATATTCTATCCTTCTATCTTCATTCTGGTCTAGTTCACTGCTCATGCTGACCCTTGCCTAACCATACCCCTCTCACCCAGAAACAAGAAGGAAGGAAGGAAGGAAGGAAGGACGTGGGGAGGGAAGGGAGGGAGGAAGGAAGGAAAGCCATCATACCATTAACTAGGAACCCAGCTGAATGGCCACTTGGGAGACATGGCCTCAAGCACTGTGAAATCCAGGGCTTCCCTGGTGGCACAGTGGTTGAGAGTCCGCCTGCCGATGCGGGGGACACGGGTTCGTGCCCCAGTCCGGGAAGATCCCACATGCCGCGGAGCGGCTGGGCCCGTGAGCCATGGCCGCTGAGCCTGTGCGTCTGGAGCCTGTGCTCCGCAATGGGAGAGGCCACAACAGTGAGAGGCCCGCGTACCACAAAAAAAAAAAAAAAAAAAAGAACTGTGAAATCCATAGTGAGTTCACCACCATGAAGACAGCCCAGCCCACGCTCAGACAGCAAAGGGGGAGCTGGGTAGTTTTCCTCTCTGTCCTCTATATAACCAGTTATTTGGGGATCCTTAAAACTCACAGTGAGTTTACCCTCTAAATCTGACCCTCGTCCCACTCCTAACTCATATGTACCCTGAGACACCCTTTATAGGTAGGTATACACACCCTGAGTGGAGAGGAGGTCACAACTCACACAATATCACACCCATGCCACCTACCAGCTTGCCTTCAGCGAGTGTCCATACCACTCACAGCTCACAAAATGTCCCTCTGCTAGTCCCCACCCTGTTCTTTTTTTTTTTAATATTTATTTATTTTGTCTGTGCCAGGTCTTAGTTGCAGCATGTGGGATCTTCACTGCAGCGTGTGTTATCTTTTAGTTGCAGCATGTGGACTTCTTAGTTGCGGCATTCGGGATCCAGTTCACTGACCAGGGATGGAACCTGGGCCCCTTGTATTGGGAGCGTGGAGTCTTACCCACTGCACCACCAAGGAAATCCTGGGCTGTCTGTTCTTGAACACATTGGTATCATGGTTCCCCAGATACCAATGCCATCAGCCACACATGTAGGGAGTTATGGTTGGGTGCCATGTTGTTCTAGCCTCTGAGTCCTGGGGTCCTGATGTGAGGTCCTGTGCTTCCCTGGCAGCGGGGTATGTACAGCATATAAAACCATGTATATTCTAGGCCTTCTCTCATACCCATTAAGCCCAGTTAGAATGCCAATGCGTAATCATAGTATTCTAATGCCCCATGTAATGATTAAGAATAATGGTGATTTCCACTTCCCTTCCCCTTCCTTCCCCTATCTCCTTTTCCTCTCCTCCCACAGAAAGGCTACATGTTTGCTTCTTTATGAATTTTCGCTTGACTTTCTTCTTTCCCCAGGGGACTGGGAAGATGTTGGCTGGGTGATGATGGTGATTCTCATCCCATTCTGGCATTTTTGTCTGGATTCTCAGTGCCAGTTACAGAACATGGCATCAAATGTTGCTGATGAGGATGGGGACAGGACAGAGAGGAGGAGAGTAACGTTGATGGGGTGTACACATTGGGAGTTGCTCTCCTGGACATTTGCTCCCTTAGTTTTCATGGCAACCAAGGGTAAATGATATTATAACTATCACGAGGACTGTCCAAGCTGGGGAACATTGGACCTGCAAGGTGGGTATGAGAGGGTAAAGCAGAGGAGAGAAAAGGGAGGAGAATGGAGCTGAACTGCTTTTCCCAGAGCCCTCTCCCCACAGCATCACACACACACGCACACACACACACGCACATACACAACCACCACGTGTAGAAAGTTCTTCCACCCAAGCCCTGATCGCTTGTTTGCACAGACTTACCCAGATTTGCTGGATGAAAGTGGTAAACTCTTTGAGATCTGGGAGTCTGAAGCTCCACTTCCTCAAATAGGTGGCTTCCTGTCTTCAAAATGTCCATCCTATATCCAGCCTGGAAATAGAATGATCCTGGAACATCCACTGTCAATCTAAGATGCACCTCCTTGGTGTGGGGTAAAGAACATGGACTCTGGAATCAGAAGGATCTGGGAAAGTCTCTTAGCCTCTCTGAGGCTCAGTTTTTCTATACTTAAAATGGGAATGATCATACTTACCTCATCAGACTGATGGCTCACACAGAGTGCCTAGCACATAGTAGGTACTTAATAAAATATTAATTGGAGGTAAACTGAGTCTTTATTCATATGAAATGTATTACTTAACTTTAGTTTTTAAAAGATAGTTTCATTGGGTATAGATCTTAGGTTGACATTTTGAAGATAATATCATCATTGTCTTCTACCTTCCATTAGTGCTATTGATAAGTAAGCCATCACCCAGTTGCAGTTCCTTTTTAAGTGATCTGTCTTTTCTCTCTGGCTTTTTTTTTGGCTGCATTGGGTCTTTGTTGCTGTGCACAGGCTTTCTCTAGTTGTGGCAAGTGGGGGCTGCTCTTTGTTGCGGTGAGCAGGCGTCTCATTGTGATGGCTTCTCTTGTTGCAGAGCACAGGCTCTAGGCACTCGGGCTTCAGTAGTTGTGGCACGTGGGCTCAGTAGTTGTGGCTCGCGGGCTCTAGAGCGCAGGCTCAGTAGTTGTGGCACACGGGCTTCGTTGCTCCGCGGCATGTGGGATCTTCCCGGACCAGGGCTTGAACCCGTGTCCCCTGCATTGGCAGGTGGATTCTTAACCACTGAGCCACCAGGGAAGCCCTCTCTGGCTATTTTTAAAATCCCTTTTTCTTTGATGTTTTGCAATTTTACTCTGATGTATTTAGAATGAATGTGTTTTGATTTATTATATTTAGAGTTTACTGGACATCCAGGATGTGAGGATGTCTTTCAACAACTCCGGGAAATCCTCAGGCATTATTTCATCAAGTATTGGCTCGTCATTCTGCTTCTCTCCTTTTGGGGCTCAAAACAGGCGTATCTTAGATCTTCGCACTCCACCCTCCATGCCTCTTTAACATCTTTTTCATATTTTACACATCTTTGTCTCTTTGAACTAAATTCTGGAAAATGTTTAAATCTATCTTTCATATTATTAGTATTTTTCTCTTCAGTTGTGTCTAATTTTTTGTTTGATCCTTTCATTGACATTCTAAGTTTAATTATTATGTTCCCACTGCTACAAGTTCCTTTTGTTTTATTTCCAGCTATTTAAGTTGTTCTTTATATTCTCATACTCCTTGCTCTTACTTCAAACTTATTTCTCTAGATATATTTGTGGTAGGCAGAATAACGGCGTCCCAAAGATGCCCATGGCCTAATTCCTGGGGGATTACGTTATATAACAAAGGAGAATTAAGGGTAGGCATGTTTATGGGAGGTCTGTTTCTGTTTTGTAAAAATTATGTTCTATTGATCCATGTGTCTATCCATCTGCCAAATTCCATACAGTTTTGATTACTGTAGAACTGGTGTTAATTCTTCTTTAAACATTTGATAGAATGCTCCAGTGAAGCTTTCTGGGCCAGGAGTTTCTAATATGGGAGTTTTTAAATTACAAATTCAATTTCTTCAAAAGTATAGGATTATTCAAATTACTTACTTCATATTGGGTGAGCTGTGGTAGTTGGTGTTTTTTGAGGAATGAGTTCATTTCATCTAAGTTGCCAAATTTATGTGTAGAATTGTTTGTAGTATCCTTTTACTTAAAAAAAAATATCTGCAGCGTCTATAGTGTTACCCCTTGTTTCATTTCTGATATTGGTAATTTGCATTTTCTCTTCTTATTCTTTGTCAGTCTTGCTAGAGGTTTGTCAATTTTATTGATATTTTTGAAGAACCAGCTCTGTTTTCCATTGATTTAAATTTTTTGCCTGTTTTTAATTTCACTGATTTTGGGTCTCATCTTTCTTATTTCCTTCCTTCTTCTTGCTTTGCATTTATTTTGATCTTATTTTTCTAAGATCTTGAGGTGGGAGCTTAGATTATTGATTTAAGACTCTTCCTCTTTTCTGGTATAAGCACTTAATGTTATAAATTTCCTTCTCAACATGGCTTTAGCTACAAAACCACAAGTTTTAACCACTTTCATTCAGTTTGATTTTTTTTTTAATTTCCCTTTAGACTTTCCTCTTTGACCTATAGATTACGTGGAATTGCACGGAATGTTTCATTTCCAAATAGTTGGAGATTTTTCTATTATATTTCTGTTATTGATTTCTAGTTTGATTCCATTTTGGTCAGATAAACCACCCTGAATGACTCCAACTCTTTTCAATTTGTTGAGATTTAGTTTATGGCCCAAAATATGATCTGTCTTGATATATGTTCCATGGGCACTTGAAAAGAATGTGTATTCTGCTTTGTGGAGTGGAGTGGATTAGATTCTATTGGTTTATGGTGTTGTCAAATTTTTCTATACTCTTGCTGGTTTTCTGTTTAGTTCTATCAATTACTAAGAGAGGGGTATTGAAGTCTCCAACATTAATTATGGATTTCCCTATGTCTCCTTCCAGTTTTATCAACTTTTGCATTTTTATCAATATTTTGCAGCTCTGTTGTTTGGTGCATACACCTTTAGGATTGCTAGGTGTTCTTGGTGGATTGACACTTTTATCATTATGTAAAGTACTTCTTTGTCACCAATAGTTTTCTTTGCTCTGAAATTTACTCTGTTATTGATATAGACATTTCTCTTTTCTCCAGATTTGTATTTGCAAGACATATCTTTTCCATCCTTTTACTTTCAACCTACCTATATTGTTACATATAAAGTGAATATCTTGTAGATGGCATATAGTTGGTGTCATGGACTGAATGTTTGGGTCCCCCCTCCAAATTTATATGTCAAAACCCTATTCCAATGTGATGATATCTGGAGGTGGGGCTTTTTGGAGGTAATGAGGTCATGAATAAGATTAGGGCCTCTGTGAGAAGAGGCCAGAGAGCTAGCTAGCTCTCTCTGCCTTTTGAGGATAAAAGAAGTCAGATGTCTGCAACTCAGAAGAGGCAACCCAACCATGCTGGCACCCTGATCTTGGACGGCCAGCCTCCAAAACTGTGAGAAATAAACTTCTGTTGCTTACGTCACCAAATTTATGGTATTTTGTTATAGTAGCTTGAGCTAAGACAGTTGGGTCATGTTATTTTATCCACTCTCTTTTATTTTTTTTTTTTTTTTAATTTTATTTATTTATTTTTGGCTGAGCTGGGTCTTTGTTACTGTGCGTGGGCTTTCTATAGTTGCGGTGAGCGGGTGCTACTCTTCATTGCGGTGCACGGGCTTCTCATTGTGGTGGATTCTCTTGTTGCAGAGTGCGGGCTCTAGGCACACAGGCATCAGTAGTTGTAGCACTCGGGCTCAGTAGTTGTGGCCTGCAGGCCCTAGAGCGCGTGGGCTTCAGCGATTGTGGTACATGTGCTCTAGAGCGCACAGACTTCAGTAGTTGTGGTGCACGGGCTCAGTACTTGAGGTGCACGGGCTAAGTAATTGCAGCTTGTGGGCTCTAGAGCATGGGCTCAGTAGTTGTGGCACATAGACTAGGGATTGAACCCATGTCCCCTGCATTAGCAGGCAGATTCTTAACCACTGGACCACAGGGAAGTCCCCACTCTCTTTTAAGTAGTATCTTTGAGTCATTTATATTTAATATAATTATAGATATGCTAGAGGTTTTTTTCTTTGTGTTCTCTCTGTGTTTTGTTTCTCTATTTTCTTTTTCCTGACTTCCTCTGGGTTCCTTGAACATTTTTTAGAATTTCATTTTTATTCATCTATTTTTTGAGTATTTCTCTTTGTATTGCTTTGTTAATGGTTGCTCTAGAGATTACATTACATGTACAAATCACAATCTACGGGTATCATCATTTTATAAGTTCAAATGAACTGTAGAAACTTTACTCCCCTATATATTCCTTTACCCTCCTCTATTATATAATTTTCTTAAATATTTCTTCTACACAATTTAGAGCCACATCAGACTGTGTTATAATTTTTCTTCAACTGTCAAATGTAATTTAGAAAAACTAAGCGGAGAAGGAAGGTCTGTTGTATTTACCCGAATTTCTGCTTACTGTATTCTCTCTTTCTTCCTTGTGTTTCAAAGTTCCTTCTTTTATTCTTTCTGTTTAAATAAATTCCCTTAGTCATTCTTTCAAGGTTAGCTCTAATGGCAATGACTTATCTCAGCTTTCCTTCTTCTGGGAATGTCTTGATTTCCTCCTTTATTCCTGAAGGATATTTTTTCTGGTTATAGGATTCTTGGTTGATGGCGCTTTTCTTTGAGCACTTGAAAACTGTTGTGCCACCTCCTTCTGGCCCCATGGCTTCTAGTGAAAAACCTGCTGCTATTTAAATTATTTTTCACCTATAAGTAAGGTGTCATTTCTCTTGTTGCTTTCAAGATTTTTTCTTTGTCATTAGTTTCCAAAAGTTTGACTATCATGTGTGTTGGTGTGGATTTCTTTAGGTTCATCCTGTTTGTGATTTGCTTAACTTTTGAACCTGTAGGTTTATGTCTCTTGTCAAATTTGGGGAGTTTTCAGCATTATTTCGTTGAGTACTTTTCAACCACACCCTCCTTCTCTCCTTCTAGAACTCTGATGACACAAATGTTAGATCTTTTGTTATAGTCCAAAGATTCCTGTGACTGTTCATTTTTAAAGTCTATTGTTGTTCTATTTTCAAGTTTACTGATTCTTTCCTCTGCCCTCTCCACTCTGCTAGTGAGCCCATCCATTGAATTTTGTCTTTTTTTTTTTAATTTTGGTTATTGAACTTTTCAGTTCTAAAATGTCCACTTCTTTTTAATTTATATTTTCTATTACTTTTCTGAGACTGTTTTCCTTTCATTTGTTCCAAGCATGTTTGTTACTTATTGCAGTCTTTTAATGATAGCTGCTTTAAAATCTTTGTCATCTAATTCTAACATCTCTGTCATCTTGACACTGACATCTATTGATTGTCTTTTTCTTTTCAGTTTGAGATCTTCCTGAACCTTGGTATGATAATTTTTCATTAAAACTTGGTATTATATTATGAAACTCTGGATCTTATTTAAGCCTTCTCTTTTAGCTACTTTTCTTTTGACTCTACTCCAGCAGGGGGTGAGGGGGTGCAGCCTTGTACTGCTAAGTCAGGGTAGAAGACAGTGCTTTTTTTTTTTTTTTTTTTTTGCGGTACGCGGGCCTCTCACTGTTGTGGCCTCTCCCGTTGCGGAGCACAGGCTCCGGACACGCAGGCTCAGCGGCCATGGCTCATGGGCCCAGCCGCTCCGCGGCATGTGCGATCTTCCCGGACCAGGGCCCGAACCCGCGTCCCCTGCATCGGCAGTCGGACTCTCAACCACTGCGCCACCAGGGAAGCCCGAAGACAGTGCTTCTTATTACTCCTGGGTGGGGGGTGGGAGCTCTGGCTCCTCACCAGCCGTCCACTGACACCTCCCTGGCTGGGAGGAGTAGGAGTGCCTCGTTACTGCTCTCCATGTGGCCTCCACTGACACCACAGAGTGAGGGAGTGGCCTCATCACCAACTCGGGGTAAAATTCCCAGCTCCCTACATGGCCTTCTCCAACACTACCCTGAGGGGTAGGGTACCTCATCACAACCTGGCAAGGATGGAAACCTAGGCTTCGCACTTGGCCTTTGCTGCTGGGAGGGGATGTGGCCTCATTTTTTTCAGTGGTATTTGGCTAGAGTAGTTATCGTCTATAAGTTTTCTGTCTCGCCTTTCCTGATCCTTTGGATGGGGAGAGCAGGCTTTTGTTTGGGCTTTTAAAAATCTGTGCTTATTGGTGTTTCAGGTTGCGAGCTTCTTCAGCTTCAATTTGGGGGGTTATGAGGCGAAAAGAAAACACAGAGAAGGCACCAGCATTTTGTTCCTTGGGTCTCGACATCCCTACCTGGTCTGCCATCTTCTCTTCACCTTTCAGAGCCTTTTACTGGTTGTTTTATATGGAATGTCCAGGGTTTCTAGTTTTACTTAGTGGAAGTAATAGGGGAAAGTATGTCTATTCCAGCTTCCCAGAAGCAGAAGTCCTACTGCATGACTTTGAAAATTAGAAAAAACAGTGAGTGTATATGGGTGTGTGTGTGCCTGTGTCGGTGTGTTTGGGAGCATTAGGATACAGGCACATTGGACCTCCCTGGCGTCCAGTGGTTAAGACCTCACGCTTCCACTGCAGGGGCCAGGGGTTCGCGCCCTGCTTGGTGAGCTAAGATCCTGCCTGACACTTGGCGCAGCCAAAAAAATTTTTTTTAATTAAAAAAAAAGGACACAGGCCCATCAAGGCTCATTGTCAGCCTTTTGGTTAGCTGCCAGGTACTGTACTGGCACTACAGGGACAGAACAAAATAAGGCACAACTCCAGCCTCTAGGACCTCAGCCTGGAGAGTTGAAGCGAGCACATAGGTAAGTAGGTATAATACCTGTTACACTTGCTGTGATGGAAATAGGCCCAGGTAAAGAGATCTGGTCAAATTATCCTGGGGCCTGGCTTCATGGAGGAGGAGATGCTTGAGCTGAGTCCACTGGAGCTCCTGGCCCATCCCTAGAAATGGCCCTTTCTTGGCAGGTCAAGGTGGGGACATCAAAGCTGTGGGAGTGGGGAGCAGGTGAGAGCAAGGATAGCAAAATAGTTTAGAGCAGCACTTCTTACATTTTCATGTGCATCACCAGGGCATCTTGTTAAAATGCAGACCCTTATTCAGTAGGTCTGGAATAGGCCCCAAGATTCTGCATTTCTAACAAGCTCTCAAGTGATGCCCGTGGTGCTACCAGTCCACGGACCACACTTTGAGTAACAAGGGTACAATATGGACTTTGGAGTCAGACAGTGTTCAAATACCAGCTCTGGCTCCAACTAACTAGGCAAGTCGCTAAACACCCCCCTCAGTTTCTGCATTTGTAAAATGAAGACAGCTTAGCTCCTGCCCTATCGGGTTATAGTAAGGACTAAAGAGGCAATGTATGAACAGTGCCTGGTACACAGCACACAGTGAAGTGGTGGGAACCAGGCTCTTCGGTTCTCCAGCTGTCCCCTGGCCCTGATCACTGGTTACACGAGGCTGCTGGGACTATATGGGCCTGGTGATGGCACGTGCAGGGTTAATGCTCGGGCTCTTGCCCAGAGACAAATGTTTTGTGTTGAGGAGTTGCTGCAGGGAAGGAAAAGGAGGGGGGAAAGAAGGCCCCTTTTTTATTATTCTGAGGTGCATTTTAATTTGCACAAGCGATGTTGTGTCTGTGATGGATGACACAGAGGGAAAAATTACAGCCCAGCAAGCCTGGCAAAGGGGGAAAAAAATAAAAGAGATCTAGCAAGGATTAAAAACAGCCCACTGTGATGCTGCATCCCGATCAGGGCCTGGGGGCTGGGGAGGCCAGAAAGGGAGGCTGGGGAGGCCAGAAGGGGTGCCTGGGAAGGAAAGTGCCAGGCGGAGCCAGTCTTTGGCAAACTGAGAATTTGTGGGAAGTTTGCCTTTTCTGCCTCTGGCTTCCCCTTTCTGAATTTGATTCTCCCCTCCATGGCACTGCCACCATCTCTGGGTCATCCAACTAGGAACTTTGGGGGGAACCTCTTTGATCTCTTCTCCCATTAACAAAACGCAGGAACCTTGGAGCCTCCTTTCTTCTGCGGATGTTATACATCATTGCAACACACAAGGGCAGAACCAGAGCAGCCAAGAGTTAGGGATCTAAATGAGGCAGCTCATGTCCTAATTGCTTAGAGCAGATCACTGATGGCTGCACTGAAAGGAGTTACAGACATTCTTCTCCTTGGCAACTGCAAGCAGTAGTTCAGAGCATAAGTTCTGGAATAGGATCCAGAGACCTGGGTTTGAAACCTGACTTTTCTACTTCATAGCTGTGTGACCTTGGGCAAGTTACTTAACGTCTCTGTGTTTCTGTTTCTTTACTAGAATAGAGATAAAATTATACCTACCTCGTGAGGACTATTGTGAAGATCAAATAAAATAGTGAGATACTTCTGCCCTGGAAAAAAATCGGCCAAGCAAGATTCAGGGGGGTGGGAATTCCCTGGAGGTCTGGTGGTTAGGACTCCGTGCTCTCACTGCCGAGGGCCTGGGTTCAATCCCTGGTCAGGGAACTAAGATCCTATAAGCCTCGAGGGACAGCCAAAAAAAAAAAAAAATTCTGGGGCGTGAGTAGAGTTAGGAAGGGCAGCGGTCCTGGCAATAAAACTGGCTGTCCCCAGTGCAGACAGGCAGCCAACACTCACCTTCAAGACTCTCAGGAAGGAGACCTCGAAATATGTCTGATCCAATAACTAACCTACGTGTATCCTCACGTCAGGACAATTTCCTCTCTACAAGTTCTTGGAGGTGGGGGAGTAGCTGGCCATTGTCTTCTGTCTAATATCCCCAGCTGAACTAAGGGAGGGTGCCTGCCCTCTTTCCTTTTAGGAGTGAAATTCAAGCAAATCTAAAGCTTCTCTATGCAAGACAGCCACTCCACAGCCTGGTGCCTCTTCTCCAGGAGAGCTGCTGGGCAGGAAAACAGAGGTGATGTTTCTTACAGGCAGCTCACCTAACGTTGATGGTGCAAGAATAAGGACACCTTAGAAGTTGTAAGGGACCCTCACGGAACACCCCTCCTGCAAACAGCAGCTCTATTCCAGGGCTAGATGCCTCTCACATCCTCACTCATTTATCAATGATCCAAATAGCTAACATTTGTTGAATACCTTCCCTGGTGGCACAGAGGTTAAGAATCCACCTGCCAATGCAGGGGACACGGGTTCGAGCCCTGGCCCGGGAAGATCCCACATGTCGCGGAGCAACTAAGCCCGTGAGCCACAACTACTGAGCCCACGTGCCACAACTACTGAAGCCCGTGCGCCTACAGCCCGTGCTCCGCAATAACAGAAGCCACTGCAATGAGAAGCCCGCACACCGCAAAGAAGAGTAGCCCCTACTCGCCACAACTAGAGAAAGCCCGTGCACAGCAAGGAAGACTCAACACAGCCAAAAATAAAATTAATTAATTAATTTTTAAAAATCTCTAAAATAAATTTTAAAAATATAAGCACTATATATATATACATATATATATATTCAATTAATCCTCCAAACAATCTAAGAGGTATGTGTTGTTATTATCTGCCTTTTAAGGAAACAAGAGAGTTGAGAATCTTGCCCAAGATGACAAAACCTAGACGCACCAGAGCGAGGATCCACACTCACATAGTCTAGCTTCAGAGCCAAGCGTTCTGGACCTCTGCTATAACACACAAAGGCGCACAGGACACCAGCAAACCCTCCTGGGCGTACACGAGTGTTGTAAGTTATTTTTCTCTAGCTCAGGTGTGTCTGTACTGTGAATACCAACATTGGAGAGTTGATCTGAGCGCTTTGGATGGTATGGGTTAGGGTGGGGCACAATTTGCTGGCACGAGTGCCCAGAGGGTGCAGCAGTTACCAAGAAAGATAATGCTTTCTGGAACACGTGAGAACTTTGTTTTGTGCATATATAAGAGGGCACAGACAGGGCAAAAATGCTCAATCAAGTGACTGCAAAATCAATAATTGGATGCTTTTAGAGACTTTTGTTCTCCTGTCTTCCTAGTCTAATGTGGGTTGCCATTATTATTATATGGTGTTCTTTTGAGTTTTCTTCTACACTTGGCTCCAGGGGGCCCCATGCTTTCGTCCCATTCTGACTCAGCCCCCATGTGGAGTCTGGATTTGGGAGAAGGCTTAGGACCACAGGGAAGAGTCTTAAAGGAATGTGCTTTGAGTTGGAGCATAACGCCCCATTTGCAAACACTTTCCTGCCAGTGCCCTTTGTCACCTGTGGGACAGCAAGGGGGGAATCAGCTGGAGTTAGATGAGCCAGGTTAGAGTCTTGCTCTGCTGTGTGACCTCTTTGAGCGTCAATTTTCTGTGTGGGATAATACTTATTCCTTCTGCCTCAGAGATTATTAAAAGAGCTAAACAAGGTTAGTGATGATTGTTATTAGCTGTGGTCCTATCACCTTATGTCTAATTAGCCATGGAGGATGACCTCCTGTGGGGTATCAATGCTAAGGACCTCACCTAGAATCTCTCCACTGTAAACAACTTTGTGGAGTCTGAAATTCTACCGTTAGTGATGTACTTGTTTGGATCTATCATCATTCTTTATTAGTATGAATCCTTTGGGAGTGGTGATACCTTCAGTTTTATCAGGTTATCCCTTAGAGAAATGGTTCTTAAAATTTCTGGAATTAAGACCAGACTTTCTTTGAGAGTCTGATGAAATCTATAGATGTTCTGTCCAGAAACATGCACAAATTTGGAGGGGGGGGGGGGACAGTGTCATAAATCAGCTTCCCTGCCTTGTCAGAGTACATTCTGTCAGGAGCTTGGCTACAATGGATATCTGCTCTTTATGCCTGCCCTGCATCCCCATCCTCTGTTTTCGGTAGTAGCCTCTTACTTCCCCTTGGGGACCAATTGCAACAGAGAGTACCAATTTTCCCAAACACACTGGTGACTTCTCACTGTGAGCACTTGCCAGAGGGCTCTCTGTCCCCAGAAGCATGCTCAGCCCACGTGCATGGAGCAGGTAAGAAGTGCTGGGGAGTTAACGTCCCCAGGAACAATCCTCAACTAAAGATAAATTGTGCAGTGGTGGGTAAATGCCCCACTTCCTCAGCCCTCGGGTGTGACAACTTCAAATCTGCTTCCACACAGTCTCCCAAGGGCCTCGGTGGAGCTGAGCCCCAGTTGCCCATCATGTAACCTGCCTGTTCATGCAGTTCAATTGTTTCTTCCCTTCCCTGTCTCCCTTTCCCATGCCCCTAATGATGCTTTCTGGGACCACCTCCCAATGAAAACACCTGCACTCAGACCCTTGTCTCAGGGTCTTTGGGGGAACCCAGCCAAAGACTTCACTTTTTCACCATCCTTCGTTCATGCATTTCAGGTGGAGCCGACTCAAGGCAGGGGCTAGGGTCGTCCTTGTGATTTTCGCTGGTAGCGTATGGAAAAGGGGACAGCCTTTTTCACTGGGGTCACTGGCCACAAAGACCAGGAAGGCCTGCAGCTACCAGATTCTGCCTCATCGCCAAGTAGAGAAAGACCAAGGCCAAGAAGGCCGAGAGAAGGTGGGAGGGATGAAAGCACCCAGGTCCCAGCTCCGCAAGAAAGCAACCTACCTGTGGACCTTTCCGTGACATGAGCTGATAAAACCCTTAGTTTCCTTACAACGTTGTGCTTCTCATGACCCCAGCGGAGGTGACCGTCTTCAAAGGACAGTGGAAGTTTCTTGTGCTGTCTCACTGGGTCTGCCGCTTCCAAGGTGGCCGAGTGCACAAAAACCGCGACAGCTCAGCAGCCCCCTGGAGAGAGAGCACACTCTTCCTCGTCACCTCTGAACAGTGCATCTCTGATCAAGACAAGAGAGGGCTCACCTCCCTGGGTTGTGATCCTGCGGCCCTGGGCTTGCTGCCCCCCGGACCTGTCTGTCTCCTCCCCAGTGGGTCCCCAACCTAGAAAACAGGGCAACTCTCCTTGTCTGCAAGCCTAGCAGTGGGAGCTCTACAGAGACAAAGTGGAGGTGCTGTGGCCCAGGGCACTAGGCCTGGCTAGTTCGGGGCTAACCTGTGTCGGATCTGCATTGGCTGCCTCCCCCGCAACCCTAACCCTCCTTTCCATTAGGGTATGAAGATAAAGCACTTAGCACCGTGCCCGGAACATAACGAGGCTTTAATAAGTGGTAGCTATTACTGCTGTTACTACAATATTGCTACTACTATTGATATTTTCACTGCCCCTCTCTGGGTCAGGTCCTTAGCACCTTTGGATTTTGGCAACAGCTTCCTAAATTTATCTTGTCACCCCCATATTCCCTCCTTTTCACATACAAATTCTGCACTGGGAGCCTTTGTCCCTCCCTGACTGGGCCCTATTCTTCCTTTCTAGCACTTGTTTCCTCACCCATCTTTCCCTGAATACACTGGCCCCTCATCTCTTGCTCATGCAGTTCTGCCTGCCTGGACTGTCTCTCATATCTTCCTGTCAAAATTCTGCCAGTTCTTCCAGGTAACATCAATAATCTTCCCCTCTGTGTTAGTCAGGTTGGCCTCAGTAACAAATAGCCCCCAGATCTCAGTGCCATGTGGGTTCATGGGAAAGGGTTCTTTCTCACGTACGTCGCATGTTCATCACAGAGAACAACAGTCTCTGCTCCACGTCACCCTCACAGGAGACGCTGGCTGCGAGGCTCCATCATCTTGAAGGTAGTCACTGGGTGTCGCCCATTCCACCCAGCTGGTGAGTGGAAGCCATGCGACACGGTCTCAGCCCCTTGCCTGTGACTGATTCAGGGACAAGGCTGGGCTAATGTCAGCCAGTGAGATGTGGGGAGAGGCTTGCTTGGGGATCACGGGAAAAGAACTTCTTCAGTCTCACCAGACGGCCACACAAAGCTAGTCTGTTCGAGAACAAAGCCACGCCGCTCCCTAGCGGGCATTGCATTTGCAATTTCCTGAGACTTCTGTAACAAATGACCACAAACCGGTGGCTTAAGAAAAAGAATAGAAATGTATTTCTATTACATTGTATTAGAATGCATTACATACATTCTTACATACATAAGAAATGTATTCTCTTACAGTTCAGGGGCCAGAAGTCCAAAATCAAGGCTCTGGCAGGATTGGAAGGCTCCAGGGGAGAATCCTCCTTGCCTCTTCCAGCATCTGGTGGCTCCAGGCGTTCCTTGGCTTGTGGCTGTATAATCCAGTCTGTGCCTCTGTCTTCATGTGGCCTTCTCCTCTGTGCCCAAGTCCTCTTCTGTCTGTTATAAGGATACTTGTCATTGGATTTAGGACTCAGCAGGCCAATCCAGGATGATCTCATCCCAAGATCCTTAACTTAATTCCATCTGAAAAGACCCTTTTCCAAATAAGGTCATATTCACAGGTTCTGGGGCATGGACATATCTTTTGGGGGGCCACCATTCACCCCATCCCAGCCATTTTCCAATCTTGAGGAAAGCGAGCCTGAGGACAACACTAACATGTGGGAGAGGGCAGAGCCAACAAATGGCAAAGAAACCAAGCTAACCCTACCTCTCTACTTCCTACATGTGAGATACGTTTCTTTGTTGTTCAAGGCAGATTTTCTATTACTTGCATCCCTTCCAGCTTCGACCACCTGCGTGTGTCCCCATCTCTTGGGGATCTTGCTAGACATTCATCTGGACTCAGATTTCTCCTGCTAGGTGGACCTTGGTTCTTCGGGTCTTGGGCATGTGCTGCACAGCACACACTGTTTCCTGGGGGTAATTCTGTCCTTTTCATGTCTCTCGGGTTTCCCACCCTCCCCTGTTTGTGTCACTCTGGCTGAATTATACATGCAGCTTTAATTGATCAGCCATTAACTTTTTCTTCATTGAGACCCATCGATGTAATCAGGCACCTACTTCCGCTCAGCTCACCTCCGCCAGCAGCAGCCCGGTCCTGGCCCCTCGCCCCTCCTGTTTGTGGCTCCCATTCATCACACCTTTGTTTATAGCCTTTCAGTGTAACCCCATCCCAGAGATGTTCCCTGTCCATGCCAATTTAAATTAACTTTGCCGGTCAGATTTCATGAGACACTGAATCAAAAGCTTTTCTAAAAATCAAAAAGCACTAAATCTTCAGTGGACACTCTTCCCACTAATATTACAAATTAGTTAGAATAAAAAAAGGGTTATGGTTTCCCGGCATGACTTCTGCGTAAACCTGCCAGCACAGTTTATGGCTCAGGCCTCTGTTGCCCTCCAGCTGCTTACTGGATTTTCTACTCATAAAACTTATCGTAAATTTTTAATCATAAAATTTGTTCTGTGGCTCGCCTACAAACGGAACTTACGGCTTCCCTGGGGGGGAATTGCTGGAATCGGTTTTCTTCCTGTTTTTCAAGCCCAGTCCCATGTTCTTCCTCTCTACACCATCTCCCATGGTTCACTCTCTTTTTGAAAGTAAATGTCAAGAGTTCCTTAAGTTCATTAGCTAATTCTGGCCAGACCTTTTAGTTTATGTGCTCTGATTTATGCATCTTCCTAGATTTAATTTTTCTAAGTGACCCTTTACCTGTTTTTTATTGTGACTTACTAATTGCACCCATTTCCTAACTTTATTTTTCTTATTAAAGACAGATTTTAGGGCTTCCCTGGTGGCTCAGTGGTTGAGAGTCCACCTGCCGATGCAGGGGACACGGGTTCGTGCCCCGGTCCGGGAGGATCCCACGTGCCGCGGAGCGGCTAGGCCCGTGAGCCATGGCCGCTGAGCCTGTGCGTCCGGAGCCTGTGCTCCGCAATGGGAGAGGCCACAGCAGTGAGAGGCCCGCGTGCTGCAAAAAAAAGGACAGATTTTAATAGGTGGTTCATTTCTCAGTCACTTAAGGGCCCTGATTAATTTCACTCACCTCCCAGTCATTCAGGAAAGGATCACCTTTCTTGCTAGTATTTCTTTGTCCCTGACCGGACAGGTCTGGAGTTTGTACCTGAGTGGCAGGTAGATGCCTGGGTACAGGCACGGGGTCTGGTTCAAATTCTGCCTCCACCACTTCTAGGTTATAGGATGTTACTTGAATTCCTCGTGTCTAGTTTCCTCATCAATCAAAGGAGGACAGTGGAGTCTACTCTAAAACTTCATGGTGGGACTCAATGAGACAGTGCAAGTAGTCCTGGCACATAGTAAGTGCTTAGTAAACGCTAACTATGCTTTTTGGGAGAGGCTCTTTTCCATCCAGATAATCTCATCTAATTCATTCTTTTCTAAGCAACTTCTGTTTCTAGTATTCTGCCAGGTTGAAGAGGGGGTGGTTACAGAGCTGAATACTATGACCTTGTTTCCAATCCAGGTTCTTTTCTTGATAGCACGCTACCTACCTCCTAGCTCCCAAAGTCTTGTTCTAAGCTTCCAGCTGAGGAGAATTCCAGGACAAAGAGACAACTTTGAACTCTTGAGCCCACGGGAGCCCACCCACCCTATCCTTCATGGGCACAAAGCTGGGGAGCAGTCTTGAGTCTGCTGACCCTCTAAGCCAGGGCTTCTCAACCTTGGCTGCCCTCTAGAATCACCTGGGGAATTTAAAAGATTCCTGATGCTCGGACCATATCCCAGACCCAATCAATCAGAATCTCTGGGTTGGGACCCAGGATTTGGTATTTCTGAAAGCTTTCCGGGCAATGCCAACATGCAGCCACAGCTGAAAAACTCTCTCACACTAGTGCTCTCAAGCTCTGGAGTAAATCAGAATCACCTGGAAGACTTGTTAAAGCTCAAATTGCCGGGTCCATCCCAGGTTTTCAGTAGTTCTGGAATGGGGCCCAAGGATTACATATCTAATGAGTTCCCAGGCGCTGCCCCTGCTGGACCACACTTTGAGAACCGATGCTCTAGTTGGCCTCACTCAAGTCTCACCCAATCATGCAGATACTACTGGGCACCCAAAACACTGTGCATCTCCCTTCTGTGTCACCCCTCCCTCATGAGAGCCCTCCCCCCATAGCTCCATACAGTACTGCGCGTGCAGGAAGAGAGGACTTTAATAAAATAGGAGACATGAGGAAATTCGGCCTCAGATAAATAGGATTGATTATGAAATGAAAGGGCAGAGGGCAGAAGAGTTAATTAACTTGAATGTCTGTGTCACTTATTTAATATATCCCTTCAGTAGTAAGAGGTGATTTTCATCCTGTGACCGGCAGCTTTGGTCACAGCCGAGGGAGACAGGCCACTTTGGAAAAACCTGCTCTCAATCAGATCTGCCACTTCTGACTGTGGGATTGTGGCCAAGCTGCTAACGGCTCAGTTTCCCACTCTGAAAACAGGGCTATAATGATACTTGCTTCTGGTAGAGCTGTAAGGCTTAGATTAAGTAACATTTGACAGTGCCTATTCAATAAATGGTAGCTATCATTATTACTGCTATTACTCCCATATGATTATTCTTGGCTTTGCTGCTGTCAGTGCCCCTTAGGTAAAGATTCTCAGCAACAAATCATGCTTACAGTTTAGTGTAGGGAACCTTTCTCTCGTCCGATTATCCGGAGCACTTCTATTGGTTAACAACAGCTGCTGTGTTACCAAGGAAACTCAGGACCCGTTTCTGTGACGTTTTGACAATCGTCTTTAGACAAAGTTTTCTGGTATAAGTCTGTCACCCTTCTTTACTTACCTTGGTCTCATTCCTTACCACTAGCTAATTTTGTCTCCCCACTGGCTTCTCAGATCCCCCAAAAGAAGTCTTGCAATTCTCTGCTGTGTCTCACTGGATGGCCACTCCGTCATGTTTGATGGTGGATGGATGTGACATCTAAATGAATATGAATGACCTAAAGTCTTGCGGGGCAATGAGTGATTTAAAAGCAATAAATTATTAAATGCACAGAAAACACAAGGAGTCTGGGTCTCACTGGACTCATCTGTGAGGTGGAATCAATTCTACTTTAACTAACATCCGACAAGAACAGGAAAGTCAATAGTGAAGAGAATAGAACATAGGGAATCCTGGGTTCAAATTCCAGATCTACCAGTTCCCTCCTTTCTTTCTTTTTACTGGGTAGAGTCTTCAACCTCACTAAGCCTTGAGTTCCTCAGGTGTAAAGTGAAATTAATGATGTCTCCATTGCAGGCTGCTGTGACAAGAGGATATGACACGTATGGGTACACCTGACACAGAACCTTTCCCCTTGGCTGTTCAAGTACTCCTGACTCTGCCCTGCCTTGTAAAGATTTAGATCCAGTCACCCTGCAGCTTCTACAGACCCAGGCCTGGTGGGGGGGGTGGGGGTGGGACAGGCCCCAGAGGGGAGGCAAGACACCACAGCATTTAAGGAGGTCCCGACTCTCAGGGTTATGCAAGTGCATGGTCAGCCCCTGAGAGTCAGCGCCTCCTTAAATGTTGCTCCCTAGATGCTTTGCTTGCAGCAACTTAGTCTCCACCTGGGGCTCCTGCATGACTTTTTGTATCTCCGTACCGATACACAATTTAATTTAAATGACCAACATGAAACTGGCTTGGAATCCCCTTTGGGGTTCTCAGAACTGCTGGAATCTGGGCTTCCCTGGTGGCGCAGTGGTTGAGAGTCCCCCTGCCGATGCAGGGGATACGAGTTCGTGCCCCAGTCCAGGAAGATCCCACATGCCGCGGAGCGGCTAGGTGAGAGGCCCGCGTACCGCAAAAAAAAACCCCAAAAAACCTGCTGGAATCTGTAGTTTTCAAATCTAATCAAAACAGATGGTGAAGTGCTGATGCTAGGTCAGTATGCAAAAGCCCTTGGGCGGTGGGGCTGGATCCCTGTCCCCGTGCAGCTGCTGGAGGACACATGCCGTGACTCCCAGACCCACCCGAACAGAGCTGGGCACCTTTCACAATCCATCCCCTACTTAGCTCATCAAGTCTGGACCTCTCTGACCTCCGTGAGGTAGGAAGGACAGTTAGGGTTCTCCCAGTTTAAGCAATTAGGAGGTGGGGAAATGAGTGATTCTCCTAAGGTCACAAAGCAGATTAGGTTTGAAGCACTGGCTAGACCAGTATTTCTCAAAGCAGAGTCAGACGTCACCAGGGGTACTTGTCCAAGTCCAGATTTCTGGGCCTGGGCGATACCCTAGACCTCCCAATTCAGTCTCTGGAGGTGGGGTTGGAATGGGTAGAGAAGCTTGTGGAGGTCCTAACTTCTCTGACTTCTGTGTTTTGGTCCCATGTCAGCCATCACACCACATATCTGAGTGTCCAGGAGGGAGTGATGCTTCAACCAATGTGTAGCATGTGTGTGTGCCACGGTGCTGCTTGGTATGAAGTTAAGTTCGTTGGTTGTAGTAGCTAAGCATTCATTTTCACAGTATTGGGAAAAATATAACTGTCACTTCAAGCACATAAGTTCATGAATTTTTGCTTAGGGTAAAGTTAAGTTTTGAAATCAATTTAAAGTTGATTTTAAGAAAAGATGGCACATGTGGTACTGCAATATGACAAAAATTGTGAAAGTGACACAACAATCATTACAGTTTGGGAAACACAACTTTGGGCGATTCTATGTCAGGAGCAGAAGTGAAGCTGGGAGGCAGGACTGCTTCTAAAGGGATTTTTAGCGCCCTGCACAGACTCTACCTCTGCATCAAACACCGCCAGCAGCCCATAAACAGCATGGTAAATATTTACAGCGACCATTGTCATCATGCTGTGGGGCCTTTAGGGACTTTCCACCCCCTCACTTGTTCCCGTAAACCAATTCTTCTCCCTATCGTGCGCCACTCCTTCTCCCTATCGAAACCAATTCTTCTCCCTATCGTGCGCCACTCCTTCTCCCTATCGAAACCAATTCTTGGAGTTTTTCAGTTGACGGGGACTTGCCAGACAGCGGGTAATTTTCCAGTTGCCCGTAACAGGTATACGCCCTAACCGCCACAATGAACAGACAACTATAACGGCCAGAAGGTGGGACAAAAGTTCCTAAGCCAATGAATTCAAACGTCACCACATTTACCCAATCATTGTGAGAATATACCCGCCCTATGAGTAAATAAACCTATAAAAAGTATGTGATTCCGCTTTTAGGGGTTCCCCATCGGCCTCCTGCGTGAGGTTCAGGGAACCCCGGTGCATCGGCTCCTAATAAACCTCTTGCATGTTGCAGCGGCTCTCGACTCTTGGCGGTTCTTGGGCGAGTTGGAATCCCTCGTAGACCGTTTGGGTCTAACATTTGGGGGCTCGTCCGGGATCCCCTCTCGCCCCCGGGTCACAAGAACATCGGGAGTCGGAGGTATCAGGTAGGCTCGAGCCCAATTGTCTGTTTGTTTGTCGTTTGTTTGTTGCTAGCCGCCATTAGGAAAAAGCCGTGCGAACCGGCTTGCTGTGGAATCTGTATTGGACTCCTGGCTAGGCAGACGTGCCGAAAGCTGGTGTCCACGGGCCCCGGGGGACGCCCTGGTGGTCCATCTGGAAGGAGAAACAAATTTTGTCTCCCCTTCATCTGGTTCTGGCAGGTTATACAAGCTGCCATCTGAATTTGAGTTGGTTTCGGGTTTAAGTTCGCGGCGGCTGGTTCTGGCAGGTTATATAAGCTGCCATCTGAATTTGAGTTGGTTTCGGGTTTAAGTTCGCGGCGGCTGGTTCTGGCAGGTTATATAAGCTGCCATCTGAATTTGAGTTGGTTTCGGGTTTAAGTTCGCGGCGGCAATATCAATGTGTGTCTTTTGAAATTTTATTGTTTTTCTGTACTATTATCTTTCTTTTGACGGACGACAATGGGACAAACTATGACGACGACTCTTTCTCTTACCCTAAGCCACTGGACCGAAGTTAGGGCTAGGGCCCACAACCTTTCGGTAGAAGTAAGGAAAGGAAAATGGCAAACGCTGTGTACCTCTGAGTGGCCTACATTTCAGACAGGGTGGCCACCCGAAGGATCTTTTTTGTTAGATAAGGTTGGGCTAGTCAAGTCTAGGGTCTTTAACACAGGACCCCACGGACACCCAGACCAGATACCATATATCCTGGTCTGGGAAGATCTAGTTCTCTCCCCGCCTCCGTGGGTCCGGCCCTTTGTTTCCTCAACAGGCACGTCTGCATGCGCTCCAGCACAATCGGAGATATTGGCCCTGAAGAAAACCCCAGACACGGAAAAGTCATCTGCTGCCCCGGACCCGCCAAAGGCGATATATCCTGACCTGCAGTCTGATTTGCTTCTTCTAGATTCCCCACCTCCTTATCCTCCGGCCCTAAATCCCATGTCGCCCCTAGGACCCCCAGCTTCACAACCCTCCGCACCAGTAGGGCCACCTGTTATGGCGGAAAGGGGGGGGTCCCTCGGCGGGCACCAGAAGCCGGAGGGCTGTTTCCCCGGATTCTACTGCTTTACCCCTTAGAGAATATGGCCCCCCCGATAAGCACGGGAATAGGCCCCTTCAATACTGGCCCTTTTCCTCTGCAGATCTTTATAATTGGAAGATGCATAACCCTACTTTCTCTGAAAACCCACAGGCTCTTACTGCTTTAATAGAGTCTCTTGTCTTCTCCCACCAACCCACCTGGGATGATTGTCAACAGCTCCTCCAGACTCTCCTCACAACTGAGGAGAGGCAACGGGTTCTCCTGGAGGCTAAAAAGAATGTGTTAGCCGCCAATGGACAACCTACCCAGTTGCCTAACGAGATTGATGCCGGGTTTCCACTCGTCAGGCCGAATTGGGACTTTAATACCCCGGAAGGTAAGGAGCACCTGAAAATGTATCGCCAGGCTCTGGTGGCGGGTCTCCATGGAGCGGCCAGGCGCCCCACGAATTTGGCTAAGGTAAGAGAGGTAACTCAGGGGCCCCAGGAATCGCCAACCGTGTTCCTAGAACGCTTAATGGAGGCTTTTAGACGATTCACTCCTTATGATCCAACCTCTGAGGAACATAAGGCCACCATAGCAATGGCCTTTATTGACCAGGCGGCCCCTGATATTAGAAAGAAGTTACAAAGGCTGGATGGCCTACAAGGTTTCTCCCTTCAGGACTTAGTAAAAGAGGCAGATAAGGTATATTATAAGAGGGAGACAGAAGAAGAAAGAGAAGAAAGAAAGCAGAAGGAACAAGAGGCTCGTGAGGTAAGATGAGATAAGAGGCAAGAAAGACATTTGAGTAAGATACTGGCCACTGTAGTCAGAGGAGGAAACAGTAGAGACAGAAATAGACAGAAAGGGCGAACAACGGATAGAAGGCGGCCATTAGACAAGGACCAATGTGCCTACTGTAAAGAAAAAGGTCATTGGGCAAGAGAATGCCCTAAAAAAAGGAACGGGGGAAGGATCACTAAGCCTTTTCATCTGTACGTGGCCGAGAATAAAGGTATTGCAAAGGGAGTACTAACTCAGAAACTGGGCCCCTGGAATCGCCCGGTTGCGTACCTATCAAAGAAATTGGATCCTGTGGCAGCAGGATGGCCCGTCTGTTTAAAAATAATCGCCGCGGTGGCCGCTTTGGTCAAAGATGCTGACAAACTGACTTTGGGGCAGAACCTAACGATAACAGCCCCCCATGCATTAGAAAGTGTAATTCGCCAGCCACCCGACAGATGGCTAACAAATGCCAGGATGACTCATTACCAAGCCCTGCTGTTAAACTCAGATCGTATTAAGTTTACCTCAGCCACAGGACTCAACCCGGCCACCTTGCTACCCGATCCTGACCTGGAAAGCACTACCGTCATCCATGATTGTCAGGAAGTACTGGCTGCAGCACACCGTAGCAGACCAGACTTGATGGATCAGCCCCTCCCCAACGCCGACGTTACCTGGTTTACTGACAGAAGCAGTTTCCTAGAGGAAGGTAAGCGTCGGGCGGGAGCAGCCGTGGTAGACGGGAAAGAGGTCATCTGGGCAGCCACATTACCGCAAGGGACATCGGCCCAACGGGCTGAACTAATCGCCATGACTAGAGCATTGGAACTAGCAGAAAACAAAAAGGTAAACATCTATACGGACAGTAGATACGCATTTGCTACCGCCCAGGTCCATGGGGCCATTTACCAACAAAGAGGGTTGCTCACCTCGGCGGGCAAAGAAATTAAAAACAAAGAAGAAATAGTGGCACTGCTAGCAGCCCTCATGCTCCCCACTAAAGTCAGCATCATTCATTGCCCCGGACACCAGAAGGACAATACCCCGGTGACAAGAGGCAACAACATGGCAGATAGGGTGGCACGAGAAGTGGCTCTATGGGAAATCATACTAGAACTATCAGATGAGAGTCCTGGGAAACCAAATGATAGGGGAACAAGTACCCCAGCCATAACTAAAGGAACATTATCTCCTCAACAAGCAAAATCCATGCTACAACAGATTCACAGATGGACACACTTGGGAACCAAAAAGATGATGTCCCTACTACACAAGACAGGTTATGATACCCCTGGACTAACTAAATTAGCTGAGCAGATTGCACGAGAGTGCATTCCATGCCAACAGGTAAACTCCCATAAAGGAAAACTTGAGGTCGGAAAAAGGCTCAGAGGAGACCGCCCAGGAGCCTATTGGGAGGTCGACTTCACTGAAATACGCCCTGGAAGGTACGGTAACAGGTATCTTCTAGTTTTTATAGATACCTTCTCAGGATGGGTAGAAGCTTTCCCGACGAAGGAGACAGCTACTGTGGTGGCCAAAAAGATCTTAAAAGAAATTTTCCCCCGGTTCGGGGCACCAAAGGTAATAGGATCAGATAATGGTCCCGCCTTCGTCGCCCAGGTAAGTCAGGGTGTGGCCAAATACCTGGGGACTGATTGGAAATTACATTGTGCCTATAGACCCCAGAGTTCAGGACAGGTAGAGAAAATGAATAGAACTCTAAAAGAGACCCTAACTAAATTGTCCATAGAGACTGGCGGTACAGATTGGACGGTGCTCCTTCCCTTAGCCCTGTTCTGGGCTAGAAATACCCCCTCCCGCTATTATCTTACTCCATTTGAAATACTATACGGGGCTCCACCTCCTCTTTTTACGCTAAGGAAAATATTAAGTCCTGACTGTCAGAATAACACTGACTTATATGCTAGGCTGTTGGGACTCCAGTTGGTCCAAAAGGAGGTGTGGTCCCAGCTGGCAGAGGCTTACCGACCAGGAACACCAGCAGAGGCTCATCCCTTCCAAGTCGGAGATTCCGTGTACGTCCGTCGGCACCGAACCCAGACTCTAGAGCCTCGGTGGAAAGGACCATACATCATCCTGCTCACCACCCCCACGGCTATAAAGGTAGACGGCATCGCTGCGTGGATCCACGCTTCACACGTGAAGGCCGCACCAGCATCTGCAACATCGGAATGGCGAGCCCAAAAGACCAGCAACCCGCTCAAGCTCAAGCTTCTGCGATCATCAGATTTATAACTTTAACTTTGTTACCCCTACTGACTGTGAGTAATTTTAGTCCTCACCTGCCCCAGCGTTTAACCTGGCAGGTAATTTCCCAGACTGGAGATGTAATATGGTCTGTTAGCAATATCGCTCCCCCATGGACCTGGTGGCCAAACCTTTTTCCTGATGTTTGTAAACTGGCCATAGGGGCTCCCGGTTGGGATTTAGAAGACTATTATGATCAACATAATGTTCCAAAAATTTTATCAACTAGAGCTGATTCCTCCGGAAAGGGTTGCAAAAACGGGATTCGGAGGACTGGGCTCAGAGCTCCTGCTTTCTACATATGCCCCGGGTTCCATCGCCACAGGTCCCTTAATTATAAATATGGAGGAACTGAAAACTTTTATTGCAAAAGCTGGGGATATGAAACCACAGGAGACACCTATTGGAAGCCCACCTCTGGCTGGGACTTTATTAAGGTGACAGCCAATTATACACACCCAACCAACCCCTTAACTTATAGGCCTGAATGTACTAAATGGTGCCATCCCCTTAAGATTTCTTTTAGTGAACCAGGAAAAAAAGATAAAAAACTGGATAAATGGCCATTCATGGGGAATCAGGTTTTATAAAGAAGGATATGATGATGGATTACTAATGACCATCAAACTAAAAATTGAAACCCCTACTCCAGTTCCTATAGGCCCCAACCCTGAGATAGGGCACTCTTTGCTACCTTTGGCCCCTCCCACAGCGTTACCAGAGATAAGAAACCAAACTTTTGAGCCAAAAGGAATGACAATCAAGCCCAAGACCCCCCGGGACCGAATGCTGTCATTGGTCCAGGCGGCTTTTGAGGTTTTAAATGCCACAAACCCGGAGGCTACCAAATCATGTTGGCTTTGCTACGCTGCTCCTCCCCCTTATTATGATGCTATAGGATATAATTCTAATTATAATAATGTTAACACTCCAGATCAATGTCGATAAAAACAAGAAGAAAATAATAAATTGACCCTGGCCTCAGTATTAGGAAACGGTACATGTGTAGGAACGCCCCCCTCGTCCCACCGACATCTTTGTGCCAATTTAAGCCTCCCACAGGGCTCAGGGTATCTCCTCCCTCCTCCGGATGGATGGTGGGCATGTAACACAGGATTGACCCCCTGCATTTCTTTAGAGGTCCTTAAAGCTTCAACCGATTTTTGTGTGTTAGTTCAGCTGGTCCCCAGACTCATTTATCATTCAGATTCATCCTTTCTAGATAAATATGAGGGCAGAGGAAGGTTTAAGAGGGAACCCATAACACTCACCCTGGCTGTACTCCTAGGACTAGAAATGGCAGCCGGGGTAGGAACGGGTACAACAGCCCTCATCCAACAACCCCACTATTATGATGCCTTAAGGCAAGCTGTAGATGTTGACCTCCGGGCGTTAGAAAGTTCCATAACTCAGTTAAAAGAATCCCTCACCTCGCTTTCAGAGGTGGTAATGCAAAACAGGAGGGGATTAGATCTGCTGTTCCTTAAGGAGGGCGGACTATGTGCTGCACTAAAAAAGAATGCTGTTTTTATATTGATCATTCTGGGGCTATTACCAAAACTATGGACAAACTTAGGGAGCGCCTGGACAAAAGACAACAGGAAAGAGAAAATCAAAAAGGGTGGGTCCAATCATGG
Organism: Phocoena phocoena; assembly: GCF_963924675.1. NCBI lineage: Eukaryota > Metazoa > Chordata > Mammalia > Artiodactyla > Phocoenidae > Phocoena > Phocoena phocoena. Next base: position 25,877,612 of record NC_089220.1, on the reverse strand, counting down.
TTTGATAAATCTCCCTGGCTTACTACTTTAGTTTCCACCTTGTTAGGGCCCCTCATTATTTTATTGTTGCTCTTAACTTTCGGACCATACATTCTGAATCGCCTGATAGCCTTTATTAGAGAACGCATTAGTACGGTACAAGTTTTAATGCTAAGGCAACAATACCAAAACTCGCAAAAAGAAACTGAAATTCCATGATTGAAATTAGTTACAAAAAAAAAAGGGGGGGAATGTGGGGCCTTTAGGGACTTTCCACCCCCTCACTTGTTCCCGTAAACCAATTCTTCTCCCTATCGTGCGCCACTCCTTCTCCCTATCGAAACCAATTCTTGGAGTTTTTCAGTTGACGGGGACTTGCCAGACAGCGGGTAATTTTCCAGTTGCCCGTAACAGGTATACGCCCTAACCGCCACAATGAACAGACAACTATAACGGCCAGAAGGTGGGACAAAAGTTCCTAAGCCAATGAATTCAAACGTCACCACATTTACCCAATCATTGTGAGAATATACCCGCCCTATGAGTAAATAAACCTATAAAAAGTATGTGATTCCGCTTTTAGGGGTTCCCCATCGGCCTCCTGCGTGAGGTTCAGGGAACCCCGGTGCATCGGCTCCTAATAAACCTCTTGCATGTTGCAGCGGCTCTCGACTCTTGGCGGTTCTTGGGCGAGTTGGAATCCCTCGTAGACCGTTTGGGTCTAACAATGCCAGGTGCCCGGGGAGTGTAAAGCTCTCCTCTTAGGGACAATCCATAACCCTTTCCAACAGGTGGTCAGAACCCTAGACTCAAACTCCACCCAGGTCTGAAGACCAGGAAGCAGGCAGAGAGGATGGTCCCTTATGGGGCAATTTCCAGAGGGCTGAGACCTGCATCCTTCTCACATCTTCCGCAGGCTTTCCCAGCGCCAGTGCTACCTGAGGCGGCTTTTCCCTCCCCTTCCCAAGGGACCACTGCAGAGGGCCAGGTTGGCAGGGGTTTGGGGTTTGGGGAGGGGCTTTGTGCAAGTAAGAGATGACAGAGAGAGGGGAAGAGAGCAAGAGAATGGGGGTGGGGAGGGGAGAGACTGGAGGAGAAAGAAGAAAGGAAAAGTGGGGGAAAAAAGGCATTTGTAAAATTAAATGGCAAGGCCCCATCAGATGGTGTTGGGCAAGGAAAGCATGTTACAGGCAGGAGTAATTGGTAATCGGAGCTGATGTGAAGAAGGGATGATTTATGGGAGCGTGCAGACAGGGGTGGAATAATTTTTGGAGCAGAACGGGGAACTTACTGAACGCCTGAAACTCAGCTACTTATCCACTCGTTCTTGTGATGAATTAGCTCTTGTTTAAAGTAACCGTGGCTCCATTTTTCATCCTGATTACTACACTTGATATCTTTCTCTCCCTCTGTTTCCCTCTGACCACTGCCCCCTTACCAGGTTCTGGGTGCAGAGGCACTGGGTTTGTAGAAACTCGTCACCCCTCCTCCTTTTACCCCCACCCCACCCCCATAGCAATATTAACTCTAAAGAGCCAAGTCTAAAATCCAGCCGCTTGAAATATTACAGAGCTTAGGAATGTGCGGAATTAGCAAAGACCTCAGGCGCAAGGCTGGCCTGCTTGTGCATCCTAAATGATGGCGATTCCTCTGCTATCTGATGTGGGAAGTCTCTCTCCTGGCCCGTCTACCGTCCTTAAAAGTGCGAAGTCCCGAGCACACTTCCCACCTGGCTGGAGCACTCCTTTTGGAGATGGAAAGTCTTTTGAGGACCCCGGCAAGCGTCATGAGAGACAAATCAAGACAAACAATGTCCTATACCATGTACCCTTCCTCGCCAACATTTAAAAAAATCAGTTTAGGGGCTTCCCTGGTGGCGCAGTGGTTAAGAATCCGCCTGCCCATTCAGGGGACACGGGTTCGAGCCCTGGTCCGGGAAGATCCCACATGCCGCGGAGCAACTAAGCCCGCGTGCCACAACTACCGAAGCCCACGTGCCTAGCTAGAGCCTCTGCTCCGCAATAGGAGAAGCCACTGCAATGAGAAGCCCGTGCACCGCAACAAAGAGTAGCCCCCGCTCACCACAACCAGAGAAAGCCCGTGCACAGCAGCGAAGACCCAACGCAGCCAAAGATAAAAGTAATTTAAATAAATGCATTTATTTTTTAAAAATCAGTTTAAAATTGATATTGTGCAGAAAGGAAGCAGTTCTAGGAACAGGTGTAGGTATACCAGTACCACGTTTTTATTATTTAAACTTTTTTTGTTCTTGAGTAAATATACAACCCTTAAAGATTTAGCCTCCTATGTGGTCCAGCCTCAACACAAATTTCCATTGGAGAAAAAAGCCAGTCTGACAAAACAGTGATTCATACCAGTTAAATATTTATAGCAGTCGCTTGTGAAAATAACAAAGGGAAAATATTTATCTGATGCTCGGAAAACATTTCTAAGGTGCTCTTGACATCTTTTTTCCTCCGCAACTATCAACTCTACCCAAGTTCTTGAAGCTCCTGCGTGTGGCCCCAGGTCAGGTTGCTGCCACGCCCAAGCAAGCTATGCAAGGCAGTGGCCCAGCTCTCTGCTTCTTGTCACTGCCACCCAGCCCTCAAACGCGGCTGCCTCTATTTTCTCTCCTGTTAGTAACTAGACCCCCTCCTCCTCCTCACCACCGGGCCTCACTGTCCCCTCGGTCTCTGCCTTTACCTGCCGCTGGCACCTTTCTTGCCTTCCTTTGGTGGTTCTATCTCAAGTCTGTCGGGATCTTTCCTTTCCCAGCAGACCCCTGGTTCTGTCGGCTTCTGTTCCAAAGTGCCCTCAGCACCGGGGCCTCACAGCCGCTGTCTTCTCTGATTTCTTGACTTCTGCAGCACCTGGGCCCCCAGGTACCTGCACACCCCCTACCTCCAGTTGCTTTTTGGCTCCTGACTCTGGCTTCCATCTTTGAATCCAGCTTCCTGGAGCTCCCTGGAGCTCAAGTCTATGCCTGATGGTTTGTTCGGCAATGTTTGCTCATATCCAGACTCCAGCTCTCCTGGCTCTGGGTTCCCTCCCTGCCTGGATGATTTCCCTCGGCCTCGGAGGGACATGGGATAGGAGAGGAGACCAGTGTGGCACAGTAGAGAAAGGCTTTGGATTTGGAATTAGGACACTTAGCATCCAGTCCCAGCTCTGCCACTGATTCTAGGCAGTGGGTTTCCCTCTTTGGGGGATAAAGAAATGAAGTTTCCTCGTGTAGAAATAAAGAGATGGAATAGCTAGTCACGAAGGTCCTTTCCAGTGTCGTGGTTAAGAGCATGTGGTCTAGAGTCAGGCTCAGGGTCAAACCCCATTTCTGCCCCTCACTGTTGATCTCTCTGAGCTTCTGTAAAACCCACCTCCTGGGGTTTTATGAGGATTAAATGAGAGACTGCATACAAAGTACTGATCACAGCACCTGGCACGCAGTGAGCTCTCAGTGTTAGCTGCTGATATGCTGATGATGATAATGACGATGACTTACTATCCCTCTGTCATTGAGCTAATCTTGGAAGGCTTTCCTTTTCATTTTGGTTTACGCAATCGACTTTTTAGAGCGGCACCTCTGTCTTCATTCTGCTTCATCACACTTGTTGAATAAGACCCACTCTCAGACAGCAGCAACTCTCAATTCAGCCAGCAGGGATATCAGAATCGCACAGAGGGAAGAGGAAACAGCCCCCAATAGCAGCTGAGAATCACTCTTGCTTCCCCTATAAAAAGACATCCATCAGAAAGGAGCTGGTTCAGCCTGACGACTGAATCCTCAGCGTAGCCAAACAGGTCCGACACTCTGGGAGATGCCCAAGTTCATCCATCCTCCAGGCCAAGGGGTCCTTCCTGGGCTTTGGGAAGCAAGGCTGGGTGCAGGGCAGGGTGGGGTTGGTCCTGGCCGGCAGAGAATGGAATCAGGAAACTGGAAAGACAGCAAGCAGGGCTGACGCCAAAACTGAGAAGCAGTTAGATGGTCCCACCTGAGTTCAAGAGGCTGGCTAGAGAGATGGAGCCTGGAGAGCTGCTGGCTGGGCTTGTAGAGCATGACTGCGACAATATACCTCATGCCAGGCCTCCTCCAGCCTCTACCAGCGCCGCATTCCGGGCCACCTCCCAGACTGAGTGGAAAGCCGGGCTCAGAGGGAGTACGTGCCCTTGTGGTGACCTCCCCACTTCTCCTCCAGCTGGTTGGTGGGGTCCCTGCATGTCTGGTCATTAGGCAGAAATTCCAGAAAGAAGACACTCATCTGGCTCCTTCAGCAGCAGTGGGGACTTGAGCACCCAGTTTCTATCCAGCAACAAAGGTCACTTTCCTTTTTGCTGGAGGTCATCTTACCTGGCTGGGGCTTGAAAATGGGCGGTTCCCCTGAGCTGAGCTCGCAGCCTTTGATTCCTAGAAAGCAGAGCTGATTGTACCCCTCGGGCCCAGTGCGACTCAGCAAGCTCACACTTCTCCACCTGGGACTCCAAATTCACTTCAGTCCTCCATTCATCCATTCCACAGATGGTTACTGAGTGCCGATTATGTGTCAAGCACTTGATAGGAGTTGGAGCTGACTCAGATCCAGGGTTAGAAAGCCAGTGAGCTTGGAGACAAAAACCACCCAGAGCACTTGCTTCTCCTCTCTGGGGACAGTAAGCCAATTCCATTAGCTGTGAGATGCTGGAGAGCAGCAAAGGGGCCGTTCTGTTCATTACGGTCGAGTCAGCGATTAGCGCGGTGCCTGGAAACGAGAAGGCACTCTGGAGGGGATGCTTCTCCCAAAAGGGTTTGTGGATAGATGGTCCCCAAGTGCCCCAAACCAGATGGCCCACATTTGCAGCTGTTCCTCTCCAGGGTCACGTGTCAATTCACACCCGCACATAGATGCCAAGCCAGTCCTGATGTGACCCTTTGTAACAGCGACCCCGAGAGCTTGGATGATGGTGATGATGGTGATGATGGATGTTCCTACTCCAGCTGAGGAAATCGAGACTCAGAGAGTTTAAATGACTTGCCCACCGTCAAACCCAGCTTCCAAAGGCTGTCTTCTCAACTGTCAACACAGGGGACACTATTGAGGAGTTTGGGGTGAGGGGGTGGAGGTTGGAAAAGGAGAGGGAAGGGTTATTACCAGTTTGGGAACTCCACAGCAGGAGGCGGGGCTTCCAGCCTAGACTCCGGATGAACCTTCGGTGTGTGTGTTTTTGAGAGGGGGCTTCAGGGTGAAGAGCTCCGAGCCCTCATCCCTTCGCCGAACAGTCATTCAGCAACTCTGATTGGCTGCCAGCTGGCGGAATGGGGTGGGGGAGGGGTGGGGGTGGGCAAGGTGGAGCCCGGCACCAGCTCTGTGGATTTCCTCCCAGGTGACTGCAAACTGGTTGAGGCGGGCTTAGAGTAGAGTTCAGGTCTGCCAGGCGGGACCAAGGTGGGGCCACGGACCCATGCTGTGATTGCTCAGTAACCAAACTTCCCTCTTCCCCAGGAGTCCCTGCCTCTCTTAAGGTGAACTGCAGATCTTTAAGTTAATAATTAACTTGTCACAAGCTCATCAATGCCCCATCAAGGGAGTGGCAGAGAGAGAGGGAGGGGAGGCGGGGGAAGGGAAGGGAACCCAGCCCACACCCCAGCCAGCTGTAGCTCCTGTTCACCTGGCCCATAATAAATAGGATGAAAGGCGCTCCTGATAAATGCCCGTGTCAGGGAGAGATTTTACCTTCACTCAGAAACAATGTAATATCTTGGCTATTACCCCAAATAATTCATCAATGTGTAATAGCTTTGTGCAGACCTCAGATAGGAGGGGAGCTGCGCTATCAGAGATGGATGTAGCCTACCTTCGGCTTTTAATTTTTAATGCTCGCAGCCAGCTTTGCATTAAAGGCCAGGTGTCATATAAAGACTTAATGTAAGAGGAGAGTTCATGAATTCTAATCAAGGGAGGCGCACTCCCTGGCTGGCTGCTGTCACCTCCTGCTGTTCTTATTGATCTTGTGTTTTCTCGCCTCCAGTTCTTCTGGCTTTTCTGTCTCCCCTTCCCCCCCTCCACCTCACTCCACCCCATCCCTCCTCACCCTCCCCACCCTGCCGACCGCCCCACCCTGGGCTTTCCCCTTCCCAATTCTCAGCCTTTTCTCCCCCCAGATGAGGGGGCGTGTCTCGGGCTGGGCCAGGGCAGCGAAGATTCTATAACATCTGGACTAGCTGGCAGGATGGCAGAACTCTTTTCCCTTTCATCCCATTTTTAATTTATTTATTCATTTCTTTTTCATTCATTTATCCAAAAAGTAGTTTTGAATACCCACGAGGGGCCAACTCTATGCTTGGCCCCGTGGACAAGGTTAGAGACAAGCAAAGTGGTTTCTGCCCCTTAGAGGGGTGTATAACCTTGCCGGCAAGATGCTCCCACTGCCAACGTACACGTGTACATGAGACTTGAGACCGTTACGCGAGATTCAAAGGAAACGCTCAAACGTCGTATCCTCAGTGAGGCCTTCCCCGACCGGCTTTTAAAATCTGTGCGCCTAAGCGTGCACACAGACACCCCTATCCAGCATCCATCGTGCCGTCTGCACTCTCCTCCAGTGCGCCCACAACCTGTCGCCACGTTTGTAAATTGTGTTTATTTTGCTTATGATCTTGTAGCAGGAAGACAAATCTGACTACAAGCTGGATCTGTTTCTTTCACTTTAACCTTTGCTTTCGCTGCTTTTGTTCTCTAAAAGGAAACTGTCTATACACAATGGCCTGCCTCCGGGAACCCTGCCCCTCTGCCTTAATGTAAAACCGAAGTGCCTTTGTTCAGGCAAACATCCTGACCCCGTCCACCTGTGGATGGCTATAAGAAAGAAGAAATTAACACATCCCCTCCCCCAGGCTGGCCATTCCAGGGGATATTCGCAAAACTTATGGCCTTTTTACTTTACTTCCTCATCTCCTCCCCCTCTCTGTGCTATAAAAGAAACTGGCATCCAAGCCCCGATAAAATGGTTATTTTGAGACTTTAGTCTGCCATCTTCCCGAATAAAATCGTAATCCTTGCCTCAGCACCTCGTCTCTGATTTGTTGACTTATTGGCCTGGGGAGCAGAGCAAACTTGGACTTGTAACAATCTGTCTCCTCTTACAAGAGTGTAAGCTCCACGAGGACAGGAACTTCGGCCTGTTTTGTTCACTGATATGTCCCTGGTGCACAGAACAGCGACCGATAGAGAGTAGGTGCTCAGAAAATATTTACTGATGAATTAAGCGACCAAGAGTCGAGCTCAGAGAAGAGCAGCGGTGGTGTCTGTGTGGTGGGAAGGGGAGGCTTCCAGCCCACGGTCACTCCAACTCTTCTGCCCAGTGCCTGTTCTCTGCCCTGGGGATCCTCCTTAAAGTGCCCCTGTGGTTCCCCAGACAATCCGCCGCCCTTCCCGCCTGATCCCAGCCTGTCCTTTGGCTGGGCTCCCGGCCCTTCCCTTCTATGTGGCCCTCCACTGGCCCAACTCAGATGAAATGTTGTCACGGGGTGGGGAGGGCATGGGCACCTGGCCGTGAGCTCCTCAAGGTGGGGGCGGGGCCTCTGCCTCTCTGGAGCTCCGAGCACAGGTCCTGGTACGCAGCAGGTGCTCAATTCCAGGCAGGACAGTTTTTAAGGAGATGCATTCCTGGAAAACCTCTCCTAATTTCAAACTCACAGAATTCAAGACTAATTTTCCTGTAGAAATAAAGTTAAAAGCTGCATTATTTCAAATTTTGGACAAGTGAAACTTAACTCATTGTTCGTATTGCCCAGTTTCCGATTTGCTTAAAATTGCAGCTGTGGGACTTCCCTGGTGGCGCAGTGGTTAAGAATCCGCCTGCCAACGCAGGGGACAAGGGTTCGAGCCCTGGTCCGGGAAGATCCCAAGTGTCACGGAGCAACTAAGCCCGTGCGCCACAACTACTGAGCCTGCGCTCTAGAGCCCACGCGCCACAACTACTGAGCCCACGCGCCACAACTACTGAAGCCTGCGAGCCTAGAGCCCGTGCTCCGCAACAAGAGAAGCCACCGCAATGAGAAGCCCGTGTACCACAACGAAGAGTAGCCCCCGCTCGCCGCAACTAGAGAAAGCCGGCGCACAGCAACAAAGACCCAACGCAACCAAAAATAAATAAATAAATGTTCCTTTAAAAAAAAATGCAGCTGTGTCGAATGTTAAGTCCAGAGGGGGCACATTCCTCCCCATTCTCATTTTGTTCCTGTTGCCTCTTGTGCCAAGGGGCCTCCTTCAACTGTTCCTATGGTCGAGGGTGCGGTTTCCTCCCTATAGTTCCCTTCTCATCCTCTAAGAAGACCCACTGCAAAAGTCTGCCTCCTCCGTGAAGCCCTCAGGCACAGTGGGTCCCTCCCTCCTCCGAGCTCTCCAAGAATTTTGTTCCCGCCTAGTTCGCAGGCAGTTGAATTGTTAATGAGTTGCTAATGGGTTGGTCCTTCCCTACTAATCCTGAGTCAAGGCAGATCCTGTGTCTAAGTATCTCTTTAATCCTTGAATATGAATAAATGAATGATGAATGAATGAATGTGTGCACAGGTAACTCCCACAGATATTCCCCAAAGCTGAAGATGTAAACTTCCAAGATGATTTCCTTAGAATCCTTTTTGGAGTTTCAAACAAACAAACAACAAACCACCCAGATTCCTGGACTCCACCCCAACCTTGCTTAGAAAGCCCCTGGGAGATTCTGATAGTCTGGGCGGCGGGAACCACCCACCTGTAACTAGACTCAAATTGGGCACTTGTTAAAGGCAAAGATCCTTGGGCCCCACCCTGAAATCTCTAGGGCGGGGCGTAAAAGTTTAACAATCGCCTGCAGGGATTGGAGGACTCTCAGTGGCTAGGAAACACCTCCTGTGCTCTGACGCATCCCCCTCGAGGGCTTCAAAGTGAGACAACACTTCCTCCAGCCCTAGCCAGTCAGTGAGGCCCTTCAGAAGTCCCCAGTGATTTTCAGGGCCGGAAGGGACACTAGTGATCATTCTGTTCCAGGGTTTCTCAGCCTCGGTGCTGTTGACGTTTGGGGTCGGATAATTCTCTGTTCCGGGGGTTCTCTTGTGTAGGGTAGGATGTTTAGCAGCATCCCTGACCTCTTCCCACTAGACGCCTGCAGCAACCTCTCCCTCCTCCAGATATGACAACCCCAAAATGTCTCCAGACATTGCCAAATGTCCCCCAAGGGACAAAAGTCTTCCCTGGTTAGGAATCATTCCAGTTCTGCCTGGGGCTCAGAAAGGCTAAATTCTCTGCCAAAGAAAAGTGACACAGCTAAGATTTCAGAAAATCATCGGAGAGGCAAACTTTTACCTTACTCTCTAGGGGTCCTTTTGCCTGAGCATGAGAATAAAATTGACATAAGACTGATGAACAGAGAGAAAAGAATACAATGTTACTTAGTAAACATTTTATGTGACATGGGAGCCTTCATAAGGAAGGAAGACCCAAAGAAATGGCAAAACCTCCTTGCTTTTATATTAGGTTGAACAAAGAGAAGAAATATTTTAACAGGGTCTGGTTGTATAGAATTTTCTTGGTCTCAACTTTCTGTCCTCGGTGATAAGAATGTTACTATCCTTGGTAGAGGGAGAACATCTTTCATGTGGGAGTTTCATCTCCTGCTTTTAAGAAAAAGAAGGAAGGTCAAGAGTTTTCCTTATATTCGCTGTTTTTCAAGTGCCTTTAACTCAAAACAGTCAATATGCCAGAGAGGCATATTTTGGAATGGCATGTTCTGAGCTCCTTCCTAATCAAAAGTAAAAAGAGATTACGTATGAGGGGATGCATCACAACAGTTTTTATAATGGCAAAAAGCTGGAAGCAGCCAAAGTGACTAAAAATCAGAGTGATTTTTTTCAAAATGTATGGCACTTTGTAAGATGGAATATTAGGCAGCCATGAACATACGTAGAAAATGATTAAAGGTTAAATGAGAAAAATCAGTTTACACTGATCACTGTAAATCAGTCTAAAGCAGGGTGAAGAGCATGGTCTCGATATTATTTAAAATGTGAAAACAGAAGGACATAGTTTTGTGTTATTTCACAATGGAAGCGTATTTAATTTTTTCCCGATAAAACATTATTGTAGTAAAAAGTTAAAACAATACAGAGAAAGTGAAAATTCTCCCTATACCCAAGCACAAGGCCAGACAAAAGCGTGAGGGCTCCCCAGGCCAAGTTAGAATTAACACAGGTTATGCTGATAATCTTCAAGCACACATTCAACAGGGATTCAGTGGGGGTGAGGAGAAGCACACTTACCGAACAACAAAAAAATTTCTATATTTCTATTTCGAAATAAATCATTTATTGAAACGAAGAAAAATGTTTTGTTTTCAATTATGACATATTTGAAACATACAGAATATTATAGAAAACAATACAAATTCTTATGTACCTAATGTTAACTTATTCGCTTTAGAACTTTTAGTTTTTAAGAAATGTTGTTAATGTTATATAGTATAAACCTTGCTCTCTTGCCTTTTCTCTCCTACTTGTATTCAAAAAAATCAGTATATTGAAGGTGATGTAAATCACCCCAAGCATGTTTTTACTATCTTTACTATACGTATGCCTCCATAAACAATTTTGTCTTACAATTAAAAATTACAAATAGTATCAACTTGTTTTGATAGTCTCTTGCAACTTGCTTTTTAAACCTTGTGTTTTTTTCATGTTTATAAATATATGGATTTTTTTCATATTTATATATATATGGATTCATTGATTTCATTAATTCATTGATTTCAATTGCTAACTAATATGACATTAAATCACTGAACTACAATTTATCTATTTTCCAACTGAAGGACATTCAGTTTCTTTCCAATTTTTCTGCTATTTCTGACAGCAACGCATGAACTTCCTTATACAGATTTCCTTGTGTATTTGTGGGAGAGTTTTATTTCTAGGGGAGCACTTCTCAAACTTTTTGATCTCAGGAGTCCTTTAGAGTCTTAACAATTATTGAGGACCCTAAGAGCTTTTGTGTAAGAGTGTTGTATCTATTAATAAGTATCAGAGCTACCAGTTTAGAAATTAAAACTGAGAATTTTAAAAATAGGTACTCATTAATTAATTTAAAACAATAGTAAACCATTACATGTTAATATAGATAACATATTTTTATGGGAAATAATGTTTTTCAAAATAAATATAGTAAGATGAGTAGCACTGTTTTTCATTTTTTACAAATCTAATATCTGTTGTACTACATGGTTTTGGTTGAAGTCTATAAAGGAAATTTGGCCTCACATAGATACATAGTTATAGAAAAGGGAGGAGTAATTTAGTAGCCTTTTCAGGTAATTGTGGATACTGTTTGAAAATACACCAAAACTCAACAAGCATCATTTCTTAAGGTCAGTTGCAATGTGAAATCTGAAACCTGATATTGTTAACTTTTTGTACATTAAAAGGCAATGATCTATCTTGTACTCTGAGTAGATCTTTTACTCGTGATTTTTGTAGCATAATACGTTGATCATTTGGAAAATATTGGTTCACCAAGTCCTGTAGATCTTCCAGATGTTGACACTTCGTCATACAATAGCAAGAATCTGTTAATATCACCTCTGATCTTATCACAAAAGTCTTTAAGTGTGGGAAGCTGTCACACTCATGGTGACAGACATAAGTTTCCTAAAATTTAAAAGTTCAGATTTTGACATTGGCAATAAATTTAAAAGTTCAAAATTTTATCCTTAATGTGAGAAGCTCACTTTATTTCTGAGAAAATATCTGCCAAATAGCCAAGCCTGAATAAACATAGTTTTTTTTGTTTGTTTTTGTTTTTTGGGGCCACGCCACGCAGCTTGCAGCGTCTTAGTTCCCCAGCCAGGGATTGAACCCAGGGCCTTAGCAGTGAAAGCACTGAGTCCTAATCACTGGACCGCCAGGGGATTCCCCAAATAACTGTAGTGTGTGAGTTGTGCTTTAAAGGAAAAATAGTGTTCCATGAAAAAACTGGCTAGCTTATCTTTCGACTCAAGATAGTTGCAGGTGTGTTTTTCCTCCAGACATCTGTACTTGTGTATTCAGCAGAAGAGCTTTATGTGCAATTCCCATTTCATCACACAGAATTTTAAAAAGACAAGGACTCTGGGGTCAAGATTTTTAAAAATTAAAATTTTTACTGCTCTAAGTAGCACATTCTTTAGCGAAACTCTTTTCCCTCTACAAAGTGCATGGCAGTGCAGAATGCAATGATAGTTGGTGTAGTTTGGGGCCACTGCATTGATTCATGCTAAGGTATCAGCAGTCTCATCCACCATGACTTTTGTACCATCCGTGCAAATGTTAACACAGCAAAAGAGACAAATAACAACTTAATATTATTCTGAAAAAAGTTTTGACCTTTCAGATCCCCTGGCAGCAGCTCAAAGATCCCTAGAGGTCTGGGATTATACTTTGAGAATTGCTGCTTTAGGGTATCTAAGCAGAAGCTGAATTGCTAGGTGGTTGGATGTACACATCTCACCGTTACTTGTCACTTCCAGATCGCTCTTCGAGGTGGGTTTATTAACTTTACTCCCACGAGCAATGTGTAAGCATTGTCTGCTCTCCATATCTTGCTCATCACTTAGTGTAATCCAATTTATATTTTGCCAATCCAATGGGTATGAAATAGTATCTCATTTTTGCATTAACCACATCACAGCCTTTCAAAGATATTTGGAATGTTTTTTCAAATCAGTTCTTTAATCACTCATACTTAGATGGTGTTTATTGCACTCACTAATAATTGAGGTAATTGACATGGATATAGATATAAAATATAAAGTCTCTTTCAACACATGTTTAAGAGGGTTTTTTTTTCTAGTTTTCATGTTGGCAAAACATTTCCCACTTCTCTTCAATTTCCTTTTGCAATTTTCCAAATGAGAGAGCTTCTGGGGAATGCGAGCCTAGGGTTTTTAATCATTTATTTCCTGTAAACATTGCCGGCACATGTGTGATTTGGTTTCAGAATTGCAGTTGACTACACTGCAGATTTGAGCCCACAGGTCTCAGGGCTGGTGATGCTGCCTATAGGAGTTCCTTGCACCTTACGTGTACAAATGTTGAAACGTTCATCATGGGTTTGTAGATGCTGGTAAACTGACTGAGCTAGACCTAGTGAGAAATAGATCAATCTCTGACATAACAACTTTCAGGGGACCTTCCAGGATAAGTTTGACTGTATGTGATTTTTCCTTTACATGTTGATTTCACAAGCTAACCCACATGGAAGAAGCAAGGCCATTCTAAGTAGTCCTGTGTGGGAGCCTGAATTAACAGGCATCAAGTTTCTCGTCTATTTCAGTAAATTCGTTGGTTTGGGTTCTCAGCATTTGTTCATCTAAACTGTGCGTTGGCAAACTTCTCCGTAAAAATCCAGATATTAAATATCTTAGGCTGTGTGAGCCAGGGAGTCTCTGTTGCGACTACCCCACTCTGTGGAGTAGGGCAAAACAGCCATAGATGATAGGTAAACCGATGGTGTGGCTGTGTTCCAATAAAACTTTATTTACAAAGAGCAGGATAAAGCTGTAGCTTGCTGACTCCTGGTCTAGACTGCCTCTTCATCTGGTTCTCTGGACAAAACTTTTGCTAATCCTTTAGTGGCTATGCTTCTCGTATGACGGTCTGTAGTTTACTTTTCATATAAGTGTGCCTGTGTATGTTGTTGAATCTTTAATTTTAAAAAAAAGTAAATACAACAAGTTGAAAATGAAAATAACGTGGATAATAAATAAGAACATAAATAGTCCGAGAGAACTTAAAAAACAAAAACCAGACCCATCCAGATTTTCAAGGCTAATCTCTCTCTCTCTCTCTTTTTTTTTTTCTTTCCACACCACATGGCATGTGGGATCTTAGTTTCCCGACCAGGGATCTAACCCATGCCCCCTGCAGTGGAAGCGTGGAGTCTTAACCACTGGACCACCAGGGAATTTCCAAGGTTAATCTCTCTTAAAGTCAACTGATTATGGAGTTTAATCACGTCTACACAATATCGTCACAGCAAAGCCTAGATTAGTGTTCTATGGAGTAACTTGGGACTATAGCCTAGCCAAGTTGACACATCAGAAAAAACATCACAAATACCAAACCCCAAGGCTTCCCATGGAGCCTGAAGTTATTTGCTTCAGACCACATGGCCATGAGCATCTGTGCACACAAGCAGGGAAGATCATCTTGAGCTTGGTTCCTTAAGTTCAGACAGGCTGGACAGACAACTTAGCTTATAGATCAATGCATAGTGAGTTGGCTTTAAAGAAACCTTGGAGGCCTTCAGGGCCTAGAAGAGGGAGAGTGCCCTGCTCAGCTAGGACAAGCCCTTGGGGTCCCTGAGGCTCTGCTTTGGATTCACTAGTGCTTTCCAGACTGTGGGTCACAACCCATGTGTGGACCATAAAATCAATTCAGGGGTGGTTGATCCACACTTTTTTTTTTTTTTTTAATGAAAAGGAATAAAATAGATGATGGCAGAGTGCATCACACACTTAAAGATAAGTGTTTCACGGGTGTGTGTGTGTGTCTTTTCCCATAGCTCTGACATACTGACAGGCATAAAATGTCATGTATTATATGATTCTTTTGATATGAAATATCCAGAATTGGCAAATCTATGGAATCAGAAAGTAAATTTGTGGCTGCCAGGGGCTGGGGGAAGGGGAGAATGGGGAGTGATTACTTAAAGGATAAGATGTCCTTCTGGGGTGATGAACGTTTCGTAGCTGGAATGAGGTGGTAGTTGCAACAACACTGTGAAGGCACTACATACCGCTGGATTGTACATTTTAAAATGGTCAATTGTATGTGATATGAATGTCACCTCAATTACTAATACAAAAAGAAAGAAAGAATCTTAAGTGATACTTGGGGAGGGGAGAGGGAGGCTTCTGTCCTTCCCATGTGCCCTAGGGCTTGCCCCCGCTGACCAAAGACTCCATCCTTGAAGAGTCCTGACTCCACTCCAGCCAAAATGCGACAATAGAAGGTCCTGTTTGCAGAGAAAAAGAACAGGCTTCACCCCTCTCTCGCAGCTCCTGGCACCCTGGGCCTCTGGTCTGGCTGTGTGCCCCCGTGGGTGGGTGGTACAGCCCTAGAGTGGTTGATAGGCTGCATAGCCCTGAGCTCAGCAAAGGTCCCCGAGGTTCCTCTGATCTCCTTCCCAGGTCAGGCCCCCAGGGGAGGCGCCTCCCGGGTCCCCGCTGGTGACCAGTGGTCTCAGCTCCTCTATTCAGGGTCTCTGGCTGTTGAGTCTGTGGCTAACACGGTGATTCTAAGTGCCGTGTACTACAAATTAATTCATTCCTTTAGGCCTTGCTGTTCTGTAACTGGCTGTCACAGCGATCGCCCCGGGAGCTAATTGAGAGTTGCGATCCGTGGCAGTATTTCCATTAGGGGCATAATGACAGAAGCCGCCGTGCACACACAGATACACATGGAAGCACAAAAACATAGGTACACGTACACTCATGGAAGCTAAACACACACACACACACACACACACACACACAGAGCTGATTAGCACAGGGACCACTGGGCTGCCCATATTTTAGGACCCCCTGGGTGAGGATGAAACCCCTATGACCATGGGACACTGTGGGTGGACCCAAGGCCACTGCCAAGAGCACAAGGGCCCTGCTCCACGGCAACGCCCCTGCTGCTGTGTCCCGTGTCAAGGCTCCCCAGTGGGCCACGGGGACCTGGGCTCCTCGTTGGCTTCCTCTGACCAGGGGGAAGGGCCGGCAGTGACCACAGCAGAGACTCTGAGTGTGTGTGCACGGGCACGTGGTAGCGGTTGGGGTGGATGAACGACGGGATCAATGGTTCTCACTCCAACCAAAGTTCACTGGCGGCCTCTTCGTGGCAGGGAGTGCAGCTGCGTGAATCCATGGATTCCTTCAAAAAGTCCTTATTTGGCTGTGAGCCAGGCACCGTCCTGGGCACTCAGGGGTTGTCCTAGGTTGGATCCAGGCCCCTCCCCACCCCCCAAGCAGAGCCTAAGATGTGAGCAAGGGGGTTTTGGGGACATGATCCCAGGAAGCCCCGTCGGGGAGTGGGGAGTAAAACTAGGAAGGGAAGGGAGGGGATTTGAGAGCAGCAATGAACAACTCACCACTGCGTGGCCGGGATTGGAGAGAGTATGCACAGTTGTTCCAGGAGCCCCGCGTTTACCCTCAGCTCCCAGTGATCAAAAGCGAGGGCTGAGGGGTGCCCCCAGGGGCCTTAGCTCCCTGGCGCTCCCAGTCTAACCCTTGAGCAGACCAAGCATACTTCCCTGCCAAGCAAGTCCTCAGGGTCACAGGTACTTGCAGGGAGTACCTGCAGGGTGAGTACATACAGGGCGAGTGCAGAGGGGGTGCGAGTGCAGAGGGGACAGCTGAGTGCAGAAAGGAGGGGTGAGTACGGAGGGGAGATTATTAGTGCAGAGGGGAGGTGAGTGCAGAGGAAATGTGGGCCACAGCAGTAGTCTTTTTTCTCAGTGGTGCACAAGGCAGACCCAGTCCCTTTCTTTTTTTTTTTTTTTTTTTTTTTACGGTACGCGGGCCTCTCACTGTGTGGCCTCTTCCGTTGCGGAGCACGGGCTCCGGACGCGCAGGCTCAGCGGCCATGGCTCACGGGCCCAGCCGCTCCGCGGCATGTGGGATCTTCCCGGACCGGGGCACGAACCCGCGTCCCCTGCATCGGCAGGCGGACTCTCTACCACTGCGCCACCAGGGAAGCTCTAAGGAGCTTATTTCTAATGAACAAGACCAGGAAGTCAAGTTCAAGAGTCAGGACTCAGTGGCTCAGAGCTGAGCTCTGGCACCCAGTGGAGGAGGGTAGAGGATGCTCTAGCCATGAGCTCTTCCTCCTGTTTGTACTCCTCATGGCTCCATCCAGGGGCCTCTATTTCTTACCCTATATCATCTCCTTCAGCCAATTCCCTGCACCCAAAGCTTCAGTTTCCCTGGTAGGCAAGTGACCCCCCCTTCAGATAACTCTAGTCTGGCCTCTCCTCCAAGTCCCAGTGCTGTGTATCCAGCTCCCTATCTGACATCTCTACTTGGAAGTTGTGAGGGCACAATACACTAAACAAGGATAAAACCAGCTCATCATCTCCCCTCCTTCTCAGACACTGGTCACCTTTAATGTTCCCCATTCAGAGTGTGGCAGTCATTGCATTTCTCGGGCTAGAAGCCTAGCATCCAGTCTGGACACCTCCTTTCCCCCATCACTGATGGCCAAGCAACACCAAGTTCTACGGATTTTTCCCTCCTGTTGCCACCTGTTCTATCTCCACTGCCACCACCTTAATCTAAGCCACTCCCCAGGGGAACACAAGATGGGCACTCAAAAAAATCTCTGCTGTTGGAGGCATGATGCAGACGGGCTTGAACTTCTACGAAGGCTCTCGAGATTATCTACTCTGCCAGGGTGCTGCAGTGACACTCTGGGAGCGTGCCATCCACTTCTGAATCTGCATGGTTCCAAAGGTAAATAAAAAGAAATATTTTCCAAAACTAGATAAATTTTAAAACCCAGGCAGGGAGTCTGATACATCCATTCTATTTTTTTTTTTAAGATTTTTTGATGTGGACCATTTTTTTTTTAGTCTTTAGTGAATTTGTTACAATACCGCTTCTGTTCTTTTTATGTTTTGGTTTTTTGGCCCCGAGGCATGTGGGACCTTAGCTCCCTGACCAGGGATTGAACCCGCACACCCCGCATTGGAAGGTGAAATCTCAACCACTGGACCGCCAGGAAAGTCCCTGATAGACCCATTCTAGATGAATTGCAATTAATATCCTTCCTTTCCTGGCGATAGAAAATATGACCCAAACTCATGACTTAAGCAAGGGGGAGAGGTGGTGGTGGATTTAATGGCTCAGATAACTAAAAAGGCCAGTAGCAGAGCTACAGGCGCAGCTTGATCCCATCAGAACCCAATTTCTCTCTGCTCGTCTCTTGACTCCACTTTTTCCATATTAGTTCCATTCTTGGAGAAGTCCTGACCTCACAATGGCAAAATGGCTGCCAGAGGTCCAGTCCATAGCCTTGTGGGTTCAAAACCAGAAGAAAGAATTCTCCCTTCCTGTACGAGTTCTGGGAATCACTCTAATTGCATTAATTTGGAAAATGTGCCCGTCCTGAACCAACCTTTGAGACCAGGGGTATTTAATATGCTGATTGACCGGGCTCTAAAGTCTTGGACAGGGCCCTGTATACCCTGAGAGTAAGGGAGATGGGTCCCCAAAAGTGAATCTGAGTGCTGTTTACTCAAAGAAGGGGAATGGAAGCCAAGGGCAGAGGCCACAAACAACAAATCCTCACTATTAATACACACCCAGAATAAGAGGATGTGTTGCCCAGGGCCAGGAGGACCCTTGGATGGAAGGTTGTGGAGGTCAGTCACCGGGAGCCACTTACTATGTGCAGCGGCCACTTGACCAGAGCTCTGGGTCTGCCTTGCTTGATCCAGAGTCCACTGCACAGGTAAAGGCCACACCCTGCAGGTATGTGATGCAGGTGTAAGGGTGGGGGTGGGGGAAGCAGAGATTTGGGTCCTTCTTCTTTCTCCAGGATCCCGTTTACGGATCATAGTGCCTCTCATTTGGTGCGCTGGGTTGAACAATGTCTCCCAAAACGCATATCCACCTGGAACCTCAGAATGTGATCTTATTTGGAAATAGGGTCTCTCCATATGTAATTAATTAAAATGAAGTCGTACTAGATTAGGGGTACCCTAGATCCAGTATGACTGATATCCTTATAAGAAGAGGAGAGGACACACAGACACACAGAGAAGAAAAGCCAAACGATGGAAGCAGACTGGAGTGATGCATCTACCAGCCAAGGAACGCCCAGGGTTGCCGGCAGCCGTCAGAAATGAACACGGGAAGATTCTTCCCTAGAGCCTTTGGAAAGAACACGACCCCGCTGACACCTTGATTTCAGACTTCTAGCCTCCAGAACCGTGAGAGAATACATTTCTGTTGCTCTAAGCCACCCAGTTTGTGATGTTTTCCCACAGCAGCCTTAGGAATCTAATACACTTGGGCTGACCTTGTTCCATACAACTCCATTCCTTAATACCCACCCTTGCAAGAAACAGATGAAACCCATCATGGACACAAGACATTTGTGTGTGTAGCAAACATTATTGAAAGTTTGGAGGAGTTTTTGTTTGGTCACATCAGTGGCCTGTGACCTTAAGACACTGGGATGCCCTTTTCCCCAATGTCTCTCCTCCGCCTTCTAGAAAATCAACCTCCTCACTTCGCTATGCAGAACCATCTAGTCCCTGTGTCTTCCTCTCCTCTGGGTTCACCTGACCCTCCAAAGCCCACTGCCCTGCTCTGCAAAGACAATTTACTGCAGGACTTGTCTTCAGCAACAGGACACATGGCAGGTCTTTGGACCTTTCTGTCTTTCTCTTCTCTTTCTCTCGCACATGTCAGCTAGAGGAAGAAAGCAGTAGAGAGATTTTCTGTACCCATTTGAATTATTCTTTCTTCCTTGGGAAGCAGAAACAGTACTCTTTTGGTTTTAAGTAGCATTTCTCATCACCAAGCCTGGAAAGGCCATGTCTTCTGCCCATGGTGTATGGGGCCACAGTTGACCTTTAATTAGCTTTGGTGACTCTTTATCCAGGTGGACCTACTGCCTTGGCTCAAAATCCCGCCCAGTTTCCAACTGCTACAGATGTGGGCCATCTTCCCAGCTCCTGCTGGAGGCTCTCCCTGCCCCATCCATGGCCATTTTGATGGTCAGAACTGACAGACATGTTGAGGGACCTCAGAGTCCATCTAGTGTGGAAACAGAGACCTAAAGAGGAAAGGGACCTGCCTGGGTCACCCAGCAGGTGGTGGAGGAGCTGAGACTAGAGCTGGGTCTCTTGCCTCTTCCAGCCAGTCTGCAGCGGCTGAGGCAGCGAGGCAGGCACTGCTTACCGCCCACAAAGTGCTGCTTGCTAGCTGAGGCTTTCTCCAAATTCCATTTAACCTTGACCTCAAATTCTCTCCATAGGGCCCTGGTTAGAAGGAACATACGCTGCCTCCAAAGTAGCATATACTCAGCATGTGGCAGTAAGATGATAATAAACCATTGCGAGGATGCTATCTTATGTGGTACACAATATATACAATGGGATATTACTCAGCCATCAGAAAGAACGAAATCATGCCATTTGCAGCAACGTGGATGGACCTAGAGATTGTCACACTGAGTGAAGTAAGTCAGACAAAGACAAATATCATACATCACTTACAGGTGGAATCTAAAAAAATAATACAAATGAACTTATTTACAAAACAGGAACAGACTCACAGACGTAGAAAGATTACCAAAGGGGACAGTGGGGTGGGGCCGGGGTGGGTAGACAAATTAGGAGTTTGGGATTAACATATACACATCACTATATATAAAATAGGTAAACAACAAGGTCCTACTGTGTAGCACAGGGAACTATACTCAATATCTTATAATAACCTATAATGGAAAAGAATCTGAAAAAGAATATATATTTATACAGGTATCACTGAATCACTTCACTTACGCTTAAAACTAACACAACATTGTAAATTAACTATACTTCAAAAAAATAATAACGTGTATCCTAAAAAAATGACTTTCACTGGAAAAAAAAGGAATGACATCTTACACATTTAGGTTTACAGAGTCCTTTCCCATAGATCTCAACCAAGGACTATTTTATCCCTCAGAGGACATTTGGCAATGTCTGGAAACATTTTTGGTTTCACAACTGGGAGTTGCCATCTACTGGGTAGAGGCCTTAGACACTGATAAACATGCTACAAAGTACAGAACAATACCCACAGCAAAGAATGATCTAGTGCAGTGGTTGAGAAGCACTGCCGTGGATCATATCATTAGTCCTCCTGACAACCTTCTAAGGAAGAACTTCCCAACTCGAGTCCAGAGCTATAAGCATGTTACACACAGCAGATCCTCCTCTTCACCCTTGAGGCATCCAGGTAGGGCTGGGGAGCACCCCAGTCCCCACTAGCCTCTGGCTGCCTACAGCCTCCTGCTGGGCCCTTGCAAACATGGCCAGAGCTGAGCATAACAGTGCTTAGCAAGCATTCCTTTAGTCTCCAAAATAGGCAATATTATCCTTATTACAAAGGTAAGCAAACTGAGACTCAAGAAGCCTGTCAGTCTCAAAGTCACACAATTAGGTGCTGGTTCCAGGACTAGGGAAAAATTAAAGCATAGTTTTTGATGCTCACCATGTAATGTAGGGAATTCATGTCAATTAATTCCTAAACTTCCTGTAAGTAGAACTGGATTCAAACTCAGGCCAGTCCTATTCCAAAACTTGTGCCTATTTTCCATCATATAATACCTCCTTCCAGGTGTCTTCTCTAGATGAGTGGTAGGTCTTATTCCTCTTGTGGCTGAGCTCGGCACAACACCCAGTACACCGTCGGAACTCAAAAAATGCTTATAGATTGAACAGAACCATCACTCCTTCCATCATTAGCTTAGGTACCCAGATTCAGGACTACTAGAAACTCCTGAGTTTATTGACATTTCCCAACTGCTCCTCTTGCTAGAACTCTGCCCCCAGCAAGGCTTGTCCTTCCTTTCATTTCAGGCTCCACTCTCATCTCTCCTCTTTCAGGACAGCTCCACAAATGAACTCTAGTTACTCATTTTCTAGTCTACCTTGAGCATGTAAGCAGGTGGAGGTTGATAGGTAGAATGGAAAAAGCATGAGGCTGCATGCCAGGAGACCTCTTGAGACCTCTGTTTCTTTTTTATGTTAAGAAAGCTGAAAAGATTATTTATAAGATCCTTTCTGTGGGACAGTGAATAAATAATGGCACCACAAAGATGTCCATATCCTAATCTCCAGGGAATGACTAATTCCTCTAACAGCTAGTTGTTGAGCACTTACCATAGCTGGCCCTGATCCAGATGCAGGAGGAGCAGTGGTGAACAAGATAAACACCTGCCCTCGGGGAGCTTGTACCCTAGTTTGGGAGCAGCATTGGTCCTGCTGACGACCATGCTAACACAGAGACATCTGAACAAGGCTTCATGGTCTTCGGGTCTCCTTCAATAACCATGTGTGGCAGGCTGCCCCACCTCCTGGGTAGGACGCTGAGGCCCAGGCAGGGAAGCCACCAATTTTCTTGCTGGACCCCGTGGGTCGGGTCCCCCTCTAGAGGGATACATCCTCTAACCAATCAACAGAGTATTTCCGCACATAAAGCCTACCTGAAAATGAGCTCCCAATCCAAAATTACAAAGCACATGGGGAAATAATCCACCATGACTGAAAGTTAGCAGACAGAACAGATAAAATCAGATCCTCAAGAAATTCAGATAAAAAGACTATAGGCACAACTCTGGGAATATACTAAAATCCACTGAATTGTCCTCTTTAAAAGGATGCATTTTATAGCATGTGAATTATATATCAGTAAAACTGTTATTAAAGGAAAAGACCACAGGGTGGAGACCACAATATACATATGTTTAAAATGATTAAAGTCACATTATCTTCCTGTGGGATTATTTAAGAATTAGAGAAAATGTATAATTGGCATAAAACAGTAAGTAGTATTAATTATAGTTATTCAGTGATTATTAATTTATCCTCATTTCCACATTTCCTAAGCCCCTTATCATTAAATGTACCTGCGACGTGTCCCATTCTACTAGAGCCTTAATACCATATTCCCTCAATTCTAAAATGCCATCAATTGTAACACACATCAATTCAATAAAAGTTTTTTTTAATAAAGCAATCTATCAAATGTACTTACCTACTGTAAGTTACACTCTGATTTTGGAAATATAAAAAAATGTGAAAAACACATTTAAATTTATAGTACCTGATAAAATTATTTGTGGTAATGTGATAATGGATGCTACTGAGTAACTGACTTCATGCCTTATGACTCTAAATCCTAGAGTATCTGAAGGCTGGCAGCTAGAGACTGGCAATGTTAGAGGATGGAGCATAAGACTGTCACAGCCGAGTATGTTTGCCCCCAAGGCAGTGGAGCCCATGGGTCTGAAGCAGGAAGGGAAGGACAACGCAGAGGCTCCACGAGGGAAATTGCTTCCGTAGCAGGTAGGCATTACCTGGCCCAGTGCTGTATCTTCCTATCAAGGACCCTATACGACTCAGTGTTTGGTGTCATCAGTCTTCCTGGAGCTTTTCCTCGCTCCTGGGCCTCAATTTCCCTAACTGTAAAATGGAAATGAACCGCATTTTCCAATGGACCACTACCAGTCAAGGTTTATTTGGCTCAAAGTTCGGCAGGATGGAGTTCTGTTTCTTCTTCGCCCCCTCTGTTTCTCCCAGTGAGAGGGGATCTACTCTTCAGGAGAGAGCACTGTGGCTAAGGGTGGTGCCTGTTAAGAAGATTTCAGGGATCCACTATTGTCCAGGATTACAAGGCTGGGACTTGTAGGGAGGGCAGAAGGAGAAAAAGGCAAGGATCAGGGAGACAAAGGGAGAAGGGATTTGCAGATGTCCATCCATGGCTGATTTGGACCACCCTGAAACACCATCTAACGGTAGTGATTTAACAGTGGGATTTAATGGTGCACGGAGTAAAGCACTGCCACAGAAGTAAGTGTGAAGTTCAACCCCTTTCACAAAAGATGATGAAGCTGGAAAGCCTAGGCCATCAAGGCAAGGGTCTTAGTATATGCCAATGTCTCTCAAACGTCAGAAAACCCACACACGACCTGAGGAGATTGTTAAAATGCAGCTTCTAATTCAGCAGATCAGGGTGGTGCCTGAGATTCTACATTCCTGACAAGCTCCCGGGGAATGCAGATGCTGCTCGTGGTCTAGGAACCACACTTTAGTAACAATGGCATAGGAGGTACTGGACCAATAGTCATTCATTCACTCATTCATTCAAGCATCCAGCAAATATTTATTGAACACTTACTATATGCCAGGCAATGTTCTAAGTGTGGAGATACCAAGTAGAAAAAAAAAACTGAAACAAAAAACAGAACATAGAGCTTAGATTCTAAATGAACAAATATATGATTGAATCAGTTAATTAGTGGTGGAAACTTGTGGTTTAGTGCAAAATAGTAATGAAGTTGCAACAAAACAAAATCTCCCCTGTGATAATTTATCTTGCAAACCCAGGCTCCACTATTTATTCATTAAAGAAGGAGCGGGAGGAGAGAGGGAATCCTGGGCCACTCACCAGCAGAGTGACCTTGGGTGTGCTCCTTAACTTCTCTGGCCTTTTGATTCTTTTAAAGGAGGAGCCTCTTCCAACTTTCCATGAACATCGTGAGGATTAAATCAGAAAATGTACCCAAATGAACCCGGTCCAAAAGCCTGGCACATAGTAGGCACTTGATATGTGGTGACTGCTATCATTTTACTATTACTGACCAAAGTGTGAAAGTGCAGCTGCCTGGGCCCATGTTTCTCCCCAGTCCCCCACCTGGAGTTCTCCCTCCCCCATCGCCCTTGCCTCAGGGAGCCACAAGGCTACCCTGATGAGCTGTGCGGCTTACTGTGAAATGCGCTGCATTTTCTCCCCAGCTGCCTCCTGATTGCAGTATTTACTTTTAATCTCCTGTGCCTCAATGCCCGATAAAAACTTTGTCACATTAGATGGTGACAGATGGGGGAGAGAAGCGGGGTAGCCCTGTGAGGGAGCGCCCGGGCCGCTCAACAATCCTTCACCACGCCAATTACGTCCTTCGGTGCTCCCTGGCGTGGGCACCCATGTCAGCGCAGAGGGAAATGGAAAAGCATAAATAAAGACAAAACCAGGCTCGGCGAGGCTTTAATCTGCAGAATAACATTTCTCATTTGTGTGAAATATCACTGGATTCTCTCCCTGTGCTCCGGGGGCACACATGAGTGCACACACACACCAGGAGGGAGACAGGGGTTCCCAAGCCCCGGTGGTAAGTCAACTGCGTGCAGTGCGCCTCCTCAGAGCTGGGTTAACCCACCCCGTGTCCCTAACTGGGCTGTCAGGGACATCGCTTCTTCATGCTTGCAGGGTGTAGTGGAAGAAGAGAGACGGGAACTGACAGAAAGGGGAATGAAAGTGGTTAAGAAATTATCAGATGAGCGTGGAAGGGAGAAGAAGGGCCAGGCAATCAGAATTGGTTCTGCTTTTACAATAATGTATAATTATCTCATAATAATCTATGGGATCGGTGCTTAACACTTTCTAAACCTCTTTCTTTCACGGGTAAACTTCCTGATCCTCAACAATTCTGTGAAGCAAATAAAAATCCTCACACGTGTGGAGAGCTTTTCCTATGATGTCTGCTCTCTCTCTCTTTAGGGATGTGTAGCGTGGAAGAGTGTGTTAGTGTACCAGAGCAGCTGTGACAAAGTATCACAAACTAGGTGGCTTAAAACAATGGAAATGGGGCTTCCCTGATGGCGCAGTGGTTGAGGGTCCGCCTGCCGATGCAGGGGACACGGGTTCGTGCCCCGGTCCGGGAGGGTCCCACGTGCCGCGGAGCGGCTGGGCCCGTGAACCATGGCCGCTGAGCCTGCGCGTCTGGAGCCTGTGCTCCGCAACGGGAGGGGCCACAACAGTGAGAGGCCCGCGTACCGCAAAAAAAAAAACAAAAAACAATGGGAATGTCTTCTCTCATCGTTCTGGAGCCCAGAAGTCTGCAAGCAAGATGTTGGCAGGGCCAGGCTCCATCTGAAGGGCCCAGGGGAGGATACTTCCTTGCCTCTCCCAGCTTCTGGAAGCCCCAGACGGTCCTTGGCTTGTGGCAACCTAATTCTAATTTCTGCCACCCTCTTCACATGGCCGTCTCTCTGTGTCTGTGTCCAAATTTCCCTCTAAAAGCACCAGTCATATTGGAGTTAGGGCCCACCTTAATGACCTCATCGCAACTTGATTACATCTGCAAAAAAAAAAAGTCACATTCCCAGGTGCAGGGTTTAGGACTTAAACGTATCTTTTTAGGGGACAGGATCTGACCCATAACATAGAGGTACAGTGATGGAAAGGCATGTGTTTTGAAATCAGGCAAGCCTGTGATTGACATCAGCCTTAGAGACAGCTGCTGTGTCTTCTGCTGTAAGAGGGGAGAGTCCCTGGGGCCACACTCTTCCACCTGAGGCAGTGAGGTCCACTAAAGCCCTTCTGCCCCACGGCACGTGGAAGGCTTCACGGAGTTGCTCGTGGGCATGCTCAGGAGCCTCCACCTGCCTGCCCATCTCGCACACATTCGCAGCACACATCTGCAGCATCAGAGGCCAAGAGGAGGGGCCTGAGCGCTACTGAAGGAGTTGACATAGTCCAGAGAGGAAGGCAGAGGCTGTGTCTGAGAGACCCCGTGATGGAAGCTGCAGGGGCAGGGGCTGAGGGCTCTTTGAGTATAGTTATGAGTCCCTGGGGCCCGAAATGACCCACTGTGCCAGGACTTGGTGAGCTGCTGCTGCCATAGACGACACTTGAAGTAGAACTGGGCGACTGAGAGCTGGACATGAGGAAATCAAAAACAAGTACAATTCTAGACACTCCTGGCTATAGGTGTCACCAAAACCCTAGCAGGACAGCTTTGTCAGCTAATCCTTGAACCGCCTGGCTTCATTCTCAACTGCACTGAATGGACACTGGCTCAAGGAGAAGGAAAGGGGGCTGCTGAGGCTTGGCCACTGAAAGGGCAGGAGTGGGCAGCAGGGAACAGGGGATTACAGAGAGCCTGGTGGAGAAAGCCCTATGAGAGAAAGCCCAGGAAGCAGAATTCTAGCAATACCCTAAGGCAAGAAGTGGAGGGGAAAGTCACGTGAGGGCGCAGATGGGGTTATCCCCAAATTGTAAAGCAAGCCTTTTTTTTTTTTTAAAGGAAGCACACTCTCCTTATGACTTTTGAGTGGTTTGTTCTCTTTTTTAAAAAATTAATTAATTAATTAATGGCTGTGTTGGGTCTTCATTTCTATGCGAGGACTTTCTCTAGTTGCGGCAAGTGGGGGCCACTCTTCATCGCGGTGCACGGGCCTCTCACTATCGTGGCCTCTCTTGTTGCGGAGCACAGGCTCCAGACGCGCAGGCTCAGTAGCTGTGGTGCGTGGGCCTAGCTGCTCCGCGGCATGTGGGATCTTCCCAGACCAGGGCTCGAACCCGTGTCCCCTGCATTGGCAGGCAGATTCTCAACCACTGCGCCACCAGGGAAGCCCTAAAGCAAGTCTTTGAGAAGGTGATTGTCTCACAGATGGAGGATGGGGGTGCGGAGAAGCTGCCGAATGGCACTGTGACAAGAGGAAGATCTCATGCAATGTAATCTTTTTTAAAAATTGAGGTGAAATACACCTAACATAAAACTAACCATTTGAAAGGGTACAATTCCGTGGCTGTTAGTACATTTGCAGGGTTGGGCAACCATCCCCTCTATCTATCCAAATATTTTCATCACCCCCAAAGGAGACTCCACCCCCATTAAGAAGCCACTCAGCATTGCTCCCCGCTCCTTCCCTGGCACCCACTAATCTGGTTCCTCTCTGCATGGGTATTTCACATAAATGGAACTTCGCAATAGGTGACCTTTGGTGTGGGGCTTCTCTCACTTAGCATCTTGAGGTTCATCCATGTTGTAGCATGTATCAGTACTCCATTCCTTTATACAGCTAAATAATATTCCATTGTGTGGATACACATTTTGTTTATCCATCATTCCTTGATGGGCATTTGAGTTGTTTCCATCTTTTAGTTACTGGGCATGCAATGTAATTTTGATAGGAATTTTGTGAAAGTAGCTGTTTATTCCGGCCAAGTGAATGTTGAAAGAACAGTTACTATGGTTATTATGTTTGTATTCCAAGTGGGCGTTTACAGTGGTTATTGTATGGAATAAAATGGAACAAAGGACTTCTAGAGAAATCTCCCTCCCTCCCTCTCACTTCCTCACTCCCAAAGGTAGGAAAGGAAACAATGAGAACGATCCCTATCTCAATCTTTCTCACCCTCTTCTTCTCTCCCCTTCTCCTTCTCCTCCCTCTCTGCTCTCATCCATTCATTTACTCAACAAATGTTTAGGGGGACCCTCTATGTGGGGACCCTGGGCAGCATTGCTAACTCCCAGCTCCAGGTCCCAGGGAATCATGACCCCAAACTACAGATGCCACTCCGGCTTCTGGTGGCAACTTCCCATTTGCCTTCAGAGCAAAGAGAGAATGGCTGGCACCTGGACTGGGCTTCCATCCAAAGGGCAGAAAGGGCTCAGTTCAAAAGTTAAAGAGACCTGGGGAACTTCCAATGGCCCAATTGCTAACACGCACAAGTACCCCAGTGAAGACAGGGTACTTGTCCCCTGGAGGGGCTCCCAAGAGCACCTTGGCCCTGACGCATCCATGGGAGCAATGAAGCCTTCACTCTTTCTGAGGCTAGGGGCTGGGGTGGGGGGGAGCAATGGACGGTTCCCTGGACTGGGCCCCTCTTTGCTCTCCATAGCTTGGGTGTCTGCATGAGAATCTGAGAGACAGATATGGAAAGAGACAGAGACAGAGACAGAGAGACAGACAGAGAACCTGATTGACTAGTAAGTTGACAGGACCTCCAGTGAGAACATAAACCATAAAAAAGGGGACTCCATAATATTGTTAAACCATATATTTTTATGCTTAACAAAACTACCCACAGTTTATTCTCATGTAGATTCCAGTCTTCTGAAACACTCCTTCTATTGCCTTCATAAGATCCTGCAGAAAAGCCACCTTCAGGCTTGGTGTTTGAGTCCACACTTGTGGGGTTCAGTATGAGAGTCCAGACAAAAAACACCCACGCAGTGTTTCTCCAAGTGTTACCAGTGGAACATGCAATACTATATATGCAAGCTGGGGTACTAGTGTAAATTTTGGATTCCTGGGTCTCCCGTGAGAAGAGTGGCTCTTTCTTAATGGTGTCCTCCCACCAAAGTCCAAGAATTGGGTCTCATTGGTTCCAGTTTTTCTGGCTTAAGTCATGTTCCATCCTAAATCAATCACTGTGGACAGAGGTGAGGGTAGGAATGGAACACTGTCAGCCAAGACAAGTGGAGAACAAGGGAGGGTGTTTGCAGAGAGACAGATTTTGAGCCCAAGAGGAAGCCCTTTCCAACAATGAGAGCTGACCAGTATCTGATAGGCTATGACTTTAGGAGTGAGCTCCCGCTTACAGGAAGTCCTCGAGCAGAGGCTGATGACCATAAATCAGGTTTGCTACAGAGGGGTTTCTGTATCAGGTAAAAAGCTGGAATAAATGAGGGTCTCGCATTAGCTCTCCACGGCTGCTATAACACATTGCCATGAACTTAGTGGCTTAAAACAACAGAGAGGTATTATTTGACAGTTCTATAGGTTAGAAATCTAACATGAATCTCACTAGACTAAAATCCAAATGTCAGCAGGGCTGTGCTCCTTTCTGCAGGCTCCAGAGAGAATCTGTTGTCTTGCCTTTTGTTCACTATTTCAGAAAATGAAATCAGAAACTTCTAGGGGCCACCTGCATTCGTTGACTTGTGGTCCCCTTCCTCCATCTTCGAGCAACAGTGGGTTGAGTCCTTCTCCCATCACATCACTCTGACCTCCTCTTCTGCCTCCCTCTTCCACAGTTAAGGACCCTAGTGATTATATTGGGCCCATCCAGATAATCCAGGATAATCTTTGTATTTTAAAGTTGGCTGACTTTTGTAAGTCAGCCTTACTTCATTCCATCAGCAGCCTTACTTCTCTTTTGCCACGTAAGGTGATGTATTCCCAGGTTCGTGGGATTAGGACATGGACACTTTTGGGGGCCACTGTTCTGCTTACCATAGGACCTCCGTGTCCCTTCCCAGCCAGAGATTCGAGGGTCCTATAACTGATTGGATCACTGGGTCTTTTCAAGCAGGACAGAGACTCGGACACAATCGGGCACAACAGTGATGCTCTTCAGATCCCTCCAAGAGCACATCACGTGTTGATTGTTTGCTTTGAAACCAGAAGGCAGGTTACACAGTAATTACCTCTTTGTCTATTAGCAGCAATTACACTCCAGTCTGTAGGAGGTCTAGAATGACCGTGGACTCAGCCTCTTTCTCAGAAAATCCATTAACTGTCTGTGTAACTAAAGAGCCATTACAGAGCACTTGCAATTACAGAGTTACCTGCCTTAGAAAAGTCCCTGCCATCTTCCAGAGGGCAGAGAGGATGAAGCAGCAGGTCGGCAGTGGGGGAGGGAGTCTTCTCCCCTTGAAGTCTCATGGTCCCATGAAAGTTGGAGCATTCTGAGCCTTGGCCCAAAGGCAGTGATATAAAATAAGAGTGGCTCTTCATTGCTACTTCCTGGGTGACAGGCATGGAGCTGGAGCTTTACACACCCCAGAGGCAAGTTCCTGAGGGATGCCACTCCTTCAGGGCCTTCCCAGGCTGAGAGGAACACGCTGAAAATGTGTTTCAAGGACAGAGGGGCGTAGGCCTCCAGGGGTCTGAGTGTTACCTGGGAAAGGCATTCAGGCCTCAGCCTTCCAGAACCATCCCGAGCCAGCCCGTGCCCTTAACAAAGGCAAGGGGGTAGAAACAGCACTGAGCAAGGGAAATGCAAGAAAAAAGCTTATTTTTTAAAGTATGCAGTTTGGAACAGAAGAGTGAGGCTGGCTGTGGGCTGAAGCCAGGCTTTGGAGCGTCTTGCGTTCTAGGTTAAAATGTTTACTCCATCACCATCAGGAACCATTGAAAGGGTGGGTCGGGACATGGTTGTACCCTTTAGACTGACCTTTCTGTCAACTGTATAGACCTGGGGTCAGCAAACTTTTTCTGCAGAGGACCAGATAGTAAATATTTTAGGCTTTGCAGGCCATCTGCTCTCTGTCACAACAACTCGGCTCTGATGTTATAGTGCAAAAACAGCCTGAAACAGTATATAATCAAATGAACTTGGCTCTGTCCCAATAAAACTATTTACAAAAGCAGGCTGGGGGTCGGATTTTCCTATGGGCCACAATTTCTCAACCCCTGGTCTAGATGATGGATTTGAAGTATATGTGTATTCTGTGTCCTATAACTCAGGATTCCCACCCACTCTTCTTTTATTCATTGGCATATTTAAATGGATTGTTGGACTGGCTCAAATAACAACAGTGATAGCAATTTATCATATTAATATAACTTTTTACAGTTTACAGATCTCTCTCATATAAACAGTTTCACATGATCCTTACGTAAGTTGAGGACATGAAGACTCAGAAAAGTTAAGTGACTTGCTCAGATTTTTTATCTGTTTGAGGCATTTTTTATTCTGTTTGAGATCAGTTTTTTGTTGTTGTTTTTTGTTTTCTTTTCTTTTTTGGTCGCAATGCATGGCATGTGGGATCTTAGTTCCCAGACCAGGGATCGAACCCAGTCCCCTACAGCGGAGGCACTGTGTCTTAACCACTGGACTGCCAGGGAAGTCCCTGAGATCAGTTTTGCCAAGGGTCACATCTGTCTCCCATTTCCATACGTCCCTCTTATTAGTAAGAAAATATGAAGGCTGATTGAGCAGCTCATTCTTTGAGGGTGTATTATGATGGTAGGAACTCCTACCCAAATTCCTAATTCCAGAGAGCTACCTGAAGAGCAGGATGTGCTGCAGACCCTGGTCTCAAGTGTGGGGCTGGGCTGCATGACAGGGAAGGTCTTTGGGATTGTGGCTAGGTCTCATCTCTCCCTCTGCACCAAGCCGAGAGGATGACTCCTTTCTCAGGAGGACAGCAGCTGTATCCGGGAATTCAACTCCTGGCACTGGCTTCAGAAGCCTCATTCATAAGGATGATGTTGACATGGACCAGTTAAAGGAATACAGAGTTGAGGAAAGATATGCAGGGAGTGGGAATTTGAGCCATTTCCTGGAGTGGAAGGAATAAGGGAAGCTTGGCATTACAGGCCCAAATTCAAGACAATAACTCCTGCCTAGAGGTTAGGAACCCAGTTCATGATAATGGCTTTTAGTGTGCAAGGGGGAGGGGTTGGCTATTCCAATAATTGGGCTTCCCAACTCACATTTAGTGGGTGTGTCCAGGGAGACTGGCATCCAAAAGCACACAGGATAACCCTGCACAACAAAGATCGTCTCCTACCTCATGTGAATTTTAAAAACTCTACTGGACATTCATGTAATTGAAAAACCTGATTTGAATGATCTGAGTCTGAACCTGACGCTTTTTTTAACATGTAAACACAAAGCGATCTTTTGCAAAGTTTTAACATGACCAAACTTTCCAGCCATTCAACTCTTGTAAATCAAGGTGAAATTGGACTCTGTTTTGTTCAGGACTTGCCATGAATTGTTCACTATTTCAGAAAATGAAATCAGAAAATGGGGACACCACTCATAGTATTTCACTCATTTGGTAGCATGTATTGGTCTATACTTCCGAATTCACAGTGAATCTACGAATAGGTGCAAGGTTCCAACTCCTTTGTAAAACTCTTAGCTCATATTTTGAAACGATTACAGACTCACAAGAAGCTGCAAAGGTAGTGCAGAGAGGTGCCCGATACCCATCACCCAGCTTCCCCCAATGGAAACATTTTACCTAACTGTAGCTCAGCAGCAAATTCAGGAAATTGATTGGCACAGCACAATTAACTAGACTGTACACCTTACTCAGATTTCTCCAACTGACTCTTCCTTTGTGTCATCTAGTGTCATTGGGCCTGGTCATTAATAGATTAAAATACAAATGGTTTTGTTATAAATTATTTATATTTTTTTCTATATATGATGCTTAAAGTCACATTATTTTCTTAAATAAACTCCTTTTATTTGATTTCTTCCTTGTTCTACATTTAGAACTTATTATTCTTAAAATATGCATTTATGTAGGTTATATTATTTGTGGATTGCATTTTACAGTGGTAAAAGAGGCACTAAAACATTTGGCAGAAGAGAGGGACGGGGTTGAAGAATTGATAAGGTTAATGCCATCCACAGCTCCCTAACCATCCCTGTCCCCTTGCACTGCTGGGTACCTCATCAGTGTGCTTGCTTGGGTATTAGCCATTTTTGTGCAAGAGAATTTTAGCCCTTTGCTTCTCCCTCTCTGCCTTAGCTCAGGCTGCTAGAACAGATACCATAGACTGGGTGGCTTGAATGACAGTTACTTATCTCTCATGGGTCTGAAGGGTGGAAGTCCAAGATGGGGATGCTAGTCTGGGTTCTGATGAGGGCCCCCTTCCTGGCTTGTAGACTGCCTTTTTGCTGTGTCCTCACATGTCAGAGAGACAGCTCTGGTCCCTTCCTCTTCTTATATGGGTACTAATCCCATCATGGGAACTCCAGCCTCATGACCTCTTCTAAACCTAATTACCTCCCAAAGGCCCCAGCTTCTAATACCATTGCACTGGGGATGAGGGCTTCAGCATATGAATGGGGATGGGGGGACACAAACATTCAGTCCATAGCACTTTCCTACACTGGTTTAGATTAATTTGTCCAACAAACAAGGGACTCACATTCATTGTAAGACAGGGTGGTATAACTTCCTACAGGGAACACAGAAATGATTAAGTATGGTTCCTGTTCTCTAGGAATTCACAGCTCGCTGGGGTGTTCAAAGACCCACTCCCTCCCAACCCCAGGATCTGAAGATGAAAATTCAGTAGCATCAACAGCGAGGAGAGTACCTCTCTGGCTCTCCTCCACACCCTTTATCAGCCAAAGGCCATCCAGGTGTTTTCTGGGAGTTCCTAACAGACGTGTGCTGTGATCTCATTACCAAGCCCTCTGGCCAGCAGGTGGCAAAACCCTTCTGCTTCCACAGCTGGGTGCCACCCAGGTACCCCTGAGAGCACTTACCCTCACCACCATTGCCTCTGTGGCTTCTGCAAGGGGGCTGCGTGGGCACAGACACCAATATTGCTGCCTTTGACCAAACCTACCCTTACAGAAGCTGGCGTAGGTGGTGGGCATCGTTCAGGCCTCCCAAAGAACCCGGCACCCTTCCAACACCAGGAGCTCCCACCACAGCTACTGCCGCCACATCCTACACCACAGGCCCCCTCCTGTCGTGGACACGGCTGACACAGTGTGCCCTGGGGACTCCCACATGCCAGAGCCATCTCTGCTGCATGGAGGGGGAAGAATTCCTCTTAGCATCCCCCTACCTCCCAACAGGGCTGGCGTGTACACCCAATTGCCCAAGGAGATTTGGAGTAAAAACTGTTTTGAGGGGGAGGTGAGGGCAGACTTAGAGTCAGAATGCTTGCTTTTGTATCCACATCTGCTCTCTACTGCATGACCTTGGGCAAGACATTTTCTGAGCCTCAGTTTCCACATCAGAAACACAGGCAAGACAATAGTAACTATGTCATAGGTTTTGTATGAAGATGCATGATAATAACGACTTAGCATTTCATACGAAACAAGAACTATTCTAAGAGATCGAATCCTCACACCAACTATTATCATTCCCCTTTTACAGATGGGGGAACCAAGACACACAGTAATTAACTTCAGTTACCAGCAGTCACAGAGCTAACTAACGGCATAGACAGCATTTGAACCCAGACCTTCCAGTTCCAGAGGCCATGTGCTTAACCTCTGTGCCACACTGTCCCTCATGGGGAGCCCTGTTCTCAGTGCTTTGCTTGAAAGAACTCACGTCTCCTCCCACAATCCTAGGACGTAAGAACCGTTATTATACCCATTTTACAGAGGTGGCAACTGCGGCAAAGAGAGAATAAGCAGGCAGGATACAGGAGATAACGCACTTAAAAGTGTGTAGCACTAATTATATGTTAGCCTACTGTTCCCAGGACTCAGACATGCATCCAGGGAGCTGGGTTCGGGGAGCTCTCTGAGGTCTGGGACCTCCACTGTGCCACAAAGAGCTGAGACAGGCCAAGCATGGTTAGTACTTAGAACACCATCAAGTTCTTATTTATTGATAATTTTCAGATCTCAAACAGGTTTTCTGGGATCCTCTAGAGTCCAAGGGCCTTTGTTTAAACCCTAGTTCTGTCATTTAGTCTTAGCCATGCACATGAAGTATAACCTTTCTGAAATTCCATTTCCGCATCAGCTGTGTAGGTAAAACAACACCCTGCAACTCCAAGTGTGGTCCCTGGACCCGCAGCATCAGTGTCACCTGGGAGCTGGACAGAGATGAAGCATCTCAGACTTCACCTCAGATCTGCTGAGTCAGAAAGTCACTTTAGCAAGATCCCTGGGGATTCACGGGCATTGCCACACCCATCCCATAGCACTGTTAGGAGGACGATGGTAATGATGAACCCCAAATATTTAGACGGGGTAACAGACTCTTAGCAGATAACAG
Organism: Phocoena phocoena; assembly: GCF_963924675.1. NCBI lineage: Eukaryota > Metazoa > Chordata > Mammalia > Artiodactyla > Phocoenidae > Phocoena > Phocoena phocoena. The sequence continues at coordinate 25,842,382 of NC_089220.1, read as the reverse complement.
CTAAGCTTGTCAAAGTGCTTACCGTATGCTAAAGTCTTAACATACGTTGTTCCACTTAATTCACATGATGTCCTATGAGGTGGTTTTTATGATCTCTGTTTTGCAAAAGAGGAAACCAAGCACAGGAAGGTCATGTGGTTTTCCCACAATCCTATAGCAAGTAAGCGGAGAAAGCAGGTGCCTCCAGAGTCTGCAATATCAACCACAAGGCTGGATGTTTCCAAAGCACTGTCATTAAGTCTCCTAACAATGCTTCCATTAATATAATAATAATCGCTTCCTCTAATTGAATCCTTACTATGTGTCAGAGAGTGGGCTCTGTGCATTCATAGGTTATCTGACTCTCAAAAGTCCTATGAGGAAACAATTTTCATCCCCATCCTAAAACCAAGACACTTAGACCAGAGAGGTTAAATAACGTGCCAGTAGTTGCACAGCCAGAAAGTGGTAGAGTCAGGATTCCAACCAGGCAGTCCTGCTTCAAAGCCCAGCTTCTCCACCCACAAACTATGCCATCTCCTCCTGGCTTCAACCTGTCCTCCTCTGGTTTTAAATTCTGTTTCCACCATAATCTCACGAGATCTGCCCTTATGCCCAGGCAATGGGGTCCCTGTCCCCCTACAGTCACTATTCTCCGGCTGTGCTCCTCCCCATGGGACAAGGAGTCTGGAGCCAAGCCTGTGTCCCTTTGTAGACCATATTCTGCATTATTCCCCGTCCACTTGGCCCTAAATGGATTCCAGCATCTATGTGGGCCTCTTTCCTGGGTCCACCCTTAGGAGGTGGGTCAAGCTTCCAACGTGCTCACCCCATGCCTGATGGATGGTCAAGAGTCAGCTGTGTGGCACAGGGCCAGAGCTTGGGGTGTCCTTGGGGAGGAGAAGTGGGAGAGCCCTGTACGCTCTCGTTGCAGCCACACAGGTGAGGAGCGGGCGGGCTCTCAGGCTTTGCCCTCCAGTTGTGTGCTGCCTATAGTTTCCAACTCCACGCTTTGGTCTTAAGTTCCTGGTTGAGAAGCACTTTGACTTAAACTCCTCTCAACCCCCCGGGGCCTAAGCAGGGTGCTGTACTCTCTTTAAGTGCATTGGGCAAACATGAAGCCAAGGAGTCTTGTTGATTTAGCCCCAGTTTCAATCCTGGTTACTAACAGGGTGGGAGACAAGGGGATCCCCAACTGGCCACAGGCCGCCAGTCCCAGCAGATGGGCCAACGGGCAGAGACCCCCTTCAGCCCTCCCGGGCCCTGCCCAGACGGGAGGAGAGGCAGACGAGGGTGCAGCTTGTCAGGATGTGTGAACAATAATGCAGTGTGGGCATGGGGGTACTGCTCAGAAAGATTATCTCACAGTTCAAACTCGCTAATGAAAGAAAGAAATTAACCAAGCTCATTTTTCAGGGAATTCTTGTGTAAACTGGAAATTTTCCAGTCTCTGAGCCTTGTGTCAGGCCCTCCCATAAATCACAGCAAGTAGGCTGTCGGCTTGGCAGAGGGGGAAGGGGCGAGGGGGAGAGCAGTGGAGCAGAAGGGAAGCCAGAGGCTGCCAGGGCAGCCGCGCTGGAAGGACCGTGCTCTCCTGGCACCTCCTCTCTCCACGAAGCGCTGGGAAAAGAAAAAGGAAAAGAAAGAGCGGCACCAACCACAGGGTTTCTGCCAACTCGTCTGCAAACACTCCTAGGTCCCCACACCTCTAACCTGGGAGAGACCCCAAAACAGGTCATTTTTTAATTGAATACGATATTAATTACTGCGTGCACCATTAACAGTTTGTGGGATTTGACTAATTAATGTAATAGTTTTTGAGTCACGCTCATTAAATATGAAAATTACGCTGGTGAAAGGTATTGGTTTCATTATCAATCTTGTATGGACAGGATGGGGGCAGGGACCGGCAGAGGGGATTGGACCCCTGCCTGCCTCTTCTGGCTGTGAAGAGCTGTATTGTGGTTCCACGATTGAGGGGAGCCTGCAAGGGGGCCTAGTGGAGGAGGGAGGAAAATTGAGCCTGAGGGAAAGTTGGGAGCAAAGTCTCATCAGGCCTGACCCCTGATGAGGTAGTGACCACACAGGGCTCTGAAAACCAGATCCCTGCATTTCTTTCCAGCCCAGACTTGTCCAGGTGAAAACCCTCTCTTAGATTCATTCACTCATTGAGGTACGGTGTGGTGGACACTGGTGGCTCACTGTCTAATACAACATCCATCCCAACCCCCGCTCTCCTAGCCTTCCTCCATCTCAGGCTAAAAAAGGGAATACTTAGATTCAGAGCCTCCTTTACACCTGAGGATGGTCATGTGACACCATGTGGCCAATAAGATTTAAGGGGGGAGCAAGATTGAAAGGACGGTTCTGGTGTCCCTGTTCCTTGTCTTCTGTTTTTTGAACATGAGGGGAAAGCCAAGAGACGTGTAGAGATGCTGGTCCTGATGCTGTTGAGCCCGTGAAGCATCCCCAGAATCATCTACTCTCAGACGCTTTGTTCTGGGAGAAAAAAATAACCCTCTGTTTATTGAAAACACCGATAATCGTTTTTTCTGTTATTTGCATCTAAAAGTGTTCCTAATAGATACACATGATACAGGCACTAGGCTGGGTGCTGCGAGAAATTCAAACAAGCTTACAGTTTAGTCACCATGAAGAGCAGAAGGATAAAAAAATTTTAAAATACCTGCCATTCGAGGCAGCCAAGGCCAAGTGCCAGTTGAGTGGCCTCCAAGTGTTGTTCTTCATCTGGGGAGCCCCACTGAGCCTTACGATTACTTACAGCTGGGGCACATCCTGACCCTCCAGTGCCCTGGTTCTCAAACATTTAGATCATCACCTGTAGATACAGCAGCCCGAGGTTTTCAAAGGAAGATGGGTCGGATTGTCCGGGAAACCTCTATGTATGGTCAGGACAGGAGGTGACTTGGGCTTTGAAGGATGGATGGGATTTCCAAAAGCAGAAGTGGGAGAGGGGAAGAGAGGGCTGCCTCCCATGGTGGGTGAGGAAGAGACAGCAAGCAAGGCCCAGAGGTGGGAAGACGAAAGTCCATCTCAAGGGATGAAAAGTAGCCCCAATAGGTTACAATGGAAGGAAGAGAGTGTGGGATCCCCGCCCTCTGCCCTGCTGCAGGGACCAGCAAGGACCTGGAAAAAACTTGATAATGACTGTGCTCATTTCCTATTATTGCTACAAAAAACTTCCACAAGCTTAGTGGCTTAAAACAACACATGTTGGTCATCTCACTGTTCTGGAGGTCAGAAGACCCAAAGGGGCCTTATCAGGCTAAAATCAAGATGCCAGCAAGGCCATGTTCTAGAGGAGAACGCGTTTTCTTGACCTTTCCAGCTTCTAGAGGCTGCTGGCATTCCTCGGCACGTTCCTTAGAAGAGCTCACGGCCCCTCCCATCTTCAAAGCCAGCAATAACCAGTCCAGTCTTTATCACAGGGAATCACTCTGACACTCACTCTTCTGCTTCTCTCTTCCGTAATTTAAGGAACTGTATGATCACTGTGATGGTTAATTTTATGTGTCAGCTTGGCCAGCCCATTTCTTTGGTCAAACACCAGTGCAGACATTGCTGTGAAAATATTTTTTGGATGTGATTAACATTTAAATCAACAGACTTTGAGTGGAGCAAATTACTCTCCATAATGTGGGTGGGCCTCATCCAATCAGTTGAAGACCTTAAAAGCAAAGATGGAGGGCTTCCCTGGTGGCGCAGTGGTTGGGAGTCCGCCTGCTGATGCAGGGTATGTGGGTTCGTGCCCCGGTCCGGGAAGATCCCACATGCCGTGGAGCGGCTGGGCGCATGAGCCATGGCCGTTGGGCCTGCGTGTCTGGAGCCTGTGCTCCGCAACAGGAGAGGCCACAGCAGTGGGAGGCCCACGTACCGCAAAAAAAAAAAAAACCCTGCCTGGGTTTCCATCCTGCAGATTTCTGACTCAAGACCGCAACATCCACTCTTCCCTGAATCTCCAGCACTGCTGGCCTGCTCTTACATTTCAAACTTGCCTGCCCTCACCACCCTGTGAGCCAATTCCATATATATATATTTCGTATACAGTTCTGTTTCTCTGAAGAATCCTGACTGATACGATTACACTGGGTCCACCCAGATAATCCAGGATAATCTCCCTATTTTATTAATTTTATATTTTTAAATTTTGGCCACGCCTCACAGTTCAGCATGTGGGATCTTAATTCCCTAACCAAGGATCAAATCTGCGCCCCCTGCCGTGGAAGCTCGGCGTCTTGACCACTGGACCATAATCTCCCTATTTTAAAGTCAACTAATTAGCAACCTTAACTCCATCTGCTACCTTTACTCCTTGTTGCCATATAACCTACCATTTTCACAGGTTCTGGGAATGAAGACATGAACATTTCTGGGGGGCAGGGGGAAGAATTTATTCTGCCTATAGTCAAAATAAATAAATAGAGCTTTATTTTCCTCCCATAATAATATGTCTGGAAGTGGAAGTTGAGGCTTGGGGGCATTGCTCTATGACTCAGGCTCTTTATAGCCTTCCATATGTTGGCTTTGGTTCTTAAGCTCCCCACCTCATGCTCACAAAACAGCTGCCTCGGCCCCCAACATTATATCCTCATACCACTATGCCAAGCAGGAAGGAAGAGAATAGGCAGAAAGGCCTTCCCCTTTCATCCAAGGCAACAAACCTTTCCTGTAGCTTTCCACAAACTCCTTTTTGCATGTACTGATGGGACCCGAGTTACATGGCCATTTCTAACTGCAAAAGACACTGGGAAAGTATGTGACTTTGTATCCTGTATGGAGAGAGGCAGGTGAAACAGAGGGGGCTTTGAAATGGCTTTGGGTATCCGTGCTGTGATGTCTGCCACACAAGTTCGCACACAGCTTTGCATAGCAGACCTGGGACTGGGCGGGGTGCTGCAGGGGGCTCGTGGCCACTACTCTTCTTCACGATCCTGTCCTAACAAGCAGATTGTCTGCACAAATCAGGGGAGCCTCGTGGTAGGAGTGTGGCTCTCACTGCTGTGTGAACTCGGTCACTTCTGCATCAGTGAAGTGGAGCTGCTCTGAGGATGAATGAGACAAGCTGTGTAGATTTGTTACGTAGCAGAGCAAGTTACTTTTACCCAGAAATCACAGCCTGCGGGGGCCAGAGGAGATGCAGGGGGAAGACAGGAGACCCGACCCTGGAGCCCCAGCCCACTCGTCACAGAATGTGCAGCCCTCCATTTCCAAAATGCTGTCTCCACCCCTTGCAAGTTCTTTATTGGTACTATCGATTATTCTTGTTCATTAATTAGTGTTTGCTGAGTGAAGGAGAGAGACCCATTGGGCCAAAACCTCTTTCAAGCTGCCGGGGGACCCAGAGCAGGGCAGGAGAGATTTCATCAGGAACAGGAAGGCAAAGGCCCTCAGAGGAAAATCAAAGTCCCCTTCACCCCAGGCTCTCTCCTCCCAAGTACCGTGAAGGGAGCTGGGGACCCCGGGCCTGCTGGTGACAGTGACTAACTGTGGGGCAAGCCCAGGGGAGGGGCCAAGCCAGCTCCATTACGTTTATGGCCCTGGCTTGGCGGGCAGGCTTCCCGGTGAGTTCAGGGGGTGGCTGTGTGCCAGGTGGGGGGCTGGGGGAAGCAGCACCCATGAGGTTGGGTGGGGAGTGCGGGGAGGGAAGGAGGGAGGAGCACAGCGTGTTATAAAACACTAAACCCTGCTTGAAAGGTTGTTTCTTTTATTTTAAAGAAAGAATTAAGGGATGTTGCTTGAGAAAAACAGAGAGGGGGAACTGAAAAAGAGGCGAAGACAGAACAAGAGACAGAAAGACAAGGAAGGACAGGAGGGAACAGGAGAGGGGACCAGGAATTAACGAGGCTGGGCATCAGATACGGGCGGGAGGTGGGGGGCTGCTCCTCAGAGGTGGGGAAACTTGCTCGGGTCTCAAAGAATGGCTTTGAATTTGGCCTCTCTGACCCCAAAGGCCAAGCCTTTCACCAGGCCACAGGCTGTGGAGGTAGAGGTGGAGAGGGAGGCTCTGGGGACGAAGGGGCCCAGGACGAAGGGGCCCAGGGACGAAGGGGCCCAGGGACGAAGGGGCCCAGGTGGGGGAGGAGCTTGGTAGCCCCACAGTGGCCCTCAGGATCACCCTGATCAAATGCCCTCGGCGTGTTGTCTATGATCTGTGGTGACAGCTGCCGTCCCTGGTGGAACTGGGCTGTCTCCCCTGCGTCCTTGAGGTATGGCATTGCCTGGAGGTTAAGGGCTGTGACTCTAGAGCCGGATGGCTTGGATCCAAATCCTGGCTCTGCCATTTGAGAAAACTACTTAAATCCTTATGCCTCAGTTTCCTCTTATGGAAAATAAGGGTAATAATAGTTTCCATCTAATAGGGTTGTTATGGGTGTTCAGTGATGTATGTAGTGTGCTCAGAGCCAGCATCAAATAAGTACTCAACAAGTTTAGCTGTCGTTAGATACTTCTTTACTAACAAAATCCTTATGTTGTTGAGGATGGCAATGTGCCCAGCTAAAAAACTACATTTCCCAGCTTCCCTCACAGTTAGGCTACCCCATGAGATGTTAGAGGAGGTCATTGTGCGGGTCTTCCAGGAAACCTCTTTAAAAGGGACTGACTCTTCTGGCAAGCTCATCCTTTCCCCCCTTCTTCATGCCAGGAAGGTGGGTATGATGACCTGAGCTGCAGCAGCCATTCTGCAACCCTGAGGTCCCCTTGAGATAGAAGCCATGCAGTAAGGGTGGTAGAGCAGAAAGGTAAAGGAGCCAGAGACACTGACCACATCGAGGGACTGGACCTCCTGTCTCCATAAGCCCTTTGCCTGAGAGAAAAACAAACCCTTAACTTGTTTAAACTACTGTAGCTTCAGGTTTCTGTTAACTGCTGCCCCAAAAATCCAAGCTGATACAGATTGAAAAGTTAAATAGATTCTAGAAGAGTTAGAGAAATTTAAACTGATAAATCCAAAATGGGTGATTTGTGGAAAGTGGGTGTGGTTGGGGACATGTCTGGGAGGTTTCAAATAACCTCAGAGGTCCCATGACCTGTCCCTTGGACTAGAGTATCTGTGAGTCCAAGTCAGGGAGTGATTGTCTTATTATTGTCTTCACCAAAGCAATGAGAAAAAAGGTTTTCTAGAAACCAGTGCAGAGCACAAGCTCCTAGACATCAACATCCCATTGTCAGGAAGGGAGGGACGCCCCCAGAAGACCACCAGAAACAGGACTGTTCAGCAACCTGCGGTCATAGGGGCAGCTACTGATGTTACCTGTCTGCACGGCTCACTTCATGCTTCTGAGGATGACACACACTCTAAGCCTTAGAAAGTCTCAAAAGGCCCCTGTTGTGTTGGGATGGGGTGAAGGAGGGCCCTAGGATAATTCTCATCTCTAAACCTCTGCAGTTCTCCTATGGGTCCCTGTCCAGTGGGCGTTCCATGCCTGGAATGTCTCATGATCCTTGGGACACAGTGTGTACCACGTTGCTGGTGCAGCCCCAGGTGAGATCGGGGGTTCTCAGCTCCTCGGGTCCTGGTCCTCGGGTTGGATGGTGGCCACTTCTTGCAGGAAATAAGGAAGTGCTATATCTTCCCAGGGGAGTAGGGGTGGGCTGCTCCCTGCACCACTTCCCCAATCTCAGCTCTTTGAAATGAATGAGAAGAGAAGGCCAAGGGGCCAGGAGAGGCCCCAAACAGGTGTTCCCCGCTCAGACACCTGCGAGGGTGGGCTGAGGAGAAGCTGCATGCGTTGATGTGTTTGTTTGAAAAAAGGACACCAGATTAGAAAGACGGTAGCACTGAGGTGCCCCATCGGGGCCTGAGGCCGAGGGGCAAGGAGAGGCCAGCACTGGGTGGAGGGCAGCAGTGAAGACCTCCGGAAGCCGGTGAGGGAGGCTCAGGGCACCCTGTGAGTGTACGCGAAGACTTTGTGGGTCCTGGGCTTCCACGTGCGTTCTGCAGGTCTCTATACATGAGCGTGCTTTCCCATCAGTGAACTTCTTAGTTGACATGGAGTGAAGCGTGTTTGCAAATGTGGGGAAAGTATCTGATTCTCTCGTGGAATCTTGGCTGAGAAGTGGGGTGGAGCCCCAGGGCTAAGGGAGGAGGGCGAGCCCCACCCCATGGAACCGGGAGCCTCCCACACTAGGGCAAAACAGAGACGGTTCATCTCCGCAGAGAACACCAAGTAGAGATCAAAACCAAGTAGGCTCAGGATGGAGCTATAGGCCAAACTTCCTCGGAGGTATGGGATTTCGGGGGTGGCGGAGTCAATGCCTGGAAGAGCCCCCTGAAGCTACTTTCACACAGGAGAGCATTCTGAGAACTACAGTATCAGGGTGGCTAGAGCCACATCCAGCCCACTCAGGGTTTGTCTCCTCACCAAGAAAGTCTTCCCGGGTCTCTCATTCATTCGTTTAGCCATTCACTTATTCTGTCCACAATTCCTTTGTGGGGCCGTGCACATAATAAATAGTTCGCTCTAAGTCATGTCTCTAGATTCCTCTGGTGCTCAATTCTAAATTCACCGCCTCCCTTCTTTTGCTGGGGGTCTCTGATCCAGCTTGCTCTGCTACTTGTCGACCTGCATCCCGGAGGCGCAAGGGCAGCACGGAGCTAGCTAGAGTCAGCCCCTTTGCCTTGCTTCAAAGTCATGGATGCCACCCAGTCCTGGCTACTAAAGTATCATTGCACAAGAGGTCCATTTCTGCCATTTTGGCTCAGGGTCCCAGAATTTCTGCTACACTATTAGGATCTCCTCAAGGGTCTGAAGTTGACCCAAAGTTGTTGAGAGCCTTCATTCATCTAACACCTACTTTTTAAGTGCTTCCTGAATACCAAGTACTTCACCAGGCATACCTCGGGGACACTGGGGGTTCAGTTCCGGACCACCACGATAAAGCAAACATAGCAATAAAGTGAGTCAGATGGCTTTTTCGGTATCCCGGTGCATATAAAAGTTATGTCTACACTATACTGTAGTTCTAGTAAGCGTGCAATAGCATTATGTCTAAAAAACTATGTGCATACCTTAATTTTATTTTTTTTGCTGCTTTTCCAACTTTATTTAGAAAAACAAATCCAGGTCCCAGTGCCCCAGTGCCCTCCTCCAGCCCAGCCATAATTTAAATAACTTAGAGACAGAGGTGGGGTCAGGTGGGGAGTGGGTGGGAGAGGGAGGGAGGAGAGCCCACTACAGCCGCTGCAGCGCCCGCTTCTTGTCCATCTTTTTCTTGCCTGCCAGCTTCTTATCATGCTCACCAGGGTGCTTCTTGGCCATGGGCCCCTCCCGGGTGCCCAGGAGCCATGGCGTCGGCGGTGGAGGCTGCAGCCCCGCTGGCCGGGGCCCGCCGGCCCCGGCCCTCCCTCCGGGCCCGCCTGCGAGTCGCCCGCCTCCTCCTTGAGGGCAGACGCGGGGTTAGGGTGGATCAGCAGGCACCTGATGGTCAGCAGCACGTGTCAGATGCCCGGCTCAGCTGTTCCGCCCGTCTTGAGCACGTTGACGCAGATCTCACCGTTGGCGCCCACATTTGGGTGGAAGACCTTGGTCAGGAAGTAGCCCTTGTGTGGGGAGGCAGGGAAGTCCTTCCCCAGCAGGAGTTTCATGCGGAATAGGTCTGCGGGCGTATGGGGTCCCCTCAGGGCCCTCGATGGTGACCTGCAGGTCAGTGAGGCCCTCCTCGTTGGGAAAGACCTTGATGGCATCAGGTGGCTCAGCTGTCAGTGTCGTTGCCTCCTTGTACACCAGCCGGATGATGTGGGCGGGGCAGGTTCACGACTGCTGACGGCCAGGGGCGGGTCCCACTGGCCCCCTTTCTGCGCCCTCCGGCCGCCGGTCGGGGTGGGGGCGGGGGGTGCGCCCAACCGCTGCCGCTGTGGCCCTAGCGGGGCCCCGGTGGCCCTGCTCTGCTCCCCGCTCCCTCCGAGGCCCGCAGTGACCCTTGCTGTCTGCAGCTCCTCCCACCACCTGCCCACTGGCGCCCGGCCCGCACTAAGGTACATACCTTAATTTAAAAATACTTTATTGCTAAAATATGCTAGCCATCCTCCGAGCCTTCAGCAAGTCGTAATTTTTTTTGCAGTAGTAACATCAGTGATCACTGATCCCAGATATAATATAATAATGATGAAACAGTTTGAAATATTGTGATAATCACCAAAATGTGACACAAAGACATGAAGTGAGCAAATACTGTTGGAAAAAAATGGTGCCTATAGAGTTGTTCAATACAGGGTTGCCACAAACCTTCAATTTGTTTAAAAAACAAAAACCACAGTACCTGCATACAAAGCGCAATAAAGCGGGGCATGCCTGTACATGTAGCTTTTCCTGCTGGGACTTAAGCACCAGAAAATCCACAAGAGTGGCTGTGTTTCTGAGATACACACATGGGCAAGGTCTTCAAAATAAAAACAGAACCATGGCACCAAGGTCAGGCTAGGTTTGAATTTTCGTAAGCTCTCCTGGGGAAATAGATGGAGGAACCAGGATGGAAAGCCAAAAAACCCATAGGCAACCTCTACAACAAAATTGGTAAGGAGAAATCCCATGCACACCCAGATATGAGCGGGCGAGGACGAGCACCCAGTAGCATTAGGCCTGTGTAGTATCAGCAACTGTGCCAGAGGGAGCGCAGACAAGACCAAGTTGCTTCTGATGGCTGGAGCAGCTAGAGACCCTTCAAACCACCAGCAGGTGCTGGCCTGAAAGCGTGACAGGTCAACGTGAAGGAGCAGTGATGCTGAGAGGGGTCTCAGCAGGCCTTGAATAGCAGGGGAGGGTGCCCTGGAGCAGTCTAGACCTCACAACTGTTGAAACTCACAAATGAGAGTTCCTTTTCAGGAGGGAACCGCACACAGAGGAGGGACTACTGGTTGGAGTCTTCAAACTGAGGAGGACTGTGACAGTGGGGGCAAAAGAGAGATAAAGTCTAGAATTCTGCGTGGCTCAAGATGGAAGCCACTATCCATATATGGCTTTTGACATTTAAGCTAACTAAAATTAAATATTTAGTTCTTTTGTTGCATTTGTCATGTTTCAAATTCTTTTGTTTATTTTTAATTAATTAAAAAAAAATTTTATCCAGTTTTTAAAGGTTACTTTCTATTTATAGTTATTCTAAAATGTTGGCTATGTTGTACCCTACATTCTTGAGGCTGTCTTACAGCCAATAGTTTGTACCAACCCCTCCTCCACCCTATATTGCCCTTCCCCCACCACTAGTTTGTTCTCTATATCTGTGAGTCTGCTTCTTTGTTATATTCACTAGTTTGTTCTATTTTTAGATTCCACATATAAGTGATACCATACAGTATTTGTCTTTTCCTGTCTGACTTATTTCACTTAGCATAATGCCCTCAAGTCCATCCACATTCCTGCAAATGGCATAGTTTTTTCTTTTTTATGGCTGAGTAGTATTCCATTGGGCATATATAGATCAACCACGTCTTTTTTATCCATTCATCTGTTGATGGACACAGGTTGTTTCCATATCTTGGCAACTGTAAATAATGCTGCTACGAACGTTGGGGTGCATGTATCTGTTTGAATTCATGTTTTTGGTTTTGGTTTTGGTTTGGATATATACCCAGGAATGGAGTTACAGGGTCGTATGGTAGTTCCATTTTTAGTTTTTTGAGAAACCTCCACACTGTTTTCCACAGTGACTGCACCAATTTCCATTCCTACCAACCATGTGCAAGGGTTCCATCATGTTCCTAATTCTTACAGCCACCTGTGGCTGGTGGCTTCCATTTTATGCTTACTGTATCGGACAATGCAGACATAGAACATTTCCACCATCATAGAGTGTTCTACTGGACAGCACTGGAGATAAAAGTCAGGGAGGGAAGCAGAGGCCTCAGAAAGAAAGAGGTCATCTTTTTTTTCATTTCAAGAAAACAACCAAAGAGCAAGTTCTTGAGCAGAAAGCTACAAAAGCTATCTTTCCCATATCCCCTTCCTAACAGTTCAGGAACACACAGCTCCCTTAGACAAGGGCAAAGGAAAAGGACTGCAGTCAAGTGCCCCCCAAAAGGCCAAGTCACTTATAAGGGAAAGGAAATCAAATTGTCATCAGACTTTCCAACAGCACTACTTTGTGTTAAACATTTTTTTAAAATAGATCAATATATTAAAGCTATGCCAGGAAAGTAAAAGTGAGTGAAGGATGTTCTATCCAGACAAACTGATAGTCAAGTACAAAGACTGCAGACAGACTTCTGAACATCCAAGAAATCCCCGTGAACCCCTCCTAAGGACTTTACTAAAAATGAACTAAGACAATAAAAATGATTGGAGTAATATTGACTAAGGCTGGAGATGAGCATTAAAAACGTAAATATATTTAATATATAGAAACATATGCTTAATATACAAATGTAATTTTATGTTTATATAAATGTATATAAATACAGTCAAATTATCAAAAAAGAGGGAAGAATGTGAAGAGCATTTGAAAACCATAATAAGATATCTGATTACCTTAAAGGTCTTAATTGGGAGTAAAAAGCCATTGCAAAGGGCTTCCCTGGTGGCGCAGTGGATGAGAGTCCGCCTGCCGATGCAGAGGACACGGGTTCGTGCCCCGGTCCGGGGAGATCCCACATGCCGTGGAGCGGCTGGGCCCGTGAGCCATGGCCGCTGAGCCTGCGCATCCGGAGCCTGTGCTCCGCAACAGGAGAGGCCACAACAGTGAGAGGCCCGCGTACTGAAAAAAAAAAAAAGCCATTGCAAGGAAAGGATAGTGAGTGGGTCATTCTGCCCTCCCTAATATGTCACCTTGGTGCTGTAACTTCTTCTTTGATGTTCAGTTATCCCAACTGGAAGACGGAGGGAAATAAAACCTTCCTTGCCTAACCTGTAGGGTATGAAAAAGTGGTTGACATTCTATAAACATCAAATTTTATTAACCTACGACCTGGAAAAAAATAACGCATTTAAGAGCTGAAGAGACTGGAGGTTTTAGCCAAAGTGTGTGAGTGGGAGGAGATGAGGATGCAGCTGAGCTACTCAAGCCTTTTGCTTCTCTCTGGACGCGAGCCCTGGCCACTCATTAGGCTGCTCTGGGTTGCACCAGAAATGCGGAGCCACACCCTAGGGAAGTAAGCCCCCCAGGGACCTTTGAGGAAGCATGCTGTTCTGGAAGGACAGAAAACAAGGCAAGCTGGGGGACAAGGATGGGTGCAAGAGAAAGCCTAAGTCAGAAGATTAGAGACCCAGCTGGCAGGCTTCACTCCTGAGACTGGAAAATCTTGGCTGGAAGGAGAAAATCAAATAGGGGGTAGTCATTTGTTGGGGGCATACATAGGAGTCACAAGGTTAAGTAGTCCCCACAGACACAGAGGAGGCAATTCTAGCTTTGTGCTGGTTTCAAAGACACACCCCTCCTCCTTCCCTAGCAGGTGGGGACAGATGACCCTCATATGCACCAGCTGAGTCACATCCGCCAAATGCACACCCAAGACATCCAGAGAAATTTGAACTCTGGGTCCCAACCCTCAGGGACCTAGTGATTCTGGTAGGCTCTGAGGCTGAGCTGGTCCCTGACACTTGGTCAAATAAAGTTTGCCCATGGTCCCATCACTGCTGCTGTGTCCCTGACTCCCTCTCCAAGGAACCCTGCTCTCCATTTGTCAATTTTAAGTGATAATTTCTATTCAATCTGATACATATTATAAGAATATAAACAAATGCCTCTCCCCCTATCGGCACCATAATCACTTTCTTTTATAGCTATCATTTATTACAGGACGACAGATGGCCAGTTCACAGAATTCCAAAGAGGCAACCCGCTGGCCAGTCACCTGGGAACACAGGCACATTTACATTTCTCCAAAACAGATGGGAAAGGGTGGGGGGAAGGAGGCAGATTCCTGTCAAAACTTTGGCGCTTTCCAAAATGTGTTTCTTTTGCTTCTCCCTCTTTCCCTCTGCCTTTCTCGCAGATGGTACATATATCCTCTCGCCCCTTCCAAACCTCCTCACACACCCCATTCATTCTTTTCCCATCAGCAGCAACTGAAACCACCAATATGGCGGCCTTGAGGGGCTAGAGACAGGGTGAGCTCTTGGCAGACCACTTTCTGGGGACTTCCAGGGCCTGCAGTGCAGTATTCCAGCATTCCTTCCTGGCTTGTTATTTGGGATTGGGGCTGAGGTCAGAGGCCAGAGGAGGGTGAGAAGTGGGTCTGCTTCACAGAGGGCAGATGCTGGAGGCTGCCTTCTTCACAAACTACAGAGCAGTGGTTCTTGGCTCTGACAGCACATAAAATCACCTGGAGAGCTTCTAAAAAACATGAAAGCCAGAGCCCCACCCAGAATGATTAAATCAGAAAGCCTGGAGTAGGGGCTTGGCAAGGTGTGCAGGTATGGCTGAGAACCCAGTGCTGCAGAGGCAAAGACAAAACAGGAGGTAAGAAGCCATAGAGAAGAGAGACAGCTGTGCGCCAGGCATTGAAAGAGCTGCAAATTTGGAACTTGGTGAAAGGAAGGTCCCTGCTCCTGACCCAGTGGGATGAATGTAAATAAACTGCTCACTGCAACAGAGAAGGGGAAGAGCTGTGAAGGAGGTATGTTCAGCATGAGATGGGAGAGAACCCACTGGTGGGAGCCTCGGGGCATCTTCCTACAAGAAGCAAATAGAGGAAATAAGAGAATATCTGTATGCCCCCGACGGAGGGAATGATTTCTTAAGACACAGGAGTAAAAATCATAAAGGAAATGATTGTTAGATTTGCCTACATTAAAATCAAGATCTTTTGTTCACCAAAAGATACCATAATGAGAATGAAAAGACAAGCCACCATATGACCCAGCAATCCCACCACTGGGCATATACCCTGAGAAAACCATAATTCAAAAAGAATCATGTACCAAAATGTTCATTGCAGCTCTATTTACAATAGCCAGGAGATGGAAACAACCTAAGTGCCCATCATCGGATGAATGGATAAAGAAGATGTGGCACATATATACAATGGAATATTACTCAGCCATAAAAAGATACGAAATTGAGCTATTTGTAATGAGGTGGATAGACCTAGAGTCTGTCATACAGAGTGAAGTAAGTCAGAAAGAGAGAGACAAATACCGTATGCTAACACATATATATGGAATTTAAGAAAAGAAAATGTCATGAAGAACCTAGGGGTAAGACAGGAATAAAGACACAGACCTACTAGAGAATGGACTTGAGGATATGGGGAGGGGGAAGGGTGAGCTGTGACAAAGTGCGAGAGAGGCATGGACATATATACACTACCAAACGTAAGGTAGATAGCTAGTGGGAAGCAGCCGCATAGCACAGGGAGATCGGCTAGGTGCTTTGTGACCGCCTGGAGGGGTGGGATAGGGAGGGTGGGAGGGAGGGAGACGCAAGAGGGAAGAGATATGGGAACATAAGTATATGTATAACTGATTCACTTTGTTATAAAGCAGAAACTAAGACACCATTGTAAAGCAATTATACCCCAATAAAGATGTTAAAAAAAAAAAAAAGAAAAGCCACCAACTAGAAAATATTTGTGACACAGGTCACTAATAGAGGATTAATATCTAGGATACATAAAGAAGGCATAGGACTCAATAGGAAACAACAACCCAAGAAATAATCTGGCAAAGGATATGAAAAGGAAACACACATTAAAGGAAAGAATAAATGTTCTATAAGCACAAGAGAAAAAAATCATTCATAATCCACAAAATGCAAATTACAACCATAACAAGATACCATTTTACACTCATTAAATTGGCCAAAACTTAAGTCTGACGACAAGTGTTATGAGGATGTTGATGGTACTGGGTG
The DNA here is from genome assembly GCF_963924675.1 of Phocoena phocoena. Lineage (NCBI taxonomy): Eukaryota > Metazoa > Chordata > Mammalia > Artiodactyla > Phocoenidae > Phocoena > Phocoena phocoena. The sequence goes on along the minus strand of NC_089220.1, from coordinate 25,826,596 downwards.
TGTAAATTGGTACAACCACTTTGGAAAAGCCATTCAGTGATATTTACTAAGGCTGAACTCTACCATCCAGCATTCAACTCTCAGTACATCTGGTAAAGAAACTTGCACATGCGCCCCAGAGATGCACATAATGAGAATCTTCACAGCAACATTGACCATAATAGCAAAAACTGGAAACAATCCAAACGTTCATTGACAGAAACATGGGTAAATAAATGTTGGCATAATCATAAAATGGAAAACCACACAACTGTGAAACTAAACAACAGCCATACATCAACATGGTTGAAATTCAAAAGCATAATGTTGACTGAAAACTGCAGAATACATAGAATACAGTTCTATTGGTACAAAGCTCAAAAACATGCCAACGAAATAATATATTGTTCAGGGATGCTTACACATGTGGTAAAATTGTAAATAAAGGCAAGGAATGATTAACACAAACTTCCACGAGATGCGTGCTATGGACTGAATGTTGGTTTCCCCTCAAAATCCCTGTGTTGAAATCTAACCTGAAAAGTGATGGGGGCTTTCAGAAGATGTTTAGGTCATGAGGGCAGAGCCCTTGTGGATGGGATTAGTGTCCTTATAAAAGGGAGCCCAGAGAAATGCCTTGCTCCTTCCACCATGTGAGGACACGTGAAAAGATGGCTGTCTACACACCAGGAAACAGGTCCTCATCAGACACCGAATCTGCCAGCACCTTGATCTTGGACTTCCCAGCCTTCAGAATGGTGAGAAACAAATTTCTGGTATTTATAAGTCACCCAGTGTGTGGCATTTTGTTACAGCAGCCGGAATGGACTAAGAGTGGGAGTGCTGGGCTTCCCTGGTGGCGCAGTGGTTGAGAGTCCGCCTGCCGATGCAGGGGACACGGGTTCGTGTCCCGGTCCGGGAAGATCCCACATGCCGCGGAGCGGCTGGGCCCGTGGGCCGTGGCCGCTGGGCCTGCGCGTCCGGAGCCTGTGCTCCGCAACGGAAGAGACCACAACAGTGAGAGGCCCGCGTACCGAAAAAAAAAAAAAAAAAGAGTGGGAGGGCTCAGATGGCATTGGGAATTTCATACACATGTGGGAGTTTCAAAGATAACAGTTATTCTATTTCTTTTTTTTTTTTTTTTTTTTTTTTTTGCGGTATGCAGGCCTCTCACTGTTGTGGCTTCTCCCGTTGCGGAGCACAGGCTCCGGACGCGCAGGCCCAGCTGCCACGGCCCACGGGCCCAGCCGCTCCGCGGCATGTGGGATCTTCCCGGACCGGGACACAAAGCCGTGTCCCCTGCATCGGCAGGCGGACTCTCAACCACTGCGCCACCAGGGAAGCCCCAGTTATTCTATTTCTTAAGGTGGGTACATGGGTGTTCATTTTATTATTATTACTTTATACATACGATATATTTCATTTAAAAATTTGTAATGAAAACAAAAGGAAAATCACATGCAAAACCTCCTATTACAGTTGCCCCTCGGTATCCACAGGTGATTGGTTCCAGGACCCCTGTGGATACCAAACCCTAGAATGCTTATATAAAATGGAGAAGAACTGCTGGTTCTCCGTGGTGCCCCACATCTGCAACTATATAAATGTTATTCCTTGTCCCAAAGTTTATCTAAGAAAGTGGCCCAGTGTGACCATTTTTTTCCCATAGGAAACATCCACCCCTTAGCTTACTGAAATAGCTTAATGGACCCATATCAAACACTGGGTGGACATTGTGGCCAATTTCCAGCTGAGAGACAGGGGTCTGGGGTTTGGAAATGGCCCATGATCTGCAGGCCTTTTTAGACCCTCTCTGCATCAGTCAGTCAATAAGCAGCCACCCTCTGAAAACCCCTGGACTAGTCGCCCAGGGAGAGTTGATGGTCAAACCTCACCTGCATATTATCATCTAACCATGAGGCAGATCAAGTGACCAGTCAAAATAGCCATTAAAGTAAACACCAAGGAGTGACAAACATCGCGTTCTGCTTATGTGTGGGAGTGGGCATGGGGCTGGAGGTGGAGATGTGTACCTGCGCTGATGGTCTGGAAGTTGGAAAAAGTCCCAGGATGATGACTACAGGCACTATAGACAATATTCGTACTTCTCTGGGCCTCAATTTCCTCATGTGTCAAGTGAACAGAGTGGGCAATGGCTACCATTAATGTCCCTTCCAACTTTAGACATTTTGATCCTACATATTTGGGGCTAAATACCCCAAGAGATATTTAGCAAATCATTTGTTTACACCTAGGCTAGGAGTTCGATTCTCAACCTAATTGCATACCTATTTGCATGACTTTGAATGCACAGAAATGTAAGGAGAAAGTCAACATGCCTCCATGTTTTCATCAGAGATGGATATTGACCAAGACTAGAACCTGACCTTGACGCCAGCATCTGGGCAAAGAAGAGATTATTGACGGTGGCAGAGTTTGAGGGGATGTGGAGGGATGAAATTCTCAAGAGAGGTCTGTGAAGTACCACAGATGTAGGAAATCTGTAGGGAAAGTGGGGTGTAGGTCTCCTTGCTGCCATTAGGGTATGAAGAAGGTTTGCCAAGGCAGGGATGGTGCAGTGTTTAGTAAACAGGAACCTCCCTGACGGTGGCGGGGGGTCTCTCACGTTCCTGGACAGGCCTTTGATTCCAGGAGTGTTTGTTGATCCACTAGTCACCAAAGGAGTATTTCTGAGAGAGGGGGCTGAGTCTTGAGGAAGAGGATTCCTTCTGTCGTGGACAGGATAGAGCTGAATAGGGAAGGATGGAAGCATGGAAGTTGCAACAGGGGCCAGCAGGGGCAGCTGGCGTGGCGGGGATGGGGGAAGGGGGCCGATTTGAGAGCCACACAAAGAGGACCCCCCCGAGGTAGAACCTGTGTATGTTCACCCAATACACACGGCCCGAAGCCTGGCAAGTGGTCTGTGCTCAACAAATAGATATTGAAGGAGTGAAATCCTGATAATAGCTAACGTATACTGAGAGTTTACTCTTTGACACCGGGCCGAGCCCTTTGCACACATCACCCTGGCAATGGCCTGAGAGTTCAGTGCTGTTCTTATGACCATTTCACAGCGGAGGCTATTGAAGCACACAGTGTGGTTACAGGTGGAGCCGGTTGTGACCCTTTGTCTGATTTCAGAACCTGTGGTCCCTCAACCCCGCTGTTCCTGTTGGGATCTCCTGAGAAGATATTCTAATTACCTTTTTTTTTTTTTTTTAACTTTTGGCTGTGTTGGGTCTTTGTTGCTGTGCGCGGGCTTTCTCTAGTTGTGGGAGTGGGGGCTATTCTTTGTTGCGGTGCGTGGGCTTCTCATTGTGGTGGCTTCTCTTGTTGTGGAGCACGGGCTCTAGGCACAAGGGCTTCAGTAGTTGTGGTACGTGGGCTCAGTAGTTGTGGCTCACGGGCTCTAGAGGGCAGGCTCAGAAGCTGTGGCGCACGGGCTTAGTTGCTCCGCAGCATGTGGGATCTTCCCGGACCAGGGCTTGAACCCGTGTCCCCTGCATTGGCAGGTGGATTCTTAACCACTGCACAACCCGGGAAGTCCCTCTAATTACCTTTTGACAGACGAAAAGGCTGAGGCACAAGCGGAGTGAGTGGCCTATGGCCATACAGCTACCTAATGACAGAGGGAAGGACTACCCACGAGATGTTCGACTCCTCTTTTCCTGTTGCCCTGGGCTGCTGGGTGGGGGCACACAGAGTGGACTCAGGCATCTGGTTGGCAAGTTTGGAGCTACCTCATCCCAGGTCATTACCCTGATGGCATCTATAGTGAGAGAAGGAAAGGCATGGAACCAGCCCCGCAGCCCCTGCTCTGTGCCCCCGGGTGGGTTAGGCCCTGTACCTCTCATTTAAAACCTCCAGTAGCTTCAGAATTATTGAATTCTCACATCTGTTCACAAAGAAGAACACGGACAGCGAGAGGCTCGCAGCTGGTTTGGGCGCTGGTAGCTCTGCCCGACTTCAGAGTCCACGTCCTCCGCGGCACAGGGCTCCTTCTGCAGGTTCAGACTCAGTGTGGGACACAGGGCTGGGGAGTGGTCAGCCTGCAGACCTCTTTTGTAGACCTGCAGCATCCATTTGTTTTCCTGGTTTCACATGGTGCTCTTAATTTTAGACAAGTGTGACTTGGGGAGGAGGGGAGAGCAGGAGGGAGGCAGAACCTCTGGGTACAAGCATCCCAGTCCACGGGTGTAGACTTGAGAAAAACCTGGCATTGTGCCCTCTGTGGACCTGGCCCTCCAAACAGTCCCTAGGGGGTTGAAGGTAAGTGATGAAAATTGCTCTGGGTGGGGTTCCCTGGTGGCGCAGTGGTTAAGAATCCACCTGCCAATGCAGGGACACGGGTTCAAGCCCTGGTCCGGGAAGATCCTACATGCCGCGGAGCAACTAAGCCTGTGAGCCACAGCTACTGAGCCTGCGTGCCATAACTACTGAAGCCCACGCGCCTAGAGCCGGTGCTCCACAAGAGAAGCCACCACAATGAGAAGCCCATGCAGCACAATGAAGACCCAACACAACCAAAAATAAATAAATAAAATAAATTTATTGAAAAAAAAAAATTGCCCTGGGTGCCACCTGACTCGGGGAACAGAGGCGGGGTAGTAGCACTGCCCTGGGAAAAACTGACTTCTTTGAACACTTTCTTCCAATTTTTCTAAGCCCATTCTCTTCCTCTGGCTGCATCTCTCTCATCCCTCCTGCCGACCTCAGGTTTGTCTTCCTGAACCATTTCATCCTGACTGGGACGTGATGATTGTTAATCTCCACATTGGTAAATTGTGGGGCTTCGAGCCCTGCCAGGCCCTGACATGCTCTGTCCCAGCCCAGGAACAGTGGGCAGGAGCCAGAGGCCTTGATCCAATGTTCACTTTTGTCCTGACTGGCTGTGTGGCCGGGATGAGTTACTCACAGCCCCAAACTCCAGCTTGCTTTTTATAAGATGCACATACAGGCACTCCTCAGAGATGTTGTGGGTTTGGTTTCTGACCACCACAATAAAATGAATACTGCAATAAAGTGACTCACATGAATTTTTTGGTTTCCCTGTAAATATACATAAAAGTTATGTTTACACTATACTGTAGTCTCTTAAGTGTGTAATAGCATTGCGTCTAAAAAACAATGTACGTACCTTCATTAGAAAACACTTTAATCGGGAGGGTAGCATTGACATATATACACCACCAAATGTAAAATAGATAGCTAGTGGGAAGCAGCCGTATAGAACAGGGAGATCAGCTCGGTGCTTTGTGACCACCTGGAGGGGTGGGATAGGGAGGGTGCAAGGGAGATGCAAGAAGGAGGGGATATGGGGATATATGTATACGTATAGCTGATTCACTTTGTTATACAGCAGCAACTAACACAACATTGTAAAGCAATTATACTCTAACAAAGATGTTAAAAAAAAAAAAAGGAAACACTTTATTGCTAAAAAATGCTAACCATCATCTGAGAGGTTAGCCTCTCATCCCTTCAGAGGATCATGGGAGTAGCATCAAAGATCACTGATCCAGGCTTCCCTGGTGGCACAGTGGTTGAGAGTCCGCCTGCTGATGCAGGGGACAGGGGTTTGTGCCCCCGTCCGGGAAGATCCCACGTGCCACGGAGCAGCTGGGCCCGTGAGCCATGGCCGCTGGGCCTGCGCGTCCGGAGCCTGTGCTCCGCAACGGGAGAGGCCACAACAGTGAGCGGCCTGCGTACCGCAAAAAAAAAAAAAAAAAAAGATCATTGATCCCAGATCATCATAACAAATATAATAATAATGAAACCATGTGAAATATTGTGAGACTTACCAAAATGTGACACAGAGACAGGAAGTGAGCAAATGCTGTTGGAAAAATGGTGCTGATAGACTTGCTTGATGAAGGGCTGGCACAAACCTTTAACTTGGAAAGAACACAATATCTGCAAAGTGCAGTAAAGTGAAGAGCAATAAAAAGAGGTGTGCCTGCTATAATAGCGCTTTCCTCTATGAAAGAGTGTGAGGGTGAATGACAGAGAATGGCACCCAGGGCTGGCAGAGTCTGTGTTCTCTAAATGCTGGTTAGTGCTGGTATGAGCCCTTGAACTAAAGGGTGAAACCTAAAGAGTGACTTCTTCCAGAGCTATTTAGACCAAAAGATGGAATCTCCCACCAGAATTTCAGGCATCCGTAAGCAGGCAAGTAAGAGGCAAGGAGAGCTTTTTGGTGACAGTCAATTCACACCGGTTAGCAGCCCTGGCCTGGAGACGGGTAACTATGCGTAATAACAATGGTTAGCACTTAGAAGCACTTCCGCTATGCTGGCACTGTTCAAGGTCAAGGTTCAGCAAACTTCAGACCTGGGCACATGGGGCCCACCATCTGTTTCTGTAACCTTTAGCGAAACACAGTCACACAGTCACACTTGTGTATTTACGTAGAGTCACAGCTGCTCTCCCACTACATTGGCAGAGTTGAGTAGCTGCGCTAGAGATCATCTGGGCTGCAAAGCCTAAAATATGTACTATCTGGCCCTTCCCAGAAACAAAAATATCTTACCCCTGTTGGCACACTTAATTTAATTTAATCCTTATCATATGCCTAGAAATAGGTGATGGTTGTCCCCCTTTAATAGATGAAAAACAGGTCAGAGAGACAAAATAACTAGCAATTCATTTCTGAATGTAGGCAACGCAGTGCCAGAATCTGGGATCATAACACCTACAAGGGGTGGGGCTTCTCTCCCTGGTAGAGTCACCAAAGTTTAACAAATAAAAATGTAGGATACCTGTTAAATTTGAATTTCAGATAAACAACAGACACTTTTTTTAAAGTGTAAGTATAGGCCATGAGATATTTGGGATATACTTATATTAAAAAACTATTCGTTGTTTACCTGAAATCCACATTTAACTGGATTTCTGTATTTCAGCTGGCAATCCCACTGAGGACCCTTGGAGGAAGGAGAGCTCAGCCAGGCCTGGGAAGAAACCAGTGTCCCTGGGGTCTGTTCCTGGGAAGGTCTCTTCCCACAGCCAGATCTCTTCCTGGAAGGCTCGGGGATGGGTCATCCCATGCATCTCAATCCCTTTGTCCCACAAAGGACAAACCTTTCACAAGGTTCTTGGGGTATCTCGGGGGCCATTGCCATGTTGCTTCAGACTCAAGCAGCCAGAAACAGAGAGGAAAGCTATGGGGGAAAGCATGAAGCCCCTCTCTCCAGTCCAAAGACGAGCATCACCTCCCTTCCCTAGAAACCTCTGGAATCCTCCTCTCCTTTTCTCCTGTCCTTCTGGCCAAAGGCCCCGCCAGACCCTCTCTCCCTTTGAGATTGCATAGGAGTTTAAGAAAGAGAGAAAAAAATATGGCAAGCCAGAGTGACAGCCATCCAAGGCCAGAGGGGGGCCAGGGGTGGAGGCAGAAAGGGAGGGATGAGAGGTGGGGGATGGGAGAGGGCCATCTAATTTTTAATAGACGGAGACATAAATGCAACATGATTCACTTTGAACAGGCCACCTGGATTAGATGGAAGTTAATTAAAACAATCCCTCATTTCTCAGCGCTTAAAACTTCTTAAGTCTCACTTGGGGAAGGGTGCGGCAGGACTTTTTATTACTCTTAGATGGCGTTCAGGCCCATAAATACATCTCCTCTTCCTGTGATCCCATTAATCTTGCCGCCTCTCCTGCTCCTCTCTGCCAACAATCAGATCCCAGTAAACAACCTCAAGTGAAATTTGCAACTGTCAGATAAACATTAAAAATGCTTCTCTTGTCCTATCCCATTGATAGTCCCATTAATATTGTAATGGAACAAAAAGTTATGAAAATGAATGCATGCTGGTTTTGGAAATGAATGATGCCAACCGCTGCTGGGATATAGACACACATGCATATGGATGGGCTCAGGAGATAGTGGATGCTATCCACATCCACAGCAGGGCTGTGTGCCGATAGGACAGGCAACACACTCACCGGGGACCAAGGACAGCCACACACACCGCTGGGTACACACGTGTCCACACGTGTCAGGACATCTAAATGGAATAAAGGAATTCCACCCCAGAAACTATTGTAGATATATAACTCACCACCTGGCCTTATACAGAGTAAAATATTACGATTTCTCTTTTATCATTGCTTCTCCTCTCCCTTATCTGTTTGCAGTCAGGGGTTGGGATTCTCTCTAAAGATAATAAGATACCCCGATTGATAAGGCTCTCTTGACGTTTCTTCCTCATCTGTTTTCCATGCAGTGGCCTCTTTAATACACATGCATGCTCTCGTGTGTGTGTTTATCTATCTGACGAATGAGGCCTTAAAATCTGAAGGTAGAATACATGGAAACTTTATAAGAAGAAACTTCTTAAAGGAGTATTTAGGTCAAAGATTTATATTTGATGGAAGAGGTGAGTTTGAGTTTTATGGGTATTTAAGTTCACTAGGAGAGTACACAAGAAAGCAACAAAACCAACAAAAAAACCCTTGCACCAAGATCTTTTGTAGAGGGATTTTAATAACCATCTCATAGAGGCCTGGCCATGCGCACTTGGTGGATAAGACCACTTGTGTTTTTGCTCATCGTTGTAACCCAGCCCCTAGCACAGTGCCTGGCACTTAGTAGAAGCTCAAGAAAAGTGATGCTGAAGAGAGGGGAAGAAGAAAGAAGGGAAGGGAGGGAGAGATGTCCATGGTGCTCTTCCTCTGTAGGGAAGTCTCTCTCCACCTGCCAACCTGAGGCAGGAGACGGCACTGAGCATTTTAACATCTGGGAAGGTCAACCTGAAGGTGGAGTTGACGGGAACAGGACCCTGCCGTCTTAGCAAGTGAATGAGCACATTAAAAAGGACTCACCATTTGACTACCTTCTCTCTGTAAGACACAGGTTTTCACACTCCTTCTTCTGACCTTTCTTTTTCATGATCTTAACTGTCATATCAATATATTTCCTAAAAACTTGAAAAGTGTCATTGAGAACAAAGCTTCCACAGACCTCCCCCCGGCCCCATTCCAGCCATGCTTTTTTTTTTTTTTTTTTGCAGTACGCGGGCCTCTCACTGTTGTGGCCTCTCCCGTTGCGGAGCACAGGCTCCAGACGCGCAGGCTCAGCAGCCATGGCTCACAGGCCCAGCCACTCCGAGGCATGTGGGATCCTCCCGGACCGGGGCACGAACCCATCTCCCCTGCATCGGCAGGCAGACTCTCAACCACTGCGCCACCAGGGAAGCCCCCAGCCATGCTTTTAACCACACACCTCAGCCTAGTGAATTTTTATCCTTCTTCAGGTCCACTCTGGGAAGCCCTCTTGGCCCCTTTGAGTGAGTTAAGTCTCTTCACTATGACTCCCTAGAGTGCCTTTCTCTGTTCTTTGCCAACAGCCGACGTGGGTTTCCTCCAGGCTATGAGCGCCACGGTGGTAGGAGCCTGACTCAGAGCACAAACTCAATAAATATTTGTTGATTGACTGATGGAGTAGTTATTTTAAAAGGAGTTACATAAACTCTCTATCCTGACCTGTAAGTACCTAACTTATGTCATTTGCAGTGAGGAGTAGAGAGACCACTGGCATGTTAAAACACAGACCAAATCTTGGCCATATGCCTGATTCATAGTGAGACCTAGAGGAGGCCAGCTAAGCTTTCTGGGCCTCAGTTTCCTTATCTGTGTCAGTAAAACAGCATCACATAATGTAACTGCAAAGCAGAGGAAACCAAATGAGATATCCAAAATACTCAACATTCAATAGGATATTATATTAATACACATGAGCTGTATACATGAAAGAGATAGGAAGGATATAAAAATAATGCAGAATTTCATTAAGTCCTTACTTAGAAAAGAAAACATATACAAAATTGAGAGACAAAGGGGGGAAAAAAAGGAAGATGCACGCTCTACCACCTAATTGGGAGTTGCTGGTTTTCTGGAATGCGTGTAATATGGATATATGGGTAGCGGACTTCACCACTACCCCCTTTGAGTTGTGGTGACATTGACATTATAGCAACCCTAAATAAGATTTAGTGCATCCCAAAAGGGGCATGGATCGGAATCCAGGTAGAATCCTGGCGAAATCTCAATCATCAATAACCTCAGCTAACGGGATGTCACTGCTTTCCAAGGGACACACGTTGTTCAACTCCAGGAAAATCTGTAGTTAAGTAGGGAAACGTTTAAGGAAATGAAAATTATATTTTAATATATTTGCATTAGGGAATCTTCAAAAATTTAATATCCTATCTATTTGCAAAATTTAAGGAATTTTTGCCTTTGGAGTGACAACTTTCTACTCCAATTTAAAATGTGTGATTTTTTTGGGGGGTTTTCTGAGTATTTGGGAAGGTTTTGTTTGTTAAGTGAGGAAATGGAAGTACTTAAGAAGGGAATAAAATATATTACGTTTACAAATGCAGTTTTAAATACTCAGAAGTATTTAACAAACTAGGTTTTGAAATGGGGTAAAATCGAATTCAAGAGCCCCCTAAAATGGTTGCTAAAATAAGAATAACAAGATTTGTAAAATGACTTACAAATAGAATAATAAAATGTGTAAGCTGATCTTAAAAGCCTGCGGAAAAAATCTTGTCACACGTTACAACACGGATGAACCTTGAGGACGTGATGGTAAGTGAAGTAGGCCAGTCACAAAAAGACAAAACTTGTGTGATTCCTCTTATATGAGGTACCTACAGCAGTCAAATTTATAGAAGCAGAAAATAGATGGGTGGTTACCGGGGGCTGGGAAGAGATGGGAAAGGGGAGCCGTTTAATGAGTACAAAGTTTCAGATTTGCAAGATGAAAAAAGTCCGGAGGTCTGTTTTACAACAATGTGAATATACTTAATACTAATAAACTGTACACTTTAAAATGGTGAAGAGGGTAAATTTCATGTTATGTATTTTTTTAAATCACAATGAAAGCAATGGGAAAACACGTATGGAAGAATTGGGGCTTTTAACATCTAATTTTAGTTTATTGCATATTAATGTGTAAAACCCTAAATAACTATTTCCTTTATACAAAAGCCACCCTCAAAGGCATAAAAACTTCATACTAACAATCTGTGTAATGCAGATAATCACGCACGACAAAATCGCTGTGAGGGTTAGTGGAGAGAACATTCAGGACACAGGCCAAAAGAGGTTCTTGTTTATAGAGGTTGCTACAAACCAAATCAAACGAACAAAAATGAGTCTCTTGGAAGAAACTGAGTCACATGCCCACCCCTGAGCCAGTCACTGTGGTTGGTAGGTCGGCTGATGACCAGTGGTAATTCAGTCACGTCTCCTTCCACTGGAGCTGCGGTGGGGTGGGGTAGTTTCCCAGAGAAAGATCAGGGAGTTGTTACAGAAGAATGGAGGAAGTTTGCAGGGAAGGCAAGTGCAGCTGACCCTGTGACAACGCCCTTCTCTACCCCTCTGTCCTCATCCTTTATAATGCAGGATTCATCAGAGCTCCTAGAGCACCTCCTTTGTATCTTTTAAGTAACTCCTGCTTTTCTTCCCCACTGGAACCCTCTCCAGCTTCACATACGTGAAAAAAGGAAGTGAAAGGTACATTTGTTGGGGAGTGAACACTTACAAAACGCGTACAGGATCGGCAGTGTCATGCCTCAGCTAGCAGGCTATTGATTTACCACCTTCACTATCGAGGCAAAGAGATTCTGAGCATATATGACCTTCCAAGACCAACTGAGCAAATATTTCCATATCCATAAATTTTTGTTTATAAATATATATTTATTGCCTATTTGAACAATTGGGCAAATAAAAGATTGTCGCCCAGAGAAAGGAAATGCTCTTTATTTGAGCATCCTGGAGCATGGAGGAAGGGAGAAGTACCCAGGCAATTCTAGCAGGAATCAGGGCAATTAAGACTGACTGGCTAACACTTGCAATGTACCAGCTAGTATTCTAAGCGCTTTACATGTAGGAATCTACTTAACCCTCATGACCACTCTTTGAGTTTTATTATCCCCATTTTATAGTTGAGAAGACCTAGTCTCAGATGCTTTAAGGGATGTGATCAGTTACATAATTTGTAGGTGGTAAAGCAACCTGGCTCCAGGATCCACACACACACTCTCACCTACTGGGCTAGAAAATTGCAATGATTCTCTGTGTGATGCTAAAAGTACAGTTTAGAGAGATTAAGTGACTTGCCTGGCCTACACAGCGGACAAATAAAAACGCTGAGACTTCAACCTGGACCCCTCACGATAAGCTCTTGGGCAAGAATGCAAACCCAAGAGTATTGGGTTCTTCAGGGAGGACCAACCATAAAGATGGCTTCTTTTTGCTCATTCTTGATTTGCAAGTCACTCTGCTCCACTCATGAACCCCTATTTTGCCACTTGGTTCGGTTGTGGCTGATTTTCAGAACCCACAGTGACAAAAAGAAAACCATATTACTATTTAATGCAGTGGTTTTTAGCAATGGCTACTCTTAGAATCACCCGGGGTGATTTATAAATTATTGATGCCAAAGCTCTACCTTAGACCAATAGATCAGAATATCTGGAGCTGGGGGCAGGGGCATCAGTGTTTCTTAAAAGCCAACCAGGTGAATTTAATGTGAACTTAGGGCAGAAAACTACTGATTTAGCCAAACCCAAACACACAGGGGACCCAGAGGGTGCTGCGAGACATGTCTTCACTTTCTGCATTAGCTTGCCTTTCCTCCCATGCAAACTCTGCCCTAGATGGATACATTGGAGTCTCTTATTCCTAGCTTGTGTCTTTGTTCTCTTCTTTTACCCACCCCACCTCAACACTCCCCGCCCCCACCGTCAGAGTCCCCGGCTCCATCCTCAGGGGCTAAAGTGCATCTTTACAGAAGGAGATGAATTCACCTTTTAGAGTCTTCAGTGTGAAGCAACTGTAAGACAGAAAAGCCTTTCTCTTCCTAATCCTGACAGATGAGGATGGGCAGGGATGAAGAGGGTAAAGGAGGCAGAGACCACCATCCTGCTACAATTACAACTGAGAAGTACTGTGAAGGAAAAGTGGAGAACATCGCGAGCAGGACAGCAGGACCACTTGGGGCTGAAAGGCCTTCAGCTCTCTTCTTGGTTCATATTTCTACCTATTAAACCAGACTATGACACCTAGTCACATATTGTAGCTTGGTGGACACTACTGAAGTCACCAGAAACTCTATCAGCTCCTTTTCTCTGTCCCATCTGTTCATATGCTCTTCACCATGTGCTGATGCTGGTTCCCCCTGCCTCCCCCAAATGTGGAGAAGTTTCCACACTATCTATAAAGGGCTATAATTTGAGGGAAAAGTTTTAGAACACTTTCGTCTTTAAGATGAAGTAGGCAAGAATTACACCACAAGGGTGGGACCTTTGGGAGAGATGTACAAAATAATTCAATGTTCATTTTCTAAGCTTTTACTTGGGGTCAGGCTCTATGATGGAAAGAAGACTCTGGATCTGTGCCCCTGAATATATCCTATAGAGCAGTCATTCTCAAATACTGTCTTGGGGGCTGCCAGTGATCCAGAAGGGTCTTCCAGATAGACTAATCCTCTGAAGTAGCAAGGACTATGAAATGAGAGTACCTACACTTCTGTTTCTGAAATGGCTGATAACATGGCACTTCTTGGGATTCAGTGCCTTTCTTCCCATCTCTCCTTCTAAGCTCCTTTAGCTGTCACTGAAAATATGGATAAAGTAGACAAATGGGGCATATAGCCTCTTGTCAAATAAAGTAGTGTGGGCCCTGAAGATGTCGGAGAGACATTTCTGCATTATATCCTCAAGCTAGGGCCTTCACAGGTCCTCCTGAAAACCACAGTGATTTCTGCCACATTGCCAGTTTTCTCACTTCCAGTCCCTCAAGAGGTGAAGCTGAGGAAGATGCAGGCTGACCTTGGATAGCTTTAGGAAGTCAGGAGGTTAAATAAGGAGGATTCATATTGTGATTGTTTGTAGAGAGGTTTCTAAGCGTCAAAACAACTCTCTGAGATCACTATTCCCATTTTACAGATGTGGAAGAGGCAGGCTCAGTGACCTTAATGACCACGATGAAGTTGTCCTCTGCAAAAAACTGCTAAAAAACTTTAAAAATATATGAAATGGCTGATTTCAGACTTCAGATAACAGGTATCACAGAACCAAGGAAGGAAGCAACCACTCTACTTTTCTGCCTGGAAGTATTTTCCAGACCACAGTTCAAAGAGGGAAAACCCAAGCAGAGAACAACAATCTTGTTGAATTGAGGAAACTGAGATTGGAGTTGAAGAAGGTTGAAGTGGCTGGAATTCGAAGGGCAGAGTACCAAAGATAAAGGAGTTATACAGAGAAAGAGCTCCAGATATCTGAGGGTCTTCCTCGAGACTGCTGATCACAAAGGGCAGGGAGGTGTCCAATTAACATCAGGGACATTCAGTAAAGACCCCAGAAGGGTAACAGCTTAATAATATACCTAATAGAATAACGGCTACTTTAGACCCATCCTAACAAAGCTTAAAAACAAGTCTAGGGCTTCCCTGGTGGCGCAGTGGTTGAGAGTCCGTCTGCCGATGCAGGGGACGCAGGTTCGTGCCCCGGTCTGGGAAGATCCCACATGCTGCGGAGCGGCTGGGCCCGTGAGCCATGGCCGCTGAGCCTGCGCGTCCGGAGCCTGTGCTCCGCAGTGGGAGAGGCCACAACAGTGAGAGGCCCACGTACCGCAAAAAAAAAAAAAAAAACAAGTCTAGAAAAAACAAGTTGATCCACAAGTAACTTAAAAATCTACCAATAGGGCTTCCCTGGTGGTGCAGTGGTTGAGAGTCTGCCTGCCGATGCAGGGGACACGGGGTTGTGCCCCGGTCCGGGAAGATCCCACATGCCGCAGAGTGGCTGGGCCCATGGGCCATGGCCCCTGAGACTGCGCGTCTGGAGCCTGTGCTCTGCGATGGGAGAGGCCACAACAGGGAGAGGCCCACATACTGCAAAAAAACCCAAAAAACCAAAAAAACACAAATCTACCAATACAAATTTCTCTTCTCTTTAAAGGAAGAAAATAAAATCCAGACACTAAACAATGTAACAGCCAAAGCATCCAGTACCCATTCAGAAATTACTAGGCATTCAAAGAAGCAAGAATGTGACCCATAACCAAGAAAAAGAAAAAAGCCAATAGAAACAGACACAGAAATGAAGAGGTGATGGGTTTTAAAAGACTTTAAAATAGCTATTATAGGGGCTTCCCTGGTGGCACAGTTGTTGAGAATCTGCCTCCCAGTGCAGGGGACACGGGTTCAAGCCCTGGTCTGGGAAGATCCCACATGCCGCGGAGCAACTAGGCCCGTGAGCCACAACTGCTGAGCCTGCGCGTCTGGAGCCTGTGCTCCGCAACAAGAGAGGCCGCAATAGTGAGAGGCCCACACACCGCGATGAAGAGTGGCCCCCACTTGCCACAACTAGAGAAAGCCCTCACACAGAAATGAAGACCCAACACAGCCAAAAATAAATTAATTAATTTTAAAAAAACTTGGAAAAAAATAGCTATTATAAATATCCTCAAATATTTAAAAAGAAAACACGAATATGGAGAGAGAAATGGAAGATATGAAAATGAACTAAATGGAACCTCTAGAACTAAACAATATATGTGAAATAAAAAATCCATTGGGTGGCCTGTTTAGCAGATTAGATACTTCAGAAGAAAAAAAGGTTATAAAATATAGCAATTAAAGAATGAAAGATTTAAAGATATAGGAGTAGAAACTATATACATTGAAGCACAGAAAGAATAAAGTTATATATATACACACATACAGAGCCTTAGTGACCTGTGGGAAAATATCATTTGCAGTCAAATATGTATGCAATTGAAATCCCAAAAGTGGGAAGAGGGAGAAAATGTATTTGAAGAAACAGGGGTCAAAATTTCTCCAAATTAGATGGAAATGATACATCCACTAATCCAAGAAGCTCAGTGTCTTAGTCAGCTTAGGCCACTATAACAGAACATCATAGACTGGGTGGCTTAAACAATAAACTTTATTTCTCACAGTTCTGGAGGCTGAAAAGTCCAAAATCAAGATGTTGGCAGCCTCAATTCTTGGTGAGGACCCTCTTCCTGGTTTGAAGACAGCTGCCTTCTTGCTGTGTGTTCATATAGCCTTTCCTTGTTGTGTGTGTATGGAAAGAGAAGATCTGGTGTCTTTTCCTCCTCTTACAAGGGTGCTAATTCCATCACTGGGGCTCCATCCTCATGACCTCATCTAAACTTAATTCTTTCCCAAAGACCCCACTCCCTAATACTATCATATTGGGGGTTAGGGCTTCAACATATGAATTCAGGGGAGACACAAGCATTCAGCCTATAACACTCAGTAATCCCCAAGCAGGAGAAACACAATAAATAGCACACTAGGACACCTGTAGGCAAATTTCTCAAAATCAGCTATAAAGAGAAAATCTTAAAAATAGTCAGACAAAAAAGATCTATTACACACAGGGGTAGAGATACAAGAATGACTATAGACTTCTTGTCAGAAACACTAGAAGTCAGAAGGCAATGGTATGACATATTTAAAATGTTGAAAAAAAATTGTCAATCTGTAATTTAAATTATATATTCAGTGAAAATATCCTTCATAAATGAAGAAAAAAATGCTCTTTCACGCAAATAAACACTGATCTATACTGCAAGAAAAGTCAAATGAATTTGTACAGGCCAAAGGAAAATGATATCAGATGAAAGCTCAAGAACTATGTGGAAAAAAGAAGATTGCTGGAGGTGGTAAATATTTAGGTAAACATAGAGCTCTGTTTTATCTAGTTTTATTTATTTAAAAGATAACTGATTGTTCAGAGAAAGAATAATTCCTTCTTGGGAAATAAAGAAAATAGGAAAGATTGCAAATACAAACAGTTTAATTATCTTTTATTCTTGTCACATTACCTTCTGCTTACCATAGTCTATCCACAATGGATGTGACCAACAGATTATTTTCCTGAAGCCCAGCCCTTAGCATGACACTCCAACCTCAAGCACTATTCAGTCTTTACTACCTCCCCATTAGAAATGTGACAAAGTCTATAATACTTAACCTAACATTCAAAGCCTTCTGTAATCTGGACTAAAACTGCCCATCCTTGTCTACCGCCTCTGCCCCCCACAAATAATGTGAGTCTTCTCACCTCCCACTCACCAGATACCCCTCCCAGATTCTCATCTTTAAGCCTCTACTGACTTTCTTTTGTCCCTAGCATGTTTCCTGCATGACCCTTCCCACACACATATAATTTTTTCTAACCTATCCCTCCTTTAAGACCAAGCTTAAGTCTGGCATCCCTTCCCACTTTGCCTCACCCTTAGAGTGGCCCTCTGGAAGTGACCTCTCTCTTTCCCAAGGTCATTATTGTCTACAGAAAGACCATGTGCTTTGGAGTCAGCTGAACATGAGTTCCAGTCCCAACGCCACCACTAAATGGGTGAGACACCTTGAGAACTGGCTTAACTTCAATTTCCCCATCTGTAAAATGAGTGGTAATTGCCTTATTGAGGTGTTGTCAGGATTAAAATGAAATGATGGGTGTTAAGTGCCAAACACTTGTAGTAAATACCTAATTATTAATTCATACCCCTGCTTCTCTTTTAAAATACGGGATTCAGAAGTGAATCTAGCATTCCAGGAACAGTCAGAATGGCACCGTAGATCAAACGACCCTTGTTTCCTTTATCCTAGATGTTATTTCTATCAGTTATAGATCAGGTTAAGATCCCAATGGCTTCATACTGAGCTGACAACCACCTTAATCTTTTTTTCATATATGCTGCAGCTAAGTCACAGTTTTTCCAGTTCTGCTTGCTCAGTTGATTTTGTTGAAGTCAAGAACTAATTTGTGCCCAATTTCAAGTCATACATGGAATTCCCTCTTGCCTGTCCTTTGTCTCTGAGCTCAGACAAGGGAGGCTGCCTGCTGACTTGCGGGGTGGCGGGGGGTTGTCTCCAGGTGGTAAAGGCACTGTCTTGTCTGGGTGTGATCGGTGGTCTTTGCCAAAGGTCTCTGCTATTCTCAAATGTCTCCCCTGCCCAAAGAACCACTATCTGCTTGGGGTTCTAACCACTGGAGATTTGGGTGTTAGTTGACACAGTAGGTCTTCAGTCCGCTTTTCAGATGTAGAGTTTCGAATTTAGAGATGGAAAGAGCCACAGAAGTAATCTAGCTTAACCTTCTCGTTTTACACATAAGGAAACTGACGCCAATCATGTGCGTGGTCCAAGCAGTGGGATTCCTGATTCCAAGTGAGTGGGCTTCTCACTTGGTCAGGGATGACACAAAAGTTTATTCCAGACCGCAGGACTGTCTGTGTTGTTCACCAAAATATATCCAGCACCTGGCACAAATCTTGGCCTTAATAGGCACTTAAACACTTATTAAATGGATAAATGAATATTCCCAAGTCTGATCAGTCGGACTGCTAAATTCTGAGGCCACTCACAGGCTTAGCAGAAAAGTGTGTTGTGACCTCTTGGTGATGTCTGTCATCATGCAGCAGGGGGAATTATTACATCCTAGTAAAGCCATAAAGAGTTCATTTACATCCCAAGGCTCTGAGAGAAAAGCACACAAGCTAGGCACCCTGAAATTTTGGGTTCAGGTTTGGGAACCAGGTGTTCCAGCAGTCACGATGAGGGCTGTGCCAGGTAAGCTTGGACCAAGGTTACACTGAGCATCAGTTGCATTTGCGCTGTGTGACCCCCAAGAAGTGCCACCCATCACCCCTCCTTGCGATTATCTGCAAAGGAGAGATGGTGGCCTGGAGAACATTTTCTGCATTTTAACTGGGATCAAAACCTTAAGCTGAAGAAGCTTAGCCAACAAGTAAAAGAGATTCACACTCAGTCAAGCTTTTGCAAGTATATGAGTTTCCTAGAACTTCCATAACAAACGACCACCCATGGACCGGCTCAAAACATAACAAATTTATTCTCTCACAGTTCTACAGTCTAGAAGTCCAAAATCAAAGTGTCATCAGGGCCATGCTCCCTCTGACACTTCCAGGGAAGGCTCCTTCCTTGTCCCTTCCAGCTTCTTGTAGCCCCAGACATTCCTTGGCCTGAGGCAGCATCACTCCAGTTTCTGCCTCCTCCTCACACGGCCATCGTCTCTGTGTGTCCGTGTCTGTGACCCTTCTTCTCTTATCATAAAGGCACCAGCCACATTGGATTAGGGCTCATCCTAATGCAGTATGACCTCACCTTGATAACATCTGCAAAGACCTCATCTCCAAATGAAGTCTCATTTACAGGTTCTGGGGGTTGGGGACTTCAACATATCTTTCCCGGGGGCACACTTCAATCCATAACACCAACCCTTCTTGGCCCCGGGACAACTTGGAAGACAGGGAGAAAAGTGCTTGTCAGCTGAGGCAAAGCCCTGCACCTGCACCTGCCTCGACCCCCTTCCAAGCTCTCCAGATAAGGTCCTTTCCAACAGGGCCTGTGCCAGGATGTCACAGCTCCTCCCAAGACCTGAAGTCATCGTGATGAGACAGAAGCGGCCCCTCACCCCAAAGCATTCACCCAGATCCGAGGCTCTCAAACTCTGAAACCTTGGACGAGTGACACAGCATCTCTGACTCAGCTTCCTCCACTGGAAAAGGGGACCTCGGCGTGTTGTTACAGAATTCAACGAAAAGCTGCATTTAAGCTGTTCAGCACAGAGCCTGGAACACAGCAGGTGTGTTTATTGTTTCTAATAGAGTCAGGTTGAGGCTGTGGGCCTAGCCGCCTGCTTCTTCAGCACCAAATAAAGAACCCAGAGACGGAAAAGACCTCTGAGGTGATACGCCCAATTTCATCCCCACAGCTAGGGAAAAAAAGGGAGACAAATAAAATGGCCATGTTAACTTATATCCTCGGCATTAATTTTCACAGTTAACTGCTGAACTGACTAAATTCTTTTCTTTTCTTAAGGACTTTTATAAATTCAGACATTAATAAAATCATTAATAAACTCAGACATTCAATTAACAGGAAACTCCAATTGGTAACTGATCGTCTCCTCGATACCTTTCCCTCCCCTCCCACTTTGCAGACTCGCTGGCTCGTCCCGGGCTTGGCCCTGCTGATGTGCCATTTCCCATTTTCCCCTCTTCTTCCCCCTGTGCCTGTCAGTGGCCCCAACAAAAGGCAAAGAAGAACACGGGCTGACTCCATTAACCTCTGTCATTGCTTAAATCTCTTTCTTAATTAACATGAGTTAATATGATTAATCAAAATAATGAGACAAACCTATTAAATTAGGGGGGTTTAAATGACAGAACTCACAGGAGAAGTTAAAGCAGAGGAGACATCAGAAGGGCCGACGGGGAGCAGGGAGTCCAGAGGTGAGGCGGGCAGCAAGCTGACTGTTGGCCCTGTCCAGCCCAGTCCAGCCTCGGGCTGCGGGGAGGGGAAGGTGGAGGACAGGGGCGGAGGCTTGGAGAAATTGCTTTGGGGGAACGTGTTCAGTGTTTGCATCCATCTCAGTTAATTATAACCAGTCCCCACACTTTTCTGGGGCCTATCCAGCTCCTTCTTAGCCTCCCCCAGCTTCTGAGCTCTTGGTGTCCCTTCTTGGTGTTAACTCTCCCTGAAATCTCTATCCTCTCTCTTCTGAGGCCAGGCTCTTAGTCAGAATTTCCAAAACCCCAGCTCTGCCTCTCATAGGGTATGAGACTTGGGGAGAGTTATTTTACCTCTCTGAGGCCCAGTGAACCCAGCTACAAGGATAGGGATAATATTCCCGAGCTGGGATTACTGCCGTAAGAATTCAGAGAGAGGCTATGTGACAATGTCTGGCGTGGCGTCAGGCCCACAGAAGACCCCCACCTCCACCACCCAGGACAAGTTCTTTCCTTCCTTCTTCCCCTTTTATAACTGTGAAAATACCTTGAGATTCTATAGTGCTTTTAAATTCTAAACTTATTTCCATATATAGCATTCTACCAAAAATCTAGGAGATGAGCATTACAGGTGTGAGTTTCCAGATCAGTGAGCTTGTGCCAGCGTTACTGAGCACCAATTGTGTGTCAGCCCCCGTGCAAGGTCACTCAGATCCAATAAGGGGAAAGGACTCACCTGGGACTTCTTCTAGAACCAGGGTCTCCTAACCCCCAGGCCAATGGGACTTCCATTGCCCCTAAGTGCAAGGGACCAGGGTACCCACAGCGCCCCCAGAGCTCCTTTATCTCCCGGCCATCCCCATGCCTCAGGAGAGTCTACCACAGGCCTGCGGCTCTGTGGCATCCAGCTGGCTCTCCAACGTGGGACATCTGACATCTGACAGATGATTTGGGCTCATCATCGGAATTTCTTACTCCAGTGAAATTGAGCCCCTGGAACCTCTTCTGTGCTATCTTCAGTGGTCTATCCTCATGATTCAAAGACAGAAAACTACACACAGACAAGGAAGTTTTCCATGAAGAATCCAGACACCCCTAAAACCTTTAGCCCCACACAGTGATGTGTTAGTAACCCCCAGCTAAGTCCTTCAAAGGCAGAGGCTGTGTGTGTGTGTGTGTGTGTGTGTGTGTGTGTGTGTGTGTGTCCCCTTCCCTGGTCATCCCCTCCCCCAGAGCATCTACTCTATGTCCTGTACAAATGCTCCCAAAACACCAGTGACTGGAACTGTGAGTAGCTGCCTGGTACAAATCCCCAAGCTTGGGTCCCTGGGTGCTGAGTATTCCACAGACATACAAATAAAGGTCCTACAGATTTCACTGAGATTGTCTTCACTGGCATGTAGAAGTCATTGCCATACCTCCCCTATGATCCCCTTGCTGCCTTCCACTACAGAGTCTGGAAAGCCAGGCACTTTGTTTCCCAACTTCTCTGGCAGCTAGAGGCGGCCATGTGATCAAGTTTTGGCTGTTGAGATGGGTGAACTGCTGGGGGGATCTTAGAGAAACTAACTTTCTTCCTCAGAGATAGATGGGTCTGGAGCTGCCTCTTCCTGCTCATCTCGGTTGTGAACGACCACAGCATCTATTTCATGACCTTGATGCAACACACATCAGGCTAAAAAGCCAACATTCTTGGATGGTAAACGTAGAAGAACCTGGATGTTTGGTGTCATTTTGAGATTGCAGACCAGTCTGAAGTCTGTCTACATTAGGACTTCTTAATAAGTAAGCAATAAATACCCAAGGTTTAAGCCACTTTTGGTTTTCAATTACCTGCAGCTACAAGCATTCCCACCAAACACAAATTCTTAAATTTGTGCTTTAACTTCCATGATTATCTAAAAATTAATGGAAGCATATCCTGGATCGTCCACCTTATATAAGTAAATACTGTCATGATAGTTTAGTACTCATGTTTACATTAATCAACAATTTTTTGGTGCCAAATAGTACAGGTATCCTTTGCTATCCAAATACTTGCCATTTGAACTCAGGAATTGAATAAAATCCAAAATTTTAAGAACGGGGTTAATAACATCCTTTGCTATCTGAACTCTTGGTATTTCTTATCCGAAACTCAGAAACCAAATAGCTTTGGATAATACAGCATCACTTACTATATAAAATCTCACTATGTGGATTTTGAAACTGAATAGATTTGGATTGTGAGGAATATGTGCATTTTGTCTTGAGTTGAAGAAAAAAGAATAACGACTAATTTAATATGTAAATGATACATTCATCTAAGCAAAGATCAACTTGTGTTACTTCGCTGGGCCTGAACAAACATGGCATTTGTAGGAATTAGAATAGGAAAGGGATGGAGCAACTGAGTTATTGCAGCACAAAAAGAAAAGTAGGCACGTGAGTTCAAAAGAACCTAGAGAGCAACGGTGTGCTGGAACCAGCGTGTTGTGGCTCACGAGAGCCAATTGTTAAATTTTCAGGTATTTTGTGAGCCAGTTGTTAGACACAATGATTATGATGGCATCCGGAGTGAGAATATTTACACCATGGAAATCAGCAAACACCATTATCTAGTCCACTAACTTCATGTGGAATTTTATTGGCTTTACGCCTTTTTGTAGTTCATTTGTAAATTGGGTTTACTTTCACGATTCATATAAAAGACATACGCATGAGGAGTGTACACCTAGTTTTATGTCTGTATATATTTAGGTACTATTATATCAATAAGTTTTAAGTCAAAACTGGGTAGTAGCGAGAAGTTTTTTATTCACTCAAGTGTGAAAAACACTGATCAAAGCCCATTAAAGCTAATAATCCCAGATTGGCACACGAGGCCCTCTAGGATCTGATCCCAACCTGACTTTCTCCATCTTGAACTCCCTGCTGCAGCCAAACTGGTCTCTCCTTGTCCCTTCAGTGCATTTCTCAGGGATGTGGCATTTAACTGAGATAATAGAAACGAAAGTACAGCACCGACACTCTACCCCTCTGGCCTCTACACCAACTCCATAGGCACTGACTCAGAGTCCTCCTCGCCTATGGAGACGCCTCTCTGATTACTCCAAGGGGAGGTGATTCCTCTCTTCTCTGCACATACCACCAGGTGTGCTTGATTTTGTCAAATGATGCCACTCGCCTCCTTGACTAGAGGGGAAGCAGTTGCAGACAGTAAAGTTCTAAGGGTCCTTACAGATCCTTCTGTCAACTCGCCTGCACCTCCAAATTTGCTCATAATCTCGTACTTCTTTCCCTTCTGTAACATAAGGCAGAAGTTTGCTTATTTCTTTCCAACCAGCTCTTCCACCAACAGTCCTGAGCACAACCATTCCCACTTCTCCCATCAATTCTCCTTTCTCTGTTTTCGGTCTTTAATTTCTTTCTTTTCTCTGAAATTTCTCCCTTTATGCTGAGTTTCTGCCAACCCTAAAATAAAATAAAATCCAGTGATATCCATCATTGATGCTTTCAGCACCATTATAGAAAACTCAACTAAAATGGTTGAAACAATCATAAAATGTATTATCTCACATTAATGAGAGGTCTGCATGTAGGACAGTCTCCAGGTATCACTAAGATCAGAGTTCAGCTCTCTGTCCTCATACTGGCTTCTCTTAAGGTGGTTATATGGTCGCTGGTAGCAGGCATGGCCATTCCTTGATCAGTCTGATTGGACCACAAAGTCAAGTGCCCATCCCTGGACAATAAATAACAGTGGTCAAGGGAATGCCTTGCACTAATGGACTTAAGCTTATGTTCTTGAGTCTATCAATGGCAGAGAGGAATGAGATTACCGTGATTGGCTTAGATTAATCAGTATCCATCCCTGAGACTTTGAGTCAAAAAGGTTGCATCGGGGAAGGATGGAAGCCTTAACAAAGTTGGGGTTCTCTCAGAAAGCAAGAAGTGGGGGAACAGAAGCTTGGAAGACAACCGACAGGTCCATTGTTCCATTTTTCTCACTCCCGGCTACTGCTTTCTCTCTCTTTTTTCTCCTAGTCTCCTTTAAGAAGACATTACAGGGCTTCCCTGGTGGCGCAGTGGTTGAGAGTCCGCCTGCAGATGCAGGCGACACAGGTTCGTGCCCTGGTCCGGGGAGATCCCACATGCCGCGGAGCGGCTGGGCCCGTGAGCCATGGCCGCTGAGCCTGCGCGTCCGGAGACTGTGCTCCGCAGCGGGAGAAGCCACAACAGTGAGAGGCCCGCGTACCGCAAAAAAAAAAAAAAAGAAGACATTACATTTTCTGTCTTCACTACTCAATGCACTGCAATTCAGTTTCCAATCCGGCCACTGTACTACAATCTCTCTTGTAAAAGTCACTGGTGTCCTAATTTGGCTGCTCTTTAGGCTTTGACACCTCCACCAACTCCCTTCTTTACCCTGTTTCACCCATCACCCGACTCATAACCTTCAGATGATCAATCCATCCTCTCCCACAACATACTCCTCATGACTCAGCAATGGTTATTCCACAAACATTCTTTGAGCACCTACCCTATGCCAGTTCAGTATATCCAGTTCATAACACTTTGCAAATTAGTCCTGAATGCATGGTTAAGTCTCCTCATTTTTCACCTCCACAACTGTGATAACTTCTCAACTGGTCCCTCCACCTCCCGTCTCTCCCCATCAGCAGTCTGTCCTTCTCGCTCACAAGTGTGATCTCACCAAACGCAAGGCTGATCATCATAGCCTCCTGCTTCCAGTTCTCCTGCAGGAGAAAGCCTCAAAAACCCAAAATGGCTTTCAAAGCTATGGTAATCGGTCCCACCAACCTCTCCTAGTCTGTAGCCCATCCGTTCCCCTCTTATATTTTAAGCTCTAGGCAGAATGAACTACTCTTTCCCAAACACAACATGAGCTTTCTTAATTTGGAAGTTTGCTCATGTTCATTTTTTAACTAAAATGTCCTCTTCTACTTTTTCTGCAAGGAAAAACCCTACTCATTTTTCAAGATCCAGGCTCCACGTTACCTCCACAATGAAGTCTTCTCCAAGGCCAAGTCAAGCACATCCTTTGTGGTCCCAGAGCACTTTGTCTATATCAATAATAAGCCATCCTCAGAGTGTATTACAGTTAGGTTAATACCCTCGCCAGAAGGGCTGGGTCTAAATCATCATTCTGTACTAAGCACAGGCACCTGGCAATACATGTGCAATATATGTTTGAAGAATTAAACTGAACTAATTATTTCAACCTCTTTAGTTTACAGATGGGGAACCTGAGGGGTAGAGAGGAAGTGACTTGCAATGGTCATTCTGTGTATTTAATCACTGTCCTTTTGCTGCAAGTAGAAAAAAAAAGGGGAATTTTTTTGGCTCACTGAAATGAAAACTCTCCAAGTTCAACTTCTGTCTAAAGATTCAAACAGTATCATAAGATCCGTTTTTTTTTAGCTCTGCTTCCCTCTCTGCTGCCTTCATTCTCTGGTTCTACATGAGAACAAAATGGCTGCCAACAGTTCCAGCCTAAACTGGTCCACACCCAACTTTATATCAGTAGAAGAAAGAACGTCTTTTGATGGTCATTTAAGCAAAAGTCCCAACACTTGTTCTGATTATGACTTGAGTCACATGTAATACCACGACTGGTGAGTTGTAGGTCACACGTTCATCCGTGGAGCTGTGGAAAGAACCAATTCCACCAAAGCCTGTGGACTGTGAATGAGAGAGGAGTAATTCCCTCTAGGACAACATTACCCAACAGGGTTTTCGGTGGTGATGAAAATATTCCTATCTGTGTTGTCCAGTGTGGCAGCCCCTAACCACATGTGGCTATTGAGCATTTCTAATGTGGCTAGTGTAAATGAAAAACTGAATTTTTAACTTTAATTAATTTAGATTTAAATGTAAATAGCAACATGTACCAAGTGGCTACTGTATTGTACAGCACAGCTGTAGGAGAGAGAAGGGCTGGAATTCCACACTGTCCTATATGGAAGTCTCTAGCCACATACAGCTATTAATTCACAAGGAATATGTACACCCTGGTTACTGTAAATATGAAGTTCTCAAAAGCCCTTCGAGGATGGGCTGCTTAAGAATAGCCTAGGTGTTTGTTTGTTTTTAATCCAGATTTCCAAATTTACTCCAGTCTCAGGTGTTCTGATTATCAGTAGACCAAAAGTAGGAGCTGGGAATTTTTATCTTAAGTCTCCCTAAGTGATTGAGATGCACAGCCAAGTTTAAGACTCAAAGCTATTAGGGATGGGAGTTTATGGAGGGCAATGGGTGGCATCTCTGTGGCCATACATTATTTTCAGTCTCAGAGTTCCCAAAGCTACAGAGTACTGAACTCTTCCTTCCTTCCTTCCTTTCTTCCATCAGCCATACCTTGAACATCTCCCAGGTGTAATTTGCTATGCTAGATACCTTACATCCTTGTTTCATTCATTCATACATTCACTAAATATCTTCTATGTGCCAAGTGCTCAGCTCCAGAAATTTGAAAGTTGAACAAGAAAGACAGGGTCCCTTCCCCATCTGGAAAGTAAGACAACATTGATGAACTATTTACCCAAACTATGGGTGTTTGGAAAGGAAGGGTACAAAGCAGGGGCTCCAACACATCTAGAGGAAGCCTTGCTGACCTTAGGTTGAGCCCGGAGGATGAGGTGTGACCTGCCCAGATCTGCATTTTCAAAAGATCCCCATGGAAATTATGAACCAGGTGGCCCAGCTTCCTTTCACAAGTGGCCATCCATTGTCTACATTTCATATCCTTACTCCCCAAAAGATATTATGATTGGGTCAGTTTATCACAATCCAACACAGAGCTTCCAGGGGCAGTCATATGCCAGGTGACTCATGGCCTCCCCTGTGATTGCTGCATCCCAAGGACCATCTTTTCCTTGGGCACTGGTTCCTGCTCTCAAGGAACAGGACAAGACATGGTCACTTGATTCAGACTGATTGGGACCTAGGGTTTCAGGTGTCTCCAGGACAGCCACTGGAACTAAGCAGAGATGGCCGAGGATGGAGGGCAGCTTTTAGAGATTCTCTCAAGTCCCTGACCAGGCAAAGAACAAGAACCAGATCTCTCCACACCCACTCTAGCTTTGTTTTCTGATGAGAGGGAAGGAAAGTCTTTCAGAAGAACAAAGTTAGAGGATTAACAACATCTGATTTCAAGACTCATCACAAAGCTACAGTAACCAGGACAGTGTGATATTGGCATCAATATACAAAAATAGATCAATGAAACAGAAGAGAGAATCCATAAATAGATCCACACACAAGAACAACTGATTTTTGAAAAGGGTATAAATGTAATTCGGTGATGAGAATATGGTCTTTTCAACAAACGATGCTGGAACAATTGAATATTCACATGGAAAAAAACTGAACTTCAGTCCATACCTCACATCATATCCAAAAATTAACTCAAAATAGATCATAGACCTAAACGTAAAACCTAAATCTATAAAACTTCTAAAAGAAAAAATACGAGAAAAACCTTTGCAATCTTGAGTTGGCAAAGGTTTTTTTTAGATAAGATACTACCGAAAAACAAAAGATACGTTAGACTTTATCAAAATAAAAGATTTCTGGTCTTTGAAAGACACTGTTAAGAGAAAGAAAAGGCAAGCCACAAACTAGGAGAAAATATTTGTATTCATACATCTAATAAAGGAAATGTGTCCAGAATAAAGACCTTTCAAAACTCAATAATAGGAAAACAAAAAACACAGTAAAATAAAATTAGCAAAAGATTTGAACAGACACTTTGGCAAAGAAGATATACAGATGGCAAATAAGCACATGAAAAGATTTTCAACTATCTTTAGTTGAAAATTAAACTATCATTAGTCACTAAGGATAATTAATGAAGTCTAAACCATCATTAGTCATTAGGAAAATGCAAGTTAAAACCACATACCTATTAGAATATCTAAATTTAAACGGAAAGGAATGACCATATCAAATGTTGGCAAGAATGTGTAGCAAATGGAACTCTCAACCAGTTTGGAAAACAGCTTGGCAGTTTCTAAAACAAAAACTAACCAAACAATAACAAGAGAAATGAAATCATATGTTTACACAAAAACTTGTACATGAAGGTTCATAGAATATTTATGAAACAACCCAATGTCATCAACATGTGAATGGATAAACAAATTCCGGTATATCCATACAATGGACTACTCTCCCGCAGGAAAAGAAATGGACTTTTCCTGTGTATTTCAATGAATCACAAAATAATTATGCTGAGTGAAAGAGTACAAAAAATAATGTGTATTGTATGTTTCCATTTACGTAGAATTCTGGAAAATGCAAACTAATCTGTAGTAACAAAAAGCAGATCTGTGGTTGCCTGGAGATGGAGTGAGGAGGACAGGGCCAGGAGCGGGTGATTACAAAAGGGCATAAGGAAAGTTTGGTAGAGTGGACAGTGGATATGCTCATTATCTTGTTTGTGGTGATGGATTCATGTTGAAACATCAAATTGCACACTTTAAGCGTGTGTCCTTTTTTTATACCTCAATAAAATTATTTGTCTTTGTCTGACTTGCATGTGGAATCTAAAAATTACAACAAATGAATGACTGTAACGAAACAGAAACAGACTCAAGAGATATAGAGGACAGACTACTGGTTACCAGCGGGAAGAAGGAAGTGGGGAGGGACAAGGTAGGGGTAGGAGATTAAGAGGTACAAACAGCTATGTATAAAGTAAATAAGCTACAACGATGTATTGTACAGCACAGGGAATATAGCCAATATTTTATAGTGACTTTTAATAGAGTATAATCAATAAAAATATTGAATCACTATGTCGTACACCTGAAACTAATATTGTAAATCAACTAAACTTCAATTTGAAAAAAGTAAAATAAAGTAACATAAAATTAATTTTAAAAAGAAGAATCCAGGATAAAACAAAACCAAACAGGGCCTTTCTCCCCTGTGTGCTGTCACTCTCCCCATTCATCACAGAGCTTACTTGCGACTGAAAAGTGGGAGCCATGTTTTCTGCCCCCACTGCCAATCACGTATAATTAATTATAATTAAAGAGCAGTCTTGTGTGGGATAAGCCTGGGTGGGGAGAGAAAGAAGACGGGCAAAGGTTTCTTCAGCAAAGTCAAGCCAATTCCTTAGCAAAGCCTCTGGAATCCAACGGACCTGGGTCTAAATTCTGGCTCCGTGACTTAGCAGTTTTTTAATCCCTAACCCCTCCAAACCTCTGCTTCTTTACCTGCAAAACGGGATCATAATACCACACAAAGAACACAGGGAAGATTAAGTGAGAGTCTCTTTATAAAGAGACATACATCAGGCCTGGTACGGAGTAAATGATTTCTCCATCCAGGGAGACAGCTTCTAGAAAGGAGAAGGGCCCGGAATTCGAAACCGAAAAATGTGGGCTCTAGTCCTAACAGCCGCCAACCCCTTCCAAGACCTTGCTGACGGTCTGTGAAACCCTTCTGCACCGGCTGGAGAGGGAAGAACAATGGACAGATCCTATCAGTTCACTCCGCCAAGTTCTCCAAGCCCTGGTGGAGGATTCAGTTAGATCAGGAGTCAGCAAAGGACAGCCCACAGGCCAAATCCAGCCCACTACCTCTTTCTGTACAGCCCACGAGCTAAAAATGGTGTTTACATTTTAAATGGTTGAAAAAGTGTAAAAAAAGAATAATATTGTGTAACACGTGAAAGTGATATGAAATTCAAATTTCATTGTCCAGTAATTAAGCTTGGCTGCTTCAAGATACAAAGTCCGAACAGAGTAATTGCAATTCTGAGCACCTGGGCCAGCACTCTTTACTACCTGTCCTTTTCACAGAAAAAGTGTGCAGACTCCTGAGTTAGATCTTTAGAAACAACCTGCTTGTATTGCTACTTGCTCAGCTCCCCACAGAAAAGTATTCAGTGTGCTGAGATTTAATGTTATACCCTAAGCTTTTGTAGGGTTCATAAGAAACATCCATTTGAACGGAATTTCTGCGTCTTTTGCAATAAATATTTTCTGGAATTTTATGCCAGGGAAGAAGTTTGTCTTCAATTGGCCTAAAATACGTCATTATATTACCCCAGTGTAGCTGGCATATTAAGTGGTAGACAGAAAACTTGTAGATCATTTTAAATGATATCCCCAGACAATTTTTCATTTTAATTGATTATGCATTTATGTATGTGTTTACCCTCTTTGTGGTCAGTGATGGTGGTTTTCCATTTATGAAAATATCAAATTTTCTTTTTAATTTAATTAAATAAAACAATTGTAATGATTTTTTAAATGTCAAGTAAGTAACAATTTGGGTAGATCTACAAGAAAAAAGTGATGGCAGTTCAAGAATGAAAGAAGTTTGGGAGATACCATATTGGACAATAGGAACATGTTTTCCTTTTTACCATGGTGGCTGGGAAGCTCAGGATTAAAGGTAGTGCCCATTTGCAGTAATATCCAGGGTTCTGTAACCTATCTCATCTTACTCTTTTGCATCTACCTTTATTAGAGCATTGACCACACCATATAGTCTCTGTTAGCTCAATATGTCTGTCTTCCAAGAGAAATGGGAATTTTGTATCTCATCCTGTCTGTATACCCAATTCTTTAATAGCTCTTGCTAGACACACAGAAAGGGGTGTGAAATTAACAAACAAAGGAATGAAGGGATGAAAGGATGCAGGAATGGTAGTATTTATTTCCCTGTTCTTTTTAACAACTAACTGAGAGGGATTCCAGATGGGAAGTAAGAGAGAGAGTGAGGGATTCAGCCCACCCCGGGGAGAGGATGTTTGTGAAATTCTGGCTGCCTGTCCTCTCTGAGCTCTCAAGAGCAGGTTCACCAACTGACTGAGGGAAATGGGGCTGTGGAGGTCGGGGGTGGAGCTAGTGTCTAATAAGAGTGATTAGTATATCCCAGACTTAGTGCCTGCCTGCAGTATCTCAATTAATCTATATAACAATTCTGTCCAAGTACATGTTGTTATTATCCCCATTTGGTGATGAAACTCAGGCTTAGAGACTTTGGGACTTCATGGATCAATAAGATATCCCCCAAATCAGGGAGGGCACCCATACAGATGGTGCAAACATCTATTTTCCTCGGTAAGGTCAGTAGGCAAAACTACCGTCTACCGTCACCCTTATTTCCTAAAAGAATAGACATGTTAACAATTAAAAGAAGGTGAGAGGAAAGAGCCTCTGAATAAAGAACAGTTTTTTTTTAAGAACACTTCTTTATGTTAAAAAAAAAGTTAGCTTTAAAAGAAACCATCACGTTGTCCTTAATTTCCTCATTTCCCCAGCAATCAGAAAAATTTAACATGAAATGGAGTAGGATGGGTTTAGGGAGCCCCTACGGTAGACTACAGGGAAAGGAACTCAGGAATACTGAGCAAAGCTTCGGTGGGGGGCAGAGGTGGGCATGCCTGCCATGGAGAGCCCCAAGCCCCCGCCCCCAGTACACACCTGGGCCAGCACTCAGGACAGAACCTGGGGAGGCCTCCAAACAAGATACCAGAGATGTCACATGCTTGTATCCACACAAGGCATCTGCCCAGGCATCCTAGAGAAATAGGATTTCAAACCTAGAATGTACCTGTGAGATCATGCTGCCCAACCCCTGACGTTGCTGAGAAAGAAATTCCGTCTCAGAGAAGTTAAACAGTTTCACAGAGCCATGAGGCTGCCAGTCGCAAAGCCAGAATTCTAACTCCATCCTCCCAACCAGTACATTTCCCACCACATCACTGGTACCTGCCAGAGGACAAAACTCTGCAGAAAGGAAGCTATACTCTGTCTACGAGGGCATCTCCCTGTAAAGGTGGGGTATGGTGGTTTACCTTCTCCAAGGTCCTGGAAGGACACACTTCCTGGGAAAAGAGACCCCCCCCAAAACACTTCCACAAACATGCATGAACAATCACCACATCTTGAAGGTGCTAAGGACCTACATGGTGAGAACAAATGCCCCACCCAGGAGCCCCAGGAGTTGTCCCAGCCCGGGGCAGTAGCCCATGGAGTTGGGACTCTGGGTTGAGGAGAGACTGCATGTTCCCCGAGCTCTGTCCCTGAGACCAGCACTCACTGGACATGCCGGTCAGAACTCAGGGGACACAGTGGGTTGACCTGTTCCATTTCCTGTCTTCCTAGTCCCCTTGAACCCGATGACATGTGACTCCCACTACTTGCCTAAGACTAATCCCACAGAGGTCATCAATTACCTTCAAATGGCCAAAGGCAAAGACCCCCTTTCAGTCCTCAGTCGTCAGGACCTCTGCTCAGCACCCGAGCACCTTTACATATGTGATTACATATTGTAAGCTGATGACATCCCATCCACCCAAGAGCGCGAGCCAAACAGTTCCGCTATCCTCGACTCCTTGCTCTGCCTTACGCTTCCTGTCCAGTCCCATCCTTTCTTCCACTGAAGCACCTCTTAACATTCCCGGCCCCTCTGGGAGCCCCACGGCCCTCACCCAGACCTTCTCATGGCTCCCCTGGACTTGGCCTCAGCTCCACTCTCTCCACTTTTACCCTTCCCGGTCCCGCTCTCCAGGGCTGCTGGTCACTCTCTAAACAGGAGCCAACAGACTGCAGTCAGACAAGGTGGGCCAGGCCCCCCATCACCTGCTCTTATATTTTTTAATGGTTATACAATGGTTATGCAGATTTCTGGACCCCACTAGCTAAACATTCTGGTTCACTGGATCTGGGATCGAGCCTGGAATCTGCATTTAACAAACATCTACTGCACACAGCCCAGGGGTTCTCATGTAGGTTCTAATTGTAGGTCAAGGTCCACACCTCATGAAATTCTGCTCTAATAACCATGGGGCGAACCTGAAGTTCCTGAGCCACTCCAGACGTTGCCGTGCCTCTGCTCTCACATTTCTGTCTGCCTGGGGAGCCTTGACAAATGCTCTCTCTCTCAAGGCTCTGCATGAAGGCCACATCTTCCAGACCCCCGACCCCTACACCAGACAAGAAGAGTCACCCCCTTCTCTGTCCTGCTCCACGAAGCACCTGTCCCTCTACCACACAGATGATGTGCATGCATGTCCATCTCAGTAGCCACACGTGAGCTCTTCATGGGAGGCACTACTTCACTGTGCCCCCAGCCGTGGCAGAGAAGTCACTTGATCAGTATTCGATGAGTCAATGAATGAACAGATGGACTTGCTCCAAATTGCCACATGACACAGTGCAGCGTCAGGACTGGAGTCCCAACCCCAGACACCCCGCCGGGTGACCTTTCTTGCCCATCCATCAGCTTCGAGAACAGAGTGGTTCAGAGCAAGGGCTGGCCTGGGTGAGAATCCAGCTCCATAACTTGCTAGCTCTGCGACCTTGGGCAACTTGTGCAAGCTCTCCGAGCTTCGTTACATCATCTCTAAAATGAGAAAGGTGACACTAATAACACCTACCTCATAGAGGTGCTCTGAGGCGTAAATGAAATAATCCACGGAAACCTCTGCAGGACATCGGAAGCATTCAATACCTGTTAATTATGGTTGCTATTCCATCATCTTCCTTTGTCCACAACAGGCAAGTGCCCAAGGGGACAGGAAGCCTCGGCCTTCGACTAGGGAATCCCACCGGAAATCACCAACCAAGGAAGCCCTGTCAAGTGATCCAGTACCCTAGGAAGAGGCAGACCCTGGAACTCCTAAAGTTCAGGGCCCCAGCTCCCAGGCCAACTCAAGAAATCCATCCCAAATGTTGCAACTAGAGATTATCATACTAAGTGAAGTAAGTCAGAAAGAGAAAGACGAATACCAAATTATATCACTTATATGTGGAATCTAAACTATGCCACAAATGAACCTGTCTATGAAACAGAAACAGACTCACAGACATAGAGAACAGACTTGTGGTTGCCAAGGGGAGTGGGGAGGGATGGACGGGGAGTTTAGGGTCAGCAGATGCAAACTATTACATAGAGAATGGATAAACAACAAGGTCCTACTGTAGAGCACAGGGAACTGTAGTCAATCTCCTGGGATAAACCATAATGGAAAAGAATATAAAAAAGAATGTATATATGTGTATAACTGAGTCACTTTGCTGTACAGCAGAAATTAACACAACATTGTCAATCAACTAGACTTCAATTAAAAAGAAAAAAAAATCCATTCGGCAACCATCCCATTCCCTGGAAGGTTACGGCAGTTGTTTCAGGAGACAGAGGACACAGTGGGTGGAGAAAGTGGCAAGGGCTGGGACACACAGAGGATGCTGGCCGCAGGCATCCAGGGCAGCAATGGACAGCACTGCACTTTTGTTGAGGCCTCGTCCATGAGCAGACACCGGGCAGATGCCAGCAGCCCCAGGGAGAGGGTTTGATGGAGATGCCGCAGGTGCCCACAGCGTGGACCTGCCATGCACAGACAGCAACGTGGCACATCCTTATGTGGCAAATCCAGGATGACCTCTGGGGACTCAGAGACCAGATTACAGGTGACAGGGACCCCGTCTTACAGCCCACAGGGCTACAGAATCAGAAAGACTTGAGAAGTGTTTGGCCTAAACACTCTACTTAAGCCATTCTTCAGTTGCATGAACCAGAAACCTAGGAGTTGACCTTGACAGCTCTCCCTCCCTTAATCCCCCCAACCTGACCCTCCATCATAGAATGCCACCATTTTTTTTCCTTCCGCTGCACTGAGTCTTCTTTGCTGTGTGTGGGTTTTCTCTAGTTGCGGAGAGGGGGGCTACTCTTCGTTGTGGTGCGCAGGCTTCTCATTGCGGTGGCTTCTCTTGTTCCAGAGCACGGGCTCTAGAGCGCAGGCTCAGTAGTTGTGGCACATGGGGTCAGTAGTTGTGGCTCACGGGCTCTAGAGCACAGGCTCAGTAGTTGTGGCACACGGGCTTAGTTGCTCTGCGGCATGTGGGATCTTCCCGGACCAGGGCTCGAACCTGCGTCCCCTGCACTGGCAGGAGGATGCTTAACCACTGCGCCACCAGGAAAGCCCAACGCCACCGTTTTTATCCCCCAAGAATCTCTGCTGTCAACTACCCCAGCCCCGATCTCACCTACTCTGTTCGATTTGTTTTTGTTTTCCCATTGCACATAATGCTCCCCAGCATACTAGCTTACGTGTTATTATGTTTACTGTCTGTCTCTCCCTCACTAAAACGTCAGCTCTATGAGGACAGGGATCTTTGCCTGTTTTGTTCACTGAAAAGTACCTGGCACAGAGTAGGTGCTCAGAAAATATTCATGGACTGCTTCTCCATGACCACCATCTCCCGTCTGAACAACTACACTAGGCTCCCGTTGGGCCCACCGCTGCCCACTCTGGTCCATTTCCAGGCATCCCCCGGAGTGGTGTCTTCTCAAAATGCAAAGCTGATCATGTGCCTGCCCTGTGCTGTTGCCACCTGCATGCACAGGCTTCAGACACATCCATGGCTTCCCACAGCTCTTGGGTTGAAGTCCAATCCCCCTGACACGGTCCCCCCTGCATGGCCTCTTTGCTCCCTTCCCTCCTCCCTCTCCCTGCTCCAGCCCCGCTGGCTTCCCTTCAGCTCCACCCATTTGCCCCAGTGGCTCCCAGCACAGGGCCTGAGCCCAAGAAGATTCCCATGCTCAGAACGATCCTCCCTTTCTCCTTCAGCCCTCCTCGCTCATCCTTCAGCTCTCCTCTGACACGGCTCTCCACCCTTCACGGGGTGAGGATCCCCTCAACGTAGGACCATCAAGCCGTCCCCTCCATGGCGCCTGTCACAGTTGCATTTTTATACCTGTCCATGGGTTCTGGTAGCATCTTTCTTCTTGACTATAGTGTCAGCTCCAGGAGGGCAGGACATCTTCAGTGCTCACTATTTTATCCCCAGTGCCGAGCGGTGTGCAAGCACCTAACAGGCTCTCAATAAACATTTGTTGAATGAATAAATGAAGTGAGGAAACCAAGGCCCAAAGAACAGAAG
The DNA here is from genome assembly GCF_963924675.1 of Phocoena phocoena. Taxonomy (NCBI): domain Eukaryota; kingdom Metazoa; phylum Chordata; class Mammalia; order Artiodactyla; family Phocoenidae; genus Phocoena; species Phocoena phocoena. The sequence continues at coordinate 25,790,408 of NC_089220.1, read as the reverse complement.
TGACTTCCTCACAGTGAGACAGCCTGGAGACGACCGCGCTGAGCTAGGAACACAAACCTCAAGGTTCTGCCCAGAATTCATTCCCCTTCTCTTCGGCAGAGGAGTGACAATGGCACCCCAGCAAGCAGACCGTGGCCACCCAGCACAACCAGACAAGGGGATGGTGCTCTGGCCTTCCTGAGGCCCTTTCTGGAAAAATAGCTCCAGGCAGTCAAGACAGAAGGTCAGTATTTTGGAGAATATTTCACACTTAATTCCCTTCTTGGAGATTACAATTCACGTCTGCATACCGAAGGCTCTGAAAATTCCCCAGGTCACAAAGAAATGGTTAACAACAAGCAGAGAGAAACATTTCTGCACATGACCAGTCCACAGGTCCTGAAAGCAGGTCCCCTTGAAGGTCAGCTCCAGGCACAAACCAAGTGGACATTCATTCTTCCAAAAAACATTTACCAAAGACTCAGTGCCTGGTATGTGCCAGGCTCCAAGGCAACCACAGAGGGAGAGAGCAAGCAAGGCCCCTGCCCTCAGGGAGCTTATGTTCTAAGATGGAAGATGCCAAGTACAAAGCCAATTAAACAATAAAATCATCCTTGACTACAGATTGAAATCACAGTAAGTGCAATAAAACGGAGGACGGGATGGCTGCCAGGGCAGAGCTCTGAGGAGGTGACCACAGAGCTGACAGCTTGAGGCCCTGGGGCCAGTTTGACCGGAAGACCAGGGTCAAACCTTCCAAGCTCCTACTAATCCTGTCCTTTTGCTGTGAGTCCACTTGAGGCAAATTCTAGCGCCCCTGACGCATTTCCACATGCCCCTTCGGCAATCACCCAAGTGAGAAACCACAAGTCTCTCTCCAGATTGTGACTTAAGAAGAGTGACGGGGGGGGGGGGGGCTCAGTGTTGCCGCATTCCAAAATCATTACTCCTGGTTGGAAAGCCACACGCAGAAAGGAGTGTGCCCCTTCCCAGGCATGATCTCGAAAACCCAGCAAGATGAATGTCTAATACCTCCCTGAATGTGCTCGAATGCTTCTGGAGAGCAAAAGAATTTATTAAATAGAAAATAATTGTTGAGGGGTCATTATTACTAATTCAAGATGTGTCAAATGACATTGAGGTGTTCCAGTTAATGTTCTGTCATTACTCTCATCTTTTAGAGAGTATAAAAATGAGCGTTCATCTGATGACCTGGAGGCCCACACCTATTTCCCTCATAATCTCTCACGACCATCCTCCCGGAATTCTCCAACCTTGAGTTTTCAAGAGCATAGCCCTCAGACTGAGGAGTCAACATCCAGGGCCTGGAATGATCCGAGGCTACTGAAACGTTAAGTGACCTTCTCCAAGGGGTTGGCAGAGGGAGCCGTGCCATCCGAGAGCTGCCCCTCACAGGCACTCATTGCGTGCAATCCCTCTGTCTTGCACGGAACAATGAGGGGAGAACTGGCTGCTGCGTCCAGGATCCCAGCCCGGAAGCTTGCCCTGGTTGACCCTCACAGTGGAGTGTGAAATGTTTCCCAAAATTTAGAGGAAACACCGGGTGCTGCAGAAAACAGCAGCGGGAAAATAAGGTTTGCCTGACCCCTTGTGGTGTGTGGCTCTCAAAGCCCGCTCTTGGCTGTCCAGAGAGGACGGGCAGAAGACTGGGTTCAGTGTGAACGTGGGCCTGCGGTGGGTTGACTAGTGGACCCCCCCAAAGATACGTTCCCCCAGTGTGACCGTATTTGGAAAAAGGGTCTTTTCAGATGGATTAGAGATTTTAAGATGAGAGCATCTTGGATGACCTGGGCTGTGCCCTAAATCCAATGGACAAGTGTCCTTATGACAGACAGGAGAAGACACAGACACACAGAGGAGATGGCCGTATGAAGATGGAGCCAGAGATTGGGTTACATGGCTACGAACCAAGGAACACCAAGCATGGCCAACAGCCACCAGAAGCTGGGAAAGAGTCTCACTCAGAGCCTCCAGAAAGAACCAACCTTAATTTCAGACTTCTGACTTCCAGAACTGCGAGAGAATAAATTTCTGTTGTCTGAAGCCACCAAGTGTGGAGTAATTTGTTATAGCGGTCCTGGGACATGGATATAGTGCCTTTTATGTTCAAGATGGGGTTGAGGGTTAGGAGGCCTCAAAGTCGGTGGTTTCCAAACGCTGGGTTGTGGAAAGAGTACATCAGAACCACCCAGCGCTCTCGTTAAAACAGATTCCTGGTTCTGGTTAGATCCCTGTGGTGGAGGCTCTGGAATCTGTACGTTTAACAAGCGGTCCCAAGCCAATCCTCCTGCACAACCTGTTCTGGGAGCTGCTGCTCGGAACAACTCAGGGCTAACCTGGTGGTCATTATTAGTGCTGTTCACTGAATATTTCTAGCTCTTTACCTTCCAAACACAGGACATGAGTCACTTCCAGGCTGAACATTTCACTGCCGGTGCAAGACCCTGTGGAGCTCTTTTCCTGCAGTGTTTGGAACGGGGGCAGCTCCATCAGCTGGGCCCCTGCGTGGCTGAGCAGAGCCCCCTGCCTACGTGTAACGCCAACATACATCTCGGGTTTTAAGGCCACTGAATCGTCAGGTTGTTTGTCACTGCGGCATAGCCTGGCCAGCCCTGACTGATCTCAACGCGGGAATGTTTAATTTCAACTTCAAGTCACTCACCCTAAGGCATAACTTGGATACAGATACATTTTTTGAGCTTTGGGAACAATTTGCTTAACATGCCTCGGCTCATCATAGCGAACACTTCTCGTATTTTGGGGGACACTGAACTGAACTAACTCAGTATTAACTCCTGAACAAACTCCAGAGCTTGTTTTTCTTGCTATTTTCTTAATTCTCTAAAACTAGGAATTTTCTAGCCAGTATCAAACTTCACTGTGTACGCGAGTCACCTCAGGATCTTGTTAAAATACAGTATTAAAATTCAGCTGTCCAGGATGAGTTACATAGTTCTAACCAAGTCTCAGGTGAAGCCAGTTCTGCTGGTCTATGGAGTAGCAAGATTTTAGGTAAAGCGTTTCTACAAAATTAACTATTGAACTAACAGTTAAATTAATTTCGTGACATCATAATTATAATAGCCTATATCCGTAAAGCCATCCATAGTTTCACACGTGTCCAATTTCAGCCTCGTGATAGCCCTGTCTGTGAGGGAGACCAAGCAGATATTCTTACACCCATTTTGCAGACGAGAAAAATAAAAGCTAAGAGACGTTAAGAGACTTCCTTGGGGTCATGTAGCTAGGGAATGCCAAAAGTCCGACTAGAGCACAAATCGTGTTTATGCTCTACCACTGCCTATTAATAGTCCTCAAGATTTCATCAGCATTTGAACGCTTAGCAAGATTCTAAACATTGTGTGTGTGTGTGTGTGGTTGGAAATCACTTCAAGTTCAAATTCTTTGGCCACTTCAACCTAACCCTTGAGTTAACACACCACTTTGGCTTTGGGATGTCCCCTTTCACGGGGAAAACACCGCCATCTGGTGGAATTTTAGAGCATTTATTTTTAGGACACAAGTCTGGGTTACATGCTTGCAATTTGGACTTCATAGCTCCAGTTCTTTGAGTCAACACGAATGCTAGACTCTGTGTAAGAGATCCAGACATGGCTTAAGCTGTGGTCCTCACCTTCTAGGAGCTCTTGAGGCAGATTCAGAGACATAACTTTTGACCTGAAACAACTTGTTCATAGTGCAAAGCCTGTGATCAGAAGATACGGTAAGTTTTAACCTCTGTTAGTTGTGTGGCCTTGAGCACGGCACTTGACTTCTTGGATCCTTAGTGTACCTTATCTATAAAAAGAGGATAAAAACGGGCTTGCCTTTCTGGATCACTGGGATGAAGATCCGAGATTTGTTTGAAAAGCCAACAGGACTTGAGAATGGAGATGTTCCAGGAATGGAGAAGGTCACGATTCCATGATGGAGCCACGATGCTGAGCTCGGTGCACAGGGATAACGGTAGTGCCACCAGGAGAGGGGAAAGCTGACAGCTGATTTAAGGGAGAAGATGACAACTTCAGATTTACTTATGAGTCTGAAAAGACACCAGGACACTACGTGGCAATACCCAAAGCAGTTGGAAAGAGATGCAAAGTGAAGATACAGATTTGGAAAGGCAGGGGAATGCAGGGGTCAGGTGCACAGGTCTGGAGCCAACATCCTAGTTTTAACTCTCAAGTCCCCTACTTCCTAGCTGCGATCGCAGCAGGCTATTAAACTTCTCAGTGTCTCAGCCAGGGCACCTATAAAATGAAAATAGTGGCTGCTGTGAGAATGCAAAGAGTTTGTGCGGGTACATGGGTTATAACATCTATTCAGTGCTTTCTGTTTCCTGGAACATAAACCTCCATGAGGTCAGGACTTTGCATTTATTTCTGTACCCTGGTGTGGAATAGGCATTCAGTAGTCACTGAATAAGTGAGTGAATAAATGAATGAATGAAATAATTGTCACAGGACTGGTGAACAGAGGATCTGTGGAGGGAGAGTCTGAAAGGGAAACCAGAAGCTTGGGCTCAGTTGTTGCCCAGATTTAGGGGCTGAAGGCCAGCCTCTAACTGTGTTCTTTTTAGAAGTGTAACATGGATGTTCTTCCCTGTAAAGGACTAGATTAGTGGTTCTCAACAGGGGTAATGTCTAGAAGGAGACATTTTTGGTTTTTGAAATTGGTGGGAGGGGGGACAGTGTGACTGGTATCCAGTGGATAGAGGTCCAGGATGCTGCTAAACGTCCTGCAATGCATGGGACAACCCCACAATGAAGAGTTACCTGCCCCCTCCAAATGTCAACAGTGCAGATGTTGAGAAGCCCTCAGCTAGATTTAGGAGTCTAAAAGACGATTCTGATCCCAAATGTGTTTCTCACTAGCTCTGTAGCTTTATCAGTCAAATCCTTGATCTCCCTGAGTTCGCTTCTTTATCTGTAAAATGGGAACATTAATACCAACTGAGGGTTCTGATGAGGAACACAACGGTGTGTTCACAGCCCCTGGCACACAGCAGGGCTGTGTTGAATCTATCAATACCGCTGTGATCAGTAATTTCTCTCACGCAAAGGGATGCATAACACAGATAAAGGCTCCTCTCTTGGGTGAATGACTGAGGCCGAATCCTGCTTATAGAGTTTGATCCGTGTCACTTTGAAGGTCAAATTCGCTCACTCTGAGCCCCCACCATTTACACAGAGAGCAATCATACTCATACTGGTCTGGTTCCTCCCTCCATCGGCACTGAAGATGAGAAAAGCAGTGCAGAGTCCAAATGACCCCAGACTTGCCACCAGAGCGAAAACAAGCTGAGGCTCCTGTCTCTACAGTCAGCTCATACCCAACTTGTAACCTTGACCCAGGCCTGACCCAGGCAAAAGTTAGCCAGACTGAGTTCCCCATCTCGACTGTCTGCCCAATAGAGCAGCTTCCGGAAGAGGCATGACTTGCATACCACAGAAATTGCCAAACATGACTAAAAACATAAAAGACCTGTCTCCATGGTAAAAAAGAAAAAAAAGAAATCTGTGTAGATTCTCGGGAAGAGCGCACTTTAGTTGCACGTTGCTGTTAATGAGCGCGCAGGTATCTGGCCTGTGTGTGAGTTACATACACGGACCTTCCTGCTTCCCTGAACACACTCACATAGCCTCCCTAACACTCAGAGTCCAGATCCCGGCCGCCCTTTCTCTGCCTGCTTCACTGCGGTTTACAGGTGACTCTGGCCCGACCGACCTCACCTGAGGACAGAGACCCAAGCATCAGTTCTTCCCTCTGCCCTGAAGATCTCATGAAAGATGGAAGGGTGCGGGATAGGGGATAGGAGTTTGGACAGAACACGGAAAGAGAGAGCGTGGGGAAGAAATAAGGAATAGGTATGAATAAAATAAGAGAAAAATAAAATAAGAATTAGGTAATAGGATTGCCGAGAAAGAATAGAGCTCCTCAGTGGATAAAAATAGCTACCATTTCCTGAGCGCTTACTTTATACCAGGCACTGTGTGCGTGTTCATTGTTCAATCCTCCAACACTCCTGTGAGTTCAGTTTAAGGATGCCCATTTTACAGAAGTCTAGTAAAGTGTGCTCTGAAAATTACGTTGCCTCAGATCAGCTCAATCCCTATCTAATCAATAAATATGACCCTGGTGTAGAATGTGAAGCCGCTTCAAAGGAAGACCTGCCTTACAGGAAATCCTCCCCCCCAGGCACTTGTGTGTGTGTATGTGTGTGTGATGGGGGAGAGGATGCGGAAGACAGTTTTTTTCTTCCACTTGGATGACTGGGGATGGGGAACCCCTCTGGTATTTACTGGGCAAGCCAAAAATGCTAAACACCCTACGTTGTAAAGACAAGACTCTGGTTGAGAAACAGTGGAACTTCCTGACCCTCAGCTGCTCCACCTCTACAGTGTAAACAACACCACCTGCATTATCATGTTACAAGGATTAAATGACCATGACATCTGGAAGGCACCAGCTCCCACAGTGCAGCAGACGCTGTCAGAGCTCCAAGCACACCCTTGGGCTACGTCCCATTTCTGAGCCGGCTGGCTTCACCTCCACCTGCCAGCATCTGCCTCTTTCTTTAGGAGAACTGTGAAAGCACCCTCTACCCTTCCTGGACAAGGCAAGCTTGAGGCACACCATGCCCTCAACCAGTGACCGGCACGAGCTGGTGTTCAAATGCCCCGGCTACCTCACCCCTCAGAGGGAGAAGTCAGAGGCTGGAGCTCTGCACTCTTTCCGGAGTTCTCCAGTAGGACTAACCTCCGGTTCCCTGCAGTGGTGACGGCATCCTTTCCTCCTCTGTCTTACTCCACCCCCAGGCTTCCTGAGACCACCTCCCAACTAATCCATTTGCTCTCAAATCCTTGTCTCTGGTTGCTCCTTGGGGAAACACTACCTAAGACACACACCGAAGAGTTAAATATTAGTCCCTTTCCTCTGTGCCCTTGTTGGTTTACATGACTTTTCAGCCTAAAGCTCCCATCTTGAGAGGGTGCGTGTCTTCTTGCGTGGGTCCTGTTCACGCTAGTAACTGTGTCCTGTGAATTATATTAGTTCCTCTCTCTGGCTCATTAGCAACATTATTAAAAATCGAGTGGGGAGGGTGGCCCATTAAACCCCACACACTGAAAATAATTCTTTCCCAGACAATGTGAGCACGGCTTCGGGACTAAGAACCCCCCAGCCAGGAGAAGAGCGGGCTCTTGTGGGACAACAGCAAGACCCCGTGCAGGGCCCGGACACCTGCAAGGGCTGTGTCTGGGGAGGCATCCACTGCCCCCGCATTCATGACAACCTGAGCTGGCCAAGCGGTCCCTCCGGAACACAGCAGTGCTAGAGGCTGGCCGAGGGGACACACGGGAGGAAGGTGAGCGACCCTGCCCTCAGGAAAGGAGACAAAGCTCAGGCCAAAGGGACACCAAGCGACAACGCAATCCCAAAGCCACCAGTTCTCGCTGAGTTCCAAGCGGGTAGCGCAAGCTGCAGTAAAGAAGGGCTGGTTTGGCAGCTGGTCCTTCGTCCCTTGAATTCACGCCTACCTTGCTTTCACTCCCTCCCCAGGACCATTCTATTTCTTCCAAGTTGATGTCCCTCATGGGGAAGTGATGTCACATCCAGAAGGTTTGGAAAACGTCCTGAAGAAATACATATTTTCCACGTCACCTGCATTTCTCTCATGCCGATGGCAAGACCTCATCACTGCAACGCCACCCCCGGGGACCTCTCAGCCCTTGTTGCCTCTGTGACAGGCCACGGAGGGTGGTTGCTCAGGGCCAAAGCTGGCATCCTGCACGGACATATTTTGCTACTTAACCCCTGGGGGCTTTAGTCTTGCCTCTGTGTGTCCACGAGTAAGGCACTTGGGCTGTCTGTCTCAGATTCCACAACTGCAAAGTAGTTATAACAATAACCACTTCAGAGCCGAGACGTGAGGATGAAATGAGATCATGCAATGGAAGGAGCCGACACGAGTTCCTGGTAAGCAGCATGCAATTAATAACTCTCAGCCAGGAATCGGAAACAGTAGTTAGAGCAGGAGAACAGTGGGTGGTGAAGAGCTTGTGCTCCAACGCCGCCTGCACTTCCCTAGCAGCTGCGCAAAGCTCTTCACATAGCGCATGCTCAATACATATTTGCATGAAATAACCAGGAAACCAAGCCAGGCCAAAGATACTGTTTAAAACTGTTGTCTGTCGAGCACTCATCAGATTCCAGTTCCTGTGCCGAGCACGTCATACAGATTTCCTAATTTGTTCCGTTTATATTTTTCCCTGTTTCTGAGGTTTCCGTCTGGGTGGAGCTAGCTCCACCCACAGAAACACTGAGGCTCTCTCCAGCCTCTCACTCCTTTAGGGCGCGTCTCATCTGATTGGCGAGTTGGAAGGAGAAACTGGGCATGCGCCAAAGACCCTCTTCCCACCAACCTCCGTCCTTTTGCGGGGGTCGCTGCTTGGCTCTTCCATCCTTTGAGTTTAACTGGGGCTGAACAGGTCCATGGATGCTGGTGGCCAGATAAAGTTGTCAGTTCTGGGGCTCAGTGTGAGGAAATCCTCTGGCCTTGTAAATACAAGCTACATGTTACCTGGCCTTTATCAGTAATAAAGGTGATTTGGGGCCACCCTATAAGGACTCTTTTGTTTTCTTCAGGAGTTGGTTCAGACCCATGTGGAGACTCACTATTCAACCTTAACATAATCCCTGCACCAACCCCGTGATGTAGATGCAGGTAACATTATCCTTTTTTTTTTTTTTTTAATAGAGAGGTTAAGTCACTTGCCCAAGGTCACACATCTAGATGAGCTAGGATTCAGACTCGGGTGTTTTTGACTCCAAAGAATGGCTTTTACCTATGCTGTACCCCTCAGTGGAAAGTTTCTGTGCCCCCCATCACTAGCAGAAAAATGGATTTTCAGTCTCATGAGAAGAGAGAAAAGAGGACCATTAGGGTTCTCTCCACAGGGGACCCTGACCCGGACTTGCCAGACCAGCTTCCCAAGGTAGGCCTTGCTGACCCGCCATGTCTTTTGGCTTGGCCCACTGGCCTGTAGCTTCCCTCTCACCCTCAGGAGTTTTGCCCATCTTCATATTTGCTTCTCTCCACTTTTTCATCGTTTGGCAAAAATATCCCAAGCCCTCAAGGACATGTAGTTCCAAGACAGTCCTCCATGAGCATGTTTGTTTCTCCTAGTTGGCTCTTTTACTGTTTCCTTCATTTATTCCTGAATGCTCTCAGGATGACTGGAATTTCAGAACCCATTCACTTTCCGAATGACTTGTTGGCACTGCTGTGTGGCACCGTGATCAGGAACAGAATGTGCCCTCATCTCTTTCCTGTGCAAGCTCTCCTTTGGTGCACTGGCAGCTCTTCTCACATGCTCCCATTCTGCTGGGTGTCTCCAGGGGCAAGGAATTTAGCATCTGGAAGGGACTCTGCCTCTTCCTCATTTCCCTCTACTTCTTTCTCAAATAACAGCTTAGTTTCCTACATCTGAAAAATCGTGCCTAGTTGTAAACTCCAAGGACTTGGAACTGAAAGCCCTACTGCTCTAATATTATAGATGAGGAATTAAGGCACAGAGAGGTTAAGGGAGTTGCCTAAGGTCACACAGCGAACAAGTAGCTGAGCTGAGCCAGACTAACTCTCAGTCTCACGATTCTCAGTCCAGTTCCCATGCCGGCATGCCATTTGGTTGAATTGATCCATGGGCTTAAGGACCACATAATTGAATGAAGCCGTTACATCCCATTCCCCACCTTACTGAAAGCTGAGTTCTGTTGGATCTGTCCATTAGGGTTAGACCCCACCTCCTGCCTCTCTGCCTCACTTTTCAGGCTCACTTTTCTTACTATCGTGCAAAGTCAGTTCCTGCCCTCAGACGGAATACTCTTCCCAGCTCTTTGCACAGCTCCTCAGATCACTCCTCAGCTCTCTGCTCTAAAGTGCCATCTTACCTAGACTTGTCCCTTCTTTCCTATCCCTTCCTATGCCTCCTACCCCTCTCTCCGTTTTTCAGAGCACTGATTGATTACCCTCTGAAACATCGTCCGTGCTTGTTCTCTTGTTTTTGTCCGCCTCCCACACAGAAATGTGAATTCTGTGAACGCAGGGACTTTGCCTTGCTGTATCCCCAGCATCTGGCACTCAGTAGCTTGCTTAGTAGTCTTTAGAACCAAAATATAGCACCAAGCATAGGGTGGCAGACAGCCAGGTGGCTGCCGTGAGACACAGGAGCACGGCAGTGCCTTCCTGAGTATACCTAGATTCCAACACTCTGCAGAGCACAGCACATCTGGCTCCTGAGTGGGGAGGAACCTCCACAGAGCAGGGCCACATCTCCTCCAATGCCAGGTCAATGAGCTAAAACACAGGAACGCGGCCAGAACTTCAAGCAGCCCAGGAAGGATTAAGGTGCTCTTTCCTACACCCTATTTTTACCAGATAACAGATTCTCTCCATGATGAGATGCCCACTGCCTGGGACCCCACCCCTCACTAGGGCTCCACGCCCCACCAGACCACCTGGCTGCCCTTAGAAATGCATATCATTGATGGTCACTCCATCTTCCATCTCCAAAGATAAGAAGGTAACTGGCACCTTTAGGCGAGGGGCCTGGTTAACCCAGGAGTCAGCAGAGAAGAACGATCTGCCTCTGATCGTGGAATTTGGAATATCAGCGTTAAGTGCGGGTAGGGGGGTATCTTCAGGCCCAGCCGTCCCTTTCTGTGACCTGTGACATCACGAGCCACTGGGAGCCACAGAAATCCTTCTCCTACCTCACGAACCCCTCAGTCAAGTGAGGAGGGAGTCACCACACCAAGGTGGCCTCACGTTTTCCCTTCTTACGCTCTCATTGAGATGCTCAGTGGCAGCCCAGTTTTTTTCCTGCCCTTGGCCCAAGCCAGGAACATCTCTGTATGCGGAGAGACTGCGTTTACTCTACAGGGTGACCCGAGTACCCTAAAATGCCCTTCGAGCTACCCAATTCTGCTTAAAGATGGCTTCAGTATTTATGCTTTATTACATATTATTATTATTAATCAATGGCTAGCATTAATAATATTATATGCTAGGCACTGTTTTAAGTATATTACTTGTATTCATTGATTTAATTCTCACAAGGCCCTATGAATAAGCAGTATTATAACATCCATTTTCAGGTATGGAAATTGAGGCACAAAATGATTAATTTGCACAAGATTCTGCAGCTACTAAGTGGTAGAAAAGGGATTTTCAACAAGCCATCTGGCTCTATAGCTGCATACTCTTAAGTTTTTAAGGCTATGAATTTTCTTCTTATTTCAGCTTTAGCTATATTCCTCACCTCAGTTTGTACATTTTTCATCGTAATAATTTTCTAAATGTTATAAAACTTCAGTTTTGACTTTATTGTTAACCTAATAGTAGTTTAGAAAAGAGTTTTAGGTTTTTCAAGTGATTTAAGGTTTTTTTCTCTTTGTTTGTTCTTATGAGTTAGAAGTCTCTGATTGCAAGGGAAAACCTCCAGCTGACTTAGTAAAAGAGAATTTTTTCTAAGGATATAAGGCTTGGTGTACTCCAAGGGCAAGAGTGCAAGTGAAACGTTTTAACAGACACAAACCAGTGAGTGGGAAGTCATCAGGAGCCTCTCTCCATGTCTAATCTCTACTTCCTCCTGTGCATCTATTTCATTCTCTTTTTTTGCCAACCTATTTCTTCTGTCTTAAATTCACATGGCAGCTCATGATCACTCAGATTCTCAAATTTGTTTATTACAGGTCCAGCCACTTGAGAGATGATATTCCCCTCTCTGTGCCTCAATTACAAATTCTCAAGAACTCTGGCTCATCTGGCTCAGGTGTCCAAAAATCAATCGATAAATCAAAGCCTGTGAGGTACGGTTAAATTGCAATAAATGGTTGTTGGAAGCTGGGAGACATAGTTTTGGGAAATGGGGGATGAGTAGTTATGACCAGATTGGACACACAAAAAGGTATTCACGACTGTTTATTTTCTTATTTATTTCTGGGTTTACTACATTGTGGACAGAAAATATATTCTGTCTTATTTCTGTCTTTAGCAATTTATAGAGATTTTCTCAATTATGGCTTTTTTCTTATTTACTTTTATAGAAGGAAACGTGGTAAAGTTTCCTACTGATACTGTGTCTGTCCATTTTTTACTATATTTTAATGCTATATTGTTTGGCACATAAAGTTTCAAATATATTGCATTCAGTTTAAGATGTATATTCTTCTTCTCTTGGATGCTTAGAAGTCATAGACTCTCAGGGTTGGAAGAGAGCTTAAATGTCATTTAGATCATTCTTCCTTCAGAAACTTGACTGCTCTTTCTAACATTCCCCCAAGTGGCCATTCAGCCATGTCCTCTCCCCTAGCCCAGGAAGCCCACTCCACTATTGGTCTGCTCTGACAACCAGAAAGTTCCTTCTCAATGAACTGGACTCTACCTTCTTGGTCTGAATTCTAACATTGAGCATCCTGTCCCATACAGCATCCCTTCACATTTTTCAGATCAGTTTCTAGAAACACAAAACCGACCCCTTTTTCTGGATGTCTTTTCTGATCGCTTCAAATGTACTAAACGTATCACAAATTCTGAAATGCCCATTGGGAAAGAAATACTTTAAACCCAAAAATCTTTTTTCTGCCCCTCACTTTATGAGGGATCCTTTAAAAAGTTAGACTACGTTTTCTTTGCTTTAGTTTCCCCTCCCTACTCACTAGAGACACAGAACCCTAGATTAGGACTACATCACAAGTTAGCTGTCACACAAGGCCAGTGGCCCAGGTGACTGAGCTCAGGGTTTGGAGATGACTCTGGAGGCTATTCACTTGAGTCCAGCCTGGTTCTGAGGACACAGAAGCCCTTATGGTTTCTCTGAGCATACCCATGATGGGCAGATGGCTATTCTGCCTGCCTCTCCATAGGCTGAGGGTTCCAATTTCATGAGACACTCCAGGACCAGAGGGAGACCCAGATTCTCAGCTCTAATCTTCACAGTTTGGAGAGTCTGAACCTTATGAAGGGTCATGAACCTCTTTGACAATTTGATTAAATCTTAGAATGCTCTCCCTAGAAAAAAATCTCACAGGTGTGTACATAGCTGCTGGCATGCTGTAAAGCCCATCCATAGTCACCAGGCTAAGAATCCCTGGTGTAGATGTAGAGAGTGAACCTTCTGATTGGACTTGCTCCAGGAATAAATCATACTTAAGGGCTAAGGAAAAAGTCACAGCCACACAGAAGTCACTTTATTTTTGAATCGTCTCATGTGATTCGAAAGCTGATATCTTTGTTTGAAGGGAAGGGGTCTGAGAGAGAGTGAAGGGTGACATTTAAAAGACACCTGCAGGGCTTCCCTGGTGGCGCAGTGGTTGAGAATCCGCCTGCCGATGCAGGGGACACGGGTTTGTGCCCCGGTCCGGGAAGATCCCACATGCCGCGGAGCGGCTGGGCCCGTGAGCCATGGCCGCTGAGCCTGCGCGTCCGGAGCCTGTGCTCCGCAGTGGGAGAGGCCACAACAGTGAGAGGCCCGCGTACCGCAAAAAAAAAAAAAAAAAAAAAAAGACACCTGCATACAGTTCTCAACCAGCTACTTTATTTTCTTTACATCTGTCTCATGATATGGAGAATCTAACAGTATTTCCATTTCCTTGGTGATTTGGAAGTTCATTCTAAAACATAGATCCTCCGAACAATATTGGTCTGCAAACAGCAAAAAATGTCCCCTCTCTCCAATTATTGTCTTCCTTGCCTTTCAGCAAGCCCTGGGTTGCCCCTCCCATATATCTGGCAACCACATTTTCTGATCCACGTACACTGGGATAAACTATCCGAAATCAGAGGCAGCCAGAGGTGTTGGAAGCCCATGGACAGGGTAGGCAGTGTATCCCACCCAGCACTGCAATGCCAAGTTTTGGATATCACAAGATTGAACTCTGAGAAATTTTACATTTTTCTGTTGGATTGGTGGATCTTCATCCTTTGGTGGTCACTAATGCTTCTGAAAATCTGATAAAGCTACACACCCCCTCATGAAAAATATACAATGTACACAGAAACAAACATTTGTAACCATTTTCAAGGGATTCACAACTTCCCTAAAGCTTATCCATGAATGCTCTAGAGCTGCACCATCCAAGATGGTAGCCACAAGCCCCACGTGGCTACTGAGCCCTTGAAGTATGGCTAGTTGGAATTGAGATACACCAGAGTATAAAATGCATACTGATATTCAAAGACTTAGAATGAAAAAACGAATGTAAATTATGTCATTAATAATTTTATATGATTGCAAATTGAAATGATATTTTGATATATTAAGTTAAATAAAATACATTATTAAAATTAATTTCACCTGTTTCACAGCCTTAGGAGATTCTGGATTCCCAAATTACAGATATTTGCTTTAGCTTCTGCGCCACCATATTCCCTACTGCCCCGTTTCCTGATGTCGTCAAGGTGGCTGTGCTAGGCAGGCCTCCCTAGGCCATACTTCTACCCTTTCCCTTCCTCATCAACCTCGCCCAGGGCTGAAAGGAGGCTTGGGAACAGGTAGGGACCTTCCTAAGGGAGAAGACCCCTGATCAGGCACTAGGAAGATGTCATAGCCTCTTGGCAGACACAGCGCACTGAGCCTCCAGATGTGGCCAGGGACCTTTCAGCGTGAGAAATGCGCCAGGGCCAACGTTTTGCACTTCCTGCCAGTTCACCAGCCTCAGATGAAAATCCTGAAGCCTAGGTTCTAGGGGCCACAGCTCCTAAAGACCTGGGCCCAGCTGGCCATATAAAGAATGATGCTTCCATGTCCCCCGGTATACATGAAGACCATGCAGTGGTTTCCACCACAGCCTTTGGACGTATTCTAGTTCCGGGCAATGTCAGCTACTAAGACCCAGAAATGCCATCTAGTCCAACCCCTCATCTTACAGATGGAGGAACTAAGACTCAGATGGGTTGAGTGACTTGCCTAGCCACACCACTGCTCAGTAATATCTGCAGGGTCTAGCACAGAGCCTGGCTCAGTAAATACATGTACCATGAATGTCTTGCTGCACAGGTCAGTGCGCATTTTGTTACCCCACTGACATCCTACCCTCACCCCTCTTTGGAAAATAGAGAATTTGTTTACCCTGTTGATGACCACAGGGGAAGTATGCAGGAGAAAAACATAAGAAGCTAAACAGGATTTGAAAGGAGAGATTTGACCTGTGAGTGATCATTAGCTCCAATCATCCTTCCCTCCTCCATAGGGATTTTAGGGTCTCTGTAAACCCTAGGTGCTCTCACCTCCAGACACCCCATCCCACTGCTTACCAAGCATATTCAAATGCTCCCATAGCCTACTCAAAATTTATACCTGACTATCTGAGTTGATGTGCAATTAGTTATTGACATATATTATGATTTATAGACATTTAATTAAAACATTATTCACTTTAATATTTGGGTGTGTTGTCATCGCTGTTATTGTTAAGTCTCAAACATTTTCATAGGACTTGGCGAAACTCAGACCCCAAAGGCGGGTTCACCTGGTGACTCCAGTACGGCTGTAATGTTGTTTACTTCTGGTACACTTCTAATTGGCCAGTTCCCATACCTGCCAGATGTTAAGTCTTTGAACATCACCTCTGCTCAAGGATAAAATAGCCCTGTATTCCGTGAGCTTGCTTACATTGGATAAGCAATAAACTTAATTAACAGTCTCTGTTCTTCCGCAGAAGGAAAGAACAAGTCACATGGGTCTTAAAGAGTAACAACAGGTTCCCAAAATCAGAGGTCCACGTGGGCCCCACCCTCACTGAGGATGTCTCACCTGCCAGAAGCAGGATCCCACAGCCATTGACCACACTAATGCTGGAGCTGCTCACTGAAAATGATAATCAACGCACACACACACAGCGCTTCAGAGGCTGTAAGTTCACATACATATTTCTGCTAATAGGGTGGTGGAGAACGTGATGGTGCAAATGTTCTCCCACCACTCAGAAACTGGAGTCCTAGTGCATCTGGGCCCCTCCTCAGCTGCCAGGAAGACCACGTAATCCCACATCTGGTCCATCTGAGGCATGGGGCTGTGGAGGGGAGGTGTGCCCTGAGGCCATGTTAGACCCCATTCCCAGCAGCATGGACATCTTCTGAAAGATCATTAGAAATGCAACATCCCAGGCCCCTCCCCAAATCTACTGAATCAGAATCTGAAGCCCCGGTGATTCATTCACACTTTAAAAATTTGAGAAACACTGCTCTGATCGACATAGTGGTGGGGTTGAGGTCTGGAGAACTGGGTTTGCCTCCCAGCTCAGCCACTTACTAGCTGCATCACCTTGGGAAATTTACTTATATCTGAGCTTCAGCATCCTCAGCTAAAGAACTAAAAACAATTACAAGGCCCTTCTCCAATCTCTTATGAGGATTATTGGAGCATGTACGTAGAAGTGTTTTGTAATGTATTAGGTGCCAGATAAATGTAACATTCCATTTCTTTCCATTGTATGCATTTTTTCAAGTGACTCCAATGCTCTATGGGCCAAGAGGACAGCACCCTATTTCCCTTTTGACATGAGGCTAGAGCACAGTCACATTGAAATGATAGCAGCTGCACCCATAGCTGCTCCTCCTTGGGTACAGTCCTCGTCACTGTTTCCCATGGTCCCATGTGGACTTACTAAGACTAGGCAGCCTCAATGTGAGGGGAAGCCAAGCTGTTCATACAATTCCTGGGAGATCTGCCAGATTAACATTTATTAAGCCATAAAGAGGAATATTGCAAAGAATATGGGCTTCCGAGACTAACAGATATGGCTTTAAATCCTGATTCTGCCAGTTCCTAGCTGTGACCTTGAACAAGCCAGCTCAATTTCTGAGCCTCAGTTTCTTCATTTGTACACTGAAAATAATAACACAGACTTTCCCAGACTTTTTTTTGAGATAATGTACGTAAGGCATCTAATATAGCACCTGGCACATAGGTGCTCAATAAATGGTGCTGGTAGCAATAGTTACTGTTATAACCAATAAGAATTATTATAACGCTCGTTATAGAGGTCTGGTTTCCCAATGACCATGAGGAGCTTGTCCTCGGCAAATCTTTTGGGCCAAGAATAGCTTAGGAGAAATATTCAGTAATTGACTCATTATTCAAGCACTTATTAAGCTCCAGCTGTATGCAAGGAAGATTTGTATGGCAACAAGTGCATAGACTCTGCTGTCAGAAGAGCCCAGTTTGCATCTCCAAGGCTCCTTCCTGCTCTAGCATTCCAGAATGTGTCAACTTGCAGTGTAAGGAAGGAGAGAAGGGTAGCCTAGAGCAGGAGCGATTCTGAATGTCATAAACCAGGTAGGATTGTTCCTTTGCTGAGGGGAAAAGATATGACTGGGGGCAACAGGGATGAAAGAGGAGGGCATAGCAGAGAGCCCCACTTCACAGGGAGTCAGAGATAATCCGACCTCCAGAACAGAGCCCATAGGGTAGTCCCCCAACCTAAACCAGAGTAATGTTTGATTTTTTATTGTTTGAGCAGCTTGGAACATACTGGAAGTTAATGCTGTAGAGCAGCAGTTATCAAACTTACATGTGCATCAGTGTCACCCAGAGAGCTTGTTAAATGTATAGATTAGTGGGCTATAGCTCCAGAAAATCTAACTCAGTAGGGCTTGGCATCCATACATTTAACAGATGTTTCTGATGCAGGTGAAAGAAATTCTGCCTTAGGGACTGAAACACACTTCTTCTGACTCTAAATTCTGTTCTTTTTCTATCATCCTAAGCTCCACTGGAAGGATGGATAGACACATGGATGGATGGATGGATGGACAGATAGACAAAGTGAATGACAGTTTCCCCCACATAGGTCCACAAGGCTGGGGGTGCATAACAGAAACTGGGGCCCTAACCTTGTTTGTCATTACTGTCTCCTTAGCATGGTTCTGGAAAGAACCACTGAGCTCTGGAGCGCTGGCCAGAGGATTCTGGGACACTGATCAAAGCCAACTTGTGTGATAGAAAGGGTGTGAGCTATGGAGTTAGAATACGTGTCCAAGTAAGTCTAAGCCCTTGTACTCCCTGGGTGTATGATCACATGGAATTCACACCTTTACTGAACCTTGATTTTCTCATTTATAAAAAGACGATAAAAGTGCCCAACCCACAAGAGTGTTAACTACTAAAGTATAATAAATGCTAGCTAATTTATCCAGGTAAGGACACAACTGCCAGTCTTCACTTCTTTTTCCTACCTGATCTGAAATCCTTAAGGGGGATCTAATTACCCCTCACGTTTATGTACACACCACTTTCAGGTCCTATTTGAGTCCTGCAACAGCGTGTGGCTCTTGTGAGGTGGTTGCTGGTTATAATCCCCAACTGAGAGATAGTTGAGGCAATCAGAATGCAGAGAAGTCAAGCCACTTATCCAAGGTCACCCTGGCAACGGTTGGAGAACTACAGATCTCAAGGGCATCTTTGGGTTCGAAGTCCAGTGGCCTTTTAACTACTCCCCAGTGCCTCCTCCAGAAGAGGGTGCTCTCACATGAAACCCGAAAATCGCCTTTGACGTGGCTTGGGAGTATGGCGGGGTCACAGCTAAAATTAAGTTGGCCCCTTACATTTCTTACTAAATTATAATTGGAAGCATTTGAATATTCAACTCCTGTGTGTCTACATCTTGCTGTCTAAGACTGGTTGAGCTGAAGGCATTCCTGGGAACTCTCTTGAAATCCTCTCTTCAAGTCTGTTTCATGGACTCTTTGCCCCTCTGGCCTTCAGAAGGCATTTGCATCCTGGTTTCTGAGAGGGGAGGCTCTGTGAGGGGACAGAGTCTATTTATTCTAACTTGCTCTGTCGCCTCTAATGTACTGTCACACAAGTGACTTGCTGTGCAATGCTAGAAACAATAAAATGCACGATTAAGAGTGTGGCTAATGCCTCCCAGGGAGTCGGACTCTCTGGAGGTCACATTTCCCGTGAATTCATCGTCCATGGACAGTTTCCCCACGGCCTTCAGAGGGGCTCTGCTGTGGGGTGCCTATCTTGCCCTTTTTTTCTCTTTTCCATATGGAGTTGGGGGTTAGGTGGAGAGTGGGGAGGGGAGAATAGAGAGGGTAGAGGGACCCACTCCACCCAGTGACCCTCTAGGTGAGAATGGACCTGTCTCACCCTTTCCGCAGGGTTGTCTCTCCTCATCCTGAGTTCAGCCCTTGCTTCAAAGAGGCAAGCTCTGGCTTTTATGACTCAAATGACCTAGAACAAATACATCCCACTGTGCTATTATTGCTCTGATCTTTTTAGTAAGTCCAAGTCTTCCTGGTTCTTTCCTTTTTTGGAGAGACTAAAGGATTCAGGTCTTCTTGGATTCTTTTAACAAACACAATTGACTTAACAAGAATGTCACTTCCCTCCAACCACACAGTCCCAGATATTAGGGCAATATTATCCCCCTATTGTCAAGAGATGGGGGTGGCAGGGACCCAGGAGAAAACTACAAGAAGGGAACCAGCATGCATTGCATATAATCACATGCTGGGCATTTATATGGCTATCTCCAACCTCACCCAGCCAGATGGGTGGTGGAGCCCCGGTCCGGCTGACTCTAAAGCAGTTTTCTTTCCACTGTACCTGCCCTTGGATGACCCTAAGTGACCTTCTCTGAGGAGACCCATCAGGTAAGAGAAAGTCCAACAGCACCACTGGCAATAGGAGCGTGGGACACAGCCCTGCTGGGGACTGTAATCGGGAAACTAGATCTTACTCAAGAAGCTGCATCTAACTACCTGCCCAGGTGTCCCTGACCTCACTCTTGGAGAAGCCCATACACAGAATCCCAAGTCAAGGGCACATAAGGAAAAATCAGGTACTGGGTAAACTGTGAATAGAAAGTTGGTTTTTAGTTCTTCTGTTCTCTCGAGGCTGGTTGTGTCATGCTCCCTCCTGCCTCACGTGTACCCTGTTGACACACCTGTCCTGATCCTCAGGACACCAGGTACCACATAGTCCATCTGATAAACTTACCTGAGTTCCTGGGGGTCAGCAGGAGAGCCAGGGAAGCAGTGTTAACTGGGGCCTTCTGGAGCTGAGATCAGTGTCTGGCATGCACCCTCACTGACCCCTACTTGGGAACTTCAAGACAAGGGGAAACCAGCCCACAGGGAGAAGGGGCTCTTTGGCACCCTTCACATCACATCCTGACAGCTCAGGGAATGCCACTTCCGGCTCCTGTGACTCCTACCTGTCGGCTTATGCCCTAAGGGATTCCCTTACTGTCTCTCGGCCTCTGACACAGGCTCCTCTGAGGTTTGAACAGAGTGCTGGGGTCTCTATCTCCACCGACAGCCAGCGACAGCTGTGCGGGATGCTGGGGCAATCACCTCCAAGATTCTCTGTCTTCTGTGGACTCCCCTTCTCTCTCATCCACAGCCCTTGCTACTCCCAACCATATCCAGCCCTGGGGAGAGGGGGTGCAAACTCAGCCCTGCCCATCTTCTGCCCTCCCAGCCAAGAAAGGTCTCCTTCAGGAGCTCATCTGGCCCCAATCCTTGAACGCTGGGTTGTAAAGGGGGCCCATCCCTGAGGAGGGCTGATTTTGAGCAAAGCCAAGCCCAGCCCACTTGCAGGATGAAAGAGGCTTGGATCTGGGGGTAAATAGAATTCCAGCCGAGCAGCTGCTCAGCCCTGGGCTGGAGAAGCGGTCAGAAGGAGGGGGCAGGGCTTCAGAACAGAGGCACAGTCCCCCTGGACGTTGCAGCTATCCCGTGCTTTCAGAGAGATCAATTAGGGGCTGTCTTACTCATAATAAAAAGAAACTGCACTTGATAAAAGAAAAAAATGTAAAGAGTGACCATAGGGTTCTCTGAGTAGTGACTACCCGCACTCTTTCCAGACCCACTTCCAGTGAAAGCAAACTCAAGTTTGGGGTCAGTTCTCTCGGCCTTGTTTCCAGGCCCACGCCTATGGCATTGGTGCACCCACACTGCTGGGGCTCCCAGGAATCCGAAGACACCCGGAAGGTTTCAGGGCAAACCAGGCTGGGTGGATTTCAAGACACGAGCTCTACTAAACAAACCCAGAAGGCGCTTTCCGGAGGTGACGGCAGAAATGCCACAATGCAAATTGTGAAAAATCAGACTAGCGAGTGTAAGACAAGGCACAGCGTATTATTCTCCACTTTAGGTGCTTAATTTTGGGGCATCTCAGTCAGCGCTGGGCGGGCTGGAGCAGAGCAGGGTTACAGGGAGATGGACTAACGGCTCAGAGCAGAAGGTAGAAAGGCCAGAGAAAGGAGCAGAAGAAACAGCCAGGGGGAAACAAAAAAGCAGGGGGGACTCCATGGGGCTTTGCCGCTGCAGAGCCAAACTTGCAGCTCCGACAAAGCTGACTTTAAGCCGACCTTCAGCAGCGCTTCTTAGCAATGTACACCCGGCAATCGCTGGTAAATCTTTATTAATTTTAATTGGTGGCACCCATTTATAAGAACCATTAAAAAGGATAAATTGAGCCCATCCGGCGTAATGTCTTTTGTTAATTAGTTTGTCAGCACTGTTTTAATAGCCCCTAATGACTTCATATTTCAGACCTGACATTAAAGGAGACGCTGTGAGAAAGGAAATGGTCTTATCACCGTGTACTGTAACGTTTTTCTTTTTTGAACAAAAAGTGTCCTTCCAAATGCTGACCAAGGTTAGATGTCATGTAATTCTCAAAGGTAGGTGCCCGAGGACTTCTGAGGCCCCCAAGTCCTGCCACTCAATCATTTCTCAACTTGCCTCTTTCCTCCAACCATCTCCCATAGGCATCCCCCAAACACCCATTCATTTCTTCCTTCCTCTCTTCATTTATTCAACAAACAGATATTGAGCCCCTCAGAATCAAGGAAATATTTGGGGATGAAGTCAAGTGAGACACAGATACTTTCTAGGAAAAAAGACTTAAATGCTTTGCATTCTCCATCCCACTGAAGGGCTTTACTCTCAAGTTCAAGTCCATCATTTTTGGGGGGCAAGAAACAAAATACAGGAGGGAAGAGAAAGAAAGACACATACTTCAGATGGGCCTTGACTCCTGGTTCCAAAGAGTTTTGCTCTAAAATCAAATGAAAAGCAAAACTCACACACAGGTAATCTCCCAAGGAAGGAGCACGGAGAGAGAGAGAGAGAGAGAGAGAGAGAGAGAGAGAGAGAGAACTACGTTTGGGTCTTAGCACCTTTTGCCGTGGGGTTCAAAGGAGAGGGTATAGGATGAAGCACTGAAATGTTGGAAGCTTTTAGAATTATTTACACATTTCTAAAATCTAAACCAAAAAATAGGAAATTAAGCTTTGCTAATGTGTAGTGAAAGTTTCACACCTTCACTTTGCCTTGGTCTGCGTGTCCAAGGGCCCCTGTGACTCAGAGTAAGGGGTGAGGGAGGAAAGTCAGCAGCCGTGTCCACTCGGCTTTCTGTGTGTTGTCCGGTCAGTTTACCTTTGCCTCGTTCAGTGAATTTACGGGAATATAATCCAGGTTTACCTGAATTACTCTCACAAAAACCACAATGAGAAACTGTAGCTTAAACTGCAAGTTGACATGAAAAATGACAGAGCTGAAACTTCTCCCGGTCCTGGTACAAGCTCTTTGTTAACCATATTATGAGGTAAAAATAATGTTGCCCTAATCACATTTGACAAGCAATTGGCCAAAAAAAAATGTGTGAAAAATTATCAAGAAGACTATTTGAAGTGTGGATTTACATCCACTATTATTCACAGTAAACTTTGCCCTGGGCATATTCTGTGCCTTGAGATATTAACTAATTAGTCCCATAAATGGGACTAATTTATGCTTTATGGATAAATAAATAGACATCAGTGGAGGTGCATGCAAGTTCAAAAACATTCTTACTGGTAGGGTATGCAACCATAAAAGTCTGGAGACCACCCAAGTGTGGGACTCTTGGCAAGTACTTAACCTCCTGGATCCTCGGTTTTCTCATCTGTAACCTTGTAGGTTGTTCTAATGACTAGAGATAAAGCATTTAAAGTGCCCATCCCAGAGCCTGGCACTGGATGGAGCTTTCATCCTCATCCTCTTCATCACATCAACTAGCAATAAGTTACGATCCCTTCCAACAGAGTCTACAGCAATTATTGAATCACTGAAGATTAGAAACAAACAAACAAAACCAAAGTCTCCTTAAAAGAGACAATAAGAGTTTCTTGCAGGGCTTAAAGCTCTCTGGATGCACTTTCTCAGAACTTTCTCCTCTCTCCTACATTGTATGGATGCTGTAGAGCCAGGCCTCAGCAGCTCCAGCAGACAGGTCATGCACAGGGATGAAGAGGGCCTCAGGTGGACCACCTGTCTAGAGGAGTGGCTACTTCTCAGCGCCCTGCAGTAGTAGCCTTGTAGGAAGGTGGGAAGATCAGAAAGGCAGCTACCCTTAGGTGAAATCTTTCCATGTTTTAATCTTGTATCTCTCTGTTATAGTGCCTAAAATAGCACTTTGGAGGTGCATTTTTGGGGTTCTTGCAGGGTTTTCAACTTAAGGTGTCCCCTATTGAAAAACAAATATTCGTGAGTGCATTTGGTCTCAACTAACATCTAAAAAGAGATTTACAAGTCAGTCTTTTAAGAGTGAAATCAAAGCCAAGAGGGGGAGTGGGGAGCAGGGATAGAGTGGGAGAGGAAGAGGAAAAAGGGCTAAAAGACAAAATGGGGGACCCTGAGAGTATTTAACATTACCCACACCCCCGCTTTGCTGAGGCTGACCCTTAGTCTTGGAGAGGGGATTATTTGCTTTTGAATATCTACACCTCCTTTTCCTCCCTATATCTTCTCACTTCCCAACCCTGTCCGATCTCCTCTCCCCCAAACACACACACACACACACACACACACACACACACACACACACACCCCCCTCAAAGCTTCTAGACCTCCGAATTAAAAAAAGCAAAAAGCAAAAAAGAAAAGGTTAGGATGTAAACAAGATTTGAAAAACTACTAGATTCGAATACAGGACAAATTTGAAAGGAAAAACATTGTGTGTACATGTATGCATGTGATGTGTACTGTTTACAACTTTCAGCAACAACTAATCCTCTCATTCTCCAAAAACAAACCTCTATTAGCTCACACTATGAACTAGACCTCATGCTAAGTGCCAAAGGTACTATGACAAATAAGTAATAATCCTTGTCCTCAAAGAGCTCACCATTTAGGTAAGCAATGTCAACAAGCACATCATGACAGAAAAATCGTCACACATTTTAACAGAGGTAAATCTATAGGAACATAGATAAGAAGGGTCCCCACCTGTTCCACTGGGGAAGTTGGTTTGGGGAAGGCCTCATAATAGGAGTGTCCCATAAAATAGATCATTCCTAAAACTTTCTTTTTACTGTGTGATGCATCATAGAGAAATGAATATAAATGATGCACATGTTCCTTTTAAAAATAATAAATGAGCATCTGTGAACCTATGACCCAGCCTAAGAAATAGAACAGCTTCCATACCTTTGAAGTCCCTCTGTGTGCCCCTTTCTGATATAATACTTATGTTTTATTAATCAGTCCTTTGTTTTTACTTATAATTTTACCACATATATATCTCACTAAACTATATACATTTTTGGTTTGCTTGGTTTTGAATTTTACATAAATGAAGTGATGCAATATTATGAGTTTTTTTATTCAACCTTTTGTGAGTTTTTTGAGAATTATCTACATTCATATATGTAGCTACAGTTAATTAGTTTTTATTGATGTATAGTAGTCTGCTGTATGAACATACCCTAATTTATCAATCCATTTCACCATTAGTAACTATTGATATTTGGTTGTTTCCAGTTTTTTGCTATTATAAACAAGGACACTATGAACATTCTTCTATAAGTCCCCTGGTACACATGTCCTCTGCAAGAGGAACTATTACGTTGTCACTGGTATGTACGAATGCAGTTGGCTTAAACTTTGATTTTGTATCCAGTAACTTTGCTAGATGTTCTCATTAACTGGAGAATGTTACCTGTAAATTATTTGGTATTTTTTTATAGACAACTATATCATCTGAAAATGATGTTTGTTTCTTTCTTTCAAATCCTTATATATATTCTTTCTTATTTTACTACAATTGTTAAGACTTCTAATACGAACTTGTATGGAAGTGATGATAGCTGACATCTATGTCTAGCTCCTGATCTTGAAGAGAACGCTTTCAACATTTTACAATTAATTATGTTATTGTAGGTTTTAAAGAATACATTATTAAGATTCCTTTATTAGGCTAAAGAATATTTCTTCTATTCATAATTTGCTAAGAGGTTTTTTTTATCATGATTGAATTTTTAATTTGCCAAAAGTTCCTCTGCTTAAAAAAAAAGTTGTATGATTTTTTCACCTTGACTCTGTTAATTCCTTAAGGTGAATTACCTTATTCAGTTGTCTAACATTAAGCCAACCTTGCATTCATAGGAAAAACCCAATAGTTATTATCTATGTTAATGTATGTAGCTACAATTAATCAGTTTTTATTAATGTAGAGTATTGTGAACTTAGTGCCTTTTAGTCCTAGCTGGCAGTGCTTTCGCCAATAAAACTCTCATAAAGGCTTTGTGGGTTTCCAGTTTATTTGATTCTGGTTTGCTTCATGCCATAGAGCTACATTCACAATTCTTTTTTAGATAGGGCTCTCCCTATTTTTGGAAAATTAAAACCTTTTTGTCTAGCTGAGCAGGTCTAATAAACTCACCATAAACTTCAGAAGTCTTATCTAAGGGTCCTATAGTCACACTCTTGACTCAATCTTTACCCTGAGGCCATTACTTTGAAAATAATTTACTGGCTTCAGGGACTGGAATTAAGATGTAGTTTTGGTTCCCAGCCCGTTAAGTCCTGGCTTCTCTATAGTCACTGTAAACTCTTCTTGCAAACTGAATAATTCTTTCTTCAGCTCATCTCCCTCTTCCCATACCTTATCATAGGCAACCAAAAGAAATCGAGACTTTCCACATTCTTCCTGGAAATCATCTTATCAAAGTCCAGTTTCTCTCCATCCTCACCAGCATTTGATATTGTCACTAATTTGTATTTTAGCTGTTCTGATACATGTGCAATAGTCTCTCATTGTGGTTTTGATTTACAGTTCCTTGTGGTTAGTGCTATTGAATATCTTTTCATGTATTTATTTTCCATCTGTATATAATTATCAGTGGAACGTCTCTTTGTGTCTTTAGCCCATTTTCTAATTGAATTGTTGGTTTTTCTACTGTTGAGTTTATATATATATTTTTATCCTCATGAAGTCTAACTTACTGACTATTTCTTTTATGGATTATGCTTTTGGTGTCATATCTAAGAACCCTGACCAAGCCCTAGGTCCCAAAGATTTTCTCCCATGTTACCTTCTAAAAGTTTTGTGACTTTACATTTAAATATATGATCCATTTTGAATTAATTATGTAAGTTTTGAAACAAGGTGAGCTTCATTTTTTGGCCTATGGATGTCCAATTGCTCCAGCATCATTTTTTTTTTAATGTTAAGAGACTCTGAATCTTGGATAAGATTGGATAAACAACAAGGTTCTACCGTATAGCACAGGGAACTATATTCAGTATCCTGTAATAAGTCATAATGGAAAAGATATGAAAAAATATGTACATGTATAACTGAATCACTATGCTGTGCACCAGAAACTAACACTAACTAAACTAACATTAATATTGTAAATCAACTATACTTCAATAAAATAAATTTAAAGAGAAAAGAGAGACTCTAAATCGTATTTAACTCCTCTGTTTTTGAAGACAATGCTCCAGTGGGGAAAAAGGGGTACTACCTCAATACTGCCAGGTGTGAGTGGAAGTTTGGATTTCTCACTCTGCTTCCATTGACATCTGGGGGACCCTGGGAAGCATAGCAGGAATCAGCCCCCAGTGTAAAGAGTAGATTAATAGATCACAGAGCTTGCGGGCCCAAGATCAGTTCAAGAAAATACTTAGAAATATTAATGTCTTGCACAAATGTTAGCTATAATACATGGATATGTGGTGTGAGCTGAACATTCACCGCCCCTTAAGAGATCATCCGTTCTAAAATCCCTGTTTTACAGATGGGCCCACTGAGGCTCAGAGAGAGACTCAAATGAATGCCAGATACACTCATAAAACCTCAAAAAATTTAAAGTACGCAGTTATGACTAGAATTACTGCAGGGAGGAACAAGCTGTAATGGTAACTGAGCCAATCACCAGTGAAGAGTGTGATTCTGAAAGTGGGGTCTTAAAAGACATTGGGATTCCCTTCTTGTTTTCTCTCTCAGATCACTCACTCCGAGAGAAACCAGCTACCATGGTGTGAAGATACATCAGGTGGCCGTGAGGAGAGGCCCACATGGCCAGGAACTGAAGTATCCTACCAACAGCCAGCAAGGAACAGAGACTTCCAGTCAATGGCCCTGAGTGAACCATCTTGGAAGCAGCTCCTCCCTCCCCATTCAGGCCTTCAGACAATACAGCCCCACTTGACATCTTGACCACAGCCTCATGAGAGACCATAAGCCAAAACCGCCCAGCTAAGTGGATGGTTCCTCACCCACAGAATCTAAGATAATAAATATTTGCTGTCTTCAATCACTGAGTTTTGGATACAATTTGTTATGCATCACTAGATAATAGCACAGTGAATTATTATCATAAGACCTTTTAAAACCCGTTCCCATTTCCATTTCTTGCCACCTCAGCGATCATGGCTGCCCCAGTCCATTCCAACCCGTGTCAAAATCTCAAAGTAAAGAGGGCTGAGTCTTGATCCCTTCCTTTCCAACTTTGCCACGTCTCAGGCAGCAACTGCTAAGCTCCACCCACCAACGCATATATGGGAGTGGCAATAGGGTCCCACACGCGCACAGCTGGGCCTCAGGAACTGACAGCTACCTTCCAGCAACAGAAGACTGCTTGCAAATTTTAGAGATCAGCTCTCCGATTTCAAAAACTAAAAAATTTTTTGGAAGAAGTGTTTCTATTAGGTCACACTTGTGAAAATGTTTCCATTGAACTACCCCCTCAGTAACAGAGCAGAAAGTTTTAACTGGCCCTTCTGAGAGATGACCAATTTACACATCCACTGCTCCCCGACCCAACACACAGACACACAGGGGTAACATGTAATGCACCACTCGCCACTGAATAATGGGGCATCTGCCATGGGTATCTGATAGTTATTCTTGGGGGAAGGCAGGCTCACCTCCCACCATGGAAGCTGGAATGAGGACGTGCGACCTAATCTCTGGCCCGTGAGGATACAGAGAAGTCAGAACCATGGAGATCCTGCCTTGGTGGCAACATCCAGTTTCTAGGGCCAGCAGACGGCCGTGCCCACAGTCCCACACCCATGTCTGGCAGTGAGGCCAGGCAAACGGGGCGCCCAGTGTTTAACACTGGTGGTGACAGCTCTGTCATCATTGGGCTTGTCCATGGTGCCATCTCTGCACTTCTGGGTGCCTGGTCTCCATATATGCCCAAAATGACTGCCCAGCCTTCCCAGACAGCCAGGGGTTTCCCAACATCCCTTCCAAAAGAGCCACTTTCTGTAGCTTGCAACTAAAACCTCAGATGAGAATACATTTCTTCCCTAAATCAGACCAAGAAAACTTCAATGTAAATTCAGGGCTGAGTAAGTGAATTCATGAAAACCAAAAACCCTAAATTAACTGTCATCATCACCAATTAATAGTTGTTTTCCATGAACTGCGTATTGTTTTAGGCAATGCATTACCCTAGAAATGACTTTTTTTTTTAAAGTATAACCTTCTTTTTCAGAAGAAAAAAAAGGTACATGGGTGACGACTTGGGAAGACAAAATCCAGAAAAACAAAGCAAAAAATGACACATGATTTATGAACTTGAGTACATAAAAGTCACAGAAAAACAGTCTTCAAAGATAGTGCAAAGAGGAGAATAAAGGAAAATGTTGCTTCTTTATTAGATGGGGACAGAGAGGAATGAGTAGCAGATGATAGGAAAAAAATATGAAATAATATTTTGATCTGGTATGAGCTTGATCCATATCAAAAAAAATGATAAGGTGCAGAAAAGTAGAGTTAACACAGGGACTTGGAGAAAGGAAGGACAAAGTTGCAGGCTTGAAGCTAGGTCAGAAGCTAAGAAAATTCATTTGAATGAGCTGAGACATGAATCTTAGGAAACTAAGTGAAGTCATTGCCGGCAACTGCAAACTCAACAAACATGTATGGATTATTATTATTATGTTTGCAGTACTGGCAACTGCAGACATATTCCACTCACAACAATGTTTTCCAGTAAAAATTCTTATCCCTTAATCTGCAGGTAAGGAAACTGGGTCCAAAAGTCATGTGATAGGAGTGGCACGGTCCTAGTGCATCTTTCCCACAGCTGCCTTCCTAGGTGGGGAGATGAGGAAAGAGACAAAGACCCCAGAAGAACCAGCCTAGACCCTGGGCCAGATTCAGTGTAGCAGGTACTGGAGGTAGGTAGTGTGCTAACTGCTGGCAGAGACAGAGAAACCAAAAGTGCCCTGGAAATCAGTTCTAGAACCTGCCTACTAGCTGTGTGACCTCGGGAAAGTTAATCTCCTGTTCTGGGCCTCAGTTTCCTAGTGAAATGAGGAGACGGGTCCAAGGGATCTTTGCCATTGCTTCATATTCAAAGTCTATGATCCTGGCTAGGATTCGAAAATTCATAGAGGGATTCTAAGAAAGCTCGTGAAGCCTTAGAAAGACTATAGTTTTCCATTTACAGAGCACATATATATTTCTCTGGATTTCTGTTGCGTTACCAACACCCCTTGCATCCTGAGTTTAGCACCCTGCTCCTATCTCCCTGTCTTTCCTTTGATGCATTATCCTTCCCACATTCCATGGAATTCTGATGGGGCTGCCAATCACAGTACTGACCCCACCCCTGGCCTAAGTGATTGGCCCAAAGGTTGGGCACATGACTCAAGAAGACCAATCAGAATCTTTCCCTGAATGTTTATGGGTGGATACAGGGGGAAGAAATGAACTGACTCCTGGGGTTATAGGACTGATAAATATATACTGGAAATATTCTCTCATCACCCTCATCCCTACTACCACCACCCTTCCATATAGATATTTCCTCAATTTTCCACCTCACTGAGGAGGTTTATCTAGGGTAGAAGAGAAGTAGAGGCAGGAGGTAATGGGAGGAAGGGAGAACAGGCACTGTGGGACCACATTGCTTGAGGACCTTAAAGTTAGCTCCACTCAAGGCTTCTTAGCATGGGAAGCCCCAAAGTCTACATATTTGGGGGTATCATCTTCCTATGGCTGCTATAACAAATTACCACAAACTTAATGGTTTAAAACAACTGAAATTTATTCTCTCATAATTCAGTAGTCCCAAAGTTTGAAATCAGTATCACTGGACCAAAATCAGGCTGTCAACAGGGCAGTGCTCCCACCAGAGGTTGCAGGGGAGAGTCTGTTCCTTGCTGCTTCTAGCTTCTGATGGCTGCTGGCATTCCTTGGCTGGTGGTAACATCACTCCAATCTCAGCCTCTGTGCTCACATTGCCCCTTCTTCAGCCTGCATCAAATCTCCCCCTGCCTTCCTCTTAGAAGGACACTTGTGGTAACAATTAGAACCCACCTGGATAATCCAGGATAAACTCCCCATCACAAGATCCTTAATTCACTAGCACCTGCAAAGGCCCTTTTCCCAAACAAGTAATGTTTACAGGTTCCAGGGATCAGGACCTGATATCTTTGGGTGGCCATTATTCAGCCCATTATGGGGTGTTAATTAGCTGGAATTCCATTTCTACTATTTGCTGCAGAAAGAGTTGTAACATAATGTTGATTGCATAAAATTAGGGATATAACAGATATAAAGAAGAAAATTAAATCCCACCCCATTTAATCATTCAACTATTAACGAATGCCTAATATAGAACAAGGTGCTGGTTAACAGGAACAAAACTGGCCTGATTTCTAACCACTGGGGCCTCATAGTCTGACGAAGGAAAAAGAAACAAGTAAACAAGCAAATATAAACTGCTCTGATGGAAACTATGACAATGCTTTATTGCCTTCCATTATTTTCCTATGCACAATTTTCGCTATTGTTATATGCAGTTTTATTATCTCACTTTCTTCACTTGATTTTATATATGTAATTAGCATTGCCCATGTAATTAGGTATTCTCCTAAAGCAAAATTCTTATATTGAAATATTCCTTTATCTGAATATGCTGTGGTATGTTTAGTCATTCTCTAATATTGTTTTAAATTCTTTTTACTCTCACAAACAACATGATGAACATCTTCACTGGAATGGCTAATTGCTTCCTTAGAAAAATTTCTGAGAAATGGAGGGAGTTACTAGGTAGGAAACCACTTTTTAAATAGCTCTGGATGAATACTGCCAGGAGCCTCTCAAGAAAGAACAGCAGTTCACACTCCTACAAAATTGTTTCACAGCGTCTTTCTCTACATTTCATTTTTTATTTTAAAAAATTTATTTAGTTAATTTATTTATTATTTTTGGCTGCGTTGGGACTTCGTTGCTGCGTGCGGGCTTTCTTTAGTTGCGGCGAGTGGGGCTACTCTTTGTTGCAGTGCGCAGGCTTCTCATTGTGGTGGCTTCTCTTGTTGCAGAGCAGGGGCTCTAGGCACTTGGGCTTCAGTAGTTGTGGCACGCAGGCTCAGTAGTTGTGGCTTGCAGGCTCTAGAGCACAGGCTCAGTAGTTGTGGCGCATGGGCTTAGTTGCTCCGTGGCATGTGGGATCTTCCTGGACCAGGGCTCAAACCCGTGTCCCCTGCATTGGCAGGCGGATTCTTAACCACTGAGCTACCCGGGAAGCCTGTCTACATTTTATTTTAAATTTCTGTCAAGTTGATGGATAAAAATTATGTCTTTTTAAAATATGTATTTTTCTGATTATTAGACTGAATCTTTTTTTAATCTCAGCAATCAACTTTATTTCTTCTATGAATTTTTTTCATGTCCTTTGCCATTTTTGCCCTTAGATTATTAGTTTTTTTTTTCATGAATTGGTAACCAAATTGTCATGTTTGTGGCAAATAGTTTTTTTCTGGTTTGCCAACAACCTTTTTATTCTGTTTGTGATACTGATTTCAGACTTGTAGCATCCAGAATTATGAGAGGCCACCAAGTTTGTGGTAATTTGTTACAAGGGTCACAGGAAATGAATACCCCCCAAAGGGGACCCCAAATGTGAACTTTTTAGCTGAAAGAGTTCTGGCTTTGCCTCTGGAGTTACCTCCATGACTGACGGTGGGCTTATTGTGAGGAGAGGGTCAGCACTCCAGAGGTCTTGATTCAGTCTCACAAAACACAGAACTGAAATGTGACAATATTCTTCTGGAGACAAAAATGCAAATTGCTCTTTGGACTGGCCTTCACCTTCATTTTACGATTTATCTTTTTTTGGTACACATATGGTTCATTCTCAAAACTTACAAGGTCTAAAAACCAGTTTTGTAAAAAATTCCAGTAAGTACAGTAAGTTCTCCTCTAAATTGACACACTTCTGACAAACCTGACCCACATGGTAAGGAAGATCTTGCAAGTTGGAGCGCAAGGCCCAGCTGGGAGCGTGCATAGATATAGGACAGTATGTCGCTACTCTCCATCCCCACCCCTGGAGGAGCATGAGGGTTTTGTCATCACTATTGCTGTCCATCTACCTTTCTGTGTGTTTTGGAAATCATTTAATATGACACATGTCTGAGTGTACAAAGACAGTCAAAGGGTACCCAACGGTACCCAAGCTGAGAGCCAGAGTTCAGTTGCTCAGGATAAGAAAAAAGATTTGAGAGGCCATAAAAGCATAAAGAGAGGAAACAGGTGCCTGGCACCTGGAAGGAAACTGAAGAAGGAATGGAGATGTTTAAAAGGAGATTCCATGAGTTTTATCACGAGGAATGTGACGCAAGCCTTCTTCCTTCAGGGAAATATACACACCCCACAGGTGCACTTGGAATGGAGCCATCGGGTGAGAAATGAAATGGTGAGAACAGCCTTGAACTGGATGCTGGTTGAGCACCAAGATGGAGGGAGAGGGCCAGCCAAGCCCGGATCACAGAGGCCCGGGGCACTCGCTGGCAGAGGGACGGTCACTCTCCGTGATGTGGTCCAGGGGAAGGCAGCACTCTGGCTCACCAGCTCACACTGGGCTGGTTGGCAGGATGACACTCTTTGTGCCTCTTTTGGCTACACTGACCAGAGTAAGCTCGTGCCTCCATCCCTTCCCACCTGGAAATTCCCAGCAGCCTCTCACCTGTCCTGCCCCCAGCCACCAGTGTGATCTCTCTAAGTCACAGGTCTGACGCATTTCTCCTGGATTATAACCTTTGATGACTCCCACTTGCCAGCCCTCTCCTGGGCATGCAAAGGCTGGAGACATCGTCCCGTCCAAGTTTCCATCCTCGTCCCCTCTTCCCTGTGCACAGAGCCTCTGTTTCACCACGCACGCACGCTCCAACCTCCACACTTTGACACGTGCCCTTCCCCACCTGAATGCCATCCGGACTCCTAGGTTGCTCTGACAGATTTATGCACCCCCTTCTCTGGGCTCTCAAGCACATCAAACCTACATGGATTCTTGTAAAAAACAAGTTAAGCCTCCGAGTACCTATTACACACCGGAACTTCTGCTAAGTACTTTACTGTATTAGCTCACTGACCCTACAACCCTGTGAGCTCAGTCCTACTGTTAGCTCATCTGAGGAAACTGAGGCCCAGAGAGGTTACATGCCTTGACCAAGGGTATATAGCTAGTGAGTAGCAGTTCTGACATTTAAGCCCTGGCCTCTTAACCATCACTTTATATGGCTCGAAGCACTTCCCATATTGTATTTTAATTGTGTGTCTACACCAGGAGCTCCCAACCCTGGCTGTCCTCAGGATAACTTACTCTTAGCCTAGTGAATCGGAATGTCTTGGGGTAGGGCCCAGGAGTCTGTCATTTTTAAAAAGCTGTCCAGGTGGTACAGGTGCTCAGCCAGGCTTAGGAGTAGGGTGACCAACCATCCTGATTTGTCTGGCACTAAGAGGCTTCCCAGGATGTGGGAAAGTCCTGGGTAAACTGGGACGAGTTGGCCACCCACTAGGAAGGTGAGTTGTGCCCTTCAGTCTCCTCTCAAGGACTGTGGGCTCCCTGTGGTGTTACTCACCCTGTATCACTTTGGCACCCAGCAGTGTCTGGCTCAGAGTAGGAGCTTGATAAATGGAGAGACATGTGTCATGTGTCTAGAACTTATCAACAAGCCAGAACAATTTTCTTTAGCTTCAGGCTCAGCTGGAAAATCATCTTCAGGGGCCCTGACCAGGGTGGGAGGTCAAGTCAGAGACAGTCACCCGGGTACAGCCCTCGTCTTGTTCACGCCACACGGCCCCACTTTACCTTCCCATGAGAAGCCACTCTGGCTTGGGGATAACCAGGTGGCAGGGGTCAACTGGAGGACTAACCCCAGGAGACCTCAAAGGGATTCCTGCTTTTCCCAGCCATGTGTGAGCAACATAGGGCTCCCAGGAAGACTCAGAGAGCGAAGGCAGAGGCCTTGGTGAACACTGGTTCAATCCCCCGCGTCACAGACGAGGAAACTGAGTCCCATCCTAGTGGATTTGTGTGTGCTCTTTGTGAAAGAAGGAAACTAGCTCTTTGCCCGCGATATAGTTGCAAGTGTATTTCCTCAGTTTGCCCCTGGTCTTTGAGGTACGGTTATGGTATTTTTTTCCCAAAGTGATGTTTTTTAATTTTTATGTAATCATGTACTATTAATGTCTTTCCTTTATGGCTTTGGGGTTTTATGCCCTACTGAGAATGGCTCCCCTACTACTTACTTTCTTCTAGAACTTTTATAAAATATTTTGAGTGTGAAGACTGTTAGGGATCCAGCATTTCCCCCCCAAAATTAAACCCAGACAGGAGAAATAACTCTTTCAAAGTCACAAAGTGGGTCTGAGGTCTGCTGAGATTAGGGTGTCCCATTCTGAGCTTACCACACTGTCATTACCCCCAAACTGCATAAAGATCTTGTCTTTAACCACTCCTTCTGTGGTTAAAGAGAAGCCCAAAAAGAATAACTTGTTTTCACATCTTGTTTTCATCGTATTCTGTCTTGAATTATAGTCATTTGTGAGTTTGGATTTCCTCACACTCATTTTGTAACTATATTCTGTTCATCTGTGGCTCCCACCCACCCTCAAGACCTTGCCCAGTGCTAACTGGGAATTAAACTGAGTTGTATGCTGCAACTGGCTGTGTGAAGTGAAGGGCCCTTGGATCTCCTCAATGCAGAATCAAGGGAGTTGGTTGGGTCACTGACCTGTAGGCCCTTCTATTCCTAAGGCTCCATGACCTTGGCAGGGGTTGCCAAAGAAAGAGATGCACCCAAGTGTGACCTCTGTCTTCCCTTCCCATTTGTCATGATTGGGAGCCTGCCTGCCAGAGGGCTCTGGAGCAGTTGCTGGGTTCACAGGATAAAGGGGCTTGATCTATGGGGAAACACAAAGAAGGGATTAGACAGGAAGAGAAACTGCAGCTCCTCTGCCTGATCTTGGGTCTTCTCCTGTGAGCCCACCTCTCAGATGTGAGTATTTCTTAGACCACAAGGGACAGAATGGCAGAAATTGAAGAAAAGTGAGAACTGAATAGGCAAGAGGGTGCTCTCTGTTTCTCGAGCCTTCAGAAACTAGAATCTGCCCAGTGTCCTTTGTGGTCAGCATATCCCACCATTCAAGGCCAATACAAGCATGTCCTAATTCTTTAGAATGCTCAAGGAATGCAGTGTCCTGACATGTTGCGGACCCTTATGCGTAGAATGGCCACCATTACTGAAGGTGCCACGCAACAGTTACGGGATGCCTGCTGCATGCCTGACTCCATGCGCTGTTCTAGGTGCTGGGAGACAGCAGTGAAAGAGAGAGAGAGTTGCCTGTTCTCATGGAACTTACTTTTCAGTAGAAGGAGACAGAGAGCAAACAAATAGACCCAAAATGCACAAGAAAATATCAGATATTGATAAATGTTACTGGGAAATGCTATGCCAGGCAGTGTGTTAGTGGGTAGTCAGGAAAGGAGGGGTCATGTCACCTGAGACCTGAGTGATGAGAAGGACCCACCCACCTTGTAAAGACAGAGAGGAAGAGTATTTCAGGCAAAGGCACAAGTGGAGATCCTGAGGCAGGACC
This sequence comes from Phocoena phocoena, assembly GCF_963924675.1. Classification (NCBI taxonomy): domain Eukaryota; kingdom Metazoa; phylum Chordata; class Mammalia; order Artiodactyla; family Phocoenidae; genus Phocoena; species Phocoena phocoena. The sequence continues at coordinate 25,754,220 of NC_089220.1, read as the reverse complement.
TAGTGAACTGGAAGAAGGCCAGCTGGAGCATGGTGAGTGGGGAGGAGAGGGGACAAAATTGAGAGTACTAGATAACAATAAAGTACACTTTGCGTGCACTGACGATGGCTGAACTTGTCAACAGTGATTCCGAAAGATCTTTATCACTTATGCCTAGAGGGACTTCCCATGTCACAGGTGACAGGGTCTTCAGCCAGCCTCTGGTCCAGTGTGTCTCAAACTCAGGAACTCTCTCTGACAAAGGAGAATAACAGCATATCCCCAGAGTTTCTAGAAGTTTTGACCAAGTTTTGCTGTTTGAATATGTGCGTTCTAGCTTTGAAACAAAAGCAGATTTTGCATTCAATTCCCCGAGATAACCATATTTGCTTTCATGTTTAAAATGACGTTCCGAATAATCACATAAAATGAATGCTCCAAAAGGTTGGCCATGTATGTGCTCTGTGGCCTTACGGATCCCCTGGCATGCCATCAGGTACCCCAGTTTGAGAAACACTAATCACTTGGCAGATGAGAGAACAAAAGCCCAGAAGGACAGGATGAGGTGATTTTCCCAAGTTCACCCAAGTTGTTGGAGAAACATAAAGTGCTGGTGTCTTGTGCTTCCTGAATATTAGGATTCTAATGGGCAGCTGTTTCCTGCTCATTCGAATATATTTTGAGAGATTGTTTTATTTCTTTTTTAATTTTAATTGGAGTACAGTTGATTTACAATGTTGTGTTAGCTTCAGGTGTACAGCAAAGTGGATCAGTTACACATATACATATATTCACTCTTTTTTAGATTCTTTTCCCATATAGGTCATTACAGAGTATTGAGTAGAGTTCCCTGTGCTATAAAGTAGTTCCTTATTAGTTCTCTATCTTATATATAGTAGTTGTATATGTCAATCCCAAGCTTCCAATTTATCCTTCTCCCCTTTCCTCCCTGGTAACCATAAATTTGTTTTCTACATCTGTGACTCTATTTCTGTTTTGTAAATAAGTTCATTGGTACTATTTTTTTTGAGATTTTCTTTTCTTTTTTTAAATCTCTTTATTTTATATTGGAGTATAGTTGATTAACAATGTTGTGTTAGTTTCAGGTGTACAGCAAGGTGACTCAGTTATACATATACACGTATCTATTCTTGTTTCAAGTTCTTTTCCCATTTAGGTTATCACAGGTTATTGAGCAGAGTTCCCTGGGCTACACAGTAGGTCCTTGTTGGTTGTGTATTTTAAATACAGTAGTGTGTACATGTCAATCCCAAACTCCCAATCTATGCCTCCCCCAACCCTTCCCCCCATGAATTCATTCCCTAAGTCTGTTTTGTAAATAAGTTCATTTGTATCATTTTTTTCAGATTCTGCATATAAGCAATATCATATGATATTTGTCTTTCTCTGTCTGACTTACTTCACTTAGTATGATAATCTCCAGGTCCATCCATGTTGCTGCAAATGGCATTATTTCATTCTTTTTTATGGCTGAGTAATATTCCATGGTATATATGTACCACATCTTCTTTATCCATTCCTCTGTTGATGGGCATTTAGGTTGTTTCCATGTCTTGGTTCTTGTAAACAGCGCTGCAACGAACATTGGGGTGCAGATATCTTTTTGAATTAAGGTTTTCTCCAGATATGTGCCCAGGAGTGGGATTGCTGGATCGTATGGTAGCTTTATTTTCAGTTTTTTAAGGAACCTCCATACCATTCTCCACAGTGGCTGCACCAATTTACATTCTCACTAACAGTGTACAAGGGTTCCCTTTTCTCCACTCCCTCTCCAGCAAGGGCTTGTGTTATACCCAGCTTGACAGGCTCCTCTCTGTTCCCAAGCTAGTCCTATTAGCTTCATCCTAGTCACTGCATTGTCCTTTCAGGCTGTGGGAGATGAAGGGCATGCCAGCCCTGTGAAAGGGATGCTGGGGGCCAGAAACACTCCTTGTGCAAAGCTGCCTTCCCAGGATCAGCTTCCCCCACGGACCAAGGGAAGCATCCTCAAAACTCTTCTGGGTCCCCACTCATGAGGTAAGAGAAGCCGTCTCTCCAGCAAAGATGAGACTCTTCCCATGGCTTTAAAATCCCTGCAATGGCCGCATGCAACGTATTGTGCCACTGTTTAGCATGAGACTTACAAAGAGGTTGACGTGAAGGGAGAAAAACTTATGTTTTAACGCTAGTTAAAGCAACAGGTGACAAAATTAAATATGCAGGGTAAACTCAACTAAACTCGCAGGGGAAAGCATAGGAAAAAGGAAAGACTAGAAAGAATTAGGCCAAAAGGTTAACAATAGTAGTCACAGGAAAATGAGATTGTGGAGAGTGTGGGGATGTGGGATTTGGGCTATTTTTATGATTTTTACATTTTCCAAATTTTCTCTGTGTGTGATGGGGTGGAGAGGATTGAACAGAAGGTGTCTTTCTCAAATTCCCAGCTCAAGAAAATATCAATATGAACATAGAATATTTTTTAAGTCTTGAAGGTGAGTATTCAATGTGTTTATAGAGAAAGCCGTGTGGAACTTACTGGGCTATTGTAGTTGCCAATTAATTAATGGTGATAAAAATAGATACGAATAATTTATGATCAGCAAGTTGATTGTTTTGAAAAGAGTGCTTCTAAAATTCTGGAACTACTTTCAAATGGACTAAACATTTTCCATATAATCCTGTTCATATTCCTTACCATTTGGGGAAATCCTTTGACAGTTTAAAAGGGAAAGCAGCTTAACCCTTACCTACGTTATCACAAATTCATGGAACCCATGTACTACGATTCCAGGGCACATCTGGCTTGACCTGTCCACCCCAGCCTGTGGCAGAGGGGAGAGTGCCCTGGAGAAAATGGCCAGGAGGCTCTCACCCCTGCTGTCCCGGTTCCCTGGGACCTCGTAAGGGGTCAGCCCCCATCCGTCCCCCCCGGACTGAATTTCTTGACCTGTAAGATGAGGAGCATGGCCCAGGCATATCAAATGTCTCTCCAAGTTATTCATTTATTCACTTTTACTTATTGAGCACCCACAGGGGCCAGGCATGTCTCCAGGCACTGGGGACAGCATTGAATGAAGCAAAATCCCCATTTTCTTGGCATTTCACCTTCTTCCCAAACATGTAGAGCTCTGACCTTCTCTAACACCTGTTACAGACAGGGCTGCTTTCTGCACGTAATCACACACCGCCTGTCATGTGAGTTTAACTGACCTGCCAATGTAATATGGAAGAACCGTTTGTATTCTATTACAAGTTAATCACTAAAGGGATGTTGCCTATAAGCTTAAATTATACATAATGGCCCATCTCTGGAAACCCTGCCTTTCAGGCAATGAGCATTACGCTAAAATACCTTTGTTCAGTTCACAGGAAACATCCAGACCAGGCTCACCTGTGAACGACTGCAGGGAGGAAGAAATTAATACATGGCCTCTGGAGGCTGTCCAGAACCGGGAAATGTTTGACTTTACTCCCTTTCCTTGTAGTATAGAAGAAGCCTGGATTCTAACTCAGGCAAGATGGTCCTTTGGGGCACGAGTCCACCATCTTCTCAGGCTGCTGGGTTTCCGAATAAAGTCGCTACTCCTTGCCCCACCCACTCATCTCTCCATTTACTGGCCTGTCGTGAGGCGAGCAGTACGAAGCTTGGTAAGGCCAACTCGATTATAAACCCCAGGGGAGCAGAGACCAGGATCTCTTTTACTGTGTTTCCACAGTCCTTAACACAACCCCAGCACCCTAATTTTTCAATTAGGAAAGCACAGTATCTGCACACTGTGAGGACTTGATAAATGTTTGTTGGGTGAATAATAAGGATCATACAACATGTTGGACATTTACAGACATTAGCTCCTACAGTCCTCATGAAAGCCCTAAAAGGTGCAACTTATAATGGGGAAAGAGAGGTTAAGTGACTTGTTAAGACACACAGTAGGTGGTGGATCCTGGATACAAGCCCAGGTCTCAACCTTCATAAAATAAAATGTAACATGAAACAAGACAGTTTCTGAAACATATCACATGCATAGTGGGAACAGTGAGTTCTTCAGAGAAGGGAAGGATTTGTGAGGCCAGAATGGGCAGGAAAGAAATTATGGCAGAAGTGGGGCTTTGGCTGGACTTTGAAGGATGGAGGAGGGGAGAAGGATGGCAAAAATGACAGTGCATGAATCCATGAGGTCCAGAGCACCCAGGCAAAGACCTGAGATTGGCCTCAGCTGACTCAGGGCACCTTAGCCAACCGAAGGGTCTGATGCACGTTTCTCTAACAGCTGGAAAGTGATGAGAAAATAATTGTTCAATACGTGCAAAAGATCACTAGCCTAACTAAGCATGTGGACGAGCTTGAAATGAAGCCAGACACCCTCCCCGCTGTGAACACCAGGCTGCAGAGCAGACCTGTTGCCGCTGCAGCTCCTGAGCCTGACCCTGAGCAAAGCAGTGGGGGCTGGGAGCAGGTGCCCCTACAAGGCCTTCCGTGAGGTAATGGGGGCCCTTCATACACTGCTTGTTTCTGAAGAGCCTTGACCTCTGCCATATGCACTCTGACTCAGTGACCTCCCAGGAAGAGGTTATTTCATACCCACAAGATGCACTCGCAGGCCTTCCAAAATGATGCAGGGAAAGCACCCTGGCCTTTGATCCTGGTGACCAGAGTTCTTGACCTAGCTCTGCCATTTCTGGGTATGTGACTTTGAACAATTCATGACAAGGCTTGTGGTCTCTGAATGGTAGTATGGGACAGAACAGTGACTTCCTCACGTCGAGTGGCGCCCTCGTTGAGATCAATATAGTGCTTCAAGACCAGGACTTCTTAGAATGATATGAAATGGAACAGCATCAAAAACTCAACATGCCCAAAGATGACACGCAGGTGGACAATGGGCGCATGAAAAGATGCTCAACAACGTTAACCATCAGGGGAATGCAAATCAAAATCACAATGAGATATCACCTCACACCTGTCAGAATGGCTGTCATCCAAAAGAACATAAATAACAAACGTTGGCAAGGATGTAGAAAAAGGGAACCCTCGTACACTGTTGGTGGAAATGCAAATGGGTGCAGCCACTGTGGAAAACGGTATGGAGGTTTCTCAAAAAACTAAAAATAGAACTACCGTATGACCCAGCAATTCCACTCCTGGATATATATCCGAAAAAAACAAAAACACTAATTCGAAAAGATACATGCACCCCAATGTTCATAGCAGCATTACTACAATTGCCAAGATATGGAAGCAACCTAAGTGTCCATCAACAGATAAATGGATAAAGATGTGGTGTATATATACAATGGAATACTGCTCAACCATTTAAAAAAATGAAATTTTGCAATTTCCTGCAACATGGATGGACTTGGAGGGTATTATGGTAAGTGAAAAGTCAGACAAAGACAAGTTCTCTATGATACCACTTATATGTGGAATCTAAAAATAAAACAAATGTCCCTATTGGCAATCTGTATGTCTTCTTTGCAGAAATGTCTGTTTAGGTCTCCTGCCCATTTTTTGATTGGGTTGTTTGTTTATTTGTTATTGAATTATATGACCTGTTTGTATACTTTGGAAGTTAAGCCCTCATCAGTTGCATTGTTTGCAAATATTTTCTCCCAGTCTGTAGGTTGTCTTTTTGTTCTGTTTATGGTTTCCTTTGCTGTGCAAAAGCTTATGTTTGATTAGGTCCCATTTGTTTATTTTTGCTTTTATTTCTATTGCCTTGAGAGACTGACCTAAGAATATGTTGGTATAATTTATGTCGGAGATGCCTATGTTTTCTTTCTTTTTTTTTTTTTTTGCAGCATGCGGGCCTCTCACTGTTCTGGCCTCTCCAGTTGCGGAGCACAGGCTCCGGATGCACAGGCTCAGCAGCCATGGCTCACGGGCCCAGCTGCTCCACGGCATGTGGGATCCTCCCGGACCGGGGCACGGACCCGCATCCCCTGCATCGGCAGGCGGACTCTCAACCACTGTGCCACCAGGGAAGCCCGCCTATGTTTTCTTCTGGGAGTTTTATGGTGTCATGTCTTATATTTAAGTCTTTAAGCCTTTTTTAGTTTATTCTTGTGTATGGTGTGTGTGTTCTAACTTCATTGATTTACATGTGGCTGTCCAGCTTTACCAACACCACTTGTTGAAGAACCTGTCTTTTTCCCATTACATATTCTTGTCTCCTTTGTTGAAAATTAATTGACCATAGGCATGTGGATTTATTTCTGGGCTCTATTCTGTTCCATTGATCCATATGTCTGTTTTTCTGCCAATACCACACTGTTTTGATTACTGTAACTCTGTAGTACTGTCTGAAGTCTGAGAGGTTATGCCTCCAGCTTTATTCTTTTTCCTCAGGATTGCTTTGGCAATTCTGGGTCTTTTATGATTCCATAGACATTTTAGGATTATTTGTTCCAGTTCTGTGAAAAATGTCATGGGTAATCTGATAGGGATAACATTAAATCTATAGATTGCTTTGGGTAGTATGGCCACTTTAACAATATTAATTCTTCCAATCCAAGAGCATTGGGATATCTTTCCATTTCCTTGAATCATCTACAATTTCCTTCTTTTTTTTGTTTTTGGCCTCACCACACGGCTTGTGTGGTATTTTAGTTCCCCAACCAGGGATTGAACCTGGGCCCTTGGCAGTGAGAGCATGGAGTCTTAACCACTGGACCACCAGGTAATTCCCTACAACTTCCTTTATCAATTTTTTATAGTTCTCAGCATACAAGTCTTTCACCTCCTTGGTCAGGTTTATTCCTAAGTATTTTTTGGATGCAATTTTAAAAGGGATTGTTTTTTATTTTCCCTTTCTGATACTTCATTGTTAGTGTAAAGAAGTGCAGAACTTCCCTGGTGGTCCAGTGGTTAAGACTCTGCACTTCCATTGCAGGGGCCATGGGTTTGATCCCTGGTCAGGGAAGTAAGATCCCACATGCTGCTCAGTGTGGCCAAAAAGAAAAATAATTGTAAATCAAGTACACTTGAATTAAAAAACAAAACGCCAAAAACAAAACAAAACAAAACTGATTTCTGCATGTTAATCTTGTATCCTGCTACCCTGCTGAATTTGTTTATCAGTTCTAGTAGTTTTTGTGCAGAGTCTTTAGGGTTTCCTATATATAGCATCATGTCATCTGCATATAATGACAATTTTACCTCTTCTCTTCCAATTTGGATACCTTTTATTTCTTTTTCTTGTCTGATTGCTGTGGCTAGTACTTCCAATATTATGTTGAATAGAAGTGGTGAGAGTGGGTATCCTTGCCTTGTTCCAGATTTTAGTGAGAAGGCTTTCAGCTTTTCACCATTGAGTATTATGTTGGCTGTGGGTTTGTCATAAATAGTTTTTATTACGTTGAGATATGTTCCCTCTATATGGACTTTGGTAAGAGTTTTGATCTTGAATGGATGTTGAATTTTATCAAATGCTTTTTCTGCATCTATTGAGATGATTATGGACATTACATCAAAAAAAAGCATAATACACATTCTTTTCAGATGCACATGGAATATTCTCTAGGATTAACCACATACTAGGACACAAAACAAGCCTCAACAAATTTAAGAGGATAGAAATTATTTCAAGCTTCTTTTCTGACCACAACAGCATTAAACTAGAAATCAACCACAGAAAGAGAAATGAGAAAAAAACAATTATATGGAGACAAAATAACTACTGTTGTACATCAACTACACTTTAATAATAAAAAAAATGTGCATCTCATGTTTGATAAAACTTATATTCATAGAAGGTGATCACATTAAAATGATTTCTCATTGTGCACCATGCTCAGAAAAGTCTGAAAGTCCCTGGCCTAGTGGCTGAGGGTGAAGGGTGTGGAGTCAGATGGCCTCAGTTTGAATTGGGCTCCACCACTTGCTAGCTGTGTGATTTGGGGGCAAGTTATTTCACCTCTCAGTTTCAACATCTATAAAATCTGGAAGATAATATTACTAACCTCATAATGTTTTTGAGAGAATTAAATCATTCAATCAATAAATCAATATATATAAAGTCCCTAGGACCACACCTGGCATTCAGTAAGGAATCTGCTGCTGCTGTTTCCATGTTGGTTGTTGAGGCAGCTGGACCAGAAACAACTGAAGTCCAGGAGGTCCCAAGACTAAATCAAGATCCCTTGGTTTTTGCTCAAAGAGCCCAGTGTCATTTTTCTGAAGCTTTAGCTTGGGTCCAGGCAGGCCTGGGGGCCAGTGATGAAGCAGGGCACGGAGAGGGTTCTGGTTTCCTCTGCCCAGGCCCTGAGATTCCCCCCGGAACTGTCCTTCACTCAGAGGCAAGAAGCACCAGAATACTCTGACAGAAACCATGTCTTGGAGCTCCAAAATGAACGAACCAAACTGCAAAAACACCCCTCACCCCCTTCACACACACCCTAGGGCCAGGAGAGCCAATGTCAGTAAGAGAGACAGCTGGCAAACTGGTTTTGCTTTTGCTTGTTTGTTCCTGCAAAGTAACTCACAATTTGACAGAAAAATAAGATAGAGGTCACAGTCTGTTAACGGTCTTATAGCATGTGCTAAACATTGTTAAATTGTTCTCCTCAAGGATAACACTGAGTTACAATATGAACAGTTATATACATACATATAGTCAGCATATATATGATACAACAATAATGTGTAAGTATTGTGAGTAAACCTATTTCCTCACAGCTTTCCAGCATTGGATTTTACTACTTTATATTTGCAAATTTAATAAGTATATAGGGACACCTATTCTAACTTACTTATCTTTAAATAATGAGGCTGACCTTTTTTTCCAGGTGTTCACTTCCTACATCATTTTTTCCTAACATGTAACCCCCGGTCTTTCAGTCAGCAATGTGTATTATGTAATTGCTAGGGGTTGAGTTTTACATTAGGTGGTAGAAAAGCAATGTTTATAAAAGCTGCAGATAAACGTCCTGTTCTCAAGGACATGGCTCTGGAACGGTCATGACAAGAACCAGCTCACTATAACTGTATGTGCCGGAGAATGTCACTTCTAACAAGGTCCAAGCCAGCCTACTGCCAAATGCAGTTTTATAACAATCACTTTGCCTATGATTCTTCCTGCTATCCAGAACTGAACATCTCTGTCTATAAGTCAAGCCTCTGGGTCATACATGCAACTGAAGAAGCCAGAGGTGACACCATCCCAGCCAAAATCAATGAGGCCATTTTCTAACCATCCCTGCTCTGGGAAAACAACCTGCGGCCAGCAGTGCCTTCATGGCATGTGGTGTGCTGTCTATGACCAGGATGGTGTCCACCAAAACTGAAGAAATAGTCTAAGTATATGCCACCAAAACCCAAAAGGAACAGTACATCACCTCCAGTTCCAAAAGAAGTGGTGAAATGTGACCAACCTGCACTATGGCCCAACTGCCCAAAAACTGTACATGGGCAGTGATGGCTACTGGACCCACTACCATGTTGATTTTTATCATGTGTGAGGAAGACAACAGGAGGGTCAGGCCATGCCAGAGGATAAAACCTTTGGGGCTGGAGATAGAAAAACTAGACACATTTGTATTTATTGGTTGGTTTGCTGCATCTGTGTTTGCTTGTGTCTTCCTTACACAGGAGGCTTTCCTCAAATGTTTGGTGACCTTGGCTGTCTGTTCTCATTTAGGAGGAAGACATTAAAAGTCAGTTAGTACCCTGAAACCTAGAAACTCCACTCCACAGACCTGCACACAAACATGCACCAAAAGATACATATAAGAATGTCCATACCAATTCTATTTGCAATAGCCCAAAGTCTGAAACTACCCAGAAGTCCAAGAGTAGAAAGGATAAATAAGTGTGGCATGTAAACATAATGGGATAAAATGCCTCAATGAGAATGAACAATCTATAACTATGTGCGGAAATATAGATGAATCTTACAAACATAATTCCAAGTTAAAAAAAAACCAGAAACCAAAAGGCTCACATGCTATATGAGTCCATTTATCTAAGAACAGAACAGGGAAAATTATTAATCTATGGTGTCAAAAGTAAAGATAGCAGTTATTCTTGGATGGGGATAGTGAATGCTCCTCCTATGTAAAGCAGAAAAGAAAAATGGAGAGAAATACACTGTAGGGAGAATTTAACACACCATTCTCAGTATAAGACAGATCAAATGGACAAACATTGAGCAAAGACATAGAAATCTAAACAACCTAATCAACAATGTAGGCCTTTAAAACCATTTAATCCTGATTTAAGCACACACATGTGCACACAAACACATATTGGCATTCTGATTAGAAGGGCATTAAACATATATTAATTTTAGAAGGAGTTATATTTTTATAATAAGCTGTTTCATCTGTGAGTATGGAGTGAATCTCTCCATTTGTTAATATAGAGAAAAGCTACGGATTTTTGTATATTTGTCTTGTATATAGCCCCCTTTCAAAATTCTATTGGTAATTTTAATAGTTATTAATTTTAATCATTTGCTATGAGACTAGGTTTGCAATCTGGCCTGACAAAAAGATAATTTTCCCTTCTTTAATAATGTTCATATGGACTATTTCATTTCCTGTCTTATTTCATTAGTGAAAATCTCTGAAACTGTTCATCATTAGCAGTGATAACAGACAACCTTGTCCTGTTACTGGTATTACATGGACGACTCTCTCAGGCACTGCTCAGAATCAAAAGGAGCCTGTGTCCTGTAGCCCCCTACCCAGGAGGTTACCAAGGTCCTGATGTAATAGAGAAGGACAAATCTGACTCCATATTGGATGTTTCTTTTACTTTAACCTTTGTATTCTATTGCTTTTGCTACAAGTTAAGAATGTTGCCTGTAGCCTGAAATATATAGGATAGCCATTCTCAAGACTCTGACCTATAAAGGTATAACACTTTTCCATTCACATAGAGATAAAAAGTTACAGAACAGAGAATAATAATTGGTTTGTTGGAGGTGTATAGGAACACTGTGACCAGACCTACATAGACAGCTGCAAGAACGAAGGATTCAGCACCAAGAAGCTTGCAACAATCAACCGAACCCTCTCCCCTTTTAGTATAAAAGAAGCTTGAATTCTTTTTTTTTAACATCTTTATTGGAGTGCAATTGCTTTACAATGGTGTGTTAGTTTCTGCTTTATAACAAAGTGAATCAGCTATACACATACATATATCCCCATATCTCCTCCCTCTTGCGTCTCCCTCCCACCCTTCCTATCCCACCCCTCTAGGTGGTCACAAAGCACCTAGCTGATCTCCCTGTGCTATGCAGCTGCTTCCCACTAGCTATCTATTTTACATTTGGTAGTGTATATATGTCCATGCCACTCTCTCATTTCGTCCCAGTTTACCCTTCCCCCTCCCCGTGTCCTCAAGTCCATTCTCTATGTCTGCGTCTTTATTCCTGTCCTGCCCCTAGGTTTTTCAGAACCATTTTTTTTTAGATTCCATATATATGTGTTAGCATATGGTATTTATTTTTCCTACAAACAACTCAATTTCGTTTCTTTTTATGGCTGAGTAATATTCCATTGTATATATGTGCCATACCTTCTTTATCCATTCATAAAAAGCCTGAATTCTTAACTCAGGTAAGATGGTTCTTTGGGACAGTAGTCCTCCATCTTCTCAGTCTGCTGGCTTTCCAAATAAAGTCACTATTTCTTGACCCGACAACTCGTCTCTCGATTTATTGGCCCATCAGGCAGCGAGCAGTACCAGCTTAGACTCAGTAACGCTGACCATCACAACCCTTCACTCCAGGAGCCTACAATAGTCCGGAGCTGCAGTCCCTGGGGAGGCCTCTCTCCACTCCTTTCTCTTCTATGTCCCTAGCTCAGGCCCCCATGACCTTGTTCCCAGGCTATTACAGTGGCCTCCCAATTGGCTTCCCTTCCTCTCCTCCTTCCCCTCCTGTGCCCTCCTGCAGTCTGTCCAGCACACTACAGCCAGTGTGAGCTTTCAAAATGCAAATCTGATCATGCCCTTCTTCTTCATCCCATTCTTCTGAGAATAAAGTGGTACAAGCCTGTGTGAGCACTGCACCCCCTCCAGCTTCATCTCCTCCACTCTCCTACCCTCTCAGGAAGAACCTACTGTCCTTCAGTTCCCTGAATGCACCCTGCCCCTTCCTGTGTCACCACCTTACACCTGCTTTTATTACTTCCTGTACCACTCACACACACACACACACACACACACACACACACTCCCTAACTCACATATATCACCAGTGTCATCAACTCCACAGATGTATACATACAATTATCCATTCAATGTCTTCACCTCTAGACCATAAATTCCACCACAGTAGAGACTGCGTTTCTGCCACCCTTAACCCCAGGAGCCAGTACAGGGTCTGGCCCCTAGGAAATGTCCAATAATTATTTTAAATCAATAATTAGTAGGCCAGTGGTTATTAGCCTTTCATAACCCACCGATTCCTGTTTTATCCCCCTAAGAGATAGGTAGACATAAAAGCATCTTATATCCTTATTTTAAAAAATAGTTTTTGGGAATTCCCCGGCGGTCCACTGGTTAGGTCTTGGCGCTCTCACTGCCGTGGCCCGGGTTCAATCCTTGGTGGGGGAACTAAGATCCCACAAACCAGGCAGCATGGCCAAAAAGTAAATAAATTGGGGCCAGGTACATGATATTATATAGGCTGGTTTCTTTCGAGTCTCAAGGCTGGGTATCACAACTCCAGTTTCCCCTGCCGAACCTTGGTCATGCCGTGCAGTTTCTTTACCAGCCAGGAATGGATTATCTGCTGAGATTTCATCCCTCTGTGATTCACCACAAGGCCCCAAGCAGGGACACATGAAGGAGGTATAACTCTCAAGAACCCACAGAATGTGTGTTTGTTCCGCAGTCACTGCACACACTCACCTCCAGCACCCGGCCGCTTCTTCCACTGAAACCCAGCTCTCAGTGCTACTCCCCAGCTCAGACATCTTCCACGCCCAGGGCCTCTGCCCAGAGTTTTGTTCTTTGTTATGTCGATGGGCAGGGGCAGAGCTCCGACAGTCCCACTTTTTTTTTTTTTGCGGTACGCGGGCCTCTCACTGTTGTGGCCTCTCCCGTTGCGGAGCACAGGCTCCGGACGCGCAGGCTCAGTGGCCATGGCTCACAGGCCCAGCCGCTCCGCGGCATGTGGCATCCTCCCGGACCGGGGCACGAACCCGTGTCCCCTGCCTCGGCAGGCGGACAGTCCCACTTTTAAAGATATGCAGTAGGAAGGAACTCCAGCTGGCGTCCCTCCCTGGAAGCTGAAGCCTTGCGGCACAGACAGACTCTTAGGATACTTATAATTTCGGCCTCCTGTTGCTCTGCTGCAAGTGCACCCTGAGGGCATGCCTGAGCCTGAAGGCAGAGTTTTAACTTAACTATGAACGCAAGAGACCTCCCCTCCCATGTGGTCAGCCAAACCGCAAGTGTATTCCCTTCACTCATTGTAATGTAGCTAAGACGGTTAAGTATGGTGACTGTGGCACAATTAAAACTCATGTAATTAAGGAAAGTGGGGGTGAGAAAAAAAGGACTGGTTCTGAAAGCTCAGCCCAAGGGTTGAGAAAGAGAGCAATATTTATTTTCACCACTAGATGGCAGGCTTCCTGCTTTATTCCCCAGCTAGTCCAATTAAATTGAGAAATGATCCCCAATCAGCCCTGCCACAAAACAATCCTCATAGAATGTTACCTGCCACAAAACAATCCTCCAAAGTACCCTCATAGAGACTCATAGAATGTTACCGGCCGACAATTTGGTGAGTTTTTTTTTAGCCAGACCTTACATTAACAGAAGAAGAGAGAGCCCAAGAGATCAGTAGATCCCAGGTTTACAAATTCTCCCGGGCCACCCTGCCTCTTGACAAAAGCCATCCAAAAATTGACTTAAAAAGAGATATGATATGGAGATGCTCAGTTTCTGAAAAATTCATAGAGCCGTGTTATGATTTGTGCACTTTTCTGTGTGTACGTAATACTGACAGAGAGAGAGAGAGAGAGTAACTCTTCCACAAATGGAGTGGGATGTTTGCCTAGATTTGGTCTTGTTTATTTGTGAGCTTGGCTAGCCCTTGGCTGGTGAGCAACTTGAAGTCTGGGATCCTTTATGCAACTCTGTGCTCCCACAAGCCTTATGCAACAACTGACAAAAGGACAGATGAGGCATCTGAATTGTTTGGAATAAATTAAAGTGACTGCAACCAGCTGGGTGACTTTAGCCTAGGGACTTGCTCCTCGGGACCTCAATCTCAAAAATTCAGTGCTGAATTACACTATCATCTAATCTCTGAGTACAAAATAAATCAGAGAAATACCTAGTAGAGTGCTGCAAATGTTATAAGACAGTGTTTCTCAAAGTGTGGTCCAAGGACCCCTAAGGGTTCCCCTTCCCTTTCCCAACCCTTTAGGAAAAGGGCTGTTTGTAAGAATAGCAGTAACGCCAAGGAAAATGATAACTTTCCATCGTGGCTGTAGCTATTCAACCATGTAAACTTTTTTTTTTTCTCTTCAAAAGACATCCTTAAGGAATCCTAAGTATTTAGCTGGAATCTTGTGCTGGTGGCCAATTTTCTCCGTGTGTGTGTTTGGGAGAATAAAAGGAAACGAACTGGTTTTCTTTCAACACTGTCCTCACAGATCCTCATGGATTTGTGCTGCTGGTGGTAGATAAAACAATCAGGGCGGGAGGATGGTTTTCTTCATATACTTCCATCAAAACTATATATCACAAGACATTCAATGCAGAAGTGGATATGAGAATGTATAAACTAAAATTAAAGAGATTTCAAAAATGTAAAACAATGTCATTTTTATAAATTTCTTTAATTTGGAAAAATATAGTTATTGTTCATAAAAATTATGTAATTTATGTTAACATGCAATGGAGTCTTATTGTTATTTTTAAATATATTAATAAGTATTTCTATTTTTCTCAGTTATAATTTATAATAAATATGGGAAATATCAGAATATAAAAACAAAAGCTGTTTGGGGTTCTCAGTTGCTTTTAAGAGTGTAAAGGGGCCCTGAGAACAAAAGATTTGAGAACTGCTGTTGTAGGAGCTTAATTAATCCCTTTATTAGCTCTCAGTTATTTATCTTTCATTCTTCAAAAACAGAAAGTTATATCTAACAATGTTAATTTCAGCATTATCAACACTAGCAAAGAAAAAGAAAAAAGACGAGCTGAATGTCTAATATCAGGGGAAAGGTTTAATTATGATAAAATATGCTCCATTAAGGCAACGGAATTATATCATATAGTATTACATAATAAAATGATTATATGACATCATGTTAAGAGTGTAAAAACATAAATCGGTACTGCCACTAACTGTAAAAATATGAGATTGGAATCTGATACATAAAATGAAAACAGTAAACACCTATTATATTATGTTGGGGTGTTGAGACTATAGGTGCTGCTTTTCTTTAATTAAACTATTGGCTATTAGCATTTCACTGCATATTTTTTAAAACAGCATTTTTAAGTGAGTACTTTAAGACCTGGCTTCCCCAGGTCTCTCACACTAGGGCCAAAGAGGCCATTGCCTCTTTCCATTTAACAAGCCAAAAAGGTTCCTGATTTTGAAAAGCCAACTTCCTCCAGCGGACCCCCAACAAAAGTCCTTGTCTCGCAGGCCTCTGGGAACAACCTCTGACGAATGGCAAATCTGTACAAACACACAACTGCCCTGGCCGTAGCAACACTTGAAGAGAACCAGTACTGAATGGGGGAAGTGGTCTGGCCTTCAGCAGGTCAGCAAGCAAACAGGAGTCTTTGTGAAGGGAACAAAACTGCATCTGCCCCTCACCAAGAGGGTCTCCGGCACCCCTCCTCTCCTGCGCAGCCACCCCCACACACTCACAGTGTACATTTGTGTTTTGCTTCATAGGCGTACTGTAAACTCCCTCTCAAGCCAACTGCTTCTGAGGTTTTGAAGTGAAAAACATGGCCAGAAGGAGGATGCATGCTTCAAGGAACCCTTACCTCCAGTTCATTAACTGGGTGCTGTTCACATCTTTCCCAAGACCAGCTGGGGTTACTCCCCTTCTTAACTCCAAATGTGCTTATGGCTCTATTTCAGACTCCCAGGATGGCCAGCACCGTGTGAAAGAAATACACTGGATAAGTAAAGAGACGATCTTATTCAGGCTCTAGCAAGAGGGAGGTCATTCATTAATGCAGAATATCTCCGAGAAAAGGCAGGAGGGGTTTTACAGAGGCAAGAGAGTGGGGAGGAGAGTGGACAGCAGGTCTCGTCTGAAGGCTGGAATGGATCTCATCTGTAGTGGGGTGGGTCTCATCTGAAGAGTGGGATGGGAATAAGCTGAATACGTGAGGGCAGGGTTGTCCTTTGCAGTCTCTCCACTGTCCCAGCTCCCCGGCTGTCTGGGAGCACAGGGCTCAGATAAACTTCAACATGGTCAACAGATTACTAAAAATCTGGACTCGCTTGTAGCAGAGAGGGGAGGAGGTAAGTGGTGAGAGTGAGGTCCCAGATGCCTCCGGGGAGGTGGTGAGGGGAGAGAAGGAAGGGCGGGAGAAGCGGACACCCCTCTAGACGGTCTCTGGGCAGCTGAAATTTTGTTCCTCAAATTCAGAAAGCTTCTCCTTCTCCCCTCCTGTTCCTCTCTCCCTCTTTCTTTCTCAGGTGCCAGGTGAGTGAGGACAGTGTTGAAAGAAAACCAGTTCGTTTCCTTTTATTCTCCCAAGCACACACATGGGGACAACTGGTCACCAGCACAAGATTCCAGCTAAATACTTAGCGTTCCTTAAGGATGCCTTCTGAAGAAAAAAAAAAAGTTTACATGGTTGAATAGCTACAGCCGCGATGGAAAGTTATCATTTTCCTTGGCGTTACTGCTGTTCTTAACAAACAGCCCTTTTCCTAACATCTTCTTTGATGAAAGCAAGCCCTACCCTGCTTCTTTGCCCTAAAGCCCCTCTTTTCAACCAATCCAGCCAGATGTGTGACTTTTTCCATTCACACAGCACAGGGTTTAAGGATGGAAGAAGGGATGAGCTGTTTCCCTCATTAGTGGCTCTTTCCACCCCTACAGAGACTGTTTGTGGAGGATTTGTGTTGCTGGCTGTAGATAAAACAATCAGGGTAGGGGCCGCTTTGGAAATAGGGGGAGGGATGGGGATTTTTCCATCTGGAATCACAAGGCTCTTGGTGGCAGGGCCAGATGGAACCACAGTCTGTCTGTGGAAACAAAGCTTCTCTATAAACTGGTCATGCAAACAAGAATATGAGGTTTTTGACAACACGATGGCCAAGAGATAGGAAACTGAGACTGGTTATGAAATGCCAAGGACAGATCCCTCCAACTTTGGTGAATTAAGCCCTGGATGTAATTCAGCAAGGAGCTTCCTTGGGCTGATGAAAGCAAGGACTGTAAAGCTTTGAATTCAAACTGGGACACTAGAAGAACAACTCACGGTCAGCCAGTCTCCATCCTCTGAATTTAAGTCATCTTTCAGCTGGGAGCGAACATGCTTCCTTAACGCACCAGAACAACGTTGGGACTTAGATTACTGTAAAGAGTTTTATAGATGCTGAGCGTCCCTGTCAGCACTATTAATGAGCATCCTCTAAGCTACACTTAAGCCAAATTCCAAGGTATAATTAGGGAGTCTAAGCAATGATATAACATAGATGGCAAGTTTGAAGCTCCCAACATCCAATTAGAGGGATGGGAGCAGATTTCCCAGAGCACAGGAGATGAAAACCACCTGTTTCAGCCTGCTTCCTAAGTCCTTCCTTCCAGGAGAGTTCTTTGTGTCACCTAATAATGCCAAAAGGAACGCTTCTTGGCCCTCAAACCCCATCTTGCAACCAGAGGTCAATTAACAAGCTGTGTGCCCTAGAGCAGGTCACTTCCCCCCTTCGAGCCTTAATTCTGTCTTCTACAAAAATGCAGCCGTTGGACAAGGATCCGTGTTTTCAAACTTTTTAAAGCAGTGGAACCTTTCGTTTTTCCCCTGAGGAAACCTTTACGATGGAACTCAATTTGTAAATATCCTATGTCACTTGGAGGAACTATAGTCAATATGTCACAAATCAGAATGATGAAGGGAAATAGCTCAAGTCTTTGTAACTTAAATCTCCAGACAGACTATCAGTTCCAATGTATTCAATCACTCCTTGCAAATATTAAGTGCTTTATAAATATTGTGTAGGGAAAAAAATGTGCTTCAGTGGAAAACTATTCATCATTTAGAGTATGCACTTCCAGGTTACCTGAATGTGATGCTACAGGGACTCTTTCACTGTCTTTGAGCTATTTTACAACTCTGTAAATTGTAGATAAGTGATAGCAATGCAAATAAGTCTTGTTTATAGACATACAAATAAATTCTGTCCTATGGAAATGCCATTGACTTCCCTCCCAATCCCCCGAGGGAAAAGCCAGTTTTCATCTATTTGTAAATGTATTTCAACATTCCTTTACTCCATATACATTTAGGCTTCTTTAAGTTCTCATTTGAACTGGTTGTAACATCTCACTAGCTCTCATTAATAACGAGCTAAATAAAGACTTTAACATGTGTTCATTTATATTTGTATGAGTGTCATGATTTTTAGCTTTATTTGAAAATTTTCTAATGTTATATCACAATTCTTACCAATCCTGATCAAATGTGTAACCTCCACATTGAAAGAGCCACCTAAAGCCAGTCTTCAAAGTCTCAGTAAATCCTACAACTTGGCCCTCCCTCTATGGCTGTGGTTCTCCCCATCACCGTGAGCAATAAACACAGCCTTTCCCTATCAACAGCTTGTTTCGGTGATTTTGGGGAGATGGCATTTGAGAGAAGGGAAAATATATACGGAGGCAATTGTGTACTAAGCCTAAATCACTCAGGAGGGTTTCTGCCCGGGTCAAGTTCAGTGGGATGATGGCATTTTTTTTTTTCCTATGTGGATACAAAATCTAGAGTTTAGGGGGCTGGAAGGAATCCAGGGGATGATCTCATCCCTTCCTTCCTTCCTTTATGGATGAGGTCACTGGGACCTACAGAAATAGGTCAGCTAGGGGCTGGGATATGAATTAGACCCTGCAACTCCAGGCCAGGTGCCCTGCATTCATTTATTCTCTCACTCATTCGTTTTTCAACAACCATTTCCTGAAGGCTGGGCACTGTGCCATCTGATGAACGCTCGGAAGTGGGGTCACATTTCTGAGATATCTGCCCCCGTTGCCCTCTGTCCCTTTTAGGCAAATCTTGGACTCCATGTTCTTTTTCTCAAGAAAGTAGTGAGAGGGGAGGAAGCTGAGAACTGCCTCTGTGAGAACATTCAGTTTCCAATCCCAGAAGTCTAAACACTTGGGAAGAACAGAGAAGCCTATAGGTAATGACTGAAAAGTCCAGGAAAGGCTTTCCCTGAGCTGGTATCAGAGGGGAGAAGAAAGGAGTGGCTGTGCCCTGGTCTGGGGCAAAGCCCCGGGGATGCCCACAGCAGAGCCGCAGGAGGGAGTGTCTGTGTGGACAGGGCCCCAAGGAGGGCTCTGAGTCTCTGCGACACAAAGCGGTGGAGAGCCCCACCCTCCCCAAGGCCATGCGGACAAGACTGAGGGACAGCTCAGGAGTGACCTGGGGAACCAATACCAGGACTGGATGACCTGGCACCATTAGGGTCTTGGCTCCATTAAGACTCTGAAATTAAAAAAAAAAAAAAATGGGGGTAGGGGGAGTTGGTGCTGCAGACAGAGGGACGGGCGCTCAGAGCCAAGGAGGCTCCAGGATTTCTCCCCAGATCCGGGTCAAAAGAACAGTGTTTCCTCACTCTCCGCCCAGACTAATCAAACTCCCAACCAGCACTGGGGGTGGCCACTCCCAAAGTGGGGGCCACCCACCCTCCAACACACTCTGGTCATAGGAGAAAGAAAAAAATTCTTCCTGAGTTGAGGTTTTAAGGAACTCCTCAACAAAGAGAAATCCTGGGCAGAACGATGCTGGGATGGTGGACACTGTTGGTGCTTTTATGTCAGTGTTTGCTGACTGTTGTCACAGCCAGGAATTGGGACCAGAGGGGATGAGGGGGGAGGCGCAAGGAAGCACACACAGCCTCACTTCCTCTCTTCCCACGCAGCAGCGGATGGGACCCCGGTGTGAGCCCCCCGGTGCTCCCCTCTCCCCTGCTGGCCTCCAGCCAGATCCCAGATTCCAGTCCTTTCCAATGCCCAAGAGGACCCAACTTTCAAAAGGGGGAAGGAAGGAAGGAAAGAAGGGGAGGGGGAGAAGGGCTCATAAGAGAATGGAGGGTTTAGGAGAGGAGGAAAGCAGGCATTGGTGGGGAAGGGGAAATCAGACAGGAGGAAACAAAATGAGTAAATAATTGTGAAATGGTGGCACCTGAGGGCTTGGGCCCTTTTGGTCAACTCTCGCCCAGGGTCCTATCACAGGGAGCTCATGAGGGCTGTTTCCGGAGTCTCTCATTCATGTAGTAGCTCAAATTTAGATTTACAAAGACCTCCAGATGAAATACTGAGAAGCACAGACCTGCGTTTTAAGAAGATGCTGCTCAACCTTCAGCTTGAAGCTTGTCTTCATCCTGGTCACCCCAGATGCCACATGCCATGAGTCAGTACTGCTTACCAACACAACGATCCTCCTGTCCAGTTTCACTGCAATGTTTTCTTTGTATTTAACGGACTAATCTGTTGAAGGCAAACATTTAAAATAAATCACAAATTTTATAATGCTGTTAGGGTTCTGCTCTTTGTTTTTTAATTTACAGGGAGCCTTTAAAACCAGAAGTGATCCAAGTCTCCCTCAGTCCCTGAGAGGCTGTGGTGCCACCTCTCACAGCCTTAAGCCTCTATGGGGCCTGAGTTTCCCCTGGAGGACGCCCACAAGAACAAGAAAAGCCCCTCCAAACGCTCAGGAAGGAAGCAGTCAGGACACCATAACTGTTGAAGAAAAAATTATTCTGACACCTGTTAAATGGGAAGGAATATTTTATTTAGGACTATCATAGTAGGTGTCAAGACTATTGCAAGAGAGAAGAGAGATTGGGCTCAACTCCTAATACAACAAGAACAAGTGGGGATTTATAGCCAAGGAGCCGGGATGGGAAGGGGGTGTCAGTGGATGGAGAATTACTAAGAGGAGACATGGGGTGCTGATCAGGAGACATCAGGAATTCTTGATAAACCAACTTAAACGGGACTCTTGCTCAAGGCAGCCAGGGTGATCAGCTCTCAAGGGTGGCGGTATTGTCTCTAAACTGACTTAGCAGGATTCTTGCTACTGCAGCTGGGCTCTGCAGGCCCAGCAAGGACAGGCTGAGGTCGAGGCATAGTTGTGAAGTGGGCTCAGAGGAGCCTGGCTCAAGTTTGGTCAAGGAGTCTTTGTCGTCACAGCCTCTTTATCCCAGAGGGTCCCACAGCTATTGTGACACCACGTGAATTAGTTCTTCATGAGAGACTAAGAGGAGGGGAGAAAAGACATTCTCTGGGATACCAACTCAGGGAAGATTTGAGCCCTGGCAAAGTGCCCCCATTTGTTGGTGACCCACACAACAGCCTTTCCCTGACTCCCTCCTCTCATAGGAGGAGTTGAAAACACCAAAGACTCACTTTCCCAGCCTCCTTGGTAGCTAGAAGGAGCCTTGCAACCCAGTTCTGGGCAAAAAGGGAGAAGGGAAATTCTCCTGAGTGGCTTTTAGGAAATATTTTCCTCTCTGAATGAGGGAGTGGGAAGATAACACGTCTGGTGCTGAGGCAAGCATCCCCCATGGTGAGATGCAAGCCCAAGGATGTAGTGTCCTTGGAGCATGCTGAAGATGGAGGGAAAAAGGAGCCTGGGTCCTTGGTGACATTGCTGAGCTGTTGCACCAACCCCTACTTGTCTATGCCCAGACTTCTAATTATGTGAGATTTAACTAAGCAGCTTTTTGATTTAAGCTACTCTTATGCTGGTGTTCTATAACTTGCAGCCAAAAGTACTGCCAACCCCCAGGGCTGTGCTAGGATTTGTAAAGGACACAGAGACATCCAAGCATCAGTCTCTTCCTTCTATTCTAGAAGTTTACGGTCAAGGTGGGGAAACTAGACATATGTACACGTGTACCATGTCCTTAAAAATTAAACAATTTAGAATATAATCAAGTTTTAAACTGAAGTCACAGCAATTCCACTCCCAGGAATTTTTCCCCAAAAGTATATTAAAAGATATCCACTGAACTTTAACATATAATAGAGAAAATACGGACATACCCTAAATGTTCAACAATAGAGGTTGAAATTACAGCCCATACATAATACCATTAAAGATGATGATGTTGATCTATACTTAATTATAGGCATTCTCCAAACAAAAACTGGGTAATAAAAAACCAGGTTATTAACTGTGCATTAAATAAATCCACTCTTGTGCAGAAAAACATCTCTGAGTCTAGGTTAAATGTGAAGCTGTCAGCAGTGCTTATTGTTATATAGTGCAATTATGATTGAGTTTTATTTTCTTTATGCCTTTCTGTACCTTTTGCATTCGTTGCAATAAACACATATTTATTTTATAATAAGTCCACTCAGAATGTTTAGAAATGCAACTGATTAGTAAGTCTCTATATACTAATAAAACACCATGGAGAGCTTTACAAAATCTACCAACAATTTGCAGAACAATATGGTATATGAGGAGGGAGGTTTAGAATAACAAAGATGATCCACAGTCCCAGACACAGTTCATGGCTTTAAAGAACCAGGTCCCAACTTGGGGGCACTAAGGACCCAACCTTGGGTTCACTCACCCATATGCAGTAAAGACAATCTACTGACACCAGGTGGTGGTAAAGGAAAGTAGAGTATTTATTGCAGGGCTCCAAACAAGGAGAATGGGCAGCTCATGCTCAAAAGAGCAGAACTCCCCAATGGCTTTCGGGGAAAGGATTTTAAAGGCAGTGTGAGGGAGGGGTTGCAGGGTGTGGGATCAGCTCATGAACAATTCTCCAACTGGTTGGCATCAATGTGGTTCCAAGTATCATCAACCTTCTGGCTTCAGCTGGTCTAGGGTCTATGTGCTTGCAGTCAGCAGTTTTCATATGGTAGGGGTCGGCTTCCTGTACAAACAACTTAGGAGTGTGTGTCAGGCCTGTATCTATATCCTTCAGGGAACTGGGAGTTCAGTGATTCTGCTGTGTGGCAGATTTATAGTCTAAATACCAGCTTCCCGGCCCAGGAGCTATTCTTTGTTTCTACATCTTTACATTTCCTAATTATTAACTCTTGAGTCACCCTTTTGAGACTCATGGGAGGCCTGGGAGACTAAAGCCTTTTACTTCAAAAGACAGGGACATGGGATTGTATATGGTTTCATAGACGGTTTCTGAAACGGTTCTGTCCAGTCCTATAAGCTGTAGAATATTCATCACATATCTCACCCTCCCCAATGATAGGATGTATACTGAAGCAAAACGCTGAGTGGTAACTATTTGGCATTGTGGAAAATAACTCTAAACAAAACTTTTTGTATTGTACATGGTATAGACCGAGTATGTAATTCAGGCATTGTGAGTAACTTCTAGGAAATGCTTTCAGGCTCTTTTCCAGGCTTTTGCCTAGGAATTGTTTGAAAAGTCTGATTTAACAGTCCGTCTATAATATAGAAACCTAATTCACACCAAAACACTTTGTATTTCTTAGAGGCACAAATACATCAAAGGCTCTCTCGATATCTAAAATACTTTCAAATCATAAAAAGTGTTATCAGTTGAAACTCTGTGATATTCTGATCGGCTTATTGCTCACTTGGTGTGACTCTGATGCTGCCAGCGGCACAACTTAATTCCGGAGGTTGACCTTCTTTCCCTGTTTCCCAGTATATTCTAGCAAAATAGGTAGCATTCCATCACTCCTTAGACAGCGTTAAAATAATTGTGATTGCATTTAACATTTGAGTGCAGAAAAAGATGGTGAAAGGTGGCAGAATGTGTCACCTCAAAATATGCCACCTTGTGGCGCAGTGGTTGAGAGTCTGCCTGCCGATGCAGGGGACGTGGGTTCGTGCCCCGGTCTGGGAGGATCCCACATGCCGCAAAGCGGCTGGGCCCATGAGCCGTGTCCGCTGAGCCTGTGCGTCTGGAGCCTGTGCTCCACAACGGGAGAGGCCACAACAGTGAGAGGCCCACGTACCCAAAAAAAAATGCCACCTTGGCATAAGGGCTATTTTGAGCTAAAGAACAGATGCAAGCAGATGCAAGAATGTCATTCTGACCTCCCTTTTTTCCCTGAAGGCAGGAGTTAATACTCCCATGTGAAAGATGCCCTCCTGTAACAGAGAAGAATAAACCTGCCTCCATATTGGATCTATTCCTTTAGCTCTAACCTTTGTGCTCTGTTGCCTATGCTTAGTCATGCTGGCTCTGCAGCTTTTGTAAAAGAATGTTGCCTATAGATGGAAATACACAGGATATACACAGGATAGCCCATTCTCAAGGCTCTGTATAACACTTTAAATGTATAACACTCTTCCATTCACAGAGAGATAAAAAGTTGCAGAACAGAGAATAATATTTGTCTTATTGGAGGTTTGTAGGAACATTGTGACCAGACCTACATAGACAGCTGCAAGAAAGAAGGATTCAGCACCAAGAAGTTTGCAACAATCGGCCACACTCCTGCCCCTTTTAGTGTAAAAGAAGTCTGAATTCTAACTTGGGTAAGATAAATTGTTGGGACACTAGTCCACCATCTTCTCAGTCTGCTGGCTTTCTGACTAAAATTCCTCGCCCCACCAACTCATCTCTCAATTTATTGGCCTGTCTTGCAGCAAGCAGTATGAGTTTGGACTTGGTAACACTCCCTATACCAGGAGGAAAGAAATATTATCATCACCAGAGCTGGGGAGTCAAAGCAGAGAGAAATCCATACAAACAGACCTTGTTAGGATTACTCTTATCTCCTTTTAGTATCCCCATATATTTTAGTAAACTTTTCCACAATTGCTACTCTTTGTTCAACCTAGTATATGAGCACTTGGGCCTATCAGCTTTTTTGGGTCTTCCTTTTCCTCTGGCGGCTCCCATGTACACGCAAAAATCTATATGCTTGTCTCCTCTTATTCTGTCTTATGTCAATTTAATTCTCAGGACCAACAGAGACCCTAGAAGGGTAGAGATAAAGTTATGCCTCCCCTACAATGATCTACGTTTATTTACCAAACCGAGCCACCCAAGATTTGGATGACATTCATCCATCCCACGTTCTTGTGGTCACTCGCCTCTGGGATGCTTCAGCTGCGTTACTTGACTTTCGGAGTAATCTGGCTGTCCTGTTCATATTGCCATTGCCCTGCATACCATTGACCCAGGCACTGGACTTGCTGGGACTCATAACAGGATGCCCCAAGACATGCCACATTGATTATTTTGAGTTAAAGTTACTTAAGAAACAGCCCGTGGGAAAAACGATATAAAAACACACAATGACACCCCCTCTTTCCCCTTGAAAGTAGGAAATAAATCTCCCATTAAAAGTAACCTCCCTACATCAGGAGGGTAGAAAGTATCCTCATCACCCGAGTTAGGGAATTCAAGGCTGAGAAAACTGTATAAACAAACGTTGTCACTTCTTCATTAGTCTGCTATCCCAAGCACTGGGCCCTTTGTTAAATCTTCACACAAAAAATTGTTTCCTTGTCGAAAAATGATATAGAAACAGCCTGCTTTGGTCGCTTCAAGGGTCCTATTTCTATGAGACCTCCATGCATACAATTAAATTGGTTTCGTTCTCCTGTTAATCTGTCTTGTGTCAATGTAATTATATGACCAGGCCAAAGAACTGCAAGAGGGGTAAGGGAGAGATTTCCCCCTCCCACAAACTCAAACTACTTTCCCAGTTTGGGGTGTGTGTGCGTGTGTTGAAGGCTCTACTAAAAATCAGTGCATGTGTCACATATATGATTCCTTTTTCATTTTGATTTGTAGAATAGCTTTACAGTAGAAACACCAGCAAACAACTTTTAGACTATTAAAAGGCTTTCTTCCCTTCCTAAATGTTTTAATTGTGCCAAGAAGCTTTTTATGGACCTTGCAACTTTGTTGCTAGCTTCAGGTTGATTATTGTAATTGTATTGTTCACTGTGCGTAGAAATAGTATGAATACGATTTACATAGATTGTTCAGTTTTTAATATTAGCCATAGAACTGGTTAGTATCTCAGTAGTTCAATGAAACGTTTCCTGTATTCTCATCTATTTTGAGAAATTCTGTGGGGTTTTGTTTAATTGTGTCTTATGGTTCAAGTTTGTAGATTTTAATAAGCAAAAATGTTTAAAGATGTGGTAATCTTCCAACTAATACTCATCTGTCTTTCATGACCGCACAAACTGTATCTTTAAATCCATAAATAAGTTTCCTTAAGTATCATGCTTTTCTGGTCTTTCATGCTTACTGATAAGGGGGAAGCACAAGAAAAATTTCAGTAGAATACAGTTTTTATTTTGTAAACACTAATGTATTAAACTTGCTATACATTGAAGCAAATAATATATTTTTATTTGAATTGTGTATATGAATTGGATGTTATAACTAGTTGATTTTTTTCATTGTGTTAGAGGTATTTTCACTGAACAAGGTCAATTGGTTACCTCAGTATTACAACCAATATAGTCCAAGGGACCATTTCTAAATAAATAAATAAATAAACAAATAAATAAATAAATGAAAATAAATCAGTGCATGGCCTCTTGCTTCCTCTTTCCTCCCACCCCCCAGATACAGGAAGTGGTTTGTCTCTCTTTTGTTGCTTACTGGCCAGGGCCTTCAGCATCTCAACTTCTTTATTCACTCAGTCAATAAATATTTATTGAAGGCCTGCTATGTGCCAGGCGCTGTGCTAGGTGCTGGGGGAGGGGCAGTCATGTAGCTTAACTTCAGAGAGCTTACTGCCTCATGTCAAAGACAAACCTTATTCAAAGAATCACACAATCAAATATAGTTCCCTAAGTGCTTTTTTCTTAACTTCTTATTCTGAAATAATTTTAGATTCACCTAGAAATACTATAGAATTCCTGTGTACCCTTTGCTCAGCTTGCTTCAATGACAGTACACTATGTAATCACAGTACAATGATCAAAACCAAGAAATTAACATGGATACAATACTAAGTTAGGCCCTTATTGGATTTCTCTAAGGGCTTTTTATTACATTAATTCTTTAGTAATTACAACAATCTTGGGAAGTAAATACTGCGTTGGCCAAGAGGTTCATCTGGATTTTTCCCTAAGATGTTATGGAAAATCCCGAACTAACTTTTTGGCCAGCCCAATACTACCATCACCCTCCATTATATAGATGCAGAAACTGAGTTTCAGAACAATTACATAACTTGGGCAAGATTCCAGCTTGCAAGTGGCACAGTGAGGACTGCAGACCCAGGCAGCCTGGCTGTGAGGGGTCTGCTCCCCACCCCTGAACCACACCTCCTCTTAACATCAGCCAAGCAAGCTTCCTTGTTCAAACTCAAAGAATCTTACTATCACAGCACTCCAATAAACGGCTGGGGAGCTATTAGAACAAGTTGTAACTCTTGGATGCCATCTTTAAAGTCAAAATATTTGCTTCCAAAATCAAAGTTTGTTTCAATGGCAAAGGCTTCCCAAAGGAAATTACTATTTCAATCACTGTGGATGAAACAATGTTCTTTGGGCTAACAAAGGCTGAGCTCTCAAACATTTCCCTCTGGTTGAAAATAACTTTAGTTGAAACATTTTGACTCTCAAAAGGAAGTTTCTTTGCAAGAAACTGCAAGAAATCCAGGTGCAGTTAAGGCTCACCCCAAACCGAAGCCTTCGGAAAAGCCAGCTTCCTCTCAAAATCATACCGTTTCCAACTGTCTCACCCCTGCATAACTCAAAGCCAAAGGAAATCTGCAAGAATAGAGGTATGTTGATCTGCTTTGCATAGGAGAATATCAATCCCAAAATGGGAGCGAGGGGGAGATCAAAAAAAAAGCTGAACAGGGAAAAATACCTTTCTTGCTTAACTATGCATCTGTGGAATTTGTACTTGTTACCAAAATGCAGAAGTTACTTAAATGACCTCAGAGTTCCACTTCTCCCTTCTCCAGCGCCGAGATGCAGTACTACTGAGCATGTCCCAAAGGCAGTTCAGTTACTATAAAGAGGAGTCTCTTTTTTAAGATATCGCTGTTAACAGTAACATCTCATGATTCCGTCTACGACAGATGATAGCTTGGGTTTGCTCTCCGCTATTTTGTCCTTCCTCTGATTTCGAGCCAGTCGCCAGGCCCTTTGGAATGGCTTACTTTCTGGATTTTGCCGAGCAGAAAGCAAGGAAGCTTCAAATCAATGACTCCTTTACATTTTGGGGAGGTGGGGGATTGGGGAGGGGAGAGACAAGAGCTAAGGAAATGTAGTGAAGAGGTGTGTCCTCAGAGTGGAGTAAGAGTAGCAAGAGAGAATCTTCCAGCCTGCACTGGGGAGCCACGCATTGCTTTCCAGCAAGATCTGAAGGGATAGCCGGCTATCTGGTGCACCTAGGGGTGCTGAGCCCCAGACACCAAGGCTTCAAGTCTTCTCAAGGGTCCCTTGCCCCAAATGTGGCATAGACACAGCAGGGGCCTAAAGGAACATGCAACAGGGACATAGGGGTCCCAGAGTAGCCAGTGGGACTCAGGACAAACAGAGTATTTCAGATGAGGCTTTAGAGCTTAAGGTTTCAAGGTCTTCGTGTAACCTGGAGAAGGTGGGGCACTGTGGGGAAGACCCAGTTATCACTGAAACTTAACTTCCCACCAGTTCAACACATGGGATAAACCCAAGATGACTTAATACAAAGAAGTTTAATATGCTTGAACATCTGAGTTTGTGAGCTGACATTCACACCAACTATACATTCATTTATACATCTATACATACATTCAACTATACATTTGTTCACCTGAAAAATACATCATACACTGAGATGGGACCTGAGGACATGGTGGTTCCCCAGGCTCCCCGTGATCAACAGTCAGATGTGTCCATCCTAAAGCAAGGAGAGGCTGCTACACGGTCACTAACGGTAAGATAAAGTCCTGGGGTGACTTACAGGTGTCATTAAAAATGGTCCATGTTGCACTCATACTTATCCATCGTTAAATTACATATAATGTATGAAGTTTCAAAATGATACATGTAGGGGGGCTTCCCTGTGGCGCAGTGGTTAAGAATCCACCTGCCAAGGCAGGGGACACGGGTTCGAGCCCTGGTCCAGGAAGATCCCACATGCCGCGGAGCAACTAAACCTGTGCGCCACAACGACTGAGCCTGCACTCTAGAGCCCGTGAGCCACAACTACTGAGCCCACGTGCCACAACTACTGAAGCCCGCGTGCCTAGACCCTGTGCTCCACAACAGAAGCCACCACAGTGAGAAGCCCACGCACAGCAACAAAGAGCAGCCCCCGCTTGCCCCAACTAAAGAAAGCCTGTAGGCAGCAACGAAGACCCAATGCAGCCAAACATAAATAAATAAATAAATTTATATAAAAAAATGATACATGTAGGAATTTACTCCAAGGAAATAATCATGGAGGAATACAATGATTTTGCTAAAAGAATGATTATCTTACTGTCATTTATAATAGCAAAACCCTAGAAACAGCAAAACTAGTTTCCACTCACTGGAATACTATGCAGGCATTAAGAAGGATGTTGTAAATGTTATTTTTATAATTAAAAATAAAGAATTGAAGAAAAATACTTTAGAACATTTAATAACATGGAAAGGCATGTTTAACAACAATATATTGTTATTAAATATATATATATATATAAAAATCGGAGCAAATGTATTTTTTTAAGTTTTTGTAAAACCGATATAAATATACATCTGTGTAAACACGTGTGTTGTGTGAATAGGATACAGGTGCACCAGGAGGTTATACAACAAAATATTAAAAATGACTATTTCTACCAGCATCACATTATGACTTCTGTGGGCCTTAGGAACTTTTGCCTTCATGGACCTCTTCTTCCACACACACACACAAAAGTTGAAAATTGTATTTTATGATGGCATTGGCATAAAGATGAATACAAGCCAGGCTAGATTCATTGTTATATGTTCATTATTACTATGTTCTTTTTTTTCTTCTTATTTTAAGAGAAATTAAAATTAAAACATTTGTGGGCCCTAGGCTTTATGCTTCCTAGGGCTATGAGATACGGAATTACTTGATTTTTATTTCCTTCTTTTTGTCTGACTGCATTTTCTAAATTTTCCATACTGAAGACTTATTCTTTCATCATAATGAAAAGCTATGCGAACAAAGAAATTGGCAAACATAAATAAATGGCCTGTTTTATGCAATGCCAACACACAAATGCAGCCTCTGGAGACAATACCTTCCAGGGACTTTAAAGCATCCCCATTGGACACAGCCTGGCATCCACGGCACTGCTGGTCTAGCCCAGCAGGATGGCTTCCTGCTATAACCAACCAACAAGACAAAACCTCTGGTTTTCAGAAAACGTCACTCTCCTGCTTACCAAAGAGAATGGGTCCACGCCCTGTCCTTCATCCACAAAGATGACACCACCAATGCACACTGGCTTTATTTCTCCAGGGGTGGAGATGGTTAGCCATGTTCTAGCCACACTCTCTGACCCGGTCTGACAACCATATAGGCAAAGAGGGCAGGCTTTGGTAACTCTGGAAAGGCACTAACCAGCACTTTCAGAGTTTCACTCGTGGCACCAACGTGTCATAAACCGGTGAGGTTTGCCCAACTGTGAAGTTTGTCAAGAGGTTCGATTTTACAAAGTCAGCCTTTCAAGTATGGATTTTTAATTTATACATTCACGTATTTATTTCTGTGTTTGATATATATGGATTAAGCATCTCCTCAGTGCCAGGCACTGTTCTAGGAGTAGGAGACATGGTGGTGAACAAGACAGACACTGGCCCTGTTCTCATGTTGCTGGAAGGAGAGACACTAAACAAGGGTTCAGAGGGCTTAGAAGAGGGAGAAAAAATGGGTGCATTGTGTGTGTGACAAGGAGGCTGCACCCAGTCAAAGGAGGCAAGGATCCATGCTCCCCAAAGAGTCAAAGTTTAAACCCAAACAAGGAAGGTAAGTAGGAGTGGGCCAAAAAGGGCAGGGGGTGGGGGGCGGATCAGGAGGAAGAAGAATGCATCAGGCAGAAGGATGTGCTAATGGCCAGAACCTAGGACTGCAGTGTGTGCGTAGCTAAGGAACTGAAGGCGTCCGAAAGGGTTGGTGAGTATGGACGAAAGTCAAGCTGGAAAGGCAGGCAGGGGCCAGAATGTGAAGGGTTATTTTAAGTCCAGTTAAGAAACTGAGGCTGTCCTTACTCCAATGGGAAATCATCACAGAGTTTTAAGCAAAGGGGTGCTTTGCTCCCAGGTGGAGAATAGATTGCCTGAATCTCCAGTAGTGGCCCTGAGTCATGAGTGATGGTTGTTGTGTAGCATAAACCCTATGGAAAGGCTTACTGCAGCCTGGTTTAGACAACTGAAAGAAAGCAGAGATGCCCACCGGGACTTCTATGTTTCCCACACTCCCCATCACAGCTTTCAGAACCATACAAACAAGGACATCTTAAAACAAAATGGAGTAGAGGTAGGAATACCACACTGTCCTAAGTACTACAGATTTATAATACCTCTTGATCCTGCTGGCATACATCTTCCAGGTTTCTTTTTTTTTTTTGCTCCAGACGCGCAGGCTCAGCGGCCACGGCTCACGGGTCCAGCCGCTCTGCATGTGGGATCTTCCCGGACCGGGGCACGAACCCACGTCCCCTGCATCGGCAGGCGGACTCTCAACCACTGCGCCACCAGGGAAACCCTCCAGCTTTCTTTTTCTTCTTCAAGATTATCTTTACTCTTCTTGGCCATTTGAATTTCCATATGAATTTTAGAATCAGCGTGTCTATTTCCACAATGTAAAACCTGCTAGTATATCGATTGGGATTGCAATGGATCTAAAGATGAATTTGGAAAGAACTGACTTCTTTGCAGTATTAAGCCTTCCAATCTATGAACATGGTCTAGCCCTCCATTTATTTAGGTTTTCTGTAATTTCTTTCAATAATGATATGATGTTTCCAGTGATGAGGTCGTGCATATGTTTTGTTAGATCTATTCCTAGATAGGCGATGTTTTAGGTGATTGTAATGGGCAAATATTAGGGATGCTAATTAAAGGAAGTAATGTCCGGGGAAAGTACTTTGCAAAATGTAAAACTTTATACAAATCCAAGATATTCTTTCTCACCAACACTACTGAGCACATCACTTTGGAAAGCCAGTCTACATACCCATAAGGCATCTTTCCCAGTAGCTATGGATTAACCAAGACGCTAAGGCTCTAGAACCAGGAACTGCCAAAAAGTGACATCAGAGGCCAAAGAAGAGAATTACTGGCCTGGAATAAACTCTTAGAAAAAAACAACTTCTCAGTCTGAGTCTGAATTTTACCCAACAGCCATCAGATGGCCTCAGGGGGGAAAAGAGCTCAAAAAGCACATCCTTCATTCAAAACTCAGGGACTTGATACAAGATCTTATTCAGTCTATGAGCTCCTGACACTGTTGCTGAAAATTAGCATAGACCAGCCCTCAGTGGGAGCTGAGGTCCTGCTTCAGCTTCTCATCTTCACAGGAATTCTGCGCAGAACCAACGAAGGGCAGATCTAGCTTCTTCCTGGGAACAGTCCCCGGCAATGCTGATGCTCTCACTTTCAGCTGCCTCTGAGTCTGAACTGGTGACTCACAGCCGCTTCTCTGAGCCCAGCCTCACAGGCACCCTCCCCCTCCTGCCAAGCGCTGCCTGCCACAGACACAGCTCAGGTTCTCACCTCCTTCCTCCTTCCACCAGTCTGGAGGAGACAGTGGCCAAGCATGAAATCTTCAGGATATTAAGAGTACTTATAAAATACAAAAAGGAGACAGACTTTGCTGTTATTTACCCCCAAATCATTCCATTCCAGTTTCTCGGACTCCTCTCTCCATTCATCAGTGTAGCAATAATCATTATTCATTGAATCAACAAATATTTTTTGAGCGTGTGCCATATGCCAGGCAGTATTTTAAGCACCCGAGATACAGCAGTGAAGAGCACAACTGAAGTCCCTTTCTACGTGCAGCTTATACCACTGCGGGAAGGGGTGACCGCGTCCCCAGGGAAGGAGGAGAGGGGCAGGGAACAGGGCCATCAGTTGCAAATCGAAAGGATTTTAGAAGCCCGAGGTCTTAGTTTGGGTTCCCCCAAAGCAGACGCTAAGATAAGGATTTGAGAGCGGGTTGCTTATTGAGGGAGTGATCCCAGGAAGTATAGGTGAGCAAATGGGGAAGCGACAGGAAAGAAGGAAAGCCATAGTTTGTTAATGAGGGGGGTAAAGCTGTGGGCAATTGAGGCCCAGTCCTGGGTGTCCCTCACAGAGATGATATAAAATGTGCCTCAAAAGTATCCCTCTGCAGGACAAGGAAGCTCAGGGGTTTATCCACCAACTCCCACCCTTGATTAGTCGAGGGTCACTCCTAGGATCTTAACTCCCTGGCATCTCTGGCAGAGAGAGGCTGGAGGCCACGAGCATGTACAGGAGCTGTCTGCAGGTCACCTCTGAGTTGGGCTCCGGGGATGTGGGTGGCACTGTTGGCAGCCGCTACTCCCAGTCATCTTGTTCCATGACATGCCCAGCACTTAGTGTGGTTTCAGGTGCACGGCAGGCACTCAATAAATATATGTGGAGTAACTGGGTGTTTTATCACCTGAAGATGCCTTTAAAGCTGTTCCAGAGTCAGCAGGAGAAAGGGCCCTGAACGTGAACTTGTCAATAGTGGGCTCCAAGCACATTAAGCTAATGATCTTGGGCAAGTCCCTAACCCTTTCCAATCTCAATCTTCACAGCCGTAAAAAGGAGACTCTAGCAACTTCCTTGCCTGCCTCATTGGACTGTGATGAGACGCCAATAAAAGAAACGCAGTGAAAGTGCTTTGGAACACCAGAACATGCTAGAACTATCTTTCTTGTGGAAAAAGCTTGGAATATGGAATGTGGTCTGAAGAAGTAGATTCTTGGTCAAGTCAATTGTGTGTGTGTTTCCTCAATTATAAAACAGGCACAATGATAATCAGGCCATGACACGTCTCAGAGTGCCGTGATGGGGCTCAGGAGGCAAGATAATGGATGTAGCGTGCGCCACTTCCTTCCGAAACTCTACAAAAATGACAAAAAGGGATGCGGATTTTTAAAGCGGGGGGATCATAAACCCATGATGACACGGCAACAGGAGAGGAAATGATAGCAACAAAACTTTGGAAGCCGGAAAGTAAACGGCCAATTAGCAAATGGCTTAGCTAGCAGAGCAAATTAAATACTAAAATAGTGCTAGGGAATGAAGGAACGTAGCTTGCCCCAAACTTTAGGCACCAGACACCTCTGGCAGTGAGGGTGAAGCTGGGGCAAAGAACAGGAAGATTGGCCGAAAGTCTTTTTAATTAAGAAGTCAGAGCTTCAAACCCCTCCTCAACCCTGGCAGAAACTCTGGGGGTGGCCCCCAGCAAGCTGTTTCTACAAGCCCTCCAAATGATCGAGGGGCTCTCTGGAGATTATCTAATTCCACAAGGGTGCACATTTACAGTTGTCTTTCTGTGGCCTTGGCTATTTTACAACCCCGTAAGGATAAAAGTTTAGTTGTAGAAAAACTGAGAGCAATGCAAATGTTTCTTGGCCATAGAAATGCAAATTAATTTTTCCAGTAGAGATACATTGGTTTTTAGAAAAAAATAACCCCATTCCAGTTCATTGCCCTATAGAATATTAACTAGATTTACATCCATTGGCAAATTCGTTTCAGTATTACTGATTATATAGGTCTGTTCAAATTTTCCCCTTAACTGGTTTTAACAACTTCCTAGTTCTCTCATTAATTAAATAAAGAAATCTTTAACACAAATTCATTTTACATATGTATGAGAGCTACCTTCACCTTTTTGAAAAGTATGCTTTAGCACAGTGATTCTCAGAGTGAAGTCCTGGACCACCAGGGCGTCACCTGGGAACTAGATACAGATTCTCAGACCTCACCCAGACCTGCTGAATCAGAAACTCTGGGGGTGGGGGCCAGCCACTTGTGCTGTTAGGAGCCCTCAGGTTCTAATGCACACTCAAGTGTGAGAAGCACCGCTTTAGCACTTCCATCAAACGCTACCAAGATGCTACCTTAGTCCTGACTCAGTTGAAACCTTGGAACTTGACAGTCTACGTGGTCTCTAACATAGCGCTGCCTGTGACGGATGAGAACAGGCCAGGCCATCCTTCTCTCTCATCTCCAGGGATGCCTCAGCCGTCCCATCACTCACTCCCTGTCTCCTTGCAGCACCAAGAGATGGAACAAGGGTCCTTTGTGAGCTGGACAGAACATAAAATTCAAGATTCCTTGAGAGGATTCGTTTAGGGCCCGTTGGCACCCACTGGTCTGACTCTGTGGGACTAAAACCCTCAAGCTTCGGAACTAATGGTCCCAAAGGGACCACTACCCCAAAGAGAAGGGATGAGCAGGAAGGGAAAAGCTACCTCAGAACCCAGCCCCAAATGTTGTGTTTATTTATTCTCTGCCTCCTGCAATAATAAGAGTGTTATTTCATTGCTGACAGATGCAAAATAACGAGCCCGTTGTGTGCTGATCTGGAGCACATATGCCACCCATTTGTCTTGCAGCCTGACCGGGCGCTCTGCCCTGTTCACAGGCAGCCCTCCCTGACAGCCAAATGCCATACAAGCCCGATAATTGCCCTTCACTGGGGGGAGGATCCCCTTCATCTGCACAACTGATGCTAACGTGTAGCTGGGCTTGAGAACCATGGTTGTAATCTGGTCAGACCAGTGAAGTGAGCCGCTTGAGATAACCTGAAAACCTGAATCAGCATGGGTCTGACCTCCATTCTGGGCTTGTATGGGGAAGGGCATTCTAGTCACTCCTCACTACCACAGCCCCAGCTCTGCCACTTAGCAGAGATGTGAACTTGGACACGTTTTTTCCCCCTCTTCTAGCCTCTGTTCCCCTGGTAGAATGCAAATAATAGAAACACCTTCCTCTAGGGGTGCTGTGAGGACTAAATGAACTGACGATTATAACGCCCTTAACACAGAGCCACTCCCCAAATAAGTGTGGGTGTTTGTACTTGGTGGTGGGGTGTGATGATGAAATAGATTCCCTAACAGCCCCTTGGAAGGGGAGTAGGGGCCATAGGGAGAAAAACAGGCATTAAATGCAGGCTGAAGTAACTGAGGCCAGGAAGGAGCTGGTTATAGAGGACCCGCTCCATCAATGAGAAGCCCCCAGCCTGCACTGAGGTCCCATGGCAACTTCTTGTGACTGTCCTTTGCTTTGTATACGACAAGAGTGAGCCACAGGGCCAGTGGGAAGAGAGAAATCTGAGTGGATGCTCTTTGTCAAGCGGGAAAACACTAATTAAATGATTTTTTTCCTCCTTTCTTCATTGCCAAAATACTTGTCTTAACAAGATCCTCCTAGGTCCAGGTGGAAGGCCACTGCTTACCTAAAACCAGTGGTTCCCAACTGGCAGTGATTGTCAGCAGTGGGAACTTGCTACTAGCTTCTAGCGGGTAGAGGCCTTGGATGTTGTTAAACATCCTACAGTGCACAGGACAGCTCTTCACAATAAAGAATGGTGCGGCCCCAAGCGCCAACAGTGCCTAAAACCAAACATGGTTGCCCATATTAAGCGAATCTCTCCCTCCACTATGCTCTTCAGACACCTCGTTTGAGCCTGTGCTGGGGCACTGGCCTGACTCTGCCAGGTGTGGTGGTTAGCTGGTGGCCTCCTGGAACAGCAGAAAGGGCAGAGGCTCTGAAACCTGGCTCAGCCACCCACTGGCTAGGACCCAGAAACAGTCATTTAGCTTCTCTGAGGCCATTTTCTCGTCTGAAAATGGAACTTAGAATCCTAATTTGCAAGGTTATGGTCAAGATTAGATAAAATACTCTGTGTAGAGCACATGGTAAGTACTCAGTAAGTTATAGGGTCACATCTTCCTAGATACAACCCAGAGGGCCACAGTGATGTCTTGCGTATCTTTACATTGCCTACAGCATCTTAGGCTATGCCATGCACATAGTAGGTGCTCAGAAATTGTTGAACTAAAGTGAAGTCTTGCCTGGAAGCCAAGGCTCAAGAAATAAACCTAGCCCACCTCATGGACCTATAGTCCTGCCACTTGTAAATGGTTTTAATTCAGTCCTCAGGATGCACCCGTATCTCAGAACAGGATCTGTTTCTCCCTGTCACCAAGTCCTGGGTCCTTCCAGTGAGCAGGGAGGCTGAGCTTGGCCTTTGATTCTTTCAGGGACAGCCAGAGCCTTGGCCACTGCTTGGGAGCAACTACCACAGTCCAGCCATTCCCAGCTGACCAACTCGATAACCTGCCAGTAGCCAAATACCTGCCACAGTAACTGGAGAAATAAGTCAAAGGAAATGCCAATTTCCTAACAAAGGAGGGATGCAAGTCCGGATGAGTATGATTTGCTTGGAAAATGAGAGAGGCCATCACCCAGTCCTCCAGATTGAACAGAGCCTTCCTCAATACACACCCTGCCCACACCCACCCACTGACACACACAGCTCGGCCAGAGCGTGAAGCAAATGTGAGAAGACCATCTCTATCCCTTTCCACTGAAAAGCTTTCAAGGGTTCATCTACTACCAGCTTCTCTCCTGCTAGAGAAGACATCAGGGAAGGCATATTGGACCAGGAGGGAGACCTGAATGCAGGTGTGATCCCTGCCAATAACATGCTGTGTCATTTTGAGCAAGTCCTGTCACCTCTCTGAGCCTCAGTTTCCCAACTATGAAATGAAACCTGGACAAGAAGGGCCCTTCCGGCTGTGATATCCTATGCTCTTTCTATGGCCAGTCGTGGCTTCGCTCCCACATAGACCTGCTGAATGCCATGCAGACAAATGCTGATCCATTCCGAGTCCCGCCCTTGCTGCTTTCCAAGGCCTGGATCTCCTATTACTTTACCAGGTGGCCCCCAGCGAATGGCAGGGGAGCCCTATCTCCCCCTCTGTTAGAGTTCTTTGGAATGGACACAATAGTCCTGCCCCTCCTCAGCGCCCCACCCCCACCCCAGAGGCCAGGCCAGGCTGCCCAGGAAGTATCAGGCAGGGACTCAGATTGCAAAGATACACGGTGACACAGACACTCTGCCAACCTCCAGGAATTCAGGCCAAGAACAGATAATGCTGACACCAAGCATGCACCATAATTGCTAGGTGTCTAAGAGCTAACTGCTCCAGGTATAACATTGCTCTAGGCTGCTTTCT
The DNA here is from genome assembly GCF_963924675.1 of Phocoena phocoena. Lineage (NCBI taxonomy): Eukaryota > Metazoa > Chordata > Mammalia > Artiodactyla > Phocoenidae > Phocoena > Phocoena phocoena. The sequence goes on along the minus strand of NC_089220.1, from coordinate 25,715,937 downwards.
CCAAATCCCTTGATAAAAGGAATCTAGGCACAACCATCAACAAAAATGAGAACTCCACTCCAAATCCCCTCTCCTGTCCTATTCCTGAATCTTCTTCCCTCCGGGCCCCAGTACCCTGAGTACAGTGCCTGGGTCCCATTAGCTCAGGGGCTTCCCCTGACACACAAAGGACTGCATCTCACCTGCACAAAGCTTTCTTTCCTATGCGGATGCAGAGTAGTACACAACTGTCTGCCAGCTGCCCTGCACCCTTGGCTACGGGGTAGGTTCAGGGTGGGGAAGCGGAAAGGACACCAACTCCGGAGTTGGAATCCCAGCTGTGCCAAGTAGGACAATTTATAATCCTCAGTCTTTTTGCATCTTAGTTTGCAGATCTGTAAACTGATATTAGCAAAACCTACCTTACAAGAGTGTCCTGGGGATTAAATGAACTGACCTACACTAGGTGCTTGGGAAAGGGCGCTATTTTTAAAAGGGGTTTCACCAACTTGGCTGAGTGATACAGTTCCAGGCACAAAACACTCAAACAATTTGTAAAAGAAGCATTTTAAAACCAGAGTTCTATTGGCACTTTATTGGAAGTGAATCGGATTCCCTTTGGACTAAGGAAGAGCAGACTTCTTCTTCTCTAAGAATTGTTCATTCAATTCAGACAGATGCCAAATGCATGGAGCACTTTGATTCTGTTGTAAGAAGCCCAGAATGGAGGTCATGGGACCCATGCTGATTCAGGTTTTCAGGTTATCTCAAGCGGCTCACTTCACTGGTCTGACCAGATTACAATGATTCTCAAGCCCAGCTACACGTTAGCATCAGCCCGGGAGCTGTTCCAACCTATGGGTGTGCAAGCCCCATCCCAAAGCGATTTCACCAGAATCTCTGCCAGGTAGGGTGAGGTATCAGTACTTTAAAGAGCTCCCTGGATGATTCGCATGTGAGATCCACTGGACCAAGAGATCTCCATGATCCCTCCCAGGCATCCTGGTGTGTACAATAATGTATGATTCAGAGTAGACATTTAGTATATGCTTATTGAACAAATGGATGAAGATTCTGACTCACTTTTTTTGCTATTTCCATATTCACCAAAAAAAAAGAAGAAAATAAAAAGAGCTGAATGCCAAGTAAGAATCCTAGAGCAGTACTGTCTAATAGAAATTTCAGCGATGATGGAAATGTTCTATAATCTGTGCTGCTCTGTACAGTAGCCATAAACGGTACGTGGCTACTGAGTACTTGAAATGTGGCTAGTGTGACCGAGGAACTGGATTTTAAATTTTATTTAATGCTGATTAAATTTAAATAGCCACATGACTTCTGGCTACCACACTGGACAGTGCAAACCAACAGTATGTAACTTTAATGAACACATCTATAGCTGTGTACTTCCACGTCCCCCCTTTACCAACAGCACCCCATTTTCATTTAGGGCAGCCCCCTGTCACCAACACCTGCAGTCTTTTGGGGACAGCTAATGAAGTTGCCCTGCCCTTCTCCAGCCAAGGGGTGAGCCCAGGACACAAGCTACATCAACCTCTCCAGAAATTTTACTCTAGCTTCAGTGTCACAAGAATAGAAAATGAGGGCTTCCCTGGTGGCGCGGTGGTTGAGAGTCCGCCTGCCGATGCAGGGGACACGGGTTCATGCCCCGGTCCAGGAAGATCCCACATGCCGCGGAGCGGCTGGGCCTGTGAGCCATGGCCGTTGAGCCTGCGCGTCCGGAGCCTATGCTCCGCAACAGGAGAGGCCACAACAGTGAGAGGCCCGCGTACCGGAAAAAAAAAAAAAAAAAAAAAAAGAATAGAAAATAAGTTGGAGTAGATAAATACCAATGTTAGTAGTGGCATTAAGACACTGTGTATCGGTTTCCAGAACATCAGTCCAGAGTTTGACGATCACAACAGTGATATATGAGATGGGCTAGGCATCATTATCATCACCATCCTTGTCATCATCAAAGTCCCTGGTACCTAGAAGATCTGATGTGCCAGCTTCTGAACTAAGTACTTAAGTTGCCTAGCTTCCCTGTGCATCATTTCTTCATCTGTAAATTGGGAATTAACTCCTCCTAACCTCTTCCAGCGTTTTTGTGAAGACAGATCAGGTCCATAAGAGCTTTGAGCCAAATAAGGAGTTACCCAAGGTTTTGCTCTCTGGGCATTAGTGTGGGGGAATCATGAGAGGATTCGATGCAGGACACAGTATCTAGGCCCAGTTTACAAGCTGTGTGACACCAGGCAAGACACTTGTCCTTTGTGGGCTTTCAGTTAAAATGAGATTGAGTTAGACAACTCCCTTTCCAGTTTCTCCATTTTCTAACTTATTTGCATGCCCCTCCCACCTGGACTGACACCTAACCCTTCCCACTTCTAAGAACACCCCCCAGAAAACTCTCTAGCCAAGACCATGCTGGCCTTGTGGCCAACTCATTTCTTCTTTCCCCGACAACCCACCTGACCAGAAAGTTGCCCGGGGTAAGCACTCCCGTACCTTCCTGTACTAAGCATCTGGCAAAGCACTTTACTGGAAACATGTTTAAACATCTCCTCTACTAGTAGACCATAGCCCTACTAGGGCAAAGACCATGTCCCTCTTATTCACCACTGTATCCCCAGTGCCTAGTACAGGGTCAGGCACATAAAAGGTGCTCAGTAGGTACTTACTGTTTGAATGAATACCCCAAATCTATCTATTTTATTATTTATCATTTCAGGAAACCCACAGTATTCATTATCTAATGCTGTGTAACAAAGTATCTCAAAACCTACCGGCTTAAAAACAACAACAATCACTTCTTAGCTCCCAATTTCTGTGGGAGAGAGATTCAGACAGGGTACGGTGGGGTTGGCTTGTCTCTGCTCCTTATCTGGAACGTTGGCTGAAAGACTCAAAGGCTGGGGGCCGGAATTGTCTCAGTTCACCACCTAGCTGGTGGTTGAGGCAGGCTGTTGCCTGAGAGCCTAGCTGGAGATATCGGCCAGACCACTTCACGTCACCTCTCCCATGTGGCTTGGGCTTCCTCACAACATGGTGGCTGCGTTCCAAGGGTGGGTGTCCTGAGAGAGTAAGAAAGAGACAGGAGGAATGTCTCCTTTTTATGACCTAGGTTTGAGAGGTACATCCCATCGCTTCCACCACCTTCTATTCATTAGAAGCCAGACACTAAGTCCAGCCCACATTAAAAAGGAAGGGGATTAGACTCCATCTTTTGAGAGAAGTGGTAAAGAACTTGCAAACATATTTTAAAACCATTACAACCATTTAGCGAGCACAAGAGGCAAAATGCATGGTGAAAGCTAAGTGTCTGAAGAAGCAGGAATTCAGGTCAAATTATTAGCTGTGTGAACGTGAGGAAATGACTCTCTGAGACTGGGTTTCCCTATCTAAACCATCAGTAGGTTGCAGTTATTGGTCCCTGGTGGTGTTTACATGCTTGGAGTCTTCTTGCCTCAGTCATCTTAAAAGGATTCCCTCGTAACTTTCTTATCATCCACTGACCCTTCCCATCATTGATCACCCTTGGTTTCTGACAGTGGAGGCAGCAAGAGTTTGCTACTGGAGCTAGGGGACCTAGGATTCAGACACCAGGGGCAACTTTAAGGAACAGATGCTGAACCATTGAGGACCTCGGGATTCTCCAAGGTCTTCTCAGTCCCAGCCCAGGAGAGGTGAGAAACGCAGCAGTCACAGACCTGAGGAATCTGAATCTGCCTGCTGGGGCCCAGGGATCTGCATTTACTTTTTCACACTAACTGGTGCTGGGGGGAGGGGAGGAGTTTAAAGCGCGTACCCCGGCTGTCTCATTTTAGTCAAGTTCCTTGCTTTTGCTCCCAGTTCGAGGCTTTTCCGCTCCACCACTCTGTGAAAGGGGGAGGGGGAGGGTGCCTTGGGTCTCTGCAGTCCTGGGCCCCGCACACAACAGTGAGCCGTACTTTCACCTTTTTCTGGGCCGGCTGACCCTCCCCAGCCATCGCCTCGCGTGGGTCATGGTCCTAAGACTCGGGCGGAGCATCCCCCTGCTGTGTGCGCCCGGCGCCCAGAGCCGGGTCCCGGGAGGCCCACAGGAGCGAAGTCAGCACACCGCTATTACTGGTGCAGGTTATGGGGTGGAAAAGGGTGACTTTTAACCCTTTCATTTTCAAGGGGTAGTGACCCTGACCCCTTGATAGCCTCCTTTAAGGAACACGCGCGCCGGGAGATCTTTGTGCTCACCCAGTGTGAAGACACCGGCTGACAGATGGGGAAACCGAGGCCCATAGAAGGCAGTGATCTGTTGCATGTCCCACACGATCTAGAACCCTGGATTTTCAAACCATAGTCTGGTTTCTACACCCTGAGGGAAATTCAGTCAGACAGTCCCCTAGGAAATTCCCGACCGCGGGCCTTCCGAGCCCGGAATTCCCTCCGCGGAGTTTGAGCTCGGTTTGGCACGTTGCGAACTTCGCCTGCAGCTCTGCACCGGCTTCGCGGCGTCCTGAGAGAGGGGTGAGAGGGGAGCGCAAGCCCACCGGCATCCTAGAGGTAACTGGGGGCAGAGGAATGGCTGAGGGAGACGGAGGCCCCGGCGGGAACGCACTGGCCCTTTAAGGGGGGGACGGAGCGCATGCGCGGCGCGGGCCGGAGTCGCGCCGGGTGGGCGGCGGGCCGGCAGTGGACCCCGCCGGCAGCTGCTGGGTCCTGAGGCGGCGGGGGTGGCGGTGGCCTGATCTTCGCCGAGCCTCGGAGAAGCGACCTGCGCGTGGACCCCGCGCTCGGCGGGCTGCTCTCCGGGGACTAGCGCAGCCCGCGCTCGCCGAGGCTTTGTCACTCGCCTCTAGCTTCATCCGCGGCCGTGGCTGCGCGAGCCTCCGGGCTTGCTCTCTCCGCCCAGCTGTCCTGCCTCCAGCCCTTAGCTGGGGGCGTGGGGTACGCAGCTGGAGCCCGAGCTAACAGCCGCGGAGCATCCTTCGCCCGTCCCGGCCGCGCCACCGCCCATGCTGCAGCCAGTCCAGGGCGGCGACCCTGTGGCCGCAGCCCGCCTCTCGGTGACCCTGCGCCCCGCCCGAGCCTTCCCCGCTGAGCCCCGGGCCCGGGAGCGGGACCCGCGCCCCGTGATGGCTCGGCTGGCGCAGGTTGGCGCCGGGTGCCCGCCATCCGCCCGCTGAGACGCGCCCGGCTGGGTACCGACGGGGCCTTGGCGCTCCCCGCTTCTCTTCCCCGCCGCGCCCTTCCCCCTTCTGGGGGCTCCGCCGCTCCTTCCCGGGGGCGAGGGCACAGGGGGCCGAGACAAAGCCCACTTTGTGCGGGGAGTTGGCTGCGGGCGTGGAATGTGCGCGTCGGCGCGCGCCCCCTTCCCGCGCCCCGCCAGCTGCGAGTCTTGGCTCCCAGACTCGTCTCGTCGGAGAAATCGCGCCCCCTCACCGCCCTCCGGTCCGGGGGTCCCGGCTTGGAGCTGACGCGGCCTGGAGTCGGGTCAGTCACCCACCCCGGAGCGCGCGCAGGTGTGAGAGTGCGATATTTTTGTAGTGGAATTTGCTTGCCTTCAAAACTGGGAGCTGGGGCGCCCAGTCGGCGTGGGCACTCGTGCCTTGACCCTTTCGTGGCCGCAGACCTGAGCTGCCTGGCCTCAGTTTCCGTCTGACTTTCCTCTGCCAGCCCAGACTGCTGTCCGTTATTGTTCTCGCCGTCAAATGGGGGTGCTTTGTGAAAGCTGCCAAGTTGGGAAGTATTCTCTAGATCCCGTTTTTCATAAAGAACGAGGCCTCTAAGGCTCATCCGGGACAACCAACCCCCTCTGCCCCGCACTTCGTGTTGAGGCACTGATTTCCCCCCCCCCCCCCATCAAGTAGTATTTTATTGTACGGGAGCCACGCCCTGGTTTCTTAAAGGCGCCTTGCACTCTGTTTGGCCATGTGTTATCTCTGCAGCTGGTGTGTGGGAGGCCTCCTGTGAGCCACCTTTCTTACCCCTGTCCGCTGAGACATCCTCCCACCCCCGTCAAGGATTTGGGGATGCCAGGGGGGAAGAAGGCGGTTGGGGGCGGCAGCAGCGGTGCTGCCCCCACTGCCGCTGCTGTCCCCTCTGGGGCCAGGCGTTTGGAGACCAGCGAAGGAGCCTCAGCCCAGAGAGATGATGAGCCAGAAGAAGAAGGGGAAGAAGACCTGCGAGATGGAGGCATCCCCTTCTTTATCAACCGGGGTGGGCTGCCTGTGGACGAGGCCACCTGGGAGAGGATGTGGAAGCACGTGGCTAAGATCCACCCCGATGGAGAGAAGGTGGCTCAGCGGATCCGTGGGGCCATGGACCTGCCCAAGGTGAGGGGTTTGTGTGTGGGAGGGGAGCGGAGAGCTAAGATCTTAGTGACCTTGGGGCTTCCAGAGCAAAGGGACACTTTCTGTGTTGGGGTGGGGAACTACTGGCGTGGTAATATGTTAAAAATATAGGTAGGTTGAACCTGTCCAGAAGAACTTTCTCTCAGTTGCCGTTGAGGTTGTTCTGTGAGGTCCACATGCCCTGTTTCCAGGAGGCCCTCCTCTATCTCTTCTAAAAAGCCCATGTTTTGTGGGCAGAGCAGCAGATTAACTAACAAGTACACCAAAGTGGCCTGACATCTTATTTGCTAAGTCAGAGAACTGTGGGCAGAGAGAATGAATGACTAAGGAGGCGCCAGGGCTTAAGATGTTGAGAAAATATTTTCATGTGTTGTTTTACTGAATTCTCCAACAGCCTTGTGCATTAAGTGCAGTTTGGGGACCCATTTTACAGACAAGAATGCTGAAAACTCAAGTAGGAACTAGGGGTCCCACAGCCAGTAAGTGGCAGAGCTTGGGTCTCACCCCCAGGTCTTCCGGTTCCAGGGCCTTTGCTTGGGGGGACACGAGGTTCAAGGGCAGTTAGAAGAGGGCCTGTGGAGAGGGGCAAATTTCAGTCATTTATCTGTGTACGCCTGGAACTTCTCCATGACAGCTCTCCTTCAGTTGTGTCACCATGGAGGCTGAGGCTGTCTCATTCATCTTTGTCTTTCCAAGACCTCCTGTGTGCTTGGTACAGAACAGGCACTTGTAAGTGTTTGCTGAATGAAAGGGTTCTTGAGACTTTCTGTGCCCTATAGTGCTAGGTGGAAAAACGTGCCTGATTTTTTTTTTTTTCCCCCAACATTATGGTTAAGACTAAGAAAGCACTCTCCCAGATGCAGAGTCCTGAAATCCCCCAAGAAAAGCCAATTGGACAGAGGTCAGAGCCCCAGGCTCAGGTCCTGCCTGCTCAGGTGAGTAGGAGGGGGCCAGGAAGAGCAGCAGTTAATGTGGATTAGACATGGAGACAGGTGGCCTATTTTGTTTTCTTTTTACCAAGTTATTTATTGGTAGAACCATCAGAGACTATCTTCTGGGACAGGCTGAATTCAGAGGTTGAAGGTTGAGGAACTGCCATATATTTCCAGGGGAAATCAAATGTGGTTTGATTTTGAAGGCTACCTAATCGCCTTCTGTACTGATTTAGAATTTAGCTAATTCCCTGTGTCTGGACATTGTTTCTGATAATTTACTCTTAAAGAGAACACTGTGTTGCACATTCTAAAACATGAATTTGGGTGTCCATCTCTGATTATTTCCTTGGGATAAATGCCTGGAAAAGGAAGTGTGACGTCAAAGGATATGGACATCTGTTCTGATCACCCACCTAGCTATGAACTCAAGCAGGCCCCTTCAACCTGTTTGAGCCACAGTTTTCTCATCTGTAGAATGGGGTTGATTGTAGTGAAGCTTAAATGAGAGAATATGTTTTAAAACATTTAAGAAACTGTAAAGCCTCAAACCAGTACTGGTTACTGGATGTTCATTACCTGTGTTCACATCCTTCATCAGGAGAGGCTAGATCTCACTCAGCATTTGTTCCAGTGAAGCTAGGCCACGTGCTTCTCCCACGTGAGCAAGTTGGGGATTAGCAGATGCTATCCAGCCATCCTGCTGATGTCTGAATCAGGCTACGAGAGAGTGTGAATGGACCCCTGCAGAACTGTCACAACTCCTGGGGGCTGAAAAACAAAAATTGACAACCTCATTAGCAACTGGTTTGGTAATGTCATCTTGTCATCTTCAAGCTTCGCGCATGGGAAAGATACTGATGAAGGAATGAAGCTGTTGTCCGTTGGGGGGTGTCATGACTGGCAGGAGTGTGCAGGTCCTGAGGGAATTGTGTGAGAGGATTGGGAAAATTGAAACTTCTCCTCCTCAAACCACAGGGAAAGTGTGTGTGGGGTTCCTCCTCCACCTCGGCCCAGAGTAGGAAGGAGCCCCAGAGTCTGGGCAGGGTGGAGGAGGCCGGGAGGCAGCAGGGTCAGGTCCCAGAGTGCCAGTGGTATGCACCCAGTGCTGGGCTGGCCCCTCCCTGAGTGGTCATGCCCTTGGAGTTGACACGGAGGCATTCACAGAAGAGATTACACTGTGGTGAGACTAAGAGTTTGGGGATGGCATAATGGGTTTTTTTTTTTTGGTTTTTTTGTGTTGTTGGTTTTTTCTTTTTTGGCTGCGTTGGGTCTTCGTTGCTGCGCACGGGCTTTCTCTAGTTGCGGCGAGCAGGAGCTACTGTTTGTTGCAGTGTGCGGGCTTCTCATCGCAGTGGCTTCTCTTGTTGCAGGGCATGGGCTCTAGGAGCGCGGGCTTCAGTAGTTGTGGCACGCAGGCTCAGTAGTTGTGGCTCGCAGGCTCTAAAGCGCGGGCTCAGTAGTTGTGGTGCACAGGCTTAGTTGCTCCGCGGCATGTGGGATCTTCCCGGACCAGGGATCAAACCCGTGTTCCCTGCATTGGCAGGTGGATTCTCAACCACTGTGCCACCAGGGAAGCCCTGGCATAATGTTTTAAAAGGCCACTTGAGCCAAAATTTAAAATAGGGAGATTTCACATTCAAGGTCCAGATTTTTGGCATCTTTTCAGAAAATGAGAAGATCTGGAAACAGAGAATCTGTGATCCCACATGGCGGGAGGCAGCTGGAGGTGAGGGCTGGTCCCACTCCCCCAGGTGGCCACGGTCCCCTCCACTCACTCTCAGCCTGCCTTCCCTGTGGTTACCTGTGCGGCCCCTGCAGGTGGTTGAGTCTGGGGCCCCCGCAGTGTAGTGTAATAAAACATCACATCCACCATGTTCAAATCCCGGTTCTTCCGTAACTACTTGTGGGTGGAAGGTATGCAAACTCCTTGTGCCTCAGTTTCCTCAGCTGTGAAATATTAAATGGGCATAATAGCAATACCCACTTTTGAGGGGTTATTGGGAGGAACTGAAGAAGTAAAGCATGTGAAATGGGTGAGTGGAGCAAGGAGGTGAGGGTGCAGCCGACCACCCCACAGGCGCTTTGGGGAAACGTCCTTTACAAGGATGATGCCAGTGTGTTAAAGGGCAGCAGTTTCTAAAAGCATCACAGATCCAGGAGCAGTTTGTGCCCCTTTGTATGAATGTCTCCTTGATGTTTCAAGCTGCCACTGCCTTTTTTTTTTTTAATAAATTTATTTATTTCATTTATTTATCTTTGGCTGCGTTGGGTCTTCATTGCCGCGTGTGGGCTTTCTGTGGTTGCAGTGAGCAGGGGCTACTCTTTGTTGCGGTGCGCGGGCTTCTCATTGCCATGGCTTCTCTTGTTGCGGATCACAGGCTCTAGGCACACGGGCTTCAGGAGTCGTGGCTCACGGGCTCTAGAGCGCAGGCTCAGTAGTTGTGGCACACGGGCTTAGTTGCTCCGCGGCATGTGGGATCTTCCCGTGTCCCCTGCATTGGCAGGCTGATTCTTAACCACTGAACCACCAGGGAAGCCCCTGCCACCACCTTTGTGAAAGCTCAGTGGCCACTGGTGGGGCTCTGGACACCGAGCTCCTGCAAAATGCGAATTTGGACATCTCCCCCCAAAAAGCCAGCATTGCCAGGGTCCTCATGGGCTGACCAGTGTCTTTGGCACGTACAGGAATAACAGTGACAGTGGGCAGGAGCCGAGCCTCTGCTGTGTACAGAAGACTGTGTGCAGGGCCTTAGGCCCTGTCGTAAGGCCTGGACATGCAGTGTCTCATCTAGACTCTGAGGTTGGTTCTGTTATGGCACCCACTAGGATCTTGCTGCCAGGCAGTGAACGGCGGGCTTGGGATTTAGACAGAGATGGACCGGTTCCAGATCCAGCTCTATCAGCCTTTAGGCTATCGTACTTCTTGTCCACACACTCAGTTGCGGGCTGCCCCCCCTCCCCCAAGCCTCCTTTCTGTTCTAGTCTGAGATGGACTCCGCCGGGGGAGAATGTCTTAATAGAACTCAGGACTTTAGGGGGTTCCTGGAGCTAAGGTAACCCTTGGCCTTGGTAGTGGAGGAGGAGTCATCCCTGAATTGATCTGGGCCAATATCACTTACCTCCACTGTGACCCCACTTAACCCCACTGCTCAACAGTGAGGGTGCATTTCCTGGCTTCTGGTTTGGGGTTGGGGGCTGTGGGCAAACCCAGGCTGCCAGCCCTCCACTAGGCCCAATCATTTGGATGTACAGAATCTTGCCTGTTTGTTTTGAGTGAATGAGTGTATGCTTGTGTGAACATTCAGAAGAAAGGTGCCGGCCTGTTGGCAATGGTTAACGTGAGTTAATGTGTCACTGAGCCGCTGGACAGCTCCCTCCAGCTAAGCCTCAGTGATGGTGGCCTTTAAGCCCCTGCTCATGGATCCCAGGTCTTTTTTAACTTTTTTGGAGCCGTTTAGTTTTTGCAGAGCCGCCAGTTCCTGGGTCCTCTGTCTGGGTGGCAGGGGATGCCCTCGTGGGTACCGCCCGGCCCTGGCCCAGGGCTGGCTCCTGTGAGCTTAGTCTAAGGACTCTTGGACCACAGTGCCCTCCTTGTTTGGAGTGTCTCTCGGGAGGGTGTACTTACAGTCCCTACCCAGGCTCCTCGAAGTCACTGGATGCCCTCACGGGAAGTGGGAACGACGTGCCTGGGATCGATCTTCCACCTGAAGAAGCCACGTGCCGTGCTGTTTATAGTAACTTGTGCAGTAATTCCTCTCCCACCCCATATCCTTGACACAGGGAGGCCAGCCAGGCCCTCAGAGAGTTCTGGAGCCCATCTGGCACAGGGTGGTCAGGCAGGCAGGGGGAGAGCCCACCGTCCGGGGCTCTTATCCCCCTGCTGATTGTAAGTGGTGGCGACAGTCTGGGCAGCAGGGGGTGGTGTGAAAGGGAAAATAGCTTCCTCCAGATGAGGTGTCAGTGGCTTGGGACTGCCCAGACTGGAAGGAGGGGACGGGCAGGGAGGGGGAGGAAGTTCACGCAGAGCTGCCTCCTGGACCTGGCCTTCCCGCTGTGCCTCGGCCCCTTGGGGCAAGTAGGTGTCTGTTAGAGGCTGTGCTGTGTCCCCCTGCCATCCGTGATCACTGGTGTGTCACTTCCCTTCATGTCAGAGCCCCAGCCGCTGTAGCCACGTTATTTAAAAGGCTGTGCCTTCACCACACCACAGGGAGCGCCTCCCCCAGCCCAGCCCTACCTGTGGGCTCCTGCTTTGCCCTTTCCCTTCGCTACCTGTGCACACCGACACTCCCAGCAGCCCCTACCTGCTGGGGGGCGGGGCAGAGGCCTGGGGGCAAGAGCGTGGGACCTTTTCGTGTGAGGAGCCTGAGGCCACCTCACAGCTGGCAGTGCTGGTAGCCAAGGGGGACCCCAGAGGGGTGGGCCTTGGCCCTGGGAATCTGGTTCTTCTACCCAGTGAAGGCCGTTCTGTAACCCCGAGGACCCGGTTGATGCTTCCCTTGGCTTCTGAGGCCTCACTGACTTGTGGCAGCCAAACCGCCAGACTTCGGGCTCCCCTGGCCGGAGAGGGTGGCCTGGGGGTGCACACCTGGTGGTGGCCTCTTTCCTGGCAACGGCTTGGTTGCTGAGGGACAGCCCTAGGGGTCCACAGCTCCTAACCTGACTCCCAGCATCCGGGCAGCCCAGGCTGGCGGTTCCCAGCCCTCAGGAGGCCCCTGCCCGACACCCCACCTCTCCCCTTCCTGGGTCTGGCTCTGGAAAGTCTCTTCCGGTGAGGAGGACTGTACAGTTCCCTGGTTACCTGTGCTGATTACAGGTGTGGAGCTGGCAGGACAGGGGGCTATTGAAGGGGAACCGGAGTTCGTGTGCTGCCGTGGAACCCCTTCAAAGTGGCTACTCCATGGCAAGACCCGTCCCAAACCACGTGCCCCCTGCACTTCCTCCTGGACAGCTTAGCTTGGAGCTGGAAGGCCTGGTCGCTGTGCTGTGATATGGGGGGTGGTGCGTGACACCACCTGCCGAGGGTGTGTCCGCCTCTCACGGAGCACTCCCCCAGCCCAGGACAGGGACACCTGGTAAACCGATTTTGATCCGGCCCTTGAACCAGAGTGAACACCACCCCAATACTGACATTCCTGTTAAGCCTTGAAGTTAATGAAATTTAAAATTCAAACACCTGTGAGTCAGGTGAGTCAACCTGTGTCTTTCTGAAATCATTAAAGAAGCATAAAATTGGCACATGGACGTAAGCTCCAAGTTAGAAATGCTGTCCAGTGCCAGGAGGGAGAGGAAGGGCTATGGTGGGGGCCTGACGGGAGCCTCTGGAAGGGGCTGCCGAGGAGAGAGGCTCGGCCGAGGAGAGAACCGGGGTGGCCCTCCATGGGATGTGGCTTCTCTGGGGGCTAATCTGAGTGTTGGGTGGGCTGGAAGCTCCACGGTGAGCGTCCCTCTGTGACCAGAGCTCTTTCTCCGTCCCCAGATTCCCATACCGAGTGTGCCTACGTTCCAGCCCTCTACTCCTGTCCCTGAGCGCCTGGAAGCTGTGCAGCGCTACATCAGGGAGCTGCAGTATCCTCCCTGGTCAGGGTCATGGCCACCGTCTGGCTGGTCCAAAGGCCAAGTGGGCTTGTTTTTGGACAGGGCCAGAGAGGGCTCGGCAGAGCAGCCTCACTCCACAACTCCAGGGGCGCCGTTCCCATGGCATCTCTGTGCCCCGGAGTCGTGTAAGCACAGCCTGTGTCCGCCCGGGTGTTGGAGGTAGTTTGATGAATGCCAGACGCACTCCAGCCTCTCTGCCACCTGCTTCCTCCTCTGTGTGATGGGGTAAATGTCTCCTGAGCGACCTGCTGGTGGAAGCCTAGTCCAGGTCCGCCAGGCCAGACCTCCTCTGCTGACCATCCAGCGCCAGCAGAGAGAGAGAGGGGAGTTTCCCTTGGGGCTGTTTAAAAACTGGTCTAAAATGGCTATGTGGTGGGAGGGCAGCAGGTAGATGGAGAAAAAGGATTTTATGCTTCGGGAGGTAACTTCCCCATCTTGGAAGTTTCTCCCATTTCTTCACCTTTTTCTTCCCTGGCAGGAGGCCAGTTGCCCAGCATGGGAAGAGGCTCCCCTGAGCCCAGGATTCCCCAGTGTCCCTGAGTTGGGCCCCTCCACCCCTGTGCCCTGCCTGGAGCTATGCGACCTAGGCTCTCCCCTGCCCTCCTAGCTGCAGATTCGGTCAGAGATGGCAGGACCAGGCACAGGCACGGGTCCTGAGCAGAAGAAAAGGCAGGCTGGTGACTGAAAACTGGGTCCAGCCCTTCCTTTGCCGTGGGGGGTGGGGGTGGGGGGCGTTGGGGCCCAGAGAGGGAGGCGGTTGGCTTGGGAGCGGCACTCAGCAACGCAGTCGTGCAGGAATCCCACCCCAGCCTTCTCCCAGTTCGCACTGTTTCTCACTGGTTGGACTATGAAGTACTGCAGAGAGCTGTCCAGGGCTCAGCCTCTTTCCCAGCCCTGGTTGCCTGCCCCACGGCTCCCTCCCTAGGAGAGCAAGGGTGGTAGCAGAGGATGAGAGGGAAGGCCGCAGAGGGGCCCTGTGGGGCAAGGAGAAGCAGCGTGCGGCGTCCCCTTCTCCCTTCAGACAGTCAGGTCTTGAGCATCCTCCCAGGTGCCTTACAGAAGCATTTTGTGGGGTCCTTACCCAGCCTGCACCGCTGGGAGTGCTGGACCCCCAGGGTCTGGATGAGGGCAGAGGGACACACCTCTTCCAGGTCAAGCCAGGAAGCCCTTAACCGGCACCCACAGGTACAATCACACAGGGACGCAGTTCTTTGAAATTAAGAAGAGCAGACCTCTGACAGGGTAAGTGTGGGGAGTGCCTCGTCCCTCTGCACCAAGGTAACAGCGCCTGGTCCAGTTGGAGCCCCTCGGGCACCTGTGGGTGGAAGCTTATGAGGCAGGCAGGGACTCTTCCCAGGGGAGCCCGCCTGCAGGACAAGTACCACCGTGGGGCCCTCCTTAGGACATCCTAAAGAGGGGACTCTGGCCAAGACGGGCAGCCGGGGCTCCCTTGAGGATGAGGAACCCTGACATCCACGCTGAGCCAGGAGGGTGATGGCAGCCCCCCAGCTTGGTGATGACAGAGGGCAGTCCCAGGTAGATGTCTGGGTGTGAGCCTCGTCTTCTTTTTAAGAGAGGTGGGCCTCGCAGGAGAGAGCCCTCCGCCTCTCTCCATTCCCTGGAGCTGCCTGTGCACTCCCCACGGCAGGGACCTGCATGTCACCCCAGTGGCCTTACTGGACTCTCTTCTGGTCACTTAATACAAGGCCCAGTTTCTGAGCAACAGGGACCCCACTGGAGAGAACACTGCATCTCTCACTTCCCATTCTACACCCCAAGTGTTGACCCCTGACTGGATCCACCCCGAAGAAACCCTTAGGGCAGATCAGAATGGAGACTGAATGCCACAGCTGGGTCTGGGGGCCCAGCGCAAAGCTGTCCAGGCGTCTAAAACCCTGTGCTTTTAAAATTAATGTGAATTTTATGTCTTGCTCCACATATAATCTGTCCATGTTCACTGCCTTGTAAAAAATGCTTTAAATGGCTTATTAGCTAATTACTTAATTACCCCCTTTCCAAGCCACCGGGTGGAATGCAGCCTTGCTCACCCCAAAGCTTTGCTCTTGTTGTCCTGTGGCCGCTGTGTGTGTGGGCCCAGCTCCAGCCTCATGGGATGGAGGAGTCCAGCACCCTCCCCAGCAAAGCCAGTGGCCAGGCTGCATTCCGAGGCCCAGAGGGCAGCATTTGGTGAGGAGGGAGGAACCAGGCTTCAGGGATAGTCTATGTTAAAGTGGCCTGAATTCCAAGTTCAAGAAGCAGGCAGGGGAGTCACTGGGCAGCTAACTTCCTGAGATCCCATGTCCAGGCCCCAGGCAGCTGGCCAGCTGCGGGGCAGCTGTTACAATCAATTACAAACTCTTCCGAGAAGTTGGAGTTGGGTCAGGGGTGTCCACTGTGCTGTGGAAGAGACAAGATCAAGATCAAGGCCAATGTCTCCAGCACCCTTGGCATGCTCTCCCATGGGCCCCCCAAACACCACCTTCACAGAGGGCCCCTAGCCCAGTGGCTGTCAAATATCTGCCTACCTCTGCATGCCCCCCATTCACCCTCCCCGCCAGAGGTCTTGGAGCAGAGCCTGAGGGGAGGGGGAAGAGGCCTCTTTCCTTAACTTCAGTGATTGCCTCTTCTCCCACCCACTTAGGCTCAGGAAGGATGTGAGGGGAAGGAGAGGGTGGTGCTGGGCCTGAGCTGAGGTAGCTTGAAAGGGAGGGGAGTCTCTGTCCATCTAGCATCTCTAGTCCACCTCGAGATACTCCTTCACCGGAAGGAGCCTCTGTCCTTATGACTCTTGCCTCCCTTCCCCCCAGGCTGATGGACCTGGCCAAGGAAATGACCAAAGAGGCTCTGCCAATCAAATGCCTGGAAGCCGTGATCCTGGGAATGTATCCTTCCTCTGCGAGGCCTGGGTGGGGGTAGGTACGTGCTCAGCACCTCTGGGCCAGCTTCGTCCTCTGGAAGGGGAGGGCTGAGTGAGCTCCAGGGCCCTCCCGGCTCCCTCTCCCAGCAGTCATGAACTTGGCCCAATGTGAACGAGCTTGAGGGGGACTCAGTCCCTTGCATCTCAGTTGCTAACTTCCGAGGCTTACTGGGCAGCTTTTTTTGAGTCGTGGACGCGGTGACCCTGTTCTCAGAACCACAGATCAGGGCGCATTGTTTCATAAGGCTGTTGTGCTATTTCCCAGAACCAGAGTCTGGAAGAAGCAGGTTGGATGCCCAGATGTTGGCATTTCTAGGACATGTTAATTTGTGGAGATAATGGATGGGATCTTTGATATAAAACTGCCTATTAAAAAAAAAGCAAACAGGGTTTCTCAGTCTCCCCCACCCAAAGGGTAGAACTGGGACCTATGGCTGGGTTACAAGAGTAGCTAAGTGGGACATAGAAGCCCCCCAATATCCCCAGTTAGAGCAAAGTAAGGAGACAGGTGTTTATGGCCAGTCCTCTGTCATAAGTGGACCCTGCCTGAGCCCTACCCTGTTTTGTTTTTTTGCAGAAAATTTTAACCTTGTATAAGCATAGATTAATATAATGGAACCCATGTGCCCATCACTCAGTTGTACCAACTGAAGGCCAATCTCGATCCCTCTCTGCCCACCACCCCTCACATCACCCTCTTTCCTGCACCTACCAAGGCTTTTAAGTATTCTGTTTGCCACCCCTGGTGCAGGCACCTGGCTCTGTGCTGAGCAGGGCAAGGTGGCAGGTGCCTAATGGGACGGAGGAGTCCACTCGCTAGGGCAGGTCCCGGAGGAGAAGACGACGGTCAAAGGCCAGGAGCACAGCTTCTTTGAGGAGGACTGTGATCTGAGGGGGACACTCCCCACCCCCGTAGGCATACCTGCCTTAAACTATGTGAAGACACTGAAGGGGTGCCCCCGGTCCCCCTCCCTGAGGGGTCCTCAGAGCTAAGCCTACTGTGGCAGTCCTCTATGGACCAAAGAGCCCCACGAGCATGTCCCTCTCCAGAGGGTTCTTTGCTGGGACAAGTGTGAGGCCAGCCCAAGAACTCCAGGCTGCTGCCAGCAACCCCTTCAGAGCCACACACCAAAGTGGAGGTTCCCACCCCATCGTAAGAGGGAGACTCGGTTCCCCTTCCCCTGAGCACACAGAGAAGCTGGTCCAGACGGGATCACGTGGTCCTGCAGGCTTTTCAGGGGTTACCTGCTGGCGGGAAGAAAATAGGAGCAGCCCCCATCTGGGGGGACCCCTCCCCACTGTCCCCACAGGACCACCACGGGTCCCTCCTACACACGTGGTGAGCACTGTATTGGGTTTGTCCCTGGGCCTCATCCTCGCTGCACACTGAGCCTGTGCCTTGCTCATCTGTGTCCCCAGTCACTCGCTTGCAAGGAGTCGGGCTCCGTAAGCATCGTGGTGACTGAGAGAACAGACTTCGGGGTCAGGCCAACCTGGACCTGAATCCTAGCTCTGCCGCATCCTCACTGTGTGACGCCGAACAAGTTCCTTAACATCTCTGAGCCTTGGAGTCCTCCTCTGCAGAAGGGGACGATGGCAATCCCATCCCGCAAGTTTGTTAGGACAGTTGAATGAGCGGGTGCACGTAGGACGCTGGATGCAGTGTCTCCGTGGTCTCTCCTCCAAGCTTTTATCCTGTTTATCTTATTCTACCCGTTTGTTCAAGAAGAGTTTTGAGTGACTGTTATGGGCCCACCTCTGTGCTGGGCCCCAGAGATAACAGCAAAGAACGTGACAGACAAGGTCCCCATTCTCAGAAGATTACATTCTAGTCGGGGAGACAGAAAATAAGCAAGTAAACCAAGAAGTAAGAAAAATAATTACAGATTGTGGTGATGTGCTGTGGGGAAAATACGTAGAGCAGACTTGCTTTAGAAAGGGAGGTCAGCGATGCTGGCCAAGCCTGAGGCCTGAGGACGAACTGGCAGCTGCAGTGGGGGGTGGAGGGAGCAGCTAGAGGAAAGAGCTGGCGCAGAAGGTCCCCCGTGGAGGTTGCAGTGGGCCACTGGACCAGGCTCTCGGCCTCCCAGGCCACGGGGGCAAGCTTGCTTTTCTTTGAAGAGCAACAGGCAGTATGTCTGTGCGTAGGGGGTGGAGAGAGAGAGGACAGGATTGTCAGTGCATCTGTGAGGAAGTGTGTGTGAGAGAAAGACGGTGTGAGAGACAAGGTAGAGGTGAGGAGGGCTGTGTGACTGACGGGAGAGAGGGAGACGGGGTGGTGTGCAGAGGGCCCTCTTACCCTTCCTTCAGCCCAGGACTCTGGAGGGCCCTGCGGTTTGGAATGCCGGCCTCACTCTTAAGGTGTTATTTGGTGAGCCCTGCTTGAGGTCGTAGCAGCAGCCGGTAATCACTGAGTGCCCTGACCCATAGAGATTGAGTTTATTGAGCACCTACTTATGCCAGGCCCAACCCTGACGACAGGAAGTGGAGGTGAGCAAGACCTGTTGCCAGCACTCAGGAGCTGGGGTGCAGGGCCGCTCACTTAGCCTCTCCCAGGTTGGGGTGGAGGCCGTCCCGCCCCTGCGCGCTGGCCCTTGGGCCTCTCCCTGGCTGTTTCCTTAGCTGGGGCGGCGCGGTCAGTTACCTCACCAACAGCATGCCTACCCTGGAACGCTTCCCCATCAGCTTCAAGACCTACTTCTCAGGGAACTACTTCCGCCACATCGTGCTGGGGGTGAACTTCGGCGGCCGCTACGGGGCGCTGGGCATGAGCCGGCGCGAGGACCTGATGTACAAGCCGCCGGCCTTCCGCACCCTCAGCGAGCTCGTGCTGGACTACGAGGCCGCCTACAGCCGCTGCTGGCACGTGTTGAAGAAGGTGAAGCTGGGTCAGTGCGTGTCCCACGACCCGCACAGCGTGGAGCAGATCGAGTGGAAGCACTCGGTCCTGGACGTGGAGAGGCTGGGCCGCGAGGACTTCCGCAAGGAGCTGGAGCGGCACGCCCGCGACATGCGGCTCAAGGTCCGTGTGAGCGGCCGCCCTGCCCGCGAGCGTCCAGGGGTGTGAGCAACCAGGGGCCGACAGGGGTGGAGACGGAAGGGCTGCCGCTTCGTAGGGCGTCGCTCTTCCAGGGAAGCCCCCTCCCTCCTCCCCTGTCCCCCCCCCCCCCCGCCCCCGCCCCCGCCCCAGCAGAGGTGGTGCCAGGATTAAGGGAGATGAGGGGGAGAAGTTTCCGGGCTTTACTCAAAGGTCGTTATCCATGAGACAGCCCCCTCCGATGAGCAGGCCAGGGGAGGCTCTGGAGGGGGCAGCAGACGAGCCGGGTCTGAGCACGTGGAGGAGGGCAGGGGTGCCACAGGCCAGGTGGAGGGGGCTGTGCGTGAGGACTGGAGGGAAATCATAGACTGTCTGGAGGGAATGGTCGTGTGGGGTGGGCAGCAGCTGCCATCACCCCCGTGTATCCTGACTCTTGACCCCTAGCCCCAGTGAAGGGCTAGGAGGAAGTCAGAAAATGGAGGAGGTTCAGACTGTGGGGACACAAGGAGGGGTGGTCCCTTCTCCCGCTTTCCCACACCCACTGAGCAGGGGTCTCGGAGGAGGGGGAGGGGCTGCTGGACCCAGAAGTAGTCAGGCTGAGCTGCTGAGGAGTTGGCCCCCAGAGCCTTACAGGTGAGCAAAATCTTGGCCTCTCCCTGGTTTCCCGTGGATGGGGGTGCCTCCTCTGGGGCCTGCCGGCCCCTCCCCATTGCCCAGTCATGCAGCCCTGTGCGCTGCCCCTCCGGGTAGCCTGGGGCCGCAGCCATGACTGTGGCACCTTTGCATCCACTGCTGCTCCCCAAAACGCCGGGAGGGCAGCGGGCAGCAGTGGGTGCTCCCTTTTCAGAGTAAGGAAGTGAGGTACGGGCAGCCCAGAGACTTGCTCACGGGCTGTGGGAGGCAGAAGGGACTGGGGCTCAGTGTCCGGATGGCGAACCCAGGCACATCACAGGTGCTTTCAGGTGTCCCAGCGGGGATGCGGCAGAGCTAAGGCAGCCCTGCCCCGCCAGCCAGCCCCTAGGCCAAGACCGTGGGGCAACAGTGCCTTCCCCAGGGCAGAAGCGGGCTGTAGTTGACCCTGCCGCTTTCAGGGGCTGCCCTCTTCCCCTGCAGAGCTCTGGGTGCCCAGCTGCTGGAGTGTTACTGCATCTTCAGGGGAGCAGGTTGGAGCTAGAGTTGGAGGCACTATTGCCTAGTTTTTCGTGCTGTGTTTCCCAATCTGTTTGGTGCTGTGCATTTCCCATGTTTTTTGCCCCCTTCCAGTACCACTCCCGTATACCCCAAGTTTTGAAGATTCAGGTCGAACGGACAGTGCTGCGTAAATTCACTTGCTTTTCTCATTTTTTTCCTTAATCAGAGATATAGCTGCTAGTCTGAACTTCTGATTTGACTCGAGATAACCAGTGTCACCCTTGGGTCTGGTAGGATCCCAGCCCATAGCTCAGACATGGGCTGTTTCCCCAGCCAGCACATCTACCTGGCATGGGTAAATGGCCCTTTTCTCAAGGGCCAACATGAACCCTCAGTAACTTCCACCCATATTCTTGCTATTTCAGGGGCCAACAGAGATTAGGCAGCCCTGCTGTGGAACCACTGCCCTGGCAGTTGTAGTGTCTGGGAAACAGGTTTGGGAAGACCCTGGGACGGCAGAGCATGGCTCGAGGCTTCCTGGGCCCTGCCCAGGGCAGCTTTGGGGCTTGTGGCTCCTGCCGGGCAGGACGGGCTCTGGGGCAGTCCTGGAATGAGTGTTTGTTTCTTCCTCCCCACCAAGATTGGCAAAGGGACCGGCCCTCCCTCCCCCACCAAGGACCGCAAGAAGGATGTGTCCTCCCCACAGCGGGGCCAGTCTAGCCCCCACCGCAGGAACAGCCGCAGTGAAAGGCGGTGAGAAAAGGGTTTCGCCTTGGGTGGCGGGGCTGGGGAGACAGCAAAAGGCGTTTTCCTTCCCTCTCATCTTCCAGATCCCTCTGTTCTTCCCCCCACCTCTTCTCTTTCTCACCTTTCTCTTTTTTGTCTCTGCTGGAGGGAACTTAGGATGGTGTGTTTGTTTGTGCGTTAATATGGAGGCGATGAGATCCCATTTCTCAAGAGAAGACATTGCTGGCCCACTGGTCATCCTATGCGGGGCCCAGATGCCAAGCCGGAGACCCACAGGGAAGGCTGGAGGCCAGCTGCAGAATGGGCTCTGTGGGAGGGAGGGTAGAAGGGGCGGGGCTCTGCCTACAGTGAATCCTTCCAGGAATATCACTGGAAAAGGTTTGACGTCAGATGGCAGCTGGTGGCTGGCTTTGAATGAAACTTTTGCCCCTGTGAGTCTGTGGTTTCTGCAGAAACATCCCGTTAAGACACCAGCCTGCCTCATCAGATTTGCCTCCTACACGTCGGCCTGGCTCGTGCTTTAAATGTCGTTGTCATTCTGGAAGCACCTCTCTGGTGGAAGGGCCGCCAAGCTGGCCTCCAATATCCAGCATCCTTCACTTTGACCTAGGAGGTTTTCAGAGAGAACAGATCCCCCTCACAGAGACCGAAGCATTACACTATTACACTTACTTAACTGCAGCCGGAATTGCTGACCTCCGTGGAAAGCAGTACCTGCAAGAGAGTGCAGGGACCACACTCAGGGCAGCAAGGCGTGTGGGCGCTGCAGAAACACACTTCCGCAGGGGCTCTACCGATTCCTTTGGGACACCTTGGAGACTGGGGAGGTGGGGACCCTGCTCCCGCACCTCCCTGACTGGCCACTCACCCCTTCCCCCTCCTCTGCTCTCTCCTCCCTGCAGGCCTTCTGGTGAGAAGAAGCCTTCGGAGCCCAAAGCCATGCCAGACCTCAATGGGTACCAGATCCGGGTGTGAGGCAGGCGGCAGTGCCCCCAGCTGCACCCACTTCTGGGGGCCGGCATCTGCCTGCCAGAACCGGCCTCGCTCCTGGGGAAGTTGGGGCTGATAGTGGGGCAGGGTGAGGGGCAGCGGGAAGAGCGTGTCCCAGCTCAGCCACCCAAGATGCTGCCCCTCCCGCTGGGCCAATTCCCCTAACTTTGGACCACGAGGCAGTGAAGAGTTTAATTTTGAGTTTTTAACTCAACAACTGAAATTTAAGGTATTTGGGGAAAAACTTAAAACTAATGGATCTGCCAGTGGCTGGAAGGCCAGTGCTTAGAGGATCTAAGCGCCACAGGGCTGGGTGAGGAGGGGTTGCTGGCTCTGCTGGTACCCCTGCCCCAAGGTCTCTCTGGGATTTGGGTCCATTCCATCTACGGGAAACCTCCCAGCTCTGCTAGGCCTGTGGCAGGATGGAGGGAGGGATGTTTCTCCAGTCCTGTCTGCCCTGGCAGAATCTTCACCCAGGGAAAGGAAAGCAGGGTAGGAACCACCCTGAGAAAGGGCTGTTTGGCCCATATCAGGAGCTTAGCACAGGCCACATCTGCCCCAAGAGCCAGAGCCTGTGGCTCAGGAGGGTCCTCGGGCCCTTGCAGCCCCATGAACAGTGCTTTGTGGGCTGACATTGCCTCGTGGCAGGGCCTGTGCTGGGGTGGGATGGACGAGAGCCCAGGAGAGAACCAGTGGGGGAAGGGTTCCCGGACCCCTCCCAGGCCTCCTTGCTCAGCCCAGCTCTGCCTGTTGCTGAAGCCGGGGCC